>NC_139512.1:239972079-241177079 GCF_947247035.1 Vipera ursinii
GTTTTAAGACTGCATGGATTAATTGCTTCATTGCTGCTCCTTCCTAATTAAAACAAGTAGGGCACTTGTTTAATTAGGATACCTCTTCCTTATTAGCCAACTGTTTTATGTTTCTTTCTTAGAGATGGAACTCCCTTTGCCATCCAGGCTGTCTTCCACCCCTAAGTAGACAATTATTCCTCAGATATGTTCCATTCCAGGTATTAAAGTGAAATGCAGGTATCAGACCAATCAGCTTCTGTACATAGCACAGAGAGAGTACAATCTGCTTTTGCTTAAGGCAGCAACGTGTCACCTGCAGTCTTATTACATCATGATTCTCTATGGTACATTTACATAGTGCAGAATTTTTGTAGGAGTTAGGGCAAGGTAATCCTCACAAAAAACCTTTAGGATTTGGATATAGATATATAAATGTATGGGTGCATGTGCATTTTGCAAAATTGCTACTATTTCAGTGACTTGAATCCTTGTGAAATAAAAGTGTGAAGTCTACATAAAATTATTTGTGACACTTGGGAATCTTTATAGATACGGTACAAAAGCAGCCTGATATTTTGCTCTTATTAAATTAGTTTCCTTTTATTAAATTTAACTTAAAATGGTCTTTCCTCTTGCCAACAATATTTGGACGGCAAAATGGTGAGTTCTCATAACTCCGATCTTGTGCTCCCTGTTCTTTGTTCTTGGTTTGCCTAAGCGTAGCGTTGACTGGGCTTTTATTTTCTTTGCTTGAAGGTTTTGATAACAATGGGGCTATTACAGGACCTAGAAGTACACGGAATAGTAATCCTGAAGAGCATGCAACATACTACTTCAATACATTCTCTAAGGAAATGCTAGTTCAGGTAATATGTTTGTGTGTGTTGGAGAGACATATCTGTGTTGTATAATTTTCTGAGTGCTGAAGTTGATCATGGTGTGAGCTTTTTTGCTGTAGCGTCAGAAATAAATCTTGGCAAATCACATTAAACTGATCATGGATTGTCAGTTATGTAATGTGATATAGAAAGTGTTCTTGAATGAACCTTTTTATTATCAAAGTACAACGTGTACAGTGAGATTGGCTGAGCCTCCCTTCATGCCCCCCCCAACAACTCACAGTGACAACAAACCCACCATCTTGTTACACCATGTGAGCTAATTGCACAACACACCAGCCTCGCAAGTCAATCATACATAGAGTTATTTCCCATTCAGGAGCCTTACAGCCCATGGATAGAAGCTGTTCTTCAGCCTGTTGGTACGGCTGGCTACACTTCTGTATCTCCTACCCAATGGTAGGAGAGTAAAGAGGTACCGACCAGGGTGTGAGTCGTCCCTGAGAATTTTCCTCACTCTTCCAAGGCAAGAAGCCCTGGCAATGTCATCCAGTGGTGTCAGGAGACAGCCCACAATGTTTTGTGCTGTGCTCACCACCCTCTGTAATATCTTCCTATCCGCTGCTGTCTGGCCAGCATACCAAACCACAATACAGTGTAAGAGGATGCTCTCTATAGTAGACTGGTAGAAGAAAGTCATTAGCCGTTTTTCTACCCTGTTCTTCCGCAAGACCCTGAGGAAGTGGAGTCTCTGTTGGGCCTTTCACAGAATAGTTTTAATTTGTCTTAGGGTTGTTGGGACACACTACACAGTTCAGTTTCCAAGAATGCCATGAATGTATTCAAAACACACCCAGGTACACCCACACCCACAAGCTGGTTCTATAAACAGAAAGGGTGAACACGCAGCAAGGTCTCCTACTGAGGAAGATCATAATGGATTTTGCTCTTCCCCAAAAAAATATCTGTTAGATTTATTAACTGCCTTACTGCAGAAGTTCTAAACACTGCATAAAATAATCAGGCTGCAATACAAATAGCAATACAATGGTTTTGTAATAGTATTACAATAGTAACAGTAACAACAGTAATGGTGCAGATCTTTGTGTAGCTGTTTAAATATCATAGGACATCTGGAAAATCCAGGTCTTGATTCTGTAGTTAACCATGAATGAGGGCCAAACTTCCCTGGGGAGTAAGTTGTTTCAAGAGAAGGGAGCTATCAAAATGTCCACCTTCTTGTCTCCTCTAACTTTCAGCAGGCACTTTATTCAATCAGATTGGGTGGGCAGAATTCACTTGGAATAGGCAGCTTTTAAATTACCCAGGCCCTGAGACATTTAAGAATTTACAAATGTTAATCAGCACTTCATATTGCCCTTGGAAGCAAACAAATCCCATAACAGAAAGTTTATGTGGCAATGCCCTGATTGTCCAGTAAGCATGTAGGCAACTCCATTTGCACCCGTGGTAGTTTTAAGGTGGTCTTCATTGGCAACCCTGTGAAGAGTGAATGGCAGTAGTGGAAGCATAAAGGAAGGGGAATAAGTAACTGTCTTCCACAACCCTTTCTTAAGTTAAATTCCTTCCATGGATTCCTTCCATGGTTAAGCAAACCATAACTTAGTACAGTCCATTAACCAGATTTGTATGTGACCTTGTATTTAGCCAGAATTCTCGTAAATGCATAAAATGTTTTGATTCTAAAGTATTTTATCTTACAGGCTATGGTGGGAATTCTGCAAGTCAATGTGCATAGCAAAGAGAGCACATTGATGCAAGATCTAAAGCCTTTTCGGATTCTTATCAGTTTACTGGACAAACCTGAGCTAGGTAACTAAAATTTAATTGGCAGTGTGTTTGAGCATATGGCAAACGTTGCATTAGACTGGAACCTGAATTAAAAAAAAAACTAGCTTGGACTTTCTGAGTACATGTGTTCATACACTATAAACAAAGCAGTAGTCCTGATTTTATAGCCAACCTTTCCTCCTTACCTTCTCTTGATATTCAAATTACTGCTCCTCTTGTCCCGTCTTCAAATGCTGTTGCCAGCCTATTACCATGTAGATTGGTGGTGCAGAGTTATTGTCATAGGGAAGGGTGGTGTCGCTCCAGAGGAGTCCTGGGAAAAGTTAAAATTGTGCTTATGTAACAATAATGGGAAATTATTAGGGTATCTAACAGCTGTCTAGCACTGTAGGGATGTAAATGCAACGAGATACATCAGCAGACAAATTTCGTGTCAAATCTCAGTAAAAATTTACATCATATAAATAATACAAGAAAAATAGCACTAGAGATAACCAAGATTGTAGATTAAATTACAGATGGTAATATGCATGTGTTAAGAATTCATAAAACAAACACAATGATAGGTAAGAACCTATCATTGATAAGTAAGATAGGTAAGCTAAGAGCCGTGGCGGTGCAGTGGTTAGAACACAGTAGTGCAGGCTACTTCTGCTGACTGCCAGCTGCCAGCAGATTGGCAGCCCAAATCTCACTGTCTCAAGGTTGACTCAGCCTTCCATACTTCCAAGGTCTAATTTAGTCCAAGAGGTTCCATCTTTGGTTATGGGAGGAGAGGTGTTACCTCCCATTGATAGGGCGCGCAACTTAGGCGTCCTCCTGGATACACAACTCAGTTTTGAAGATCATATAGGAGTTGTGGCCAGGGGGGCTTTTGCCCAGGTTCGCCTGGTGCACCAGTTGCGCCCCTATCTGGACTGAGATGCTCTACATACGGTCACTCATGCGCTCGTTACCTCCAGTATAGATTACTGCAATGCTCTCTACATGGGGCTGCCCTTGACCACCCGGAGGCTCCAGCTGGTGCAGAATGCGGCCGCACAGGTTCTGATGGGAGTATCCCGATACTCCCATATTATACCCCTCCTGCGTGAGCTGCATTGGTTACCGGTTGCCCTCTGGGTGAGATTTAAGGTGCTGGTTCTTACCTATAAAGCCCTACATGGCCTACGCCCGGGATATTTGCAGGACCGTCTGCTGCCAGGAACGACTTCCCATCGCCTGCTGTGCTCACACAGGGAGGGCCTCCTCAGGGTGCCATCGGCAATGTCGGCTGGCGACCCCCAGGGGGAGGGCCTTCTCTGTGGGAACGCCTGCCCTGTGGAATCAGCTTCCCCTTGAGCTCCGGATGGCCCCGGATCTCCGGTCCTTTCGTCGCGACCTCAAAACATTTCTTTTCCTTCAGGCTGACCTGGACTGATGATAGGGGTTTTTAAAAAAGAAAATGTTTTTATTATTTTATCACTGGGGCTTGTTAGTTTAATCTTTTTTTAACGTTTGTATTATTGTGTTTTATTGTTGTTAGCCCCCCTGTGTCCTTCGGGAGATAGGGCGGCATATAAGTCCCAATAATAAATAAATAAATAAATTTTTATTTCAGCTAATAGTGTAAAAATTATTTTGCCCAGTCAATCAGTTTCATAATATTAGTGACATAAATTCCTGGAATAAAGTGCATGTAAACACTTTTCAACTGTATCAGTGGATCATTTCAGATAATTACACTTAGTAATTGAAATCAATGAAACATAAGCCAGCAAACATATATATGGTGAATGCACAATTATTTGTTTGCCTTGTAAGAATCAGCTTTATATTGCAAAGATTCTGTTCTCAGCAGTTCAATAGTAGCAAAAATATGTTGATCAAATCTCTTCAGGATTTCCGAAAATCTGTTACTATCAATAAAATACATATAGTGCAGGATAATTTATCAATATAATTGCAATTCTTTCCCTTATTTTTAGGACCTGTAATATTAGAAGATGTACTAATTGAAGTATTTAGGACATTATACACTCAGTGCAAAGCGGAACTGGATCTTCAGATGGAGTCTTCCTTCAGTAAGGATCATTCTCAACTAAGCAGGTGATTAGGAGTGGGGGGGAAAGAAAGAAATTGCTGCCATGGTCCTAATCATTCAGTTTCTCCCAGAAACATAAGGCTGCTGTTAATTAGATTTCTGTGAATAGCAGGCTTCCATGCCGGTTGGGCAAAAAAAATGCAGATAATTGAGGGGGAAAAACATTTTCACAAAGCAGGTGATCATTGTGGATTTTGGACAATTTTTATGACGTTTTTCCCTCTTGGCCCCACAAGGAGGTTTGCCATTGCCTTCTTTTGATATATGTTTTGATTTCTTAGTTGAGTCTGCAGCTCCGATATTTCCAGGTGGTCCCCAATCCAGATATTACCCAGAGTCCCAGTTAGCTTCTGAATACAAACCAGATTAACCAGGTTACACTTGCTCAGTAATGATTGGCTAATATTAGAAAGTGCCATAAGTCATTAGTAAGGATCCTATTTGTCTCTGGTTTTCTGCCACCTTATTGTACTCTTTTGGGCCTTAATGCTCTACTAGCACTACTTCTTATCACTTTCATGAAGTTAAAATTGAAAAGTTGTTATCAGGGAAAGAGTAATTTTTTAAACTTCTTCAGCCACTTTCTTATACATGAGTTCCAGGAAGTTTGTGGCGGGCAGCAGACACTTTTATTTTGCCCACATTTTGAACACTTTTTAATATAGAAGGAAGTATTATGAAATGTCCTATGTGGAAAAGATAGTAAAAGTGAGAGAGAACCAAAAAACCCAGAAGGAAAAGATGGTAATAAAATGAAGCACTGCTGTTAAGAAACAAAGAAATAAGTTTGAATCAGGAATATACGGTAGATGGTTGACTATGTACATATTTCACTGAGCTGTTGGGTTTTTCTTTCAGCAAATTGAGGGAAAATAAGAAAACAGCAGAGCTGATTAAAACTGCCAATCTTCTGTTTAATTCTTTTGAGCCTTATTACATGTGGGACTACATTGCCCGTTGGTTTGAAGAATGCTGTAGGTAAGATACATTTCAATAACTGTTGAAAAGGTATATTTTATAAATAGGGTTTCATATTCTTTGAGAAAATAAAAGAACTGGTTCATTTCTGATCTGTAGGAAAGAAAAGCTGCATAATTCCAAATATTCAAAAGGGATGTGTCTTTTAGAAGGGGAGGGCTGATGTGGAAGGTGTCACTTTATTCTTTTGAGAGTGTGCACTGGCCGTGCTATCCCATAATTTCTGTCTTGATGGTCTTCACAATATACTTCACTCTAGTGAAAGGCACTGGTTTTAGGATATGTGTAAGTGTACAGTGTGCTTAGTCTATAATAATCCATTCAGATGCACGTTAGCAGTCAGTGCTGAAGGTTATGAAACATGATTCTGTATAGGGGTCTTTTTCCTGGGGGGGGGGGAAATGACAGGATGTGATTTTTAATTCCCTGCTAAAACTTTTGCCCTTTCAGAAGTTATTCTGGAGAGTTAGGGAACTCTGCAAAATAGTGTATGAGTTTGTAAAGGGCAGAGGATTCAGGGGCAGCCTAATCCATGGGAAATAATAATAGTGATTAAAGAAAAACACAAATTTTTAATTGCTTCTTTGAAATTCTGATTTTAAAAAAATATATGTGAAGAGGGGTTGTTGTTTTTTGTAACTGAAATACGGTTCTGTAATTTCCACTGATTGGTTGATTTGATTTGTAGTGCTGTCTATCTCACCTAAGCGACTCTCAACAGCTGACGACAGCTAAAACAACAATTCAATTTTTTTAAAAAAAAGTTAAAAACTTAAATGCAAATACCTAAAACATTGATGAGTCTTTTAAAACAAGCATAACCATATTTATAACATAAAGAGTTATAGGCCATGTTTATAACATTCTAAAATAATAGTTTAAGAAATAGTTACAAAATCTACTTACAGTTTCTAGTCCTGCAGATGCTTGTGCTACCAATGCATAAACTATGCTTGAATTCCTAGGCGGACTCTGCATGCTCGGTTACAGGCTGTGCCTGGAGGTGCTAGTGAACCTGCTGAATTCCCTCTTACCAACTTTTGCCTTCTGGTTGATTTTTTGTTGGATATAGTCTCTTTGGTAAGATTCCCTTTGTTCATTCTGACTATAGTCTTCCTAATAGTTCTCTTTTGTTTTATAAAATAGATGGGCTGGAGAAGTGTTTGACTTTAAGGCGCATAACAAGCAATATTATAGGCTCTCAGTGTACTGACAATTAAAGGTTATAAGATGGAGACTTGTCTTTATGTGTAGGATCTGTTTTATTTCTTGTCACGGTAATTTCTCTTTTTTAAATTTCTCATTACTATTCTGCTCTGACTGTAGATTATTTTTGTTGTTAAATCTGCTAAATAGCAGTAGTTCTTTTGCATGTATCACAACTACCTGTTAGATAACAATATATGTTAATGCAGGCTCTTGAAAATGCCTTTTCCCTATTATCTTTCTTGTATCTTCAAATTCTTTGCTTTTTTCATTTCAAAGCCTACTAGAAGTATGAGAGTGCTTTGTCAGGTATGGCATTCTTACTGTATTTTTTTAATGAAAAACAATCTTTTGTGCGCACATCTGACAATATATATTTTGTAAAATTTGTTGTGAGAAAACTGAAATTGCTAGTCTAAGACCATCGTTTTTGACCTATCAGTTTCCATTATTAACTTGTTTTCAAGTGAGTATTATTAACAGAATAAATAAAATATTTATAATATGTGAATATTTTTTTCATATTGTCAATGAACCGTATGTTGATTTGAGGAATTATCCAGATAATGTTTTCATTCCTTTAAAGAAAGTCTTAAAAAGTGCATGAGAGTTACTCAAAAGTCGTCGCTTCTGAAATTTTCTAAAGGTTCTGCTGATTTCTCTTGTGTGCTAGAATATGTTTTTGTATATTTCTCTGTAAATAGATGTGAAGAATGTGTGTAGGATATAAGGCTGTATCATGTAAGTCTTCTGAAAACACCCTCCCTTTCCTTCTGTTCTTCTGACATCTTCTCAGTTCCCACCCGGCTCCTAAAGCCTCCATCTTTTCAGGAATTTTTTTGAATCAGCTAAACCAGACATGTCAAACACAAGGCCCGGGGGCCAGATCCGGCCCGCAAAGTGGTTTCATGTGGCCCGCGAAGCCATCCTGGAAACAGTGAGGGAACGGCCCCCACTGCCTTGGCCCTGGCCCAGAGACCCTCAGATCTGTCCCACTCCTGCCCAGGCCCCCATAGGCACCCTTGATGCAAATGATGTAGAGCTGGCCACGCCCACCCAGTAGGCCATATGCACTCTAGCCACGCCCACCCAGTAGGCCACGCCCACCCTGGCCATACCCACCTGGCCCCCTGAGGGCAACCGCAATGCTGATGCGGCCCTCAATGAAATTGAGTTTGACACCCCTGAACGAAACTGTGTTGACTAGAACTGAGGGGGGAAATCAATAAAAGCAACACAGTGGCAGTTTCTGTTGCTCTTAAAATCCCTGTTTTAGAAGGGGTTCATGCCTGTCTATTTGCTTTGGCCCCTACCATCCCCAGGCCCCTGGGTTATAACCTATCAAATTTAGTAGGGTTTTCCAGTATTAAAGAGAAGTCTGGGAATGGTATCTCAGTCTTCTGGATTAAGTTATTAGTATCACTTGATGTGTTACATCTTTTTTTTTTAAAAAAAAATCCAATTTCTGGAATTTGATTGCCCATTTACATTGAAGTTGCAATTCACTAGATTAATCAAAGAGGGGTGATTTAATCATGTGCTTTTTACTTTGTTTTTAGGAAACGTATATTGAAATACAAACAGAACATCTGCCTCAGCTTTTACTTAGAATGATCTCTGCACTGACGAGCCATCTTCAGACACTGCACTTGTGCGAGCTGACCGATTCCTTGAAACTCTGCTCAAAGATTCTTAGCAAAGTTCAACCTCCCCTGTTATCTCCTGGTACTGATGGTGTCCTGCAGTTACCAAACAGACACAATGTTCTCAAAGAATGGGAAGAGAAAAAGGTAACTCTGCAGATGCCATTGCTTTCTTTAAAGATTACAGATTATTAGCTTTTAAAAAAAGATTTATTTTATTTATTTATTAATTTTATTTGTATACTGCCCTTCTCCCGAAGGACTCAGGGCGGTGAACAGGGCAATACATATTAAAAAACAAGATACAAAAATTAAAAACGATTAAAAAATGCCCATGAATAAGTTAACACACATTAAAATAGATTAAAACAGATTAATAAAACCCAACCCCATCCCATCAGGCCAGGCCAGCTTGTTCAAAAAGGTAGGTTTTGAGATCGCACCGGAAGGAGCGGAGGTCAGGCGCCATCCGGAGCTCGACCGGAAGATGGTTCCATAAGTCCGGCGCGCCCACAGAGAACGCCCTCCCCCTGGGGGCCACCAGTCGACATTCTTTGACCGGTGGCACCCTGAGGAGGCCCTCTCTGTGGGAGCGTACTGGGCGGAGGGAAGTTGACACCGACCGCAGTTGCTCCCCAAGATATGCTGTCAATTTAACTATTATTCTGCTGCTTGAAAGTTGGCGACCTTGAAGAACAGGTGGGTTATCACTGTCTCTAAGATCTTATCTTGTTTGTGCATTTTCTGTGCTAAAAGCCTATCTTTGGTACTCTATGTTCAACAGCAACATAGCTTGGAAGCTTGTTTTCATTGTCTCTAGTAACAGAAGAAAGTTTAGAAGTCATTTCCTGCCCTTACAGCCCATAGAGCAATACCACCTTTCCCTGAAACTAAAGACAATAATGAAACCTTAGTCTTGATAACCTGTTCAGTTGTCGATGTCTGTCATTTCAAAGTTACAGGGAAAGGTTAGGACGGTGGGAGATAAAAATAAGTTTGGGGGGGTGGGAATTGAAATGTGTACAAAATTAAAAAAATTAAAAATAAAAAAATAAAAAAATAACATAATAATGTAACAAGTATGCATAATTTGACTTTCTCATAATTTTGTTTTGCATTTGAACCTATTAAATATAAATATATAATTTAGTCAGATAATTATGATTACCGATCGACTATATTTTAAAAGGTTGTCAGTTTTTGTTATAAATGGAAGCATAAGTGCAGACCTGGCATATTTTAATTTTGTCAGTTCATAAGTTGAAAAACAAAGTTGAAAACAGAAGAAACTATTTTCAGGAAAATAAGACAGGATTATATCACAGCCAACAGCACTTCATCTAGCCTCTAGGCTAAAAGAAAATCAGGCTCTGAAGACACAGATATATTTGGTTCTTGAGTTGCACCACCGCTTGTCCTCTGTGTATAGGAACTCTACTACTCTGATATATTAGACAAAAGCCTTCCTTTTACTGGTTAATATGAAGCCTTTTGCAGAAGCCTGTTTTGGCAGGCTTTGTTGACAAAGTGGCCTGCAAAACTGAAGGCAAACCAGGTAAAATTATATGGAGAGAGAATCACAGTAATTCATTGGTACTAAACAGAACAGGAAGGCTTTGGATTTATTAAACACTTCTGTAGATTCAAATATATCATTTTGTATGTAATTTGCTATCAAGGTGCATCAAATCATTAAGAGTCATATTCAACTTGATTCAAATAGTTCAGACTCAAAGTTTCTCATACATTAGTATTCAGTCAGATTTTACTTAGTTGTGGTTTAATTTATTAGGCGGATTTTATCATCCTGTTTTGTGTTATTCTAATATGCAGAAGGGACGCGGTGGCTCAGTGGGTTAGGACACTGAGCTTGTTGATCAGAAGGTCGGCAGTTTGGCGGGTCGAATCCCGAGTGCCACGTAACAGTGAGCACCTGTTACTCGTCCCAGCTTCTGCCAACCTAGCAGTTCGAAAGCACGTAAAAATGCAAGTAGAAAAATAGGGACCACTACAGTGGGAAGGTAACAGTGTTCTGTGCGCCTCTGGCATCTAGTCATGCTGGCCACATGACCACGGAGATATCCTCGGACAAACTCTGGCTCTTCAGCTTTGAAACGGAGATGAGCACCGGCCCCTAGAGTCGGAAACGACTAGCACGCATGTGCGGGGAACCTTTACCTTTACCTAATATGCAGAAACCACATAGTGTTCAACAGGATTGCCTCACTCTAAATTTTATGTGGGATTTGTAAATTGAGAATGAGGATCATTAAAATTCTAAAATCAATTGTGGAAGAATACAGTCAGTAAAAGAAATGTACTCTTGCAGTTGCCTTTCACTTGTAATTTTTTTAAAAAGGGCTATTTTATGTTATTTAAATCTTAATCTTCTTCTGTCTTGAGTAGATGCCATTAGTTGCTGTTGAAAATCCCAATGATGCATTTGAGGATGGAGAAAATCCCCCAAGCAGTCGGTCATCTGAAAGTGGATTTACTGAGTTTGTACAATACCAGGCAGATACAACTGAGGAGATTGACAGGATGTTGAGTGGGGGTCCTGGAGTACCTACCATCCCCCTTATGGGCAGTGCCTCCTCCGAGACAGAGTCTGCCTCAACAGTGGGTTCAGAGGAAACCATCGTACAGCCTCCTTCCAAGTGGACCCAAGGGACAGGATCTCGAAGTGGGAAGACAATGACAATTCAAAAGACTGCAATGCAGTGCTGTTTGGAATATGCCCAACAGTTTTTAACCAGATTTATCAACCTCTACATCATTCCAAGCAATTCATCGTCTCGGCCTTTGGCCACAGGGATTCAGGAGGACCTTGTAAGAGGGAAAGGAGAGACTGCACCATGCACAAGAGAGTCGCAAGGAGATGCATCCAGAGGGGGAAAAACAGCTAAGAAGACAACGCCAAAAGAGTACCACTCTGCATTCATTGCTGCATGTCAGCTCTTTCTTGAATGCTCAAGTTTCCCAGTTTACATTGCAGAAGGAAACCATCCCTCTGAAATTCATGCAGAGAAAGCAGACGTTGGTGAGTCATTATGTATAGGATATCTTAAGTTTTTATATGTTTGACTGAACCATGGGAATTGGAGGGAAGAGGGAGATTATTTCTGCATTGCTTTTTGTTCCCTGCTTTGCATAAGTAAAGAAAACAACGGTTGCTTTGTATGGGAAATTAGAACATAGAAGTTAGAGATAATGCTGAGACATAATTTTGAGAATCAGTTTGAAGTCTGCTCCAAACTAATGAGTATTTAACATATTAGTGTACATAAGAGTAGAGATGACATTGAGCTAAATGCACATCTTTACATTTTAGTGCCTGTTTTTGACATGCTGACATTGGTCAGATTTGCATAACACAATTAATCAGAGAAGTATGTTGTTTGGACCTACTAATAAAATCAAGCATAGTTTAATCTGATTGTTGGTCAAACTATTTTCCCTGTTTAGGGAAAACCCAGAAACCTAGTCAACCAGTTGTTCAAGCCCCAGACACTCAGGTTTCTCTAGAAATGAAAGAAGTAGAGGTGCTATATAACAAACATTGCTGCCACAACATAGTAGCCATAAAGTATGCCTTGCAATAGACTGATTGGCTGCAGAGTCCAAGCTACATTTAAAAAAAAATATTTGAATTTATAAATTGCCCTGCAGTAGTGGAATCCGGGTGGCATACATCAACATGAGTAAGGGTTTGTTAACATAATGAAAAGCTTTTGGTTATAGACTTGAAATTAAATCTTTTCAATGGAGAGGAGACTAATAATAGTATAGTATTATTAATATTCAAGAGTTCTAGGAGTTTTTCTTCTTTGATCATGTTCTAGATCAACCTCGGATTTCCAGATGTGATGACTCCTGTTATAATTTTCAGCAAGGGTCATGTTGACTGGGGAATTCTTGGGGTTGAATCTACACATCTTGATGTCTCTGATTTGTGGAAAGCTGTTCTAGATTCTTAAAAATGAGTCTCAGTTTCTTCTCCACAGTTCATTCTTACATCTGACATCTGATGCTCTTTTTAATACTATATATTCAGCATTCTGTGCCTAAATTCAGGAAATGTTATAATAAATCAGTCTGGGTTTTTCCTTATCTGGCACTTGAATTCACATTCAAGTATTAACATCAGTGCTTTTGGCCACTGATTACTTTTTGTATTTGTTGGCTTTTGCTTTTTCCATATATAGTTGCTATATGTATAGTTGCTATATCTGCAAAAGCTCGGTGCACCATAATGTTACATGTCCATCAAGAACCTGGAATGAAATATTTTATCCCTAGTTTTTAGTTATTATCTTTATAAATTAATATAGGTCTGAAAATTCAGACACAACTCTTCCAGTTCCACTTCTGTTTTTAGTAGCATCTGTAAATGAGAGTGGTAAGTTTCAAAACTGAAGTTTACTTGCTAAGATAGCAAAGGTGGTGTATCCTCAGGGTATCGCCGGTCAAGGATTGCCGATAGGCGATCCCCAGGGGGAGGGCGTTCTCTGTGGGCGCGCCTGCCCTATGGAATCAACTGCCAACGGAACTCCAGACTGCCCCCGACCTTCGTTCATTTCGCTGGGACCTAAAAACCTGGCTCTTTGAGCTATCTGGTCTGGACTGAGGGGTTTAATATTTTTAAATTGTGATTTAATTTTTGCGGCTAGACTTAATTTAATTTATTTTAATTTTATATTGGATTGTTTTTAAATTTTGCCTTGTAAACCGCCCTGAGTCCTTTGGGAATAGGGCGGTATATAAACCAAATAAATAAATAAATAAATAAATAAATAGGCATAATTAATCATAAACAAATTATTTTCTGATTAGAATTCTCTAAGCTGAATGGCCTTTTCATCTTGCCTTTCACTAAAAGTTACCCAAGCTGAAAGGCTCTTTTTTTCGTTATCCATTTTACTGGCTTTCCCAGAACTATAAATGAAGTCATGTAATATTCGGGATAGTTGAGTAGATAAGCAAGATGTAAAAAATATTATCCAGATGTGTGTCAGATATGGTAATGCTTTTATATTTTTATATAGCACAAATATATTTCTTTCTTTCCAGATTGTGAGCAAGAGCAGCCCCTTTTGTGGCTCCAGACCCTTATGAATGCTTGCAGGCAAGCAAATGATTTTGGTGTCCAAAGCATTACTATTTCTTTAATAATGGACTTAGTTGGATTGTCTCAGTCAATTGCTGTTGTCACTGGAGAAAACCGGAATAGTGTAGAAACAGCGCAACCACTGAGTCCAAACCAGGGAAGAGTAGCTGTTGTTATCAGACCTCCTCTTAATCAAGGCCACCTCAGATACATGGCTGAAAAGACAGATTTTTTCAAGGTACGGGAGATCATTCATAACATTTTAATAGTTAAGAACTGATTTGGAGTGATTGTGTTATCAGCATCAACAATAGTATTTGTACCATTAGGTAAACAAAATTTCCCTTGGGTTTTTTTCCTTGTCTTGTCCTCCCACTTTCCTATCAGAGCCAATTTGGGGAGCCTCCAGAACAATTTCTGAGGATTTATGGGGAGCTATAGGAGAAAGGGTCAGGAGGGGGAATCACTCTGATTCCCTGTTCCGTGACTAAAACTGTTTTCACTTTAGGAAACTCAGCATTTCTTTCATTCTTAAGTTTAGTTCTTTAGGAATTTGTCCTGTTTATGGCTTTCAGGGTTATTTTTAAAGATTGTTACTCATAACAAATATATTGTTAATATCGTTATTGTTACTGTAATTGTTGTTATTATTATTGTTATTTTAATTTTCAATTGGATTCACAGTCTGAGACTGTTACAAACTTAACAGTTCACGTCCTAACCAAGGACCTAAGAGGTATTAAGATAATGTCTGGGGATATAGGCAGTTCTGAGTAGGATGGGTGTTTTTTTTTGCAAAGGCGGAATATTTAGGTCTAATAAGTTCAAAATTTCCATGTATCTAGGCAGCCCTTTGGGTATTGCTCCAAGGGCTCCTATTACTATTGGCACAACCATTAAATTCTTCCTCCACATTCGCTCAGCTTCAATTTGCAAATCACTATATTTCGTTATTTTTTTCTACCTGTTTCTCTTCAATTCGTGCATCACCTGGTATTGCAATATCAATGAACCAGACATTTTTTTTTCTTTTCCACAATAGTGATATCCAACGTGTTGTTAGTTGTTGTAGCTTTTATTATTGTTATTTTAAAGCTGCCCCTCTCCTTGGCAGTGTACTAATTTATTCTTTTTTTTTCCCTGCAGACTAAAAATTGATATTATTTTGCTGAGTAGATTTATCAGAATAATGCTGCTGAGATTCATTGTAAAGTATAATTCTCTAAGAAATTTAGTTGGAATACAAAACTGTTTCTAGTTTGAATTATCATTTTATAACATTTACTTCTAGGCTTTATATAGGGTGGGGTGAAAAATCATGAGTGAAACTATTTTTATTCACTGGGGCTTTTTCTTCCTCTGCTCTCTGAAAAGGCTTTCCTCTGAACTGGCTACAGGATTGTAGAATGCTGTGGGATGTGGCATATGGAGCTGGAGTTGGGGGGAATTGACTGCACTATCGATGCTGGATATTCATAAGATAACCTTTATTGTCATTTTTTTTACCGTGGGCACAACGGCACACATCAAAAATGAAATTTAGTTGCCCACTCTCAAAGTGAAACACATACAGGACACACACCTAAAACATACTACATACAACATATGTATAGACCCACGCCCCTACCCATACATAACAAATAAATATTAAATACTGTCCATCTTGAATATACAACGGAAGGAGGAAGCCTGCGAGTTCACAAGGTTAATGCTGTATGGAATGAAACTATGGCTGAATCTGCTATTTGTTTATCTGTTTGTATCTCACTCAAGATATCATACATGAGTATCATATGCGATCTTCACCCTATCAATCCTGCTAGAAAAAAATGGCTAAGGAAGAAATGGTTAATCTGAAGTCACTCACAGAGCTCTATCATTGAGTGGGAACTTTAGCCATAGCATTATGCTGATCTATAGTGCACACAAAAGTGCCTTCCTCTTGTATAAGAATACAAGAATACATTGTATTCAAGCAGAAATGTTTAGCACCTTTATCAATAGCTGAAACAGAACATCCAAAGGGTATGACTCAGTGGTAACACTAATGAAACTTTTTTTAAAAAAATAATAATCATCAAAGGCTGTTATATATGTGATTATTCTGTTTTACTTTCCAAAGCGTGTGGCATTAACTTTATGGGACCAACTGGGTGATGGGACCCCCCAATACCATCAGAAGAGTGTGGAGCTTTTTTTCCAGTTGCACAATCTAGTTCCGTCTTCTAGTATTTGTGAGGATGTTATCAGTCAACAGCTGACCCACAGAGACAAGGTAAACCTTTCTCCTTTTCTTCTGAATAGTGTCCTCTTCTAACCTCCTTTCCCATATTTACTTTCTTCTGGTGATCCTTGCAGCCTGGATTGCTCTTCTAACTTTGTTCTGGTGCAACCTTTAGTTTTACTTCTTAAATGGATTGTTCACGTCATTCCTCTCTTTTTTCTCTTCCCCGCCCCAGATGCAATCTGAATAGCTTTATTCATTGTTTACATGATGGTACCTTCAGTATGAAATAGTTAAAATAACAGTCTAATTTTTTACGTATGACAAGCTCACCCACCTCAGGTGGCAAAATACTCGCAGTCTGAGCTGAACAGTTTATAGTGTCAGTCTCGCAAATGTGTCGAGAAACAATTCTGAATATTTTCACTTCCAATTTCTTTCTAAGTAATGTATTTAGGATCACATTGTACTACTGAAATCAAATTGTGATAGCTGGTTTTTTTTTCCATTAGGATTAGTGTTAAGAGTTCTAATATTTAGAAATGCCTTGATCATTGTTTGGACAGTTTTCTTCACTTATAAGTTTATGTAGTAATCTTGTTTATTCATTTATTATTGGTAAATTATATCCTGCTTTTCTGAGGGCTTGAGATGGCACCCATGTCTGTACTCAATTTCTGCAACCATCACTTTGTGAAGTATGTTCTACTGAAACAGGGCTATTGGTCCTGACTTATTCAACCTCTAGTAAATTCTATCACCTAGTAAGTTCTGTTATTAAATGGGAGTTGGACTTAGATTGTACCTGCCCAGATCTGGCACATTAATTGCTATGTGAGACTCTCATTGTTTTCTGTCTTAGAATTTTAGGTGGGCATTCATTGTATGAGCCTCCATCCACCCCTTCCTGTAGGCCCCCATGCACTTTAGAGTTTGCTCTGGAAAGTCCTCCAGTTCCCTTCAGAGCAGATTTTTGAGGTATGTGAGGAAGAATCAGATCACCTGATGTCAGAAATCCTTTCAGCAGAAATGGACTAGTTGGATACTGTGTAGATCTTAAAACTGTCAAAATAGCTCCTCGACCTTTTGGAGGAGATGTCTTTCTGAAATTTCTATTTTCTATCTTCTGCTTCAAAGATAAATTGCTACTTGTGATTCTGAGTTTTGTTCCTTGCCATTTCATGAAATTATAATTTTTAAAATTCTGACTACAGAAAGTAAAATTTCTTTTTTCGTTTCATAGAAATACAATTGTAAACCATCAACAATGCTCTGGTTAAAATTGTTGTTCCTTCAGACTGATAATGAGGAAAGAAACACATGACAGCTATATTGATTGTTACTGATTTAGATAATTGTCTCCTTACCCAATTTGATGGATTATATTAAGAGTGAATTTATTTGTTCCTTCGTTTTGTAGAAAATCAGAATGGAAGCTCATGCAAAGTTTGCAGTACTTTGGCATCTCACTAGAGACCTCCATATTAACAAGTCCTCATCATACGGTCGTTCATTTGACAGGTTAGTTAGTTACACGGATAGATGAAATAGAAAATTATTAACTATTATTTAGTAAAATAATATATTTTTGTAATAGTGAGCTTATGCTTATAGAAATTTTCAGAACATAATAGTTTTGAAACATTTAAAAAAATAATTTACTCTGATAAATTGACATTGTAGTGAGTAACTATCCTTGGGAAAACAAGAAAGGATAAAGTTGATGACCAAATTCAGTTTCAGCTTATCAGAATTAATATTTATTATTTACATGTACATAAATGGGAAGATGCTTGAAATAGCAAAAAAATCTCTCACAATACCTCTTTTAAAATTGCTCCCATATATGACCTGATAGAGAGATAGAAATGAAATATTTCATGACAAAGCAACAATGGCAGATAAAGTGATTTCATCTGGTCTAACAGTACATGATCAAAACTATCTCAATCTTCCCTCATAAAGTAACTATTTAAGTTTTAGAACTGTATGTTTAGAACTATTTGTAACTGTATTACGTGGAGAATAATTACTGAATAAAATGTTAACATGGGCAGCCAATTGTGAGCATTTGCTAGTGATTTAAACGAAGTATTAACCTCATTGCCTCTCCAACAGCATGATCCTTTAACCCAATCTTTTCTATTGGTATTCAATAGATCTGATTCTTTTCTGAATAAGACATAATCTAAGATGTATTCAAAATTTTAGTACTGATGTTAATATCTCTTTGTCCAGGCAAAACAGTAACATTTCTTTATTATTTGAGACATTGTTGCATATCAAATCATATATCCAACAGACTTTTATTGGGAGCAATTTTTTGTGTACCTGAATTTAAAAATATTTATAGTAAATTAGGTGTTTCTGAAACATACTAGCCAATAGAAATGCAAAAATTCAAAATTTGGAAAAACAGTTTCCCTTTCTTTAATAGATGGTTGCATCTTTTGTTCAGATCAAAGATCACCTCATAAATTGACAAAAAAAATATAAAACGTTCGAGTGTTTTATAGGTATGTGCAGTATCTGTCCTTTCATGGACAGACCACTACCTCCTGCGGTTGGGCCTCCGTCACGTCACCCCCCCATGTCAGGAAGTGGAACCGACCAGGTGGTTCCGCCCCAGGCGCCTGATGGACCCAGATAAATTCCAGATGGCGCTTGGACCGATTCCCACCTCCCTCTCCCACAACCCGGTCGAGTCCTTAGTTAATGCCTGGCAACAGGCTGCTTCGGAGGCGCTCGACCGCGTTGTCCCTTTGCGGCCTCTGACCCGGCGCAAGTCCCGACTCGCTCCTTGGTTCTCCAAGGACCTGCGGGAGATGAAGCGCCAGAGAAGGGGCCTAGAGAGCATTTGGAGAGCCAGTCGGTCTGAGTCTGACCGAACACAGTTAAGATCCTTTTCTAGATCCTATCTTGTGGCAATGAGGGTGGCAAAGCGCGCCTACTTCACCACCCTCATTGCGTCCGCAGATAATCGCCCGGCCGCCCTATTTAGAGTGGTCCGCTCCCTTTTAAGTCAAGAGACGGGAGAGGACCCCCTACATGGACGGGCTGAGGAATTTAGTAAATATCTGGTGGACAAAATTGCTCAGATTCGGGCTGGTCTGGACTCTGACTGGGCAGTATCTAACGAGAGGAAAACGATGAAGTTGGCCAAGTACATTTGGGAAGAGTTTGATCCTGTGACTCCGGATGAAGTGGACAAGATCATGGGGAAACTAAGTGCCGCCACATGTTTGTTGGACCCGTGTCCCTCCTGGCTAGTCTATGCTTCTCGGGAGGTTACACGAGGCTGGCTCCTAGCAGTTATCAATGCCTCACTGAGTGAAGGGTACTTCCCTGCTGCCTTGAAAGAGGCGGTGGTAAGGCCCCTCCTCAAGAAACCGGCACTGGACCCAGCTGTTTTAAACAACTTCCGTCCTGTCTCCAACCTTCGCTTCCTTGCGAAGGTCGTTGAGAGCGTGGTGGCACGACAGCTCCCTTTGAACCTGGAGGAAGCTGAATATCTAGATCCGTACCAATCGGGTTTCAGACCAGGGCACAGCACGGAGACGGCATTGGTCGCGCTGGTGAATGATCTCTGGCGGGCCCGAGATAGAGGTTATTCTTCTGTCCTGGTCCTATTAGATCTATCAGCGGCTTTTGATACCATCGACCATGGTATCTTACTGCGTCGTCTTGAGGGGCTGGGAGTGGGAGGCACCGTTCTGCGTTGGTTCTCCTCCTACCTCTCGGACCGTTCGCAGACGGTGTTGGCAGGAGGGCAGAGGTCAAGCCCTAGGCCTCTTAATTGTGGAGTGCCTCAGGGTTCGGTGCTCTCGCCCCTCCTGTTCAACATCTATATGAAGCCGCTGGGAGAGATCATCCGTAGCTTCGGGGTGAAATATCATCAATATGCTGATGATACCCAGCTATTCATCTCCACCCCGAACCAACCCAGTGATGCCCTCGATGTGATGTCCCGTTGTCTGGAAGCGGTACAGATTTGGATGGGAGAAAACAGGCTTCGACTCAACCCGGCCAAGACTGAGTGGCTGTACATACCGTCATCTCGTTTAGTCCAAGAGGTTCCATCTCTGACTATAGGAGGAGAGATGTTACCTCCCATTGATAAAGCACGCAATCTGGGCGTCCTCCTAGATTCACGACTCAGTTTTGAAGATCACATTGGAACCGTGGCTAGGGGGGCATTTGCCCAGATTCGTCTTATATACCAATTGCGCCCCTTTTTGGACCGAGATGCCCTACGTACAGTCATCCACGCACTCGTTACCTCCCGTATTGATTACTGTAATGCTCTCTACATGGGGCTGCCCTTAAAGACCACCCGGAGGCTTCAGCTGGTGCAGAATGCAGCTGCACGGGTTGTGATGGGAGCTTCCCGATACTCCCATATTACACCCCTCCTGCGTGAGCTGCATTGGCTACCAGTTGCCCTCCGGGTGAGATTTAAGGTGCTGGTACTTACCTTTAAAGCCCTACATGGCTTAGGTCCGGGATACTTGCAGGACCATCTGCTGCCGGGAACAAATTCCCATCGTCCAGTACGCTCACACAGAGAAGGCCTCCTCAGGGTACCGTCAGCTAGGCAATGTCGGCTGGCGACCCCCAGGGGGAGGGCCTTCTCTGTGGGAGCACCAACCCTATGGAATCAGCTCCCCCCTGAGCTTCGGATAGCCCAAAACCTCTAATCCTTTCGCCGCGGCCTCAAAACACACCTGTTCCACCAAGCTGACCTAGACTGACAGGCATTTTAATTAATTTATATTTAGTATTTTTAATTCATTTTTAAATTCTCTAATTTTTTTATTGCACTGATGTTCTCAATTTCATTTTATCTTGATTTATGCACTTATTATATGTTTTATTGTGAGCCGCCCTGAGTCCTTCAGGAGATAGGGCGGGATATAAATCCCATCAATAAATAAATAAATAAATAAATATTGGAACCACATTTATTTTAAGACTGTTAACCTTGCCCCCCAAAGCTCAGATTAAAGCACTATCAGCTACTGACACCAAAAGAGATCTCCTTATACTTTTTATTCATATTTCAAGTTTGTTTGAAATATAAAAAACCTCAAATGTTGCATTTGGCATGTGACATACACCTGGCATATAGAAATGTGCCCAGTGAGTAGTGGAATATAATTTAATTTGTGTTTTAAATTTTGTGTAAAATTGCATACAGTATATTGAATTTCTCTTGAATGAAATTCCTTTATTTTTTAAAATAGTATATTTTAGTTATTCTCCTAAATAGCCAGCTGATAGCCAAAGAACATATCTGGAACTTGCGTCTTCTTCCACTGAACACCACTGGCTTGACTAATATATTCATTAAGTTTAGACTACTGCAACGCTCTCTACATGGGGCTGCCCTTGAGGACCACCCGGAGGCTTCAGCTGGTGCAGAATGCAGCCGCGCGAGTCGTGATGGGGGTCTCCCAATACTCCCATGTGACACCTCTACTCCGCGAGCTGCATTGGCTTCCGGTTGCCCTTCGGGTGAGATTCAAGGTGCTGGTGAACTATAAAGCCCTAAATGGCGAGGGTCCGGGATATTTGAGGGAACACCTGCTGCCAGCATCAAGCTCCCTTCGTCCAGTGCGCTCCCACAGGGAGGGTCTTCTCAGGGTGCCGCCGGTTAAAGATTGCCGGGGGGTAACACCCAGGGGTAGGGCCTTCTCAGTGGGTGTGCCTGCCCTGTGGAACCAGCTGCCTGCGAAGCTTAGGACTGCCCCCAACCTCCGTTCATTCCGCCGGGACCTGAAGACCTGGCTCTTCGAGCTTTCTGGCCCAGGCTGAGAATTTTTTAATTTTAATTTTAATTGGGTTTTTACTGTTCTCAGGGTTTTATTTAATCTTTTTTAATTTGTTTTAATGTTTGTATTGACTCTCTTTTAAATGCCCTGTAAACCGCCCTGAGTCCTTTGGGAAAGGGCGGTATATAAATCTAAATAAATAAATAAAATAAATAAATAAGTCAGGGTCCCCAACCCCCGGTCCGCAGCAGCCCAGTAAGCAGGCCACGCAAAGAAGCAAAGTCCCATCCACGGAATGCAGGCAGCACAAAAAAACATACCCCCTCTGGTCCACGGAAAAACCTTTCTCCACAGAACCAGTCCCTGGTATCCAAAAGGTTGGGGGTCACTGCATTAAGTGATCTCATCCATGAGGTATCTAGTAGCTCTGTCCCCATTTTGAAGGGGGAAGCTTTGCACTAGATTAAGGACTGACTTTGGCCAAAAAGAGTGGACTCCAGGAGCACTCAGTGTCCTCAGGTCAAGAGAATATCGGGCTTTCCTAGATGGAGAAATTGATCATAACAGCAGTTTCAAAGCTTGTATTTTTTTTTCTTTTGGCCTGTAATTTTAATAGGAATTTTCTTTCCCCTCTTCAGATCTTTATTTATCTTGTTGGATAGTCTTAACAGCTTAGATGGCTCCACCTGGTCAGTTGGACAGGCCTGGTTAAATCAAGTCCTCCAACGGCATGACATTGCAAGAGTCCTTGAACCTCTGCTTTTGCTGCTTCTCCATCCAAAAACCCAGCGTATTTCTGTTCAAAGGGTACAGGCTGAATGGTACTGGAATAAATCTCCCTGTTATCTGGAAGATGAAAATGAAAAACATTTTATGCAGAAATTTAATAGTAGTGGTTGTAAGTACCACCTCATTAACCACTGATTTCTCATGATATCCTCAAGTTGGTATTATATTTATATCTTCAGTTTTGGTATTATATTGATATAATGTAGCATAAATAAACATTTTATATTTTCTACTATGTTTAATAACATTTTGTATCATAGTTTTTTTTTTAGTTTTACATTAGTGTATTCATTTTGTTCTATTGTTTTCTACATCGACTGTTATATAATTATATAACTTGAACATTCTGGTTATCCTGAGTTAAAAATTACTACAGGGTGACCTGCCAAAAGTGTGTAGATGCAAGTATGATAATATAAAAATAATACCGATTATAATGCAATATTCTTTCATTCGCTCTTCACACTGACGGAGTTTTCTGTGGATTTTCTCTTGTTATGTTGGATATTATCTAATTTTTAAAGGAATGCTAGATCCAAAGTTCTGCAGATCTTTCCTACATCCGCAGCAATCAAGGATTTCTCTTTCATTTCAGAAATGAACACTGATATTGTCCCTACTGTAATACTTGAATTTGTCAACAGAGTTTTACTCTGGACTCAAAACACCTACTTTAGTATAAGTTAAACAGATTCCTGTTAGGCTCATATTGCACGTTAACTTTTCAGTTTACGTCAGTTAGTTTAAGCAAGACAGATTAAAGATGTCTTGCAGAAAAGGGGATCATATGATGTATGCTAATAACTTCTGAATGGCCATCCAAATAAGGAAAAAAACTCATAACAACTTGTTTTCCTTTTTTTGTTAAGCGTTTGCCACAATACCATCGAGTCAAGAACCAGGGATGTCAACTAAAGAGAACCCCGAAAAGCAGCTGGGTTTAGACGAAATGGAGAATTTTAGTCTCACGGTCAACCCTTTAAGTGACAGGATCTCTCTCCTGAGCACCAGCAGTGAAACTATTCCTTTGGCGGCGTCTGATTTTGACCTTCCTGATAATCAGATAGAAATCATGCAAAGTTCAGACTCTGGCTGCTCCCAGTCATCTGCTGGGGATAACCTCAGCTATGAAGCAGAACCTGAAAGCCTGATTGCACCGGATAGTTCTCAACATTTGAAAGGAGATCCATTAGAGGAAATAATACAGCAAGTGGTCCTTGACCTGATCTGCAAGGTCGTCAATGAGCTTGCAGGAGATGCACAGTCAGACCAAGATGTATATCCTGAAGATGCTTCAACTACATTAAATACTTTAGGTCCCACCGAAGAGGGCTCCAAACGCGAAGAGCCAAACCTTCTGGACAGTCAGAGTAGTTTGCTTAGCAATGACAGTACTCGGCTATTATCTATCTCATCTGAAACTGGACTTGAAAGCATTTCTAATGAAATCTCCAGAAACAGCTCATCACCCTGCATCTCAATAAGCCAGCAGTCTCTCAGCGACCAAACGTTCACTCCGGCGGAAGAAAAGTCAAGGCAGCGGAGTCACAGTAGCATCCAATTCAGTTTCAAAGGGAAATTGCCTGAAAAAATGTCAGAAAAGGAAACCATCGTGAAAGAATCTGGTAAACATCCGGGAGCAAAGCCCAAAGTCAAAATCGCGAAAAGGAAAGATGAAGAAAAGAAGAAAGCACAAGCGGAGAAGCTGAAGCAAAGCAGTGTTTTCTTCAGCGACGGCCTCGACTTGGAAAATTGGTACAGCTGCGGAGAGGGCGAAATCTCAGAAATTGAGAGTGATGCGGGGTCACCGGGGGCGCGGAAATCTCCCCATTTTAATATACATCCTTTATATCAACACGTTTTGTTGTACCTCCAAGTATATGACTCCTCAAGGACCCTGTATTCTTTCTCCGCCATTAAAGCTATCTTGAAAACCAGCCCTTCTGCTTTCGTAAATGCCATTTCTACCACCAGTGTCAATAACGCCTATACCCCCCAGCTTTCCTTACTTCAGAATCTTCTGGCCAGGCATCGCATTTCGGTCATGGGCAAAGACTTTTATAGCCATATCCCAATAGACTCAAACCACAGTTTTCGAAGTTCCATGTATATCGAGATCCTCATCTCTTTGTGCTTGTATTACACGAGGAGCCACTACCCGACCCACGTCAAGGTGTCTTCGCAGGACCTGATAGGGAATCGTAACATGCAAATGATAAGCATCGAAATCTTGTCCCTTCTTTTTGCCGAGCTGGCAAAAGTGGTGGAGAGCTCTACAAAGGGCTTTCCCAGTTTCATTTCGGACATGCTGTCCAAATGCAAGGTCCAGAAGGTGATTCTGCATTGCTTGTTGTCCTCCATCTTCAGCGTCCAGAAGTGGCACAGCGAGAAGACTGCAGGAAAAAATATCGGGGCTGTTGAAGAAGGTTTCTCCGAAGACAATCTTATCAACTTCTCCGAGGACGAGTTGGATAACGGCAGCACTCTCCAGTCACAGCTTTTGAAAGTCCTCCAGCGGCTCATCGTTCTGGAGCACAGAGTGATGACTGTGCCTGAGGAGAACGAGACAGGTTTCGATTTTGTGGTAACCGACTTGGAGCACGTCAGTCCTCAACAGCCCATGGGTTCCCTTCAATATTTACACTCCCAGCCCATAACCTCCCAAGGCATGTTTCTTTGTGCGGTGATAAGAGCCTTACACCAGCATTGTGCCTGTAAGATGCATCCCCAGTGGATAGGGTTAATCACTGCTTCTCTACCTTACATGGGAAAGGTGCTCCAGAGAGTGGTGGTTTCGGTGACCCTACAGCTTTGCAGGAACCTGGATAATCTGATTCAGCAATACAGATATGAAATGGGCTTGTCTGACAGTAGGCATGTATTTCGCTTTGTCTTGTTTCTCTTGGCATTTTTTCTTTTCTTTTTTTTTTAAAGGGAAATTTGTAAGCGCATTACAAAATTGCAACAGATTCGTTGTTGTTTTTAGGCCTCTTTGGAGGGTGTCGGTTACTCCACCAGACATGATGCTTACTCTTTTGGAAGGTATCACAACAATTATTCATTATTGTTTACTTGACCCATCCACGCAGTATCATCAGGTAAACCTTTTTTAGATTTTTCAATTAGTTTTTTTCCCCCAGCTATCAGTGTGTTCTTATTTGTCCTCTGCCCCAGCTAATAGCTTGTTTCAGCCTGTGCATTGTGCAGCCGGTCCATTGACCCTAAGGAATAACTCTTGAAACAGAGAACATTATTTGGCATATTCTGAACTCTTTATGTATAGGCAATTGATAATGCATGTGCAATTTATTACTACTTTGCAAGATCTTGATCTCGCACCTAATACTACAAGAGCAATTTTCATTTACATTTTGGGTAAAAATAGTATAATGTTATGAATACAGTTGGATATTAAAGCACTCTTTCATGAATTACAGAATTTGAGACACTCGGTTTTGGAACTGCTGAACCCAATTTCTAACTTTAATTGAAATTGAACCCAGAATTTCAGTAAATTAGATAAGACATGTTTTCTCTTGATAAAGTCTGTTTTGACTTGGAGGAAGTACTTCATTTTGCAATTTAAACTTGATAAAAAATGTTGTTAGGATTGCATCTGTATCCCATCAGATCTTGAAGCTAATTTCAAAGTTTGTTACAAACTGGTAGGAAAATAATACTGGTTAGCATATAATTCAATGATAGTACAATGCTGCCTAAAACAAAATGGGGAGAAAAACCAGGTGGGAAGAGAATGCGAAAAGGGAACAGGATTCCTGTCCCTAACGATAATTGATTATGTTTTCATCTTTCTTGTTACTAGCTTCTGGTTAATGTAGATCAGAAGCACATGTTTGAAGCACGCAGTGGTATCTTGTCTATCCTTCACATTATCATGTCCTCTGTCACACTTTTGTGGAGCATTCTGTACCAGGCAGACTCTTCAGAGAAAACCGTTGCTGCTGCAGCTGCATCTGTAACCACAATTAATCTTGGATCAACAAAGGTTAGAACACCAGAGTTATGTGTACAAATGATTGGGGTTTTTTTACTAGTGTATGTAATACTTGAATAACAGAGTCAGTTTGATATACTGGTTAAAATGTCAGACTGGAGACAGGAAGTTCTGGGGCTAGAACTCAGTGCAAAGATGCCTGAACGACTCTAGAAGAGTCACTCTCAGCTCTAGGAAGAAAGCCAAGGGGGCAAACAACTTCTGAAAAATCTTGTCAGGAAAACTCCAGGGATTTCAACAAGGGCTCACCAGGAGTCAAAAACCTACCTTGAAGGCACACACATATTTTATTTTTAATCCTTGAATAATCGGTGCCAGGATCTTGACAGGATTACAATATTTAATCTTTCTTCCAGAAAACAGTCTAATGTCTGTATACGATACCATATCGTTTTATGTACCGGTATGTATAAGAGAAGACCTTTTACTACCAGATGATCCAATACTGGGTGGTTGTTTTGTTTTTTTTGTTTTTCATTTCTAAAACAGTTGCAACATGGATATTACTTCTTACGATATCCTACATAGTAGACCCATAGTAGGCTTGAATATATTTGATCAAATAACCACTATCGCCAAAACTTCCCTTGGTTCCATATAAAGTACTTATGTTTCAAGTGCTACAGATATATACGCAAAAATGCCACTGAGAAATTTCGCCAATAAAAGATTTGTAGCTTGAGGTTGAAATGAGGGGTCCTTGGTGATCTCTGAACTTGGTTGTTTTCTTGCAGACGTTTCATGACCTAAACTAGGTAACATCATCAGGACTAGCAGTGATAACGTTACATAGTTTTGGTAACAAAATGTGTGCAAGACAACAACCAAGCTCAAGGAGCACTAAGGATCCCTCAAACATTTCACCAAACTGTAACTTTGTGTTGACCATACTTTACCAATACAAAAATGATTTGAGTATGAAACCTCTGCCAAACCATGGTTTTCACCCTCTTGTACAACTTCTACTTTCTCGTAGTGTCTTTTCTATTTTATAGGAGCAAATAGCAGTAGCTATTATTTCTTTAGGTGCCACATCAAATTGTAATGCAAACATATTGCCAACTATCTTCTTTCTGATCCTGGTTTATTTCTAACTGTAGAACATGATTGATCGTTAAGACTTCATGACACATCATGGTTACATTTTCTTAAGTGTATTTTCAGGAGGCACTTGAAATTTTCAGGAGGCACAACTTCATCAGAGTTGCGTAGCACTAAAGAATTCAAGACTTTCTAAAAAAATAGTGCACAGAAATAGCTTGCTCTAAAATATTTTCCTCTCCCATGTTCCAACAAAGAAATGGTCCAAGTTACGTTTTTCAGTATTTTCTTTCATTGTATAATTGTATATTGCTCTGGATAAGCTGTTAGGTTCTTGTTTCTTTTTGTTTGAAATTCAGTGTATTTTATGTGTTACAGAATTTAAGGCAGCAAATTCTTGAATTGCTTGGTCCAATTTCAATGAACCATGGTGTTCACTTCATGGCAGCTATTGCATTTGTGTGGAATGAAAGGAAGCAAAATAAACTAGCTTCAAGGACTAAGGTATGTTAACTGATGGATTTGTTTAAAATGAGTTCAACTTAGGAGTTTCCTAAGTTTTATCTAATAGGCTTATTTAGCTTAGTAATCTGCAGATTGAGATACTGTGCCATACTAAAATAAACATTGTTTGTGATCTCTGGGTATGAAACTATGAATCTGATGGGGTTCACTGAACTGATGTTAGGATTGCAGCTATTGAATATAATCAAATGCATAACAGTAAAGTTCCTTCTCCTCACTAGGTCTATACCAGGGGCCTCCAAATTTGGCAGTTTTATGACTTCTGGACTTCAACTCCCAGAATTCCTCAACCAGCATGGCTGTTAGAGTTGAAGTCCACAAGTCTTAAATTTGCCAAGTTTGGAGATCCCTGGTCTATACCACTCGACCCAGACAGCTAGGGTGATGCCACTTCTTGGCTTCAACAAGTATTTGCTTCCAGTGGTTTTGCATCATTAAAAAAAAAGGAAAATTCTTTCCACTTTTTATGACTTGAGAAATGTCAGAATACCTTGAGGTAGTCAGTGACAGCCAGTCTGAAGAAATCTACAAAGTTGCAAACTGCCAGAATAAAGAATACAGAATAAAGGGAATTCTATTACGGAATGCCACAGAAATGAATGAAGTTATGCTGAAGAGCAAGGGTGTCAAACTTGCCGCGTCACGTGACATGTCATGACGTATCGTGACTTTTCTTGTGTTGCCCGAGCTAGGGTGGGTATGGCCTCCACATGATGGAACTGGCCCGTGGGCCGGCAGTTTAACACCCCTGCTATAAAGAGAAAGATAAAATTGGCTGCCTGGTGGAACAAGAAAATAGAAAAAAGACTGCAAGTGAGAAAAATGAATGTAAGAATGACTGCTCCAAAAAATGAGTATGAAAGGAAAGTGTTGTGTAAAGCAGGGGTCCTCAGCCTTGGCAACTTTAAGACTTGTAGACTTCAACTCCCAGAATTCCTCAGCCAGCTTTGAAGTCCACAAGTCTTAAAGTTACCAAGGTTGAGGACCCCTGGTATAAAGTGTGTTTAAAGAAAAAGTTGCAAACATGCACACAAAAAGCGAGCCAGAGATTAAAGTAAAGACAAAATACAGAGTTATTTTGATGGAATAACACATTCATTTTGAGTGAAAAGGGTTGAGCAGGGAACCTCTAGAGGAGTGAACCAAATTTAAAAATCAAAGCGTCAAACAATTCAACATGAAAATTGGAATGACATGTTGGAAGGAATATTTTAGAAGATTTATATTGGAATAACAGTGATATGTTGGAGTATGGAGGAAAAAATGAATGCTATAAGTGGTATTGTTGAAAAAACAAAAAGAAAACAATGCTGTGAAAGTGTTGAAAAATAGTAAACTGAAGAAATAGATGGTGTTAGTGAATGGATTGTACAGTAAGGGTGTGGTTTGCTTGTGGAGTAGATGAGCAAGATGTGCATGAAAAATGCATCTGAGGATTGGAAGAATGCCCTGGTTGTTCTCCTGCACAAAGGGAAAGGAAGCAAGAGTTGCAGAAAGCTGTAGATTTGTTTGTTAATTGTGTTTGGGAAGGTGTTTCACAAAATCCCTATTGTGTTTGGAAAGTAAAGTGCTGGCTTCTGCTGGCAAATGAATGTATAGAATAACCAGTTTTAAATAAATCAATAAAAATGTGTGCATGTAAGAAAGTTAATTATACACTTGGTTTAGAGAAAGTATTACAATAAAGTGAAAAGAGTAGAATTATGAAATATTTTGAGTAAAACTAGAGTTGAAGGTTGGTTTAACGATGGTGTACGATGGAAGTAATGCATTTGTGAGAATGAATGAAATATTAGCAAATAGCACAACACTCAGCAGACAGTAAGAAAAGTATGTATGAAATAGCCTTGATTGCTTAATGCTTTTATAGAAAATATAAAAAGAGTGCTTGTGGTGTCACTAGAAAAATGTTGATGGGGAGCATGAAAGTGGGATTACTTTGGCATTCAGCTGATACTGTGTTGTTGGCTAAGAACCTCTGTGAATTTTATGAAGTATGACAGGAGTATGGATTTGAAAAGTGATACAGGTAGTCCTTGACTTATGACCACAGTTGAGCTCAACATTTGTATTGTTGTTAAGTGAGTTTTGCCTCATTTTACGACCCTGCTGGTTGGGGAATTCTGGGAGCTGAAGTCTACACAGCTTCAAGTAGCCCAGGTTGAGAAACACTGCTCTACACAGCAAATATCAGATTTTTGTTCAGACTTCACCACCACCCCAGTAAGGGATAGATGTGCCCTAAATATGTTCAATTGCTGTAATTTATGTCGTTTGTGTAATTGCAAAATTAGCACATATCATTTACATAATTTTCATAATTGAGTTTTTTGCTGTAATTGAGTGTGCATAATTAAACAAGTCAAAGAATATGAATGAATAAGCACTGAAGAAACGAAGGCTGAATTTAAAAGAGAAGGACTTACTATATAGGAAATGTGTTGTGCTTTGGCCAAAATAAATGTGAACTAATAAGGACTAATAAGGCAAAACAAATATAAGGCAGAATGACTGGGTACAGAAGAAGGGGCAGCCTGAAAAAAATCCTGGTTTGATGGAGTTGATGAGATCTTGGGGGGGGAAAGAAGCAAAAAGTTTAAAGAACAAAAAGCAACATATACAATACTACATATATGAGATGGAAGAAAGGATAGAATGATATATTTACATACATATAATAAAGAATGTTGGTATTAGATTTAACTCTGTACTTTTCTTTTTCTTATCTTATGCCAAAAATTTCATTGATGCAATGCTACATACCAGCAGCGTTTATACCAATGTAAGATGGCATATGGTTGCAGCCTAATACTTATAAGTGACTTTGAAATGATTTGACTCTCTGAGATTCAATGCCAGTAATGTGATTTTACTTATCAGGTGATTCCTAGTGCCAGTGAAGAGCAGCTGCTGCTAGTGGAGTTGGTTCGTTCCATCAGTGTTATGAGAACTGAAACTGTAATGCAAACAGTGAAAGAAGTCTTAAAGCAACCACCAGCTATTGCCAAGGACAAAGTATGACACCAATAACAATATTTTAATGGTTCACACAGTTTAAGTACAGGTAGTCCTCATGTAGCAACCACAGTTGGGACTTGTGACTCAGTAGTTAAGCAAAATGGTCATTAAGTGAAGCTTTGTGTGTTTGCAACTGTGCCTAGGCTTTTACTTCAACTTTGCTTTACAGCAGGCATGTCAAACTGCCGGCCCACGGGCCAGATGCGTCACACTGAAACCGTGTCCACCCCATTGCCGGCAATGGGGAAATACTCGTGATATGTCACGCGACATCACGTGACATCATGAGTTTGACATGCCTGCTTTACAGCATCAGGAGGATGCAACCCCAAGGATCTGGGTGAGTCCAAAGACCAGGGAAGGTTTCCATAACTCTACTTATAAGGAAGCTGTATAAAAGGGCAAAACTTAGAGCCCCCTTTCCTACCCTATGGACTTGCTGTTTGTAGTTAATATTCATTGGAGAGGAAAGGATTGCAAGAGAGTAGCAGGCACACAGTGAGGAATGCACATCATAAGGAATGCGCCAGCACGGCTGTTTGCCTAATGGGCTTCTGGTTGCCAGCTACAAGCTGCTTTAGAGGAAAACTAAAGCCTTTAATGCAGACATGTCAAACTCGCGATGTCACGTGACGCCGCGCAACATATCGGGACGGTTTTGTCATTGCCAGCAATGGGGTAGGCGTGGCTTCTGCATGACACTTCCGGCCCGTGGGCCAGCAGTTTGACACCCCTGCTTTAATGTGAAACTGATTAGAGTCTTGTTAACTTCAGGCAGCAGCTAGGAGAATTCTAATCAGCTAATTAAGGTCACAACTGATCTTGTTATCTTGTTAGCACTTTCTAGGATTGCACTATAACAGGTATCTTCAAGCTTGGCCCTTTTATGACTTGTGGACTTCAACTCCCAGAATTCCTCAGCCAGCATGCCTGGCTGAGGAATTCTGGGAGTTGGTCCACAAGTCATAAAAGAGCCAAGTTTGAAGACCCCTGTACTATAATGTGGAGAAAAGCAGCTCAGGAAGAGATCGCTTGTTTAGGCAATTTCTCTGCTGTGCAAGTTGGGGAGGTAGAAAGTAACAGATCAGGCACAGAATAAGGTACTAACTGTATTGGTGAGCATCTGACTGAGAGATGCCACAAGCTCATAAATGTGGGCATTGGTGGCAAAGTAACTTTTTCATCACTGTTGTAATTGTAAACAGTCACTGTCTTGAGGTAGTCTCTAAACAAGGACTACTTTCCAATTAATTTAAATAACTATTTAAATAAAGGAACTGGATAGACTTTTCTCTTGTCGCAAGAATGGCCATACTGTGTTAGAAATTTGCGGTAAGAGCTTTCCTTCTGGTTAAATCAAGCACTGTTTTTGGTTCTGTTTTAACTAATTCTGAATGAGTATATACACAAGTAGTAATTATTCACCTACAACTTTCACCCCTCACCCCTGTGCGGATACTCAGTTGCCATATACTTACACAGATTGTCCTTGGTTAATGATCTCTCATTCTGTTATTGTTTGAATTTATGACAGCACTGACAAGTGATAATTACAACCAGCTCTTGAAGTTCCAGCTGTCACAATACCCTTGCGGTCACAAGATTACAATCTGGGCGTTGGCAGACTTCTGACACCACAGCATCCTGTGGCCATATGGTTGCAATTTTGATATCTTCCCTGCCAGCTTTCCACAAGCAAAGTCAGTGGGCAAGCCAGCAGGAAGTCAGATGTTGCGATAATGTGAGGTCCTTGCTTAATGACCTGTGATTTGCTTACTCAGCAAATCGGAACAGCCATTGCTAAGCAGTCATGGTCATGTGACATCACTCTTTACAAGTACGTCACTTAGCAATGGAAATTCCAGTCCCAATTTCTGTTAAATGAGGATTATTTATACACATAGATGCATGAAAATGACTTTAATTAAACTTTATATTAGCTTAATTGTTTTAATTAATCAGTTTAATTGCTACTGTAGCTACTGTTCGTTGCATTAAAACTGCATTAATGAAGCATAAAGAACCAGTTGTTTTTGTGTTTTGCAATGATAATGGCTATTATTTTAAAAACATATTATTTTGTGATGAACATGGCTCGTCTTCTTCCAGTTTTCACAAAACTCCTGCTCTCTTAACAGGTATAATTCTCCATTTGCCTTTCTCCTGAGAAAATTGTTTTTGAAAGAATACGTGGCTTTCTAAACGCAGTTTTCTGTAGACAAAATTAACATTCCAGCTCCAGAAAAAGAGGAAACTAAGGGAAAAAATATCTTGTGAATATTCATAATTGATCACATATTTTCTTCCATTCAAATGGGAGAAAGTTGTGCGGATTTTAAAAAAAGTCACAGCAAAATGAGTTACCTTTTAATTACAGAATTGACAGCTACTTGTAGAGCTGAACAATAATGTGTATTTCTTAACTTTTTTCTTTTTAACAAAAATCTTTCTAGAAGCATCTTTCGTTGGAAGTCTGCATGTTGCAGTTTTTCTTTGCGTACATCCAGAGGTAGGTTTTCTATTCTAACGTCCCTTTCGATAGTATCAAGTTATTATAGAAGGTCCCATTTGCACAACAGTTCTGTTAAGGTCAGAGAATTCTGAGACATTGGATTAAAGGGATACAGAAGGAATTGAGCTGCAGAATTCCAGATTTTGGAGAATGAGACACTTGTTTAAAAATCGAAACTTCTATCCGACTAAGGAATTTCATGTTTTCCTTCCTAGTTCTGTATGCTGACTTTTTGCACTTAGAAGTATGGCAACATCATTTCATTTACTCAATCCTAGACAGCCCTTCTAAACAATAATAATGAAAATCATTTGGATATAGGATTACGTGACTTTTTATTTCCTCCAGAATCCCAGTCTCCAATTTAGTAGACAGCTGGGCCTCTTTGCTGCTGCTCCTAAAGGATTCCATACCACTCGGCCTTCCAGCCCCAGGGCAGTTTCTAATACTTGGGTGAGTCATTCTGTGACCATAGACAGAATCAATTTTTTTCCCTTTTGAAAAATGCCAGGAAAAGGTTAACTATTGAAAAATCTAGAAGAAATGTTGGACTTTTGTATTGAAAAATTAGACTGCTACTTAATCTTGAGGACAGTTTTTAGCCTTCTGGTTGTGAGGAAGACTAGAAACTTTCAAGACATTTGAAATCTTGCAAATCTCATGGATAACCTTATCCCTATGGTTAACTCTAATATGGACTTCCCAAATGTTCAATGAGAGTGGCACGGCTGCATCTTGCTATTCCCTTCGCTTCAGTTTAAACCATGAGTTTAAATATGAGCTGATAGCAGCGTGCAGAAACCCAAAATAGTGCTAGTCAGAATTGATTAAAGACCGGCTCTTTGAACCCAAATTTCAATCAGTTTCAAACTTTGCCTCAAGGTGTGAAGAACGAAAGCACTTTCATCAGACTTCACAACCTTGGAGAAATAAGTCTGTTGTCTGATAATAATAGATGTAGCAGCATTTTTTAGAATTGCTCAGGCGAGAGAAAGTAACACTTTTAGGGCCAATTATTCTCAGGGTATTTTTTATCATTCAAAGGGTAATCTGTTTTCATGGCGAAACTTGCCAATTTTTACTCTATACTAGGCAAACCATGCTTCATTGGGTCACTGTTTTCAGAGATATTTCCTTATTGAATTCCCCAATGCTTCTTCAACAATGGCAGAGCTTCTAATGTACTTGAAAAGTTTTGAAAATCCAAGAAGATGTTCAGAGATCAATAAAGGAGAAAATTTGTAGCTCACGGTTGAAATGAGGGGTCCTTGGTGCTCTCTGAGCTTGCTTATTTTCTTGCAGACTTTATCACCCAAACTAAGTAACATGATGATGTTACCTAGTTTGGGTAATGAAACATCTGCAAGAAAATAAGCAAGCTCAGAGAGCACCAAGGACCCTTCATATTCAGAGATATGTATCTGCCTTGAAAGTAGCCCATGCTCAATCAAACATCAGCAATTTTTTTATTACGTTTTGTATTACGTCAAAAAATACTTTATGATTATTTTTATGTCATAAAATGTTTTAGAATATCTGTACAGTAGTTTAGGGCTGCAGGGAGCCACAAGTAGTTCATCCCTGTATATAGAGGAGACCAAGTTACATTTTTTGCTGAATTTTCGTATTGTAATGCCCATGCCCATTCTCTTCTCTTTTAAAGCTTTTCCAATTCTCAACTGTAATTTTTCAGGAGCCTTCAGACAAAGAAGAGCTCCTAAAATGTATTTAATAAACTGATTAAGTCAGTGATTCTCAACCTGTAGTCCGTGGACCCCTTTGGGCCTCCAGTGTCGTCACAAGGGATCCACAACAACTTGAAGAAATGTTATTTAAATCTTAAGTCTTGATGATCGGTGGCCATGGTCCGTGGCCACAAAAGGTATTTAAAGGGGGTGTGTAGTGAAGAAAAGGTTGAGAAGCACTGGATTAAATTATAAAAATGTATACCCCACATTTATTGTTAAAATAAATCCCAGCAACTTTTCTTAGGATATAACTTCTTAGGATGTCCAAGTGTGGAATCTGAAAGGCTGTAAATATGATCTTTGGCTTAACCCTTGCTGTTTTCACACAAGCCTTCCCCTCTATTCATAGGCTTCTGAAACCTCTCTTCTCTTGAAATCCCTCTGTCTAAAACTGAAGCAAGAAGTTTATGTTTTCCTTTTTCTTTCTTGTTCTTTTAAAGTGTGTTAAATGAGTTTATTATGAAAAATCCAAATCTGGATAATAAGAAAGACCAGAGAGATCTGCAGGTAAGAAATCTATAAAAACAGCGATTATTGAATTCAAGTATGATATGAAAAAGAATGTAAAGAATGCATGCTGATTACCAAGAAAATGCTTGTTTTCTTTTTCTCACCCTGTTTTATTTTACTGACACTTTTTAAATCCTGAATCACTGTTGGGTTCTCCTTTTCAAAACAGCTATCTTCTGTCATAACATGCATGCTATGCTGATGTTGATTTTTTGTACTTGATTCAATTTCATACACCAGTTGTTGTTTTTTTGTTCCAGAAAATGAAATGTGTCAATGACATTGTCAAAGTCTCAGGTTTATGTATATTTCTAGTTTACTCTGTCGCAAAGTAGGTTTTCACAACATATTGAGTTGGTTTTCTTTAGAGAGTTTCAGACACTCACCAGCCAGCACATAATGGCATTCCACACAGGACAGTATTGTCTCACTACACTATTCATTACTTTTGAAGGAGAGAGAAAGATATCAAAGATATATATATATATATACATGCATGCTAGTCGTTTCCAACTCTAGGGGCCAGTGCTCATCTCCGTTTCAAAGCTGAAGAGCCAGCGCTTGTCCGAGGACGGCTCCGTGGTCATGTGGCCGGCATGACTAGACGCCAAAGGCGCACGGAACACTGTTACCTTTATATATATATATATATAAAAAATAGATAGATATAGATATATACTGCTCAGAAAAATAAAGGGACCACAAGATAAGACATCCTACTATTAAATACAGTACATTATGTTGTTTAAGTGTTCCCTTTATTTTTTGAGCAGTATATAGATAGATAGATATAGATATTTTATATAGATATATATAGATAGATATTATATATATATATGTGTGTGTGTGTGTGTGTGTATGTATATATATATATGTGTGTGTGTGTGTGTGTGTGTAAATTTTATATCTCCCCTTGCTTCTCTGCTAACAAAGCGAGAGAGATCCTGTGGCCTAGAGGTGAAAACAACTGCCTAATGTGTAATCAGCCCAGGTTCGAATCTCGGAAGGGTATGGCTGACTGATGAAAACTAGTAAGTTTGAAATGCATATCAGTCTCCCTTAATTCTTCGTTAGCAATTTAAAATTTACACAAATATAAGCTGTCACCGGTGTGACTACTGCCTGTCGATGGCCTTCAGGATAGGCTGACACAGGAGATAAAGATTTGTCCTATGTTTGGGGCCTAGCAAGGTAATCTAATAGTTAACAAGCATTTGTCATATATATATAAGAACTTTTCTTTTACTTCTGTTTATTTGCCGCCTCCCCAGGATGTAACATACAAAATAGTGGATGCCATTGGGGCAATTGCAGGCTCATCCCTGGAACAGACTACCTGGCTGAGGCGAAATTTAGAGGTTAAGCCTTCTCCCAAAATAATGGTCGATGGAAACAACCTGGAGTCTGATGTTGAAGGTGATTTTTAGTTTTCTTTGTTCATCTGAATATCTGACTGGAATTATAAAAGCTTTAACTAAATATAATTTGGAGCAGGAGCATTGTTCATTAAAATAACCTTATCACTATGGTTAATTCCAGTAAAAACCTTTCCAATGTTCAAAGTGAGAATGGCGTGATTGCATCTTTGCAAACAGCATTTCTTTCTTTTTCATGTGTTTAATTTAGATATGTTATCTCCGGCTTTGGAAACCTCAAGCATAACTCCATCAGTTTTTAGCGTCCATGCCTTAACGCTATTGTCAGAAGTAAGTGTATTTGCAGTTCTTGATTTTATACATAATGCAACAACAGATAAAACGTTACACATTTTTTTGAATTTTATTGCAATTACTTAGTGCCAAATGGACCTTAGAGGTTTTTATGTTGACTCAAGGCAAAATTATTCTGTGATTCATTGACATGAAAATATTTTCTGTCCTTCATTTCACCTCTCTTTTTTATGTCATTTTGGATCTTGGATGTAGCCTGGAGCAAAAACAAATGTTTCACGTTTTCATTATTATGAACAGAAGGGGGGGGGGAAGAAATGTGAAGGCGTTTATGCCATTAATGAAGATAATTCTGCATTTTTTTGTTTTGTGTGAAATTATGCCAAAGGATAATTGTGCTTAGTCCTACAGTCATTAGGATATTTTTATGCTTTTCATTCCACGTATTTTAGAATATGTCAGTCCTATAACTGTGATTAATAGTTTATTTATTTATTTATTTATTTATTTATTTATTTATTTATTTATTTATTTATTTATTTATTTGGATTTGTATACCGCCCTTTCCCGAAGGACTCAGGGCGGTTTACAGGGAATTAAAACAAGAAATACAAAAATTAAAAACAATTAAAAAGATTATAACAGTCCCTGAAAGAGTAAAAACCCCAATTAAAATTAAAATTTTAAAATTAACTGTTTCTCTTTTAAAGAAGTTGATTTAATTGAAACTAATCATAAAAAAGTAAAATCTTCTTTGACTCAAACTCACTTTTTGGTGGCTTCATGAGTATGCCCATGTAATTTCCTCAACAGTGGTCGGAAGTGACTTACTTCTGCCTTCTAGTATTTTTTGTAATTTCCCAGTCCAGCCTACAGCTCTGGCATTTCTGTCTTCACCGAAGGAAATGGATTGGACTAGAAGACCTCCAAAGTTCCTTCCAGCTCTGTTATTCTGTGACAAGAACTGACCAAATTCAGTCCTGCTTAGATTTTTAAGCCCTGACAAGTTATTGTTAAGGATGGTTTGGTAGTTGAGATGGCACAACAAACCGTCATTAATGAAGCAGAATCCAAAGTATAGATTGGCAAAAGAGAGTTTGTTTACATCTTCCATGTTTTCAAGATGTTTAACATATCTGCTATCTTTTCTAAGATGCATTTACAATACATTCTATTTCAGAGCTTTGTAAGTACATTCTCATCTTTATAGAGCAATGCAAGAAAAAAAACCGTACATATTAGAGACTGATTTAGGTCAGCGCCATTCCCGTAGGTATATGGTTGCGTATTCATTGACGTGAAAATGAAGTAGTCTTTTATATCATCTGTCTTGTATTTATGACTTTATAGATTAATTCACATTCTGAAGTATCTGCATGCGTGCGTGTGTGTGTGTGTGTATAGAATCTTGGAAATCATCCTTTGCTGTGATCTTACTGAAACAATTAAAATGTTTTAAACAGTAATGAGTAGGTTGCTAAGGAAAGTTGTGACGTTTTCCCTGTTCTCTTTCAGGTTTTGGCTCATCTCCTGGACATGGTTTTCTATAGCGATGAGAAGGAAAGAGTTATTCCTCTTCTTGTAAATATAATGCACTACGTTGTGCCTTATCTTCGCAACCACAGGTATCTTTGCAGAGTACAACAGAAAGCCCCACTGTCCCCCCTTATCCCATATTTTGTCCTGCTCCTCTAATCTAGAAACAAACAAACAAGGTCACATGTGTCCTCAAGACGACAAGCAGAGGAGCAGGGAAGCGAGGGGAGGGAGGAGCTGTTAGTAACGAGCCAAAGTGGACGGTGCTGCTGTCCATTTTATCAGGAAAAATAATTCCGAATTCATGTAAAGCTGGTGTTTTCAGATTATTTTTCACAGAAACATTTTGTATTTGTAGTAACTTGAGATGTGGGGGTGGGGCGATTTCTCCTTCCAGTGCCCATAATGCACCCAGTTATCGAGCCTGTGTCCAGCTCTTGAGCAGTCTGAGTGGATATCAGTATACCAGGAGAGCATGGAAGAAAGAAGCTTTCGATCTCTTTATGGATCCCAGTTTCTTTCAGATGGATGCTTCTTGTGTGAATCAGTAAGGCTTGAATCGTTGCTCGTATTTGAAATTAGTATCCGGGAAATAAAATTAAATATTCCTATGAAACAAATATGCGGAAACCCCCAATGACCTGCACATCTTTCTCATCCACTTATAAACCCTGTTTTGGTGGAAGTATAATAATGAGCTGCTCATCTATTTAAGATGGTTTTTTTAATGGAAGCAGCTACCGTAGTTAGGACCTTAGATGGAGTATTTCTCCAGCCTGGAAATTCTGGAGTGATCCTGGAGCCTTCAACCTGTGCTCTGCATCATTGCTGTTCTTTCAATTTCTACAGTTAAGTTCTTTCTAGTTCTCACACTCTTTCCCATTTCTGCTTCATTCCACACCCTTCTTCTGTAGCAGGGATTACTATTTTGGATAGTGTGTGACTGTTGCTGATTCACATTTGCAGGAGATTCACATTTATCTCCCCAGCCCTTCTCAAACGTGAGCCAAATTATATGGGTACAGGCAGTGCTCAACGTACAACTGGTCAGTGACCATTTGAAGTTGACAAACCTCCTCAGAGATACTTATGAGCTGGTTCCAAAGCTCCGATGGCCAGCTGACATCCCCCCTGCGGTCACGTGACCACATCCTAGGTGCTTGGCAACTGGTCCAGGTTTACAGCCCTTTGCAATGCCCCACAGTCACACGATCACACTTAAAAAAATATTTTTTTTTGTTGTAAACCAACATTTACTTCCAGTTTTCAGCAAAACCAGCCCATAGCGAACAATTGGCTCGCTTAATGACTGCTCCATTCAGTTAACTACCGCTGCAAAAAAGGTGGTAAAATCAAGCTAAGTCACGTGGGTAACCTGTTTTATCACCGTCATGACTTCGGCTTCCTTAAGTAGTCTTCAATTTACAACCACAATTGGGACCAGAGTTGCCACTGCTAAGCAAGATGATCGTTAAGGGAGTCATGCTTGGTTTTACTACCTTTTTTGCAACGGTTAGTAAGTGAATCCTTGCAGTTCTTAAGTGAATCCAGCTTCCCCCAATGACTTTGCTTGTCGGAAGCTATCAGGGAAGGTCATGTGGCAGTCACATGACTCTGTAACACTGCAACCATCGTAAATACATGCCAGTTGCCAATGCCCAAATTTTGATCACATGACCTTGGAGATGCTGTAATAGTTGTAACTGCAAAGTTCAGTTGTAAGTCACTTTTTTCAGTGCCATTGTCACTTCAAACGGTCGCTGAATGAATGGTTGTAAATTGAGAACAACCTGTACACTTGTGTACCATCCCTCCTATTCATGATTGCTGAAGCAGGTTAGTGCTTAACCTTAACAGTTGTACAGTCCAATATATTTTTCTGATACACAGTGCCAAATTCTGAGAGAAAGTTGTAACAGTCCTCCTTCCTTTTTGTTTAACCAAATGTAAAAATACCATGCTTTTATGGAAAAAAAATATTATCACTCTTTTCTTCTTCTAGTTGGAGAGCGATTATGGACAATTTGATGACACACGACAAAACTACTTTTAGAGATTTGATGAGTGAGTCTTAACTTTTTTTGCTCTGTGTAAGATCCATGGTTAGTGTTTGAGCTGTGAAGCTTAGCTCCTTTGAGGCTTGTGCAACAGTCTAGTTCAAAACTAAGCCAGCAAGCAAGTATTGTGGTGATAGTTGCTGCAAATTTTCCTTCCCTTGAAAAATTAGCAAAGACTTGATTGAGTATTCACTGTAAAGTTATGACAATTTCCATCCAGTTAATTACAGTACTGCTATTTGATTGCTGTTATTTGAGATTCTGTTTTATATATAAGATCATGAATAGTATCTACTATGTTTCCCTGAAAGTAAGGCCTACCCCTAATATAAACCCTACCCCAAAAATAAGCCCTAGTTTTGTGGTGATGTACACACTTAAAAATCAAGCTAAGGTGGGGGTAGGGGTGTGGATCTGCCCCACGCGCCCCACACCCACTTACCTTGCAGCCAGGCCTCTCCTCGCTGACCCATTTCTTCTGTGGCATCTTCTGCAGCCAGGCCTGCATTTCTCAGTCACAGGCCTTTCCGGAAGGCCACTGCAGCCGAGAACTGAGCTATGGATTCAATCCATAGCTCGGTTCTGCAAGACCTCTGCAGCCAAGGACCAAGCTATGGATTGAATCCAAGCTATGGGTTGAATCCATAGCTCGGTACTCGGCTGCATAGGCCTTCCATAAAGGCCTGACTGTAAAATGCAGGCCAGAATGCAGCTGCAGAATGAAGCTGCTCCTTCGGCCCCAGAAGAAGTGGCCCTGCTGGGTGGGGCTGTTACTGCCGGAGATGAGTAAGACGTCCCCCGAAAATATGACCTGGTGCCTCTTTTGGAGGCAGAAAAAAAATAAGACTCGGTCTTATTTTTGGGAAAACACGGGTAGGCAATGAGTTAGTGTTCTGATTAGTAACATTTACCATATACCTAAAATAATATTGATCATTATGTTCCTAAAACGATCGTCAAGATCAATGATCATTGCCAAAATTGCATGTTTTCTTTTTTAGCACGTGTGGCAGTAGCTCAGAGCAGTTCCCTCAACCTCTTTGCTAATCGGGATGTTGAGCTAGAACAGCGTGCTATGCTCCTCAAGAGGCTGGCCTTTGCCATTTTTAGCAGTGAAGTGGATCAGTACCAGAAATACCTTCCAGATATACAAGGTAATTCATTCCAGTCAAGCTTGTAACTTCATGAATAAAACCATGGAGTTTAAATAAAATCACGGAGTTGGCAACATTACACAAGTAGTTTGCTCTTGTCATCTTCCAGTCTCTCTCTCTCTCTCTCTCTCTCTCTCTCTCTCTCTCTCTCTCTCTCTCTCTCTCTCTCTCTCTCTCTCCTCTCTCTCTCCTCTCTCTCTCCTCTCTCTCTCTCTGGCTTCATTCCAGCTGGTCACTCAACCAGTGATGCAAGCCAAATGGGTTTCTTTTCCGTTCTGCAGCAGTTCACAAATCTGGTTCAATGAGTCTGAAGACTTTTGAGAACAGGGAACCACAGATCAGGAAGGGGAAATTCATTGCTGCTTTCGTAACACAAATCTCTTGCCTAAATTTGAAAAAAAGGCAAATTTGTGTTATGGAGTAGGCATATTTTGGAGCAAAGTAGGCAAAGCATCCTGAATCACAGTTTTAACTTTTGTTATCTTCCTGCCTCGTAGTTTAGATCAGCTTGGCTGAAGTCTGATCCGTCTCTTATGCATCTTCCACTCTATATGTTACTGCATGAAATTAATGTTTATGGTTAAATACGTATCCTTTACTAATTCCAGATATTTGAAGCAGGTTGCAGCTTTAGATAGTAGCTGTGGTTGTTTTTTGACAGGTCCTTGTAATTTTTTCTGTTCTAGAAAGATTGGTTGAAAGTCTCCGCCTGCCCCAAGTGCCTACCCTTCACTCCCAAGTATTCCTGTTTTTCAGAGTTTTGCTTTTAAGAATGTCTCCAAAGCATCTTACCTCACTTTGGCCTACTATGATCACAGAACTGGTGAGTTCCACTTTGCATCCACAGCTGGGCAAAGAAGACCACTTTTTAGAAGAACTAAGAATTTCTCAATATTAGAACAATTAACCAGTGGAACAACCTACCTCCAGAAGCAGTGAATGCTCCAACACTGGAAGTTTTTAAGAAGAGACTGGACAGCCATTTCTCTGAAATGGTGTAGGGCCGTGGTGGCAAACCTATGGCATGCGTGCCATGGGTGGCACGCAGAGCCCTCTGTGTTGGCACGCGTGCCGTCGCCCCAGTCCTAGGCCTTCAGCTGGGTTTTATAAAACCTTTTTGCTTTAGGCCTCCGCCGCCGTGTGCATTTAAAAAAAGGTTCACTCAATCAGTCAATTTCAACTTCTCGCGGGGGAAAAAAAAGATCTCGCAAAGTTAGAATTGATTGATTGAACTTTTTAGCCCCATCCAGTCTGCCATTACCACCACAGCCATGCCCACCCAATGGGCCACGCCTACCCAATGGGCCACGTTCACCCAGCACCTGACAATACATAAGTGGGTTTTGGGTTGCAGTTTGGGCACTTGGTCTCTAAAAGGTTTGCCATCACTGGTATAGGGTTTCTTGCCTGAGTAGGGGGTTGGACTAGATGACCTCCAAGGTCCCTTCCAACTTTTTATTATTATTATTATTATTATTATTATTATTATTATTATTATTATTATTATCATCATCATCATCATTATTATTATTATTATTATTATTATTATTATTATTATTATTAATCATTGCACAGTCAGCCAGATGTTCAGACTCGATTTGGCATTTTTGTCTACCTATCGAGTCCTTACCAAGGACCTGGGATAGGCAGATGTGGATGTTTGATGGTATTATAGATATCGTCGCAGGATGGAAGCAGTTCCTAGTAAGGCCGCCTTTTGCAATTGATTAATGGCGAATTTGTCAATGCCAATGGTGTTCAAGTAGTGCTCCAGTTGTTTTGGATTGCATCCAAGGCACCTATTACTATTGTTACTACCCTTGATGATGATGATGATGATGATGATGATGATGATGATTGTTGTTATTATTGTTATTGTTATTATTATTGGCTTTAAGCTATCCAGGAGATTGTTAAAGAGAGCAGCCCATAATTTCATTTCTGAACTTCACTCAAAACTGGGATTAACATGTTATCCCTCTACACAGAGAGAGTGCCTTCTATCATCAACCATCTTTGCCCAAGTTTATATTTAATCATTTGTTGTTACATGTGAAAGATACATTGTCACATAGCTGATAGCACTCACCCATAGCTGTGGTTATTTGAATACAGCAGATTTACGCTGATAATGCCAGTTACCACAAGACATTGCCGTTGCTATTGGCTGCCTGAAAATAAGACTAGATCAGACTCAAATCCCATACAGTTCACAAGCCCTTTCCCAGATGGCTCTGGAAAGCAGCAAGTCATGAATGCCATTGGCTGTTGCCCCCCAATCTGCCGCCAAGGAATGGAAAACGTGCATAATCTTCACCATGAGACTATCCAGCCTTATTTTCCCCTGAACCTGGGCTGCTGCTTCTTCTTTCCCTCCTGCCTCTCCTAGGATCCTTTAATCAGTGTACTTCCCTTGTCATTATAGAATTTAGTCCTTTCTATAGGGATCCTTTAGTTTAATTTAGTCCTTTCTATAGGGACGCGGTGGCTCAAGGGACGCGGTGGCTCAGTGGGGTAGGACGCTGAGCTTGTCGATCAGAAGGTCGGCAGTTTGGCGGGACGAATCCCGAGTGCCGCGTAGCAGAGTGAGCGCCTGTTACTCGTCCCAGCTTCTGCCAACCTAGCAGTTCGAAAGCATGTAAAAATGCAAGTAGAGGACTTCCGGTGGCGGCGCGGCACCGAAGACAGCCTTCCCGGGCTGCCCGGGGCTCAGCTGTTTGTTTTTTCGCCCGAAACAGCGCCGATCAGCTGTTCGGGCGAAATTGAAGCCCCCTCCTCGGGAGAAGAGGAGGGGGTGAGGCCCCAGGTAGGGGTAGAGTTCTCCGGGGCCGCCTGAGCTTGGAGCTTGGGCGGCTGAAGGATTGAACTCCCCCGAAGCCTGGGTTGCTCCCAGCTGGCCGGCGTCTCTGCTCCGAACTTCTTGGAGCAGAGCCAGGCGTCTGCGAACCATCCCTGCCTGAAGAAAGGACTATGGTTTAAAGGAGCAGGCAGAGCGGTACAAGAGGAAAAGGTGAAGAGGATTATTTTGCTATACTCTCGAGTTTGTTGGACTTTTTAATTTTTAAGTGAAAGTGCGTCATAATTGAGGAGTAAAAGATGGCGGCTAAACCTCCCCTTAAAACTCTTAGGAGTGGTGGATCCTCGCCGGTGCAACAATCATCACTACAGGCATTGCACCCTCCTGAAGTGCTGACACCGAAGGATTTACGAGATGCTCTGGATAAACTTTTGGACTCAATCAATCAATCAATGGGTGATAAATTTGCACAGATGGAGGAGAAATTGGAGAAACTGGAGGAGAGAATGGAAGAGAGGATGGAACAGAAGTACAGCGTGATGAAGGTAGACATTTTGTCTTCAGTGCATAAAGTGGCGGAATGTGTGGAAGAATTAGATGAAAAAGTGGATGATTTGGCTCAAAGGAATGCTATATTAGAAGTAAAAGCACGGGAGAATGAAAATGCAAGGGACAAAATGGAAAGGGAGTTAAGCCTTGCCCAATTTTACCAGATGCAGTTTGCTGTTAGAATTAGAGGTTTAAAAGAGAATATTAAAGAAGATTTAAAGCAACTGATCTCTGAGGCTCTCGAAGTGGTATTGAAGCAGCCAGCATCTGAAATAAGAGCAGCTATGGATAAAGTGTTTCGGGTGAATTCATGGATTGCCAGACAGAGAAAGTTGCCTAGAGATGTGGTGGTTTATTTTGCAAAAAGAGAAATTAGAGATCAAGTTATACAAGCTGCCTATGATGCTAAAGTTGTGATTGCTGAACAAGAAGTCTTGGTTTTAAAAGAAATTCCTCCAAGGATATTAAGGGCAAGGAAGGACTATACATTTCTCGTGCATGAGCTTAAGCAAAGAGATATAAGGTTCAGATGGGAGATTCCAGAGGGGCTGATGGTGATGCATGAAGGTAAAAGGTATCGGCTGATTACTGTGAAGCAAGCGCGTGATTTCTACAACAATGTCTTAAAAGCAACCCCATTAACACTTCTGGAAGCTGTAAAGGGATCTGGAGAAGGAGAACATCAAGAGGACGAAACAGAGGAAGATGGTGCTGGAGGAGATCAAGCTACAATTTCTTTGGATGATCCTAGAGAGCAAAGAGTAACGCGTGCTGCTTTAAAACGAGCAAAGAAAATAAAAGAACAAGATCAGCTAAAGTCTTCAGATTCTTCACAACGTACTTATAGCCAAGCTGTGGGAGGAGCACGGCCTAAAGAAGTTAGTCCTATCAAAGCTGTGGTCCAAGAGCTTTTTGAGGATATGCATGGCAACTAAATTTCTAACCTGGAATGTTAATGGACTAAATTCACCGCAGAAGAGGAGGAAAGTTTTTCAATATTTAAAACAATTTAAGATAGATGTTATATGTCTGCAAGAAACGCATATTAGAGTTTTGGATCAAAAGCATTTACTGAACTCGAGACTGGGTACGCAATTTGTTGCTTCTGCAGAGAATAAGAAAAATGGAGTGGTTGTTTACGTTAAAAGTCCCTTAACAGCAGACTTAATTCAAGCAGACAAGCATGGAAGATATGTTATGATTGAGCTGTTGTTAGAAGGTAAAAAGACGCTTTTAGTTGGATTATATGCACCTAACTAACAACAAGCTGACTTTTTTAGCTAGATTTGTGCAAGAACTATCTCTGACCACAGTCCAGTTTGGTTGGAGATTGATAAGGAGAAAAGAGATAGGCGCTCATGGCGCGTAAATGAGAATTTATTTAGAAATCAGAGAAATGTGGAAGAATGCAAACAGCGGATGAAGGATTTCTTTGAGATTAATATGAATAAGGGTACCTCTATGGATATGGTTTGGGATGCTAGCAAGGCCTATATGAGAGGGGTGTTGATATATATGAATAATAGACATAGACGTGCAGTGGAAACTAGAAGGAATGAACTGGAGAATGAAATAAAGGAAAAAGAAAAGGCTTTGATTTTGAACCCAGAGGATGTGAAGACTAAGGAGGCTATTAGACTGCTAAGAGGACAATTTGATAAATTAATGGCTGATCAAGTGGCGACCAATCTGCGGTTTGCTAGGCATAATACTTTTTGCAACGCTAATAAACCAGGCAGATGGTTAGCTTATAGACTGAGGAAAAAACAAAGGGCCTCTAATATAGATAAGATTGAGTATAAAGGAAGGGTTGTGTTTCAACAGAATCTTATTAAGGATGCTTTTGTGGATTTTTATTCGAAATTATATACTAAAGAGGAAATTAATGCAAAAGATATTGATATATACTTGGAGAATGCTAGCATCCCGGTTCTTACGCAAGTACAAAAAGAGGGGATTAATCAACTGATTACAGAAGAAGAAATTTTTACAGCAATTAAAGAACTGAAGATGGATAAAGCACCAGGTACGGATGGCTTGACTGCGGCCTATTATAAAAATTTACAATTAGAGATGATAAAACCGTTAAAGGAACTGTTCCAGACAATCCAGAGGGGGGGAAAGGTGCCACCGTCTTGGAGAACAGCTTTTATTTCTTTGATTCCGAAGGAAGACCAAGATGCTACTCAAGTTAAAAACTACAGACCGATATCGCTTTTAAATACAGACTATAAGATATTTGCTAAGGTTTTGGCTAATAGATTGATGAGGGTTCTGCAACAGGTGATCCATGGGGATCAAATGGGGTTTATTAGTGGTAGGCAAATGAAAAACAATGTGAGACATATAGTTGATGTGTTAGAGTTTTTGGAAAGGCACAACCAGATCTCTGCAGCGCTAATCTTTTTAGATGCTGAAAAGGCCTTTGATCAATTGAATTGGCAATTTTTGTTGAAAGTTTTAGACAAAATGGATTTTGGGGAAAATTTTTTACAACCGATTAGGGCATTATATCGAAAACAAACTGCCCGAATTATAGTTAACAATAGCCTGACAGCAGCATGTAATATTGAGAAGGGCACAAGGCAAGGGTGTCCGCTATCGCCCTTGTTATTTGTGTTAACATTAGAGATATTACTGGTTAAGATTCGGAATTCGGAAAAAATTAAGGGGATACAAGTTGGTGATCAAGACTATAGATTGAGAGCATTTGCAGATGATCTGGTTGTTACAGTGACCCAGCCAGAGAACTCTGTTGTGGACCTGATGGAGATAATAACACAATATGGGAAGGTTTCTGGATTTAAAGTAAATACACAGAAAACTAAAATTTTGGCTAGAAATATGACAGTTTCACAGAAGGCCCTCTTAGAAGGATTAACTGGATTTGAGATTGTTAAAAGGGTTAAATATTTGGGGGTGATTTTGTCGCCCTCTAATACAAAGCTATATAAAAATAATTATGAAGAACTATGGGGGAAAATTCAAAAAGAATTGGAGAGTTGGGAAAAATTGCAATTGTCTTTGTTGGGACGGATTGCAGCAGTGAAAATGAATGTCCTGCCCAAATTTTTATTTTTATTTCAAATGATACCGATTCTTAAGAAAGATTCTAACTTGGAGGAATGGCAGCGTGGTATCAATAAATTTGTGTGGGCAGGGAAAAAGCCACGAGTTAAACTTAAGATTATGCAGGATACTCGTGAGAGAGGTGGCCTTAAATTGCCTAATTTTAAACTATATTATGAAGCTGCTGCATTAGTAGGAATAAGCGATTGGATTAATTTGACGCAACCGAGGTTATTAAATCTTGAGGGCCATGATTTGTTGTTTGGCTGGCATGCATATTTGTTGTATGACAAGAAGGTAGATACTGTGTTTAGGATGCATATTTTAAGGCAGGCATTGCTGAGAGTTTGGAAGAAGTATAGACATAAGCTAAGCAGCAAGATACCATTGTGGGCAATTCCAAAACACGCAATAGAAAATATACATGCTGGTTTCAAACATGATGTGACTACGTACAAGGAAATTTTAAGCTTGGAAAGGAATGTTTGGTGTTTGAAATCATATAGCCTCTTGCGAGAAGAGAAGATTGTTCAAACTTGGTTTCAATATATTCAGTTACGGGCCAGGTGGAAAGAAGATCAGAAAAATGGATTTGCAATGACTGATGAAAATTTGATAAAGCAAATTAGAAATCAGGGACCAGCACATATCAAACGGATATATCTTGCACTGATAGAGATTGACTCAGAAACAGAGCTTGTTAAGGATTGTATGATAAAATGGGCCCAAAACATTCAGGAAGTTATTACAATGGACATGTGGGAAAAGATTTGGGTGAGGAATGTAAAATTTACTCAAGCTCAAAATCTAAGAGAGAACTTTTACAAAATGTTTTATAGATGGCATTTAGATCCCAAAAAGCTTGCAAGTATGTATCCGAATTATCAGCCTAAATGTTGGAGGTGTGGTGATGAAGATGCAACATATTTTCACATATGGTGGACATGTAAGAAGGTTAAGGCTTTTTGGATAAAAATCTGGTGGAATATGCAGAAGATTTTTAAACGGAGGATAAAGTTTTGTCCGCAACTTTTTTTGTTGGGAATAATGGTTGACGCAACAGTTGTGGACTCCAAGTTGATGTTGAATTTAGTTACGGCAGCAAGACTTTTGATAGGTCAATATTGGAAGAAAGAGGAACTGCCGACCATAGAAGAATGGACTTTAAAGGTTTCCGACCTGGCAGAGATGGCGAAGATTTCGGCCTATTTGAAAGATCATTCGCAAGAACGTTATATTATGGAATGGAGAAAATGGATTGAGTTTATCCAGAACAAGTATAGGGTTAAGAAGTTTTATGTAGCATTCGAATAAGTCTTCTTTCGTTGTTTTTTTCTTTTCCTATTCAAGTTTTTTATATATATTTAATATTGTTAAGGTTTGTCTTATCCTATATAAGCTAGAGAGTGATGGATTTTAGTATTTATAGTTGTTAGTATATGGTTGTTTATGATTGCTTTTTTATATATATATACCTTGTATTTAGCTCTGGGAAGTCGGGGGGGAGGGGGGGAGGTAGGGAGGGAGGGGGGGAGGGGGGGAGGTAGGGGGGGAGCAGGGGGGTTTTTTTTAAAGGAAAACTGTATTTTAAAACTTTTCAATAAAAAAAAATGCAAGTAGAAAAATAGGGACCACTACGGTGGGAAGGTAACAGCGTTTCGTGCGCCTTTGGCGTCTAGTCATGGCCACGGAGACGTCCTCGGACAAGCGCTGGCTCTTCGGCTTTGAAACAGAGATGACCACCAGCCCCTAGAGTCGGAAACGACTAACACGCATGTGCGGGGGAACCTTTACCTTTATAGGGATCCAGTCAATATCTTAATTCTGCCTTACACTACCTTACATCTGTGTCCTACTTTCCTCTGAGGCAACTTTGCTGGGTTCCCCTTTCTGCTCCTTTTATGCCCTCAAGACCCCTTAGAGATGAGTGTGCCGAGAGTGATGTGACATCCCCCAGTGAGGTCTGTCAGTGAGAAAGGGATTGAACAGTGTCTAACCCTCATGCCTATACTTGCTGTCAGGATAAGCCTGCAGCTACAAGTTGTCAAATATATTTTCCTTCTTTTATGAAAAAGGGAGGCTTAACCAGGCATCATATTCTTGGTGCTGTTATATTATTAAACAACACAACTGTGAGCTTGAGCAGTCAGAAAGTTAAACGTTGTCCAGTTCATCCCTCTTGCACAACTTGACTTGATCTTCAAGGCAGTGCAGTCTTTTGCTTTCCAAAGAAAGGCCACCTTTCACAACTGGGGATGTGTAGGGTTGCATCGAATGGGGCTATGATGTACAGGCTATGATGTACAGGTGGTCCTCAATATATGATCACAATTGGGAGAATTTCCATCGCTAAGCAAGGCAGTTGCTAAGGAAATCACTGTAATAGCTAAGTGAATTCCATGGTCATTAAGTGAATCCGGCTTCCCCGTTGACTTTGCATGTCTGAAGATGGCTGCGAAGGTCGCAGATGGCGATCGCATGACCCTGGGTTGCTGCAGTCATCGTAAATACATGTCTATTTTCGAGTGCCCGTATGTTGATCCTGTGACCGTGGGGATGCTATGATGTAAGGGGCAAGGACTGGTTGTAAGTCACTTTTCTCAGTGTTTGAACCGTAGCTAACAAACGGTTGCAAGTTGAGGACTAAGCAGAGAAAGCCTGCAGCCAGTTTTCAGCAGTTGTAGATAGGAGTTGGCTGGGATTTGGAAGCCCCCCTGTGGCTCTTCGACATCAGAATTGCTACACCTGCATAAGGGTTAAGGCTTGAAAGCCGTGCGTGTCTTCAGTGTTCAGGGAGGAATTGAAAAAGTGGAAACAGGCTTTCACCAAGAGCACCCTTTTTTGCAAAGGTGAAGCCTTTTCAAAGGAAAACAAATGGAATACACAGTCTTTACATTGGAGGCATTCTGTTTTGCCAATTTCCCTTCCCAGTGACCAATTAAGATGATCTGGTAAATTTGGGCTGAATAATAAATAGATACATTTATAATACTTGGATAACTTGATGTTTAAGCAGCTTCCCACATCCTGCTGCTGTGCACAGAGACGTAACTGCGTGGATCAGTTACTTCGTTCATCAGGAAAGAGAGCAATAATTAGTGTGCAAAAATTGGGGCAGTTCTATCACTTCCCCAACTTGATTGTGTTGTTTCTTTGCACAGTGTTATGTCATAGACTTGAATCAGTTGGAGCTGTATGCATGACGCAGGTGATTTGATGGCAATTTCAAAAAAAATGCTAATCTGCATAACTTCTACCTGTTCTTACACTTAAGCCAGTTTCCTTTTGCCTCTAGGAGAAAAAAATAAGAGTGGGATCTTCTTTACCCGGGCTTTTTAAGATGTACCAGTAGTAATTTTAAGTATTTTTAGCTGCGTTTAGTAGTTGACATTATATTTAACACTGTTATCCCCCTTTAGTACCCTAAAGATGGAAAGACTGGATAGAAATTAAAATATTTTTTTTCTGTTTATAAACAATACGTGTACTTTGTTCTTTTTACCTTCAGGTCCAAGTATTTTTACTTATGGAACAGGAGCTCACAGCCGATGAAGATATCTCAAGGTAAAATCACTATGATTTGCTCATTCTTGCATGCAAAGTTTAATGCTATTGAACGATACTCTGATATGTTTTACAAAAAGTGTATCTTATGCTAAACGAGTGGAAAAAACGTCTCCATCCAGACTGAATAACCTAATATGTACTACTAATAAACCACAATAAAAGAAGTCATTCATCTCATTTACACATTTATTCAACCAAATCCGACTCGTGACCGGATTACCGGGGCATCTTGACACAAACATCAGGTTATTTTTAGCCAAGGACACCCCGTATTATAAAACGATGAAGAAAAGCTAATAAATTGAAAAGCCCTTATTAAGAGTTGTTTGTAACTTTTGATAAAAGATTATAAAAAGCAAGGAGAAAGCCAGCTATGCCATGGGTCTCTTTTCCCATCTGGTTTAAACACAATTCTGCAGGTTGCTCGCATGGTTGATCCGTAGCCATACTCAGTGTCTGAACGTTAGCAGTTTTGTCAGGGCTTGTACTTGTTCGCCCTCTTGCCTTTCTTCCCCAGAAATAGAAATAGTCATGAAGCCAAAATAAACACGTATTCCAAATACAATTTATGGCTCTATTTTGCATTTTCATAAGAATTTGGCAGCAATTCCTCCCTCTTCCTTATCACCGAGCCATCTTGTATTTTGATTCATTTTGCTCGGCTCCTGCTTGGTGGAAGATTTTCTTTAGCATCCAAAACCTTGTCTGCGACTTGCTGCTGCCTCTACCACTCATACAGTTTTGAACAAATTAGTAGACACTTACCACTCTGGTTTGTGTTTATGATTTTTAAACAGATGAGTAGCGGAGGTGCTCGTCTTAAACTATTTAACTGAGCTAGCATTTCTTTATTCATTTGCTCTCTTCTCATTGTATGAATTTGTAAGTTCACCTGCCTTGCCCAATGGTAACATTTCTTTGTTCTGTGAACTCCTTTCCCATATGTTCAACTGTGAGTGATATTCCAAGATTCATTTATCACTAGTATTAAAGCTCATTTATTTATTTATTTATTTTTATTCCATTTATATCCCGCCCTTCTCCGAAGACTCAGGGCGGCTTACAAGCTTAGCAGTAGCCTTCATTCTATGTATATGCCTGCTTGTTAGGGCTTTCACACACACCCCAAGCAGCATTATTACAAAGTCAGCTTAATTGCCCCCAACAATCTGGGTCCTCATTTTACCTACCTGGGAAGGATGGAAGGCTGAGTCAACCTTGAGCCTGGTGGGATGCGAACCTGCACTAATTGCAGGCAGCTGGTGTTACTTAAGGAGGCATTAGCCCTCTGCTCCACCAAGGCTCATTGGTTTACCTGAAGGAAAGTTCAAATATAACATAGACAATTTTTTTAAGGAAAATATTGTTATGGTGGAAGGTCAGTTTACATTTGTAAAGCACACCTGCAGCTTTTATATATTAGTTTCATTTGGTTACAGAACTTCAGGTCCATCTGTTGCTGGGCTAGAAACAACATACACAGGAGGCAATGGATTTTCTACATCATACAATAGTCAAAGATGGTTGAACCTTTATTTGTCAGCTTGTAAATTTCTGGATTTGGCCCTCGCTTTACCCTCTGAAAATCTTCCTCAGTTTCAGATGTAAGTAAAATTCAGAAACGCTAGAAATGTATTTGATGGGAGAAAACGGTACTGAAAAGGGATGCTGTTGGTTTGTTGTTTTGTTCTTTTTGTGCAGTCCTAAAAGCTATCTTCTGCCTTCTAAGGATGTCCTCTTTTTCTGTGAAGTAATGTTAAAAAATAATTCCCAATAGTTAGAAGGCAAATTTCAAATGAATGTTAGGGGAAAAAACCCAATAGTAAAATTCCCAATAGTGAATAACTGCAACCAGTTCTTGGGGTAACTAGTGCACATCCCTTCATTCACTGTTCAAACAGAGGCTTGACAGCTATCAGTGGGGATCCTTTAATTTGGATTTCTTCACAGAGAAGGGGGATTGCACGTAGTGGCCTAATTGTCCTTCCAATTGTATGTCCTTCCACGATTGTACAAAGCCCCAATAAGCACAGCTAAAGATACTTTTGAAACAAAACCTTCCCTATCACCATCGGCTTTATTGCCATTTGCGCAAGAGGTACAAAATGTTGTCTTGAAAAATAGCAGATCTTCAGATCTGATTAAAAAGTTTTTACGTACTAGTTAAAGCATCATGTTTTTTCTCTGCATGTTAATGTCCTGGGCATCAATATAAGCCTGGACGTAGCCCTGGATAGGAATACTTCCAGGAATGCAGGAGGAGGGATTCTTTCCAAATCTTGCTTGATGAATATGCAAAGTAGCTCAGAAGGGAATTGTTCTCTTAACAGGTACCGGTGGGCCTTTATTCCAGAAGCATCAGACGATTCTGGGTTGGAGGTGCGAAGACAAGGCACCCACCAGAGGGAATTCAAACCATACGTTGTGCGATTAGCAAAGCTGTTACGAAAAAGGGCAAAGGTATTCCATTTTTTAAAAAAAAAGGTTCAGGTACTAAACGCTGGGTAAATTATAACTGCTGTTCAGATTCTATAGGGAAACCTTAGAAAACCAGCATTTACATCCGTGCGCACCAACAAGACTGTTCTTCCTCTTTACAGGCTGAAAGTTAAACAATAGCCTGAGTTATTGCAGGGAGACATATAAAAGGGTAGGATAATTCAGGGCCATATGTGGTTTTTAAGCCTTGTAGTATTGACTGTTGCACTGCAGAACTTCATTCCCCGCCCCCCCCCGCCCCCGCCATCATTTGGTACATTAAAATAAGAGGAACCAGTTTAATTGAATGAGTTGGTGGTCTTAATTGGAATGATTTGCTTTCTAACAAATAGACAAGTAAATACCGCTGACTTTGATGAGAAAGTTTAGTTAAAGATGTTTCATTACCTCCGAGTCGGTAATGTCAATCAATACTTGTGGGTTTGGTGGCTGGCGGAAATGTGCAGATGCTGAAGTTGGGGGGGAAAGTACCAAGCCTGGTCCTGATGCTTGTCTTGCTGCTTACAGAAAAACCCAGAGGAAGACAGCTCAGGGAGAATTCTGAACTGGGAACCTGGCCACTTGCTCCTGACCCTCTGCGCTGTCCGCAGCATTGAACAGCTCCTCCCCTTCTTCCATGTCCTGAGCCAAGTCTTCAACAGCAAAGTCACCAGCAGGAGCATTGGCCATTCAGGGAGCCCCATGCTTTACCCAAACTCTTTTCCCAACAAAGACATCAAAATGGAGAACCAAAAGGCGTTCTCTAGCAAAGTGAGACAAAAAATTGAAGAAATGGTTGAGAAGGACTTTTTGGAAGGGGTCATCAAGACGTGAAATGTAAACGGCAGACTATTTTATCTCATGTAATGTTCATTTCAAACGAAACTACTCCATCCTTCCAGAGTATGTAATTTCCTTTTTTCATACTTTGTACGTAATGTACACTTCAGGATGTATTTAATTTAAATACTTGTAAATAAGTTCTGGATGTGGCCTGAATCAAGTTGAAATATCACTGGCACATATTGATTATGGTGCCTAATATTTATGGTACATTTTGTTTTTGTCATCTTGAGGTCTGTCTTTAAGAAATCTTACAATAAAGTTGCACATTTTTCTAGTTGTGTGTCTTTCTATGCACCTTGACTGCTGCACAGGACCTTCTAAACATGGAATGAATTGAGTAGTTTGTATATTTCAATACTTGGATGAAGGCACTATTCATCAAGAAGATGTTCTTTTTACTAAATTATTTTCATAAACAATGCTGGGTTCTGGGTTCACAAGCAAATAAGTGTGACATGGCAAACATCTTCAAGTAGTCACCCAAAACAGTTGAGTGCTTGTATGGAATGCTGTTTTTTGGGGAGATTTGGGGATGCTACACTTCTTCATAACTTATAGCAAATAAGCTTTTTTGCTGTAACTTTCTGGTTGTATGTACATGGTGATAATTGAAGTCTACTCTTAATATGGTACATTTACTCCAGCAGTCACTTTTCCAACTGGCTTAAACTGAAAGTCCTGTCATTCCCAGCCAGTCAGAACTCATTTTGCCTAAGGATTATAGGAATTTGAATCCAACTGTAAGATTGTCATGATTGCAATTTTCTGAAAAGCTGAAATTTCAAAGACGGGAAGTAGAAAACTTTAGTGATTTTTTTTTACAATAATAAATGTTGAGTATGTTTCAGCTACTAAAGGTTTTATATGACAAAATTTCATGATTCAGATCCAAGCATGACATTTCATCAAACAGCCTTGGGTGGGTCTCCAAATCCACCAGCTAAATGGTAGACAGCCAAGCTGACTTCATGGGCAAGTTTATCTGCGTTCTCCTAAAGAGAAAAATATGAAACTAAAGTAAATATACAATAAAGTTAGCTAGGGGGAACGTTTAAATATAATTCAGATTTTTCTGAATCTGTTTTGCTCACTTGTTCAGAAACCACACATGCCACCACAGTCTCATTTTGGTGTTCATCACTATTAAGGAGTTGGAGCCAATTTTTAAACTTGTGCTGCAGTGAAGAAAATCTAAATAACTCATAATCCTGGGAGACATCCCACTATGAAGAGCAGATTTTTAAAGAAGACTCTTTTAAATCAAAAATGAAGCTCTGAAGAGAAGCGTTAAATAACCTGTCCCCCCATCTGCTGCTTACATTTATTCCATGTTTTTTGTTTTTGTTTTTTACCAAATGTACTTAAATAGGACGATATCCTTCAGAAAAGTAAATGGAGAGTGTAATTAAGGACAGGTTCCTTTTTTTATAGAAATGTCCGTATTATGCTTCATTTCAGCTTTCTGAAATCGTTTGACCTGAAAGACAGATGAGTTCAAATTTCTCCGCGGGCTCCCAATCCCTATTTTTTCCCCATCAAAAAAGCTGCTAAAAACATAGCAGATGTTGCCCAGCACGAAAATACTTCAGAAAACCAAGGAAAGGAAAATAAAGATGATTCTGAGCAAGCCACAGAACCATCTTCATTTCTCTTCTCCCCAATAAAGTCAAGAAAAAAATTGGAAGGAGGATGGTAAAACTTCAAGAGGACTATGTACTGTTGCTTGCATACTTACGGATTATAGAAATTCACTTAGTTTGAAAATCTTACTGACAGAAAAGGACTCCCCTGTATGCTCTCGAAATTCTTCCCAATTTACTACACGGAGACTCTAAATCAGGGGCGACCAACCTTGGCAATTATAAAACTTGTGGACTTCCAACTCCCAGAATTCCCCAGCCAGCCATGCTGGCTAGGGAATTCTGGGAGTTGGAAGTCCACAAGTCTTAAAGTTGCCAAGGTTGGACATCCCTGCTCTAAATGAATCCCATCCATTCTGACCTGGGAGTCAGCTTCGGCATAGACTCTGACTATGTCCTCTGTTCCAGATGGACGAACAAATGCCCGAGCCAATTTAAACTTCTGAGTCAGATGGTCGATTTTTTCTTGCAGCCCCGGAGGTGCAATCGCTCGTCTTTCAGCATCTGTCGTGCTGATAACTCGCCTATCGGCAACCTGCAAGTCAAAAACAAGTAACATAGTCTGACCTGCTAAAATTGCAACTGGTTGTAACAAGTCTCCAACGAGGAGAAACCAGGAAGAGAATTTAAGATCCAAATCTGAGGGTTACTATGAGCTTTTAATGCAGGGGTGCCAAACTGATGGCCGAAACCACACCCATCACAGCTCTGGCAATGGGGGGAAAGTTGCGATACGTTGCGACACGTCACCTGACGTGGCGAGTTTGACAGCCCTGTTTTAATGAGAGGTTCTATGATGCTAACTCCAAAGGTGTAAAAGAAATGCATTAAGATTGGTTTAGCCCTGCAAGATTTTTTTCATTTAAAGGTGCTCATTATTCCAGTGCTTCGACGTGATAAAACCACAGTAGACTGTCTTATTTCTTTTGGTCATCACACTGCCTACTAGATTGCTGAGATGACTAAGATACTCAGAGGACTTATTGGTTCAACTTCTCATCTCTTACAGGAAATGTACCACGGCCTTTATTTCCCTTCCTCCCTGCAGCTGCAGCTGACGTTACTCATTCCCCCCCCCCAACTCGGGTTTTTACATCTCTGGATCACTATCCAGAAAAAAAGTTTGATTTTTTTTTGCACAGATGGTTACGACCCACTTAATTCTGGTTACAAAGCTAACCTTCACTGTAAGCTGTCGGTTTGGAAGATCCATGTACAGAGCATCCCACTGTGCAATTGTGAGGTTCTTCAGCACCAAGATGGCTTCAATCACAAGCATGTCGGAGAAAGCATCACCAACCGTCTAGTGCATATGAAAAAAAAATTTAAAAAGCAAAGAAAAACATGGGAAACATCAATCTCTTCCACACTTGGATAACTGAAAATCTCTCACTGCAGATACTTCATAAAACATTACGGATTCTAACCCTGGGTCCTACCTTCTGATTTCATTGTTTTCCAAGCACCAGTTGCAGGATCTTGCTTTGCAGATGAGTTAAACTGGTAGTAAACTTGATTCAGTTTATGGTAAGAATAAGCCATGTAACGAGCTTTTGCCTCTACCTAATTTATTCCTTAGATCAAAATGATACTACAGAAAGCAAATTTTTATTCTTTCCCAATTTGTTTTTTTTAACTGATTACTAAACTCTGCTTTGCTTATTGTTCACAAAAAGTGTTTGTTTGAACGAACCTAATCTGCAGTAAGCTAAATGCTTCTGAGACTAAAATCCACACAAAAGCCTTTTAGATGCTGGCTTTTCATGATCACCGAAGTGTAATCATGCTCGGATATTGTTTCTCCCACTTCTGCTTCTGCTGAATCGGGAACCAACATCTGAAAATATAGTCACTCTTTCAGTCAGTGGAACAGAATAGAGATTATGTCAGCTAAGTGATTCAGACCACACCAGTACAGAAAAATGGCTACGGAGCTATTACAGATAATTTCCAACTCTTACTGCTTAGGGGGGAAAAGAACCCTACTACCTATGGGATCTTACACTATTTAAAAGATACATCCTACTATTCTCTCACAGTTTTTCAGTACCATAAAAGCCTTGCAGATTCTCCCAATAATCTTCAACTGCATGGGATCACTAAGAATTTTAAAAATTAAGACTACACTCATTATATAAGGCATCCCAACTAAGGATGGTCGTATTGGAACAAGATCAGGTTTTGTACTCATTTTAAATTACACCTCTAAATGGCGACTCCTTATTTACTGATCTGAAATGGTATACTTTTGAAAATTTTAACTGATTTAGAACAAAAAGAAGAACAGCATATACTCAGTGACTCAGATGGAGCCTAGATTGTTAGTTTTCTTCAAAATACATCCACTGTGACCTTTTCAAGACAAATATTTGGAAAGCTTCAAACTTCTTTAGGTAAACTTTAGCTTTGCTGATTTAGAAAGGTAAGCAGGATCTTTCCTGGGTGCATATCTGACAAGACAAGGGTTATAGACTAATTTGGGAAACAAACCTGCATCTGGGAAGAGGACAATGGAAAATCACTTCTGTATGTTTAGCCATGAAACTCAATGAATAGATATGGTGTGCAGTTAGGAGCCAAATTTTATTTCAAGACAACTACAGACAAGACTCTTTAGTAATGCACAAACACTCCTACCTGATTTATCAGATCAATTGTGTTTTCAAGCATCTTTGCAGCTTCCCTTTTTTGGATATCTCGTTCTTCTTTTGCCTGGGATCTTATCTTATCCTCTGCAGCTTTACTAAACAATACCTTGAAAGAAAAACACAGGGTAATATCAACAGAGGAGAAAATGGAAGAGAAGCACAGTCAACATTCTCTTACCCCACCCCACTCCACCCCTTGCGCTCAAAAAGAGATGCTTCTATCAGCTTAAATTTAAACTCTGATGACAGGCTCTAGACTTTGTTGGGTCAACAAATACATACTTACTGTGCCGTGGCCGTTTGCTTCAAAATAAATGCCAATATCAAATTCCTGGGCCTTGTGATGCAAATGCTTCACTCCTGTTTTGGCACAGTGAACAGGCACCTAAGAAAGAGAGTTCACATGTGCTGAGTGTATAATTCTGCACTACAAGCAACATAATCTTTGAAATGTTGGAACATGCAAAGACAGCGTTCCCTTGAGGGGAGAAGGCCGAGAAGAGCAATGCCTGGCCAATGACAAGAAGCCCTGATCACCAACAAGAGAAGCCTGGGGGATTCACACACTGCATCATTCATTCATTCAATTTCTATTTATTTCTATTTCTATAGTCATCCATCTCAATCAATGACTCTAGGTCAGACATGTCAAACTCGCGATGTCACGTGACGTGTGACGTATCATGATGTCGCGCGACGTATCAGCACTTTTTCGCCATTGCCGGCAATGGGGTGGGCGCACTTGCTTCATGATGCGTCCGGCCCGCAGGCCGGCAGTTTGACACCCCTGCTCTAGGTAGCTTACAATTTCCAAAACTATTAAAACAACAAAAAGCATTTAAGAACGATAAAAACTTCCAAAAGAAATATACGCAGCGGCTAGGATAGTTCACCGGTTAATCGTAAAACCAAGAAGTGGGGCCTTTAATGCATTCCGGGTCCCATAGTCAGGAACACAGCCAAGTTTTTAAAGCTTTAGGAAAGGCTAACAGGGTTAGGACCGAATGAAGGCAAATATACCTGTCCCAGGATAATGTTGCAGGATCCAATCTGGGTTGGTCACCGGGACCAGAGGTTTAGTCTTCCGAGCTTTCAAACTCCTGACGGAACCCATCCTTATGGGACTTCTCTCTAGCAGAGTGGGTTAAAAAGAGGTTCCCTAACAGGAGCGCTATCTCTCTCTCTCTGGTAAGGGAGAAATCCCAAGGATGGGCTCCAGTCCCAAAGCTCGGAAGACTAAACCTCTGGTCCCGGTGACCGACCCAGATTGGATCCTGCAGGATTAGGATCATTCTAATCTGCGTAGGATTTTCCATAGAGCAGGGGCTACTGCAGAAAAGGCCCGTCTTCTAGTCCCCACCAGTTGATACTTTTTTGGCTGACAGGATACGCAGCCTGCCCAGCCTGCAAGATTGAACCGGGCTAGATAAAGATCTATCAGAAATACTTGCACAATAAGGAAAGCATGGCTAATGCTAACTTTGATTAGGTTTGCAGGCGTATAGCCCTCTGTATGAATCCAAACCATTTGGCTGGTTAACAGAGCTATAACCAGTTTGAGTGTGTTGTATAAATGCAGCCAGAGAACTTTAGAAAGACACCCAGCAAAAAGTGGGCTTCTGTTATCCTAGCTAAGATGGCATTCTTGTTGTGTTGCCTTCCCATCAAGGAACAAGTCATGCCTTTGCTCCCAATTCTCAGGTACTCAAGAACGTGTGAGTAAAAATGGAAGCGAGTTTTGGGATTTTTTCCTAAAACTTTTCATACTTTTGCCATAAAACTCCAAATTCTCAGAAAGCAGCACATGTAAGGATCAGTTTAAAATACATTAAAAACAGGGTTGGTTTTTTTTTAAAGTCATATTCATGAAATCCAGAGTATTTGGAATACATAGGGCAGGGGTAGGCAACCTTGGCTCTTTTATGTCTTGTGGACCTCAATACCCAGAATTCCTGAACCAGCCATGCTGATTCAGGAATTCTGGGAGTTGAAACCCACCAGTCATAAAAGAGCCAAGGTTCCCTACCCCTGACATAGGGGGGGAATCAACATGATTTCAATGTTTTATTTCTTTTTTTTTAAAGCATCCTAGATTTCTCCAACCTGCTGTCTTCCAGATGTATTGCAAAGCATCATTGTCAACCCCAGGCTGCTAAGAGAAAAGCTGCAAGTCCAGCACATCTGGAAGCTAGCTTGTTGGGGTAAGCGCTTCTAGTTTCTCTCTCGGTAGGCATTACGCACAAAAAACCCCCCACATTTGTTGGAATTAGTAACCTCTCACCCTCACTCTACCCCATGTTAGAAGTGTTGATGGTAATTTTGCTGGCTCGTTTAAGACTGGAAGAAGTCAACTTCATACCTTCATGGTTTGCTCCAGATAACCAGTAGAGCTTCCATTGGCATAAGCTGTTTGTATTACTGCAAAAGATAAGGTTTGTCCAGCCTGAAGAAGAAGAGAAAGGAACATTCCACAAACAAGACTCAACTTCACAAGAACTACATGGATCTTTACCTTTGAAGTTTAAGAACTTAAATTTACAAAGAGATGGCAGTATTTTCTCTACTGACCTTAAGGATCAACAGCACTGCCCTCCCTTTTTTGGGTGGAAGAACATGTTAACTATTAACTGAACCTATTTTTAAGATCAAGATTACGCAAAAAAAATTACATTTATTAATAGTACAAGCTAGGTTTCAGAGCATATATTAAGATTTATTTTTACAGTTAACATTATTTTTAGATTGTATAGTAAAACTTTGATTTAACAAGGTCATCTGGAGAGGAAGTGTGTCATTAAAGCTAACCACCTGTAACTACATAACTTAATACCATCAATACTAGTGGTATCAATTATGTCAACGGTGTGCATTACTTCAGAAAAAGTTAACTATTATTTGGGAGTGAAGTCCAAACGAAACTTTAGTCTGCTCCATCCAATTTCCTCTGAATGAGGGTCTGTAAAATTAAGGTTTTGCTGCAAGCTCCTGTGAATAAACCAGTCTGGGTTTATATGTATAATGTAGTTTGTTTAATTTTGGTTTGCTGCGAATTACAAATTTGTTTTTAATCCGCTGAGGAAATGCCCTATCTGACCCCATCAATAATTCTGCTATGCTTAATTTTCACTGAAACCCAAGAAGCAGCCAATTGTTGTATTTTGCAAAATGCAACACAGCTCCCATCCAAATAGTAGCATTATACTTTGGGAAACAAAAGTTTACTGTATTTTTCTTAAAATAAATTCTCAATAATTCATTGTACTTTTCTCCAAAGGAAATCTCTTATCTCTTTAAAAGATAGGTGACTGTACAAATTGTTAATTACCATACAGCTATTTTTATTATTGTGGGAATCTGTTTAGGAAAAAGATGTAAGAATTTTTTTTATAATGGCATTTCATTTGCATATTCTTTCCACACAGAAGATATCTCAAATATACAAGTATTTGTGTTCACTGTGCACCAGGAAAGATTTATTTGTTCATCATAGTAGTGTAGAATAATGTTTTAACCAAAGGAAATCAATTACCTTCATCAGAAGTTCTTTAAGAAAAGTGCTGATTAGAGTTGCTATTTTATCTCCATCCAGAAGATGGAAATGGCCAGAAGAATCTACATAGTAGTAAACAATTCGGTCAGCATCACCATCCAACGAGCAGCATCTCTCACCAGGATTCATTTGTAGTCCTAACAAGCAACACAACAATGCAGAAGTGTTCGTTGGCAAGAATTTAGAGCAGGGGTCCCCAACCCCCAGTCCGTGGACCTGTAACAGGCCACGGCATGCCAGCAACACAAACAAGCAAAGCCCCATACACGGGATGCAGGCAGCACACAAAACCACACTCCCTCCAGTCCATGGAAAAAACTCTCTCCATGGAACTGGTCCCCAAAAGGTTGGGGACCTCTGATTTCGAGAGTAAAGGTCATGGGTTTTACATACTTCGAAAATAAATTGCCGAATTAAATCAAGAATGGGCAACATGTGGTCCTTTAGATGATGTTCAGCATCCGTGTGCCCTACCCAGTATGGCCAATGCAAGCAGGTTGGGTCACAATCTAGCAACCTTTAGAGAAATGTTTATTGGTCACCTTGGAGTTGTATAGATAGTTAGGCATAGATATTCTTTGCGGTAAAAAATAACAATTTTAAGTTTCCCCTTCTACCACAAATCTACCAAAGGGTCAGAATGTTAATGAAGGGGCGCAGCTCCTTTGCATGCGCAGAAAGGAACTTCTTCAGCAGGATGCATGAATGGAGCCGACAGCATCCTGCCAAAGGAATTTAGCTCCCCTCAGCAGGCAGCTTTTTCAGTCAGACCTAGAAACAAGATTCTTCAGCAGCAATTTGCAACTTTTCCAGACAACTTCCCCACTGCCTTTCTGGGGAAGCCAACAGAGAAGACTGCAAAGGATAATCACGTGATCAACAGGCATTTGACCACCAGTCATATAGCGCTGGCTCTTCGGCTTTGAAACGGAGATGAGTACCGGCCCCTAGAGTCGGAAACGACTAGCACGCATGTGCGGGGGAACCTTTACCTTTACATATAGGCCAACAGGTTGCCGAGCACCCAAATTGCGATCAGGTGACCATGGGATGGGGGTGCAATGTTTTGCAATGGTTGGAAGTGCTTTACAGGCCATAAAGCACCCTATCCAGGGCCATGGTAATCCTTAAACAAGCAATTGTTAAGTCAAGGACTACTTGACTTATAATTAAGCAGGTTCATCTTGATCAGGCATTTTCCAGTACCTCCTTAGCCAAAGAAATAAACTCGCATCTAGCAAGGAGGACAAGTTGACTTTCTCTGGGAAAGGTTTCTGACCAAAGCAAAAGAAATCTGATAAGCCTGTAACTCTTGCCCCACCCAAATTCTGGAAACAATTGGGGCTTGATCAATGTTCTTTTCTGGCAAAATATATTGTAGAGAAAAATCACCTTTGGGGATAATAAAATTGGCTTGTTTTCTGAGTCTCTTACAAACTTTCCTTCCTTCAAGTGTATTTTTAGACCTTTTTCCCCCATGGGGATACCTGCAACTGTTACAATTTTCCTTTCCAGTTTTGGTTTTCATTTATTTCTAGGATAGGGTAGGATAGGATAGGATAGGATAGGATAGGATAGGATAGGATAGGATAGGATAGGATAGGATAGGATAGGATAGGATAGGATGGAAGGGAAGGGACCTTGAAGATCTTCTAGTCCAGCCCCCTGCTCAAGTGACTATTCAGTCTCTTCTTAAAAATCTCCAGTGATGGAGCGCCCATGATTTCTGGAGGCAAGCTGTTCCACTGGTTAACTGGCCTCACAGTTAGGAAGTTTCTCCTTAATTCCAGGTTGCTTCTCTCTTTGGCCAACTTTCCAACCATTGTTTCTTGTCCTTCCCTCTGATGCTTTGGAGAATAGTTTAACGCCCTCTTCTTTGTGGCCACCCCTCAAATACTGGAATACTGCTATCATGTCTCCCGTTTTATCTTTTCTTTAGACTAGCCAAACCCAAGTCCTGCAGCCATTCTTCATATGTTTTAGTTTCCAGGCCTTTGAGCATTTTAGTTGCTCTTCTCTGAATTTTTTCCAAGGTCTCAACATCTTTTTTGTGATACAGTGACCAAAACTGGCTGCAGTATTCCAGGTGTGGTCTTACTAGGGTTTTATAAAGCAGTACTAATACTTCACATGATCTTGATTCTATGCCTCTGTTTATACAACCCAGGATTGTATTAGCTTTTTTGGCTGCTGCTGCTGCACACTGCTGACTCATAGTCAAGTGATCGTCCACTAGGACTCACAGGTCCCTCTCACAGTTACTGTTTTTGAGTCAGGTCTCAACCAATCTGTACTTGTACCTTTGATTTTTCCTGCCTAAATGTAAAACTTTGCTTTTATCCACATTAAAACTCATTTTGTTGGATAGGGCCCATTGTTTAAGTCTGTCAAGATCTTTTTGGATCCTGAGTTTGTCTTCTGAGGTGTTGGCTATTCCTGCCAATTTAGTGTAATCTGCAAATTTGATGAGTTCCCCTTGTATTCCCTCGTCTAAGTCATTAATGAAGATATTTGATGAGTATTGGGCCTAAGACGAAGCCTTGCGGTACCCCACTGCTTATTTATTTGTTTGTTTCTAATTAGATTTCTTTGCTACCTATCTCTCTTTGAGGTGACTTTAGGTTTGGGGATAAATTTATTAAATATTTTTAAAAAGGCCTATTCTTCTAGTGTCCTACCTACAGGAGGCTTCTGGTGAACTTTGACAAAATCAGCCCCACACATGTGGTTGAGCTTCCCTTCCCTTCCATCATTGGCCAAGTAGATTGCCAAGGTCTCTGAAAGATGGGGTTCCATTTCCTTGAGTTTTAGGGCTCCTATGCCATTTGCACAGTCAATCTTTAGTCCTCCACGGCCATCCCTCTGGGGAGCAGCCTGCAGAAAAAAAACAAAACCAAAAGGTAGCTCAGGAAAGAAGGGTGGGTAGACCCCAGCAGGTTTCAGGAAGACGAGACTTCCAACACCCTACAGGGTCTGTCCTGCCACTACAACTTGTTTTAATTACATTAGGTAAAAGTAAAGGTTCCCCCGCACATGCGTGCTAGTTGTTTCCAACTCTAGGGGCCGATGCTCATCTCCGTTTCAAAGCCAAAGAGCCAGCGCTTGTCCGAGGATGTCTCCGTGGTCATGTGGCCGGCATGACTAGACGCCAAAGGCGCACGGAACGCTGTTACCTTCCCACCGTAGTGGTCCCTATTTTTCTACTTGCATTTTTATGTGCTTTCGAACTGCTAGGTTGGCAGAAGCTGGGACGAGTAACAGGCGCTCAATCTGTTACGCGGCACTCGGGATTCGACCCGCCAAACTGCCGACCTTCTGATCGACAAGCTCAGCGTCCTAACCCACTGAGCCACCGCGTCCCTTTTAATTACATTAGTTTCATTAAGTAGCTCATCAGAGGCTAAGAACATATTTTACAAAAATAACAAGTCCAGGCTAAAAATGTCATAAATGAATTTCAGTAATACGGCATTGGGCACTATAAATAAAAGGTGCAGGTTAGTCCACTGTGGCTTGTAGGAGTATACATCTGCTTCAACAAAAATACTTTACACATATTTAAAAGCAAGTAGAGTCAAGAACAGCAAAATTTCCTAAGAAGGCTCTTCGGTAAGATAAAAAGTCCATTCTGATCCATTAGCTCATGCTTTGAGAGTGTTGATTCCCTAGCTGGGGTTACAGCTATTCTTAAAAGAACTCTCTTCTAGGAAGTAATTTTTGATGAATTTTTAATAAATGCCCTTAAGCATCCAAGCCAGGTCTTCTCTTTAGGGAAGATGGTTCTTTTTACCTGCATTGTAAGCTCCAGAAAAGCCTTGGAGAGCTTTTGATAATAGCCTTCCACTGTTGGTGTTCCATAGGTGCCATGAGTGTTGTGACAACGGACCATATAGTGTAACTGTGGAGTTGTTACTAAGCCATAGTCTAGTAAGAGAGAGAGAGAGAGAGAGAGAGAGAGAGGAGTCAAGCATTCATTTACCTATAGCAATAGCACTTAGACTTATATATTGTCCCACAGTGCTTTACAGCCCTCTCTGGTCAGTTTACAATGTCAGCCTATGGCCCCCAACAATCTGGGTCCTCATTTTACCAACCTCAGAAGGATGGAAGGCTGTGTCAATCTTGAGCTGGTCAGGATCGAACTCCTGCTGTGTGGGCAGAGTCAGCCTGCAATACTGCACTCTTAACCACAGCGCCACCAGGGCTCCTCATTTACCTATGCAAAACTAAATCCCTTTACCAGAAAAGGGAAGTGTAATAATCCAAATTTTGTGGAACTACAATACCCAATAGCCCATTCAAAAATCAATGCTAAGGAATGCAGGGCTACAAGTTCCATTCCTGCCGTGCACGGAGTCAGGCTGCTGGTTAGGTGAGATCTGTATTATCTATTACAAGTGTGAATAGTTCTCCTGGGTTTCAATTAAGTCTTTTCCAGCTCTGGAGATTTCAAAGACAGAGTCAGAGACCTCCGGTATACAAAGCATAATTCTGACCCCAAGTTCCAGACTTCCCAAACAGTTTCCTTACACCTACACAAACCAACTAGGAGAAATCACAACATCAGGATAAGTAACCGAATAGCAATCAAAGAGCAAACATACCCTGATATTGACCTCCAAGGACAGAGACACCATCAATTACTGATTGGGATAGCTCCTTGCTGCTTGGCCTGCAAGCAGCACATAGAAACAAACAAATGCTTTGTTAAAAACGCTACACCAAAATACAAGCTAAGATACAAATACTTACCCAATAAGATTTCTTTCTGCAAAGGGAAGGAATATTGGCAGCTGAGCAACTCAGAAAGTTCTAGGCAGGTTTTTATTAGGATCCACCAAAAAGGCCTTGGCATTTCCCACGGTGTTCCCAACGATTCATATGGCGTCTATGTATTACATGATATATTTTATACATCTGCTTCCCATCTTTCTTCTTTACAGAACTTTAGATGGCTTATGTGGGCTGGTAAAGAGTGACCGCCTTCACCCGAGTAGGTGTCTGCCAACAGATCTATGCTCTCAGGTGCCATTGCTCAGAGAGGGCTAAAGCTAATTCTGAGCTGGATAAAAAATGCCCTTGGAAAATGTAATGGTGCTGAGGAAGGGAGGAACTGGCCTGTCCCACTGCAATGAATCAGGCAGGCCACCACAGGGAAGCGCAGAGCAACAAGCGACTGCATTAAGAACCACTTGTTTTATGTACCATCCCAGTTACTACAGATAGTCCCCAGGTTATGACAGCAATTGGGACTAGAATTTCCATTGCTAAATGATGTGGTCATAAAATGTGATGTCACATGACCACATCACTTTAGCAATCCCAGGTATGTCTAGTTTAATGAAGAGAAGGTCGAGGGGGGACCAAAGATCTTCAACAGACATAATTGTCTAGGACTATCTGTGCTATCAGGTATTACCTCAATTTCTTTTCTCCAAGTTCTCGTTTTTGTTATTAAGACTTCCCTCTAATGCCAGCCCAAAACCTACAGCCACATCCTCCCTCCTCTGGGAACACTTACTACGAGGAATTAAACTATACACATTCCCAGCTGCTTCTTATAAGCAAAACCAACACAAAATAGACACATAAAAAGGCATCAGGAAGCCATGGATGAATGCAGGCTATTACAGGTCTACACCACACTCTTCTCACTGGGCTGTGGAGGTAAAGTTGAAGGATATGGATGTATTTAATCTGCTTCTTGGCACCATAGTAACCATAGTCATCCAACATTTTCTGCAAGTCTCAAGATCACAACTACCAAAATGTCCAGATGAGTCCTTCATGTGAATTCATTTGATCCCAATGAACAGCCTGGTGAACAATATATTGCCCTTTGACCTCCAAGGCATGTATCGGCTTTCTGGCTTACCGAGTGTCTCTACCAATCACAATGAAGGCCTTGCTCTGAAGGTCCACTGCCTCCTTCTGGAAGATCTCAGTCAGGACACAATGTAACTGGGGCTCTTCTGCATTCGCCAAGAATGTGGCATGTTCTTCCCAGGTAGGGGCCAACATTTCCCCTGATGGGTCAATCAGCTTCACGCCATTGTCTTCCTGGGGGAAGGCAGAAAATTATCACTATCGAAGTTAATGGCGTGTTTAGAAAAAAGGTTTAGTTTCTCTGAAGCAGAGAAATCTATTAAAAGTGTGTAAAGTTTCAAATTCGAAGTGTTTGGAACTCTAAGCACTTGCTTCAAACTTAAAACACAGTGGACTGTTTTGAATTTGAAATGGTTCGTGCCCATCTTTAAAAGATATAGTGTTGTAAATTGTCCAAGGAAAACTGTTTTGAAGTGCTGTACCTTTATAATAAATAAATAAAAATAAAACATTAATTAAATCAACTGTACCAAAACTTGTATTTTTTTCAAAAAGAATGTCAAAAAGGTAAAATGATTTAATCTTACTGAAAAGTCAGAGGGGGCACTCCTGTTCATGCTTATTTTGCAAAAAGCACCACTGAACTCAGTGAGACTTATTTCAAAGTAAACATGCATAATGTTTGTGTGGTAAATAGTGGAACAGAGAGGACAGAGCACTTTATGAAAAAGTTCCAGGAAGTGCAAGTTATACCCAGTCAATGAATCAATCAGATTTAACACGTAGCTTACACATAACACTACAAGTACTGTAGTTCTCAACTTACAACCACAGTTCGGACCGGAATTCCAATCATTTGTGATTATAAACCGAGGCCCCCAAATGACTGGACCCAATTTTTTGACTATTTTTACAGTGGTCCTTAAGAAACAGTCATAAATCAAAATCACACATTTGTTAAGGGAACCACAGTCATTTAATCCATTCTCCCAAATGGGAGTTTTTTTGCCAGAAATCTGCCAAAAAAGTCACAAATTGCAGTCACATGACCGCAGGATGATACACTCAGTTGTAAATTTGAGTCAGCTGTCAAGCATCCAAAATGCACCAATATAGAATATTTGTAGCTCAGAGTTGAATTGTGTTCAATACCTAAAAATGCAGCCATGTGACCAGGGGGAACGTGGCATTTTATAATGGTGCTTGATGGGCCACAATCCGATTTACTGAGGTCATTGTAACTTCAAATGGCTGTTAAACGAACAACGGTAAGTCGAGGGTTACCTATACTCTAAAATTATACTAATTTAAAAAAATATTTTCCAGTTTAAACTAGGGTTCTTAACTGGACAGAGAGATAACAGTTAGTAGACATTGTTTTCAAGGCCAAAATAACCTTGGGAACCAGAGCTCCTACACAAAAGCTGCTCTCCTCCTCTGAAATGCCCAGTTTCTTACTTCAGGGTTATGAGAGGCTGTAACCATCACACCAATAGCGGATTTGGTCTTCTTGGACCTCAGGACAGCCAGCAGTCCCATACGAAACATGACGTGGTTGAGGTTTTCTGCCTTGCAACGGAACCCAGCTGTTCCATATTGGAGGAAAAGTCCCGGAGGTTTAGCATGTAGTTTTGAGTATTTTGTGACTGCTTCGAAATCCATTTCTGTAGAGTGCACAAGAAATAGCACTAATTTATTGCCACCAAGTTAGAGGTGGAGATCCTGTGAATCAAAATTGTGCTGTAAATTATTAGGAAAGAGAACTGAATTTCGTTCAGAGTAGAATCTATTCCTCATGCTTTATAAAAAAGTAGGTTAAAAATGTTGGGGGGGGGGTTGCCAGTATTATTTGCCAAGGTAACTACAATATAAGACTTTTAAAAGCGCAGATCGCAGTACAAAGCGTTGCAACTTCATTATCCCGGTCTGTTCACAAGGACTTTGTTCCTTTCCCCTGACAATCCCAGGTCGCCTCACTGCTTGGGCACCAAAAGGGAGAAGACGGAAACCGATCTTGGGGGATTTAGTTACTTTCTTTTTCCATAGCAGTCTTTTTTCTGGACATCCAGGAAACTGCAAACTTGAGATTCCATTACAGGAGCCCATAGCAATTTCAATCACACCAACCTCCCGCAATCAAAGCTACGCTTAAATGATCTGTCGGCAGAGCTCTAACGCGCATGAGCCTCTGTGGGCAGGAAGCCTCCCCCATTTTTCGGAACGACCCACGACCGAAACCCCCCCCCCCCAAAAGCGACCATGTTACCTGCAGCGCTCTGGAGCCTGGCAAAGAGACGGCGCCCACCTCTGAGGCGCCCTTCCGGGATCGGCCCAGAACACGTTTCCCGCGTGCACCAATCAGAGGGCCGAGCGTGCGGGGGCTCGAACGAAGCGTGTTGCAACATTCGAGCAAAGCCCAGGCGCCGCTCTAGGGCCCAGCCCCTCCTCCGGCGGCCGGGGCTGGATTGCGTGGCGCTTCCTCCTGGCCCGCGTCCTTCATCTGCAACCGTGTGAGCTGGCCGGCCGGGTACGTGCTCCTCTGCCATCAAGCGCGTCGGTCGGCTCCGGGATTTGTAAGACCAGCTCAGGCAGAAATCTTTAGGCGGAAAGTGGGTTAGTGTCGAGCCAGAGGCTCTGCTTAGAATTTGAAAGCGCTTCTTGACGACCACATCTTTGGCCAGGTCTCCGTCCTTTTTCCATAGGTAGTCAGTCCTCGACTTACAACGGTTCTTTTAGTGACCGTTCGAAGTTACCATCGGCGCTGGGGGAAAAAGTGACTTACGGCCGTTTTTCATGGTTCTGATCTTTGCAGCCTCCCCGTGATCGTGTGATCAAAATTCAGATGCTTGGCAACTGATTCGTAGTCATGACCGTTGTTGCTGTGTCCCAAGGTAACAGGATCACCTTTTGCGACCTGCTGACCAGCAGAGTCAATGGGAAAGCCAGATACACTTAACAGCCGAGTTACTAACAAAATGGGGCAAAATTCACTTAACAACTGTCTCAACGACAGAAATTTTATTTATTTATTTTTTATTTTATTTTAATTCCATTTATATCCCGCCCTTCTCCGAAGACTCAGGGCGGCTTACAAGGCTCAATTATGGCCGTAAGTCAAGGACTACCTGAATTAGGTTAGATCGCTCCAAATAGAATGTCAGCAACAACTTCCTGAAAGGAGAAATGAATTGATTATATGACCTGGAGGCGTGTAGCTGACGCTAACAGATGACCCTGAGATGGTGACAGATGTAGGAGCTTCTTATTCTTTTCTGCCTTGTGGAGGTTCAGATCTAGTAACTCTAGAAATAGGGGCTGCTTTATTACTATATTTGGAGTTTTCCTAAACTTCAGTCAGATTTGGTGTTGCATTATGCACAGAATTGAACAGAGGGCAAGCAGAGCTAAGGGCAAGAGCGAGAAAGTGTTGGGGTCCTGAGAGGACTTAAATTGGCCCCTGTCCCCTAGGAGGACCAGGGGAGTCCCTCTGCTTCTTCCCGTTTTGCGCCATCACCGGTCTCGTTTTGCAGAGCAAAACATATGCAGACAAGCGCAGTTTATCGGTTACTCAGCTCTGGGCTAGTAGCCAGGATTAAGAGACCAAGGGAACCGGGCTGGTTATGAAAATCAGTGGGATTGTCCTCTCAGTTAACCTTCAAGGTAAACTTGATACAGTATGACTTGAAGAGGCAATTATCTGGATTAGGCCAACTCATGGTGACAAAAGTTTTATAGAGTTTATTATTAAATATGACTTCCCTGGATTTTCAGCTCACTCTGAACAATTCTGTTAAGTCTACTGTCAAAGATTTGTTATTTTTTGGGATGATGTGAGCATGGGAGATTTTTACTATTTACAGCAGAAGCTGCTAGGAGGAATTTATGAGGATACGTTGAACTTCTAAATGGATTGCATCCTAACAGGAACACTGATCCCGTGATAGCAGGGGTACTGGGGCAGCTGGAACATGTTCAGCACCGTCATAACTTCAACTGATCACTGGACTCACTGGCTGTTAATATGACTACATGTATCAATTTGAGGGTTTGCATCCATTTCTTTTGCTCTTTGATTATTACCTTCCAAGCAGCCATTTTTTCTTTAGATCTCTTGAGCAGCCAGGAGAACATCTTCGCTTCCACAATTTTAAAGGCGTTTCCTATGTCTTATTTCTTGTGTTTCTCCTTATTGTGGTACATTATTTCTCTGCTGGGACTTGATTTTACTCTGTACAGTCTTTTTTAACTGCTTACAACTAATGCCTAAATCTAAGATTACAGATAAAGAAATGTTTGTGTTAGCGGCAAATATCTATAGCTCGGGTGTAGGATTAGGGTGGGGGTTTGTTTTCCGAACTTGTGGGTTAGTTTCCAAATGTTTTGTTACCTAGCCTGCTAACGAAATTCAGAATTCAACCCACAAGCTCAGAGAACGAACCCCCCCCCTAATCAAGAAATGTTTCAGCTCTCCAAACTGTCTCAGGACTTTTTGTTTTGGAGACAATGCTGTCAAAAACAAGAAAACTTTATTGATTTGATATTTCCTTTTTCTAGGTGACTGAAGCTGCATCTGTCATGATGTCCAGCAATCTAAAAGATAGTCTTGAGCTTCAAGTGGCGGAATTGGAAATGCTTTTGTCTATGTTTCCTAATAAAAGAGAAATAACTCTTCAAGATGAAAATATTTTCCAGAATATTCAGAGGTACCTGAGCAATACAACTGAAAATCTCCCGCCTAAAATTGAGTATTCAGTTGCTGTTCCTATAAATGAAACCAAGGTGAGACCATCTGCTTTCACTGGTTGTTATTATTACTGAACAATTTCAATTGTACTTCAGTTTAGTAAACATTTGTGAGTCATTCTCAATACAATTACTAACTTTAGCCCAATAGGCATAATACATATTTGGTTGTATTTTGCCTTAATCGGGGTTTTTTTGTCAGCTATAGATTAAATTATAGTACTGCATTTAGATATTAAATAAATGATTATAATACAATGTCCTATCTGCAGTGGTGTTGAAGATGTCCTTGCAGATGGCCTAAAAGCTTTTTCAGTTAACAATGCAGCTTCACTGGGAGTATTTTTACAGACTTCTTTTGGATATCTTTTTTATTTATTTATATATCTGGGACCCCAAGATAAGTCACCTTCTACATGTTTATTGAAGAATTTTGTTCCATTTCTGAAATGTTTTCTTCTACTTTAAATAGCTTCTCTAGATAAATGAAGGGAGCCTATTCAATGCAGAAATCCAGTCTTTGCTTGAACATATCTATTTTTGCTCTTGCTCCACTAATAACCATGAGATTCAGTTAACTATAGCAACTGGGGCTGCGGAGATTGCCACAACTTCCTGACAGTTAGAACAATTAACCAGTGGAACAACCTGCCTCCAGAAGCTGTGAATGCTCCAACACTTGAAGTTTTTAAGAAGAGACTAGACAGCCATTTGCCTGAAATGGTATAGGGTTTCCTGCCTGAGCAGAGGGTTGGACTAGATGAACTCCAAGGTCCCTTCCAACTACTACTACTTATTATTATTATTATTATTATTATTATTATTATTATTATTATTATTATTATTCCTTCTTCTTCTTCTTTATTATTATTATTATTATTATTATTATTATTATTATTATTATTATTATTTGTGTCAGGGATTAAGGAACTTGTACGTTATATCAGCTGTGTGTGTTATGCAGTTATCTTAATTTGTAAGTAACCATACTTAGAGCTCTGTAGTATGAGGGCATGCATAAAAAGACTGAGTGATCACTGTATATAGAATTGTTTGGTATACTTTTGTTCTTCTGCAGCATGTACTATATGCAGATTAGTAAAAAATACCCTTTATGACATATAGGATATACAGAATATTTGTGGGAAGGGAATAATTAATTTTTTTATGTTTTTATGCTTTAGGTTTTACTGAAATAAAAAAAAACTTACATAAATATATTGTAATTGGGTTCCTGTATTTCCTTTAGCGTACAGTTTTTCACAAAAAAATCGCTCTGGTACAAAATAACTCATTGTTATTTGCCTTCTCTTCCCCCCCCCCCATTTTTTTTAGGCCATTGTAGATTTGCAGGTGGAATTGCCTCACAGTTACCCCTACGTGACACCACAACTTTTTGCGCGATCAGATGCACTAGACAGGCAACAACAGTTGCAGCTCAATAAAGATCTTACATCTTATATTGCTTCTTTGGAGCCTGGAGAACTTTGTATATGTGCAGCTGTTCAATGGTTACAGGATAGCAGTACATTCAAAGTACAAAATAGTGAAGTTTGTGAAAGATCGACAAGAAAAGAAATAGCCAAAGCACACTTTAAACGCATGTGGATTTACAGCCATCACATATACCGACAAGAATTGAGGAAAAAGATTTTTGAATATGCAAAGAAATTAAATCTGACTGGCTTCTGCCTAACTGGCAAGCCTGGGGTGATTTGTGTGGAGGGCACAAAAGAAAACTGTGAAGAGTTTTGGCGTATTATTAGATATCCTAATTGGAAACACATTTCCTGCAAGCATCTTGAGACTGGAGAAACAGAAGGAAATGGGGAAAGTTTTCGTCTCTTTCAGACCTTTGAGGACTTACAGTTTCAAGCTCATGGTGATTATGGATTAAGAAATGACTATCATATGGACCTTGGTCAATTCCTAGAATTTCTTAAGGTTCATCAAAGTGAGCACATATTTCAGATCTTGTTTGGCGTTGAAGGAAAAAGTCCTGACACTTAGCACAAATGCGTTCTTTCTCTGGTCCTTGACAAGGTTTTGAAATCTTCAAGCACCAAACAAGAACAAATGTGCTAGGAGGACGGTTCTCAGTTACACTGGTATGAAATCAAGGAGGAGGATTACTGTGATTGTACTGTATAATATGATAAAATAAAATCCAATCTTGTATGTTTCAAAATGCCTACATCTCTGCAGGACAGAACATGAAAACAGTGTAAGTAATAAGCGGTAGGGCTGAGCAACCCTTTTGAAAAAAATGCTTTGCAACATGTAATATGTACCTGTCTTCAAATCCATAAAGCAGACATCATATCAATTATTTGGGCTTGTATCGCTACCTATAAACTGCTTCTAGATAAGCAGAGAACCCAACTTCCTCTAAGAGAGCCTACTTCTGGTGCTAAGGGCATCTTTTAAAGAATGTCGATGAAGATTCTCAGGCATCCAGGTAGAGTTGTCTGGAAGAGCCTTGGTGGAGCAGTGGGCTAATGCCTCCTTAAAGTAACACCAGCTGCCTGCAATTAGTGCAGGTTCGAGTCCCACCAGGCTCAAGGTTGACTCAGCCTTCCATCCTTCCAAGGTAGGTAAAATGAGGACCCAGATTGTTGGGGGCAATAAGCTGACTTTGTAATTATGCCACTTGGGGGGGGGGGGAAGCCCTAATAAGCAGGCATATACATAGAATGAAGGCTATTGCTAAGCACATTGATTTGTGCTTCTTAGATTGTAAGCCGCCCTGAGTCTTCGGAGAAGGGCGGGATATAAATGGGATTAAAAAAAAAAGTTGAGTCACGGCATATGGACTTTTCTTTTTTTTGTTTGAAATGTTTCACTGCTTATCCAAGTACAAGTACAATAGACCAGGGGTTCCCAACCTTTGGTCCGTGGACCGGTACCAGGCCTTGCTTGGCATGCCAGCAACCGGTCCGCACAAACAAGCAAAGCCCCATCTGTGGGATGCAGGCAGCACACAAAACCACACACCCTCCGGTCTGCGGAAAAACCTCTCTTCACGGAACTGGTCCCTAGTGCCCAAAAGGTTGGGGACCTTTGCAGTAGATTGAAGAAGCTACTTGGAAAAGCAGCAAAACGTTTCAAACCAAAAAACAAGTCCAGTTGCCATGACTCAACTTCCAGACATCTTTTAAAGAAGTAGCACAACCCTAACAAGTATTCCTATCTTGCGTGTTATAAAAGGCTGAGGCAGTTCAGCATTTTAAGAAGAAATCGCCTCATGCTGCAGGTGTACCTGGTGGGGTTTGCAAGTAGTATTGGGTCACTACAATGGAGAGTTGTGGGCTTGAGACTATCACAGAGTATCCTGCAATTCCAAAATCTCTGGTATTCCCCACGTCCCCCTTAAGCTTTTTTACCGTTTTCCATGTAATCCTGCTTCAGTTGTGACTCACAGAAACCTTAAAACATGCCTTCTGAGACAGGAGTAGTCTGGTAGATTTTTTAAAAGGGAGACTGACACCACGAACTTGAATCTCAACTCCCTCACACACTGAACAGAGTAGGAAAGAACTGCTAGGAATTCCCTTCCAATGCACTGGGATGGGAGTGAATTACTGCCTTTTCTATATAAGGCATTAAAATGGAATCATCACCATTCAACACCAAACTGTAAAATGGCCGAAAGGATTATTTCACGGTCAAGAATTTTATACTTTTGAATTCCATTGAGAGGAAATGGGGGGGGGGGGGAGAATCTCAGTGCAAAAGTTATCAATGACAGAAAAGGTTCACCAAATGACATTGCTCATTGATTTACAAGAGACAACCGTAGATCAAGTTGGCATAGAATAGTCTTGCATTCAGAGGGCACCATTAAACATATCTGAAAATCTCCCACAAAAGTAGGCTAACAGGCAAGTTGGTGAACAAAGGGACAAATTACAGTGGCCCTGTTAAATTAAACATCCCCAACCATGCTTTAAATAATCATACTGATACATAGTTTATCACAGCATTGCTTCATCCGAATTTAATGGCAAAACTAGTTGACAGAACCACCATTTTTTACAGATGTCAACACTTAATGAAGAATAACCTTTGACTGAATTTTCCTCCTGCAGTAAGTGCTGCCTAGCAGGAATATAGGAGATGCTCTTCCAAAGAAAAAGGAAATTATTATATCCAGATTATTTTCATTTGCCTATAGGTTTATAATTGTACCTTAAAGTGAAAGAACATTAACATTTCTGATTCTAAACCCACAGGTTTAAAACACACTGCTGCTAAAAACAGAGTTCTGAGTTAACAAAAGACAGAAATCAACCCTTTTCTGGAGTGCTCTATTGTAACAGTGTTGTGGTCTTCGGTTAAACTTTTCTTGTCTGTATTTTCATTGCTTTTTCGGGCCAAATGTAAGAGTCTGTCAGAAAGCTTTCATCATCAGTGTTGTACATCTGAGAGCTGATGAATGCTTCCTTGTCTTCTGGTTCAGGGTAGAAAGTTGCCGTCTTGTTTTTATAGGCTAGCTCTGCAATCTAGGAAAACAAGACAAATCCCTCATTGTTAGAATTCACAGAGGCCCGAGCAGCAGCATGATGCTAAATGGGGAAAATTCAAAATTTAAAAACTAGGTATCGGATTCCCATGATACAGCTAGCAATAAATCTGTGGTTGTGTCCAAGAAAAGATAAACATTCCTGGGCATCCTACCCTTCGAAAGGAATTGTTACATACTGTAGCAATCCTAATCTGTTAATCCACATCATCTTCATTACTGAATGCTGAAGGTTTTCCACCTGGGAGAGAAAACTTTCAGCAGTTCCAAGAAGATTCCCCACCCATTTACGCTCTGATTCAGATGACCCTGAGGGTACAGATCAAGTGGCCTCAATAGCTCTCAAAGCGAGTGCTAATGACCAGATGACTACAAAGAAATACAATCCTTCCATGCCCCCACCCCAATCCTTCCATTCCCCACAACCACTATCTTGCCAGAACTGATAAAGCTTCTTGGATGAGAAGCAAAACATTTTTAAGGAAAAAGCATTTCTTCCTCAAGAAAAAACACAGTCCAGTTACTTTGGGGGGGGGAAGCACCTTTCATTCAGATAGGAGCACTTCATTTTAAAGTATTCAAGTTAGAGGGGCATTTTGGATTCACTGCAATGAAGGGCCAATTCACCGAGCACATTCAACTCTTTAGGACAGAAATATGTCATGATTGGCAGTTTACTTAATCCTGCCATCCTGCCTTTCTCAGATATTGTTTCCCATTCTAACTCCCAAACAATATTTACAGAACTGCCATTTAAGTGATCTTACAGTGTAAACTTCACCACATTCGGTGCATGTAGATCAGGGGTCCCGTACTCCTGGGCCGTGGCCCACTGTGGAACTGGGCCACATGAGCGGTGGTCCCTTGTGCTTACCCATGAAGTTCCCTTCACACAAGTAGTTTGCACGAATGGAGCTGCACACGCTTCTGCATGCCCACCTACCACTCGCAGGGAACTATCCTCTCCCCTCCACCAGGCCGCCAAGCCAGAAAGGTTGGGATCGCTGATGTAGATGAATGCAACCTTACACTTAATATTCCAAATAATGTGTATGTTTAATTTTCTGGATCTTCCTTCAGTTCTCCCAGTTGGTAGCTTAAGATCTTTCTGCAAACTAGCCGTAAGCAAAGTTGGTTACTGAAAGCATTCTAGTTTTGGCTCTTAGGGAAACTGCACATATATTCAATACAATTTGTATACAGTACAGGTAGTCATTCTTTAGTAACCACCAGTCATTCTTTAGTAATGACCAGCAACCTGGTCATTAAGCAAAGGGTTGCTATTGAAACTCTGACTGTGGTTATGACCAGCTTTCCTTTGTTTTACAAACCTGCAAAGGTCATAAATGTGAGGATAGCCATAAAGTTATTTTTCATCACACTGTAACTGTGATGTTAAATGAGGCAGTCACTAAATGAGGCTACCTGTATTATGTTTACAGGCAGAGTCAAAGCCTTGGATGTGTACACTGAAATATAACAAGCTTACATCCTGATGTAGGTGGGGTGAAACATTAGGGGTAGGGGTGTGGGGTAGTAATAAAAGTTTATGTTCATTAAATTAAGCAGGATTTATTTAAATATAATTTGCATCTGGATCCAACCTATAATGTATGAATTCATCCTTACAGCTCTGCTATAGGTATATTTACTGAAAGTGAGTCACACTAATTTTTTATTGGAACTTACTTTGAAATAAATATATTTAGTTATTGTTGTTGTTAGCTGCGAAGTTATGTCCGACTCATCACGACCCTATGGACAACGTTCCTCCAAGCCTTCCTGTCCTCTACCATCTTCTGGAGTCCATTTAAGCTCACGCCTACTGCTTCAGTGACTCCATCCAGCCACCTCATTCTCTGTCGTCCCCTTCTTCTCTTGCCCTCAATCTTTCCCAGCATTAGGCTCTTCTCCAGTGAGTCCTTCCTTCTCATTAGGTGGCCAAAGTATTTGAGTTTTAGCTTCAGGACTGGCCTTCTAAAGAGCAGTCAGGGTTGATCTCCTCTAGGACTGATCGGTTTGATCGCCTTGCAGTCCAGCACCATAGTTCAAAGGCCTCAATTCTTTGGCGCTCAGCTTTGTTAGGGTCCAGCTTTCACTGCCATACATTGCAACTGGGAAGACCATAGCCTTGATTATACGCACTTTTGTTGACAGGGTGATGTCTCTGCTTTTTAGTGTGCTGTCTAGATTTGCCATTGCTTTCCTCCCCAGGAGCACGCGTCTTTTAATTTCTTGGCTACAGTCCCCATCTGCAGTGATCTTGGAGCCCAGGAAAATAAAATCTGTCACTACCTCCATTTCTTCCCCATCTATTTGCCAGGAATTTGAGAGGGCTGGATGCCATGATCTTGGTTTTCTTAATGTTAAGTTTCAACCCAACTTTTGCACTCTCCTTCTTCACCCGCAACAAGAGGCTCTTTAGTTCTTCTTCACTTTCTGCCATTAGAGTGGTATCATCTGCATATCTTAGGTTGCTGATATTTCTTCCGGCAATCTTAATTCCAACTTTTGATTCCTCTAACCCTGCCTTTCTCATGATGTGTTCTGCATATAAGTTAAATAGGCAGGGTGACAGTATACAGCCTTCCCGGACTCCTTTCCCAATTTTGAACCAATCAGTGGTTCCATGTCCCGTTCTCACTGTTGCTTCTTGGCCCGCATATAGGTTTCCCAAGAGACAAATAACACCCATCTCTTTAAGAACTTGCCACAGTTTGTTATGATCCACACAATCAAAGGCTTTAGCATAGTCAATGAAGCAGAAGTAGATGTTTTTCTGGAACTCCCTAGCTTTCTCCATGATCCAGCATATGTTGGCAATTTGATCTCTAGTTCCTCTGCCTCTTCGAAATCCTGCCTGTACTTCTGGTGGTTCTCGGTCCACATACTGCTGGAGTCTAGCTTGTAGGATTTTAAGCATAACTTTACTAGCATGAGAAATGAGTGCAATGGTGCGGTAGTTTGAACATTCTTTGGCACTGCCTTTCTTTGGAATTGGAATGTAAACTGATCTTTTCCAATCCTGTGGCCACTCTTGAGTTTTCCAAATTTGCTAGCAAATTGAGTGTAGCACTTTTACTGCATCGTCTTTTAAGATTTTGAATAGCTCAGCTGGAATACTGTCACCTCTACTAGCTTTGTTGTTGCTCAGCTTTTCTAAGGCCCACTTCACTTCACATTCTAAGATGTCTGGCTCGAGGTCAGTGACCACCTCACTGTGATTATCAGGGATGTTAAGCTCATTCTTGTATAGTTCTTCTCTGTAATTTTGCCACCTCTTCTTAATCTCTTCTGCCATTTTGGTCCTTTATCATGCCCATTTTTGCATTAAACATTCCCTTCATCTCTCCAATTTTCTTGAAAAGATCTCTGGTCCTCCCTATTCTATTGTTTTCTTCTATTTCTTTGCACTGTTCACTTAGGAAGGCATTCTTATGTCTTCTAGCTATTCTCTGGAATTCTGCATTCAATTGGGCATCTTTCTTTTTCTCCCTTGCCTTTCGCTTCCCTCCTTTCCTCAGCTATTTGCAAAGCTTCCTCAGACAGCCATTTTGCTTTCTCGCATTTCTTTTTCTTTGGGATGGTTTTGGTTGCTACCTGTTCTACAATGTTGGGAACCTCTGTCCATAGTTCTTCAGGCACTCTGTCTATCAGATCTAATTCCTTAAATCTATTTGTCACCTCTACTGTATATTCAACAGGGATATGATTTAATTCATACCTGAGTGGCCTAGCGATTTTCCCTACTTTCTTCAGTTTAAGCCTAAACTTTGCAATGAGAAGCTCATGGTTTAAGCCTAAATTTTGCAATGAGAAGCTCATGGTCTGAGCCACAGTCAGCTCCTGGTCTTGTTTTTACTGACTGTATAGAGCTCCTCCATCTTTGGCTGCAGAGCATATAGTCAATCTCATTTCTGTGTTGACCATCTGGTGATGTCCATGTGTAGAGCCGTCTCTTGGGTTGTTGGAAAAGAGTGTTTGCTATGACCACTGTATTCTCTTGACAAAATTCTATCAGCCTGTGCCCTGCTTCATTTTGTACTCCAAGGCCAAACTTTCCTGTTATTCCGGTTATCTTTTGGCTTCCTACTTTAGCATTCCAATCCCCCATGATGATAAGGACATCATTCTTTGGTGTTAGTTCTATAAGGTGCTGTAGGACTTCATAGAACTGGTCAATTTCATCCTCTTCAGCACTGGTGGTTGGGGCATAGACTTGGACTACTGTGATATTGAATGGTTTGCCTTGGATTCAAACTGAGATCATTCTGTCATTTTGAGGATTGTGTCCCAGTATTGCTTTTCCTACTCGTTTATTGACTATGAAAGCTACTCCATTTCTTCTGAGGGATTCTTGCCCGCAGTAGTATACCTGATGGTCATCTGAATTAAATTCACCCATTCCTGTCCATTTTAGTTCGCTGATACCTAAAATGTCGATGTTCAGTCTTGTCATCTCTTTTTTGACTACGTCCAGCTTTCCTTGATTCATGGATCTTACATTCCAGGTTCCTATGGAGAAAAAATCTTTACAGCATCAGACTTTCCTTTCACCACCAGACACATCCAAAGCTGAGCGTCCTTTCGACTTTGGCCCAGTCGCTTCATTCTTTCTGGCGCTACTAGTACTAGTCCTCTGCTCTTCCCCAGTAACATATTGGATGTCTTCCAACCTGAGGGGCTCATCTTCCAGCATGATATCGTTTTGCCTTTTGGTACTGTCCATAGGGTTTTCATGGCAAAGATGCTGGAGTGGGTTGTGTTGTGTATGCCACTTAACATCAGGTGGCACAGGTCAGGCGGCCGGATTGGTCATCCTGTCCGGCGGGAAATACTGGGCACTGGGTTGGGTGTCACCTGGCCGGCGGGAAGATGGAGCAACCGGGTTGGCTGGCGATTGGGAGGGCCATAGCTATAAGGGGCATCGGAGGAGAAGATAGCCAGTTCCATCTTGTATTCAATAAAGGTATTACATACAATGCCGTCTCGTCATTGTCTCAACGCAGTCAGCCCCCATATATAACAGTGGCGACAAAGATGGGATCCCGTGAAGTGAGTTAGAACAGAACCCAGAAGAGCCGGTCAGCGCCTGCAAGTACAAGGGCCCCCCGATTGAATTTAACTTAAACCCTGTGGTACTCCCCATTAGAATTAAGGCTAGGAGAGTTCTCTTTGCTTTCAAACACAAAATTGAGAGCGAACTGGAAAAGTTAGTAGGCCAGGGAGTGTTAGAACCGGTGGACGGGGGGCCCTAGGAAACACCCATCGTCACCCCCCTCAAGCCAAATGGAGAAATTCGGATCTGCGCTGATTATGTGTGTGTGTGTGAAAGCCCTAATAAGCAGGCATATACATCGAATGAAGGCTACTGCTAAGCTTGTAAGCCGCCCTGAGTCTTCGGAGAAGGGCGGGATATAAATGGAATTAAAATAAAAAAAATTATAAGGCCACCCTAAATAGGGCCTTAAATCCGCACGCTTACCCGGTCCCGACGGTGAAGCACGTCCTCTCAATACAGAAGGGCGCCATCTTTGCTAAGCTGGATTTAGCACAAGCGTACCAGCAGCTAACTGTAAGCAAAGAAGCTGCTGAGGCTCAAACAACAGTCACCCACAAAGGGGCGTTCTGAGTCAACAGATTGCAGTTTGGCATAGCTGCAGTTCCAGGTATCTTTCAAGAAGTGATGGAGAGAACTTTAAAAGGTATTCCTGGGGTATGCCCATACTTTGATGATGTGTTAATTGCAGGAGAGAATTTTTTTTATTTTTTATTTTAATCCCATTTATATCCCACCCTTCTCCGAAGACTCAGGGAGGCTTACAATTTAAGCACAAACCAATGTGCTTAGCAATGAAGAAGCCTTGGCCAACAGGCTCCAGGCTGTGCTTGAAAGGTTCAGAGCAACTGGCCTGAAACTAAAAAAGGAAAAATGCTCTATTGGGGTGGCATCCACAGAGTTCTTGGGCTATAGAATTGATGCTCTGGGCATTCACCCCACTGAATCAAAAATCAAGGCAATCACCATGGCCCCAGAACCAAAGAACAAAGCTGAACTCCAGGCATTCTTGGGGTTAATTAATTTCTACCACACATTCCTGCCACATAAGGCTGCAATTGCAGAACCTTTACATAGATTACTTGACAAAAGAACTCCTTGGGTATGGAAGGAGGTTCATCGCAAGAGCTTTCAGAACCTCAAACAGTTATTGTCTAGTGACTCGACAGTAACACATTTCATTGAAGACAAACCAATCTGCATAGCGTGTGACGCATCCCCATATTCCAGAACACTGTCCAGGGCAGAGAGGAATTACGCACAAATTGGTAAGGAAGCATTGGCAATAGTAGCCAGTGTTAAAAAATTCCATGATTACTTATATGGGAGACAGTTTAACATTTTCACAGATCATAAACCATTGCTTGGGCTCTTTACAGTTGACAGACAAACACCACAAATAATGTCCCCAAGGATGCTACGTTGGTCAATATTCCTCTCTGCATACACATACAAAATAGTGTACAGACCTGGTAAGGAGATGGGTCATGCAGACGCTTTGAGCAGACTGCCATTGCCTGTAATAGAGCCCGACCCTGCACCGGCAGGTCAAGTCTTAGCATTACAAGAACTCCCTGAATGCACTCTAACAGCAAAGGACATTGCAGTGGGCACAACAAGTGACCCAGTGTTGAGCAGAGTGGCAATGTGGGTACAATTGGGATGGCAACAAAAAAGCCCGGGGCCACAATTTCAGGCATACTTGTTAGGAGAAACGAATTGTCTTCACACAAAGGATATCTGTTATGGGGCACCAGAGTGTTAGTGCCAAACAAGCTCAGGAACAGGGTTTTAGGAGATCTGTATGAGGGTCACCCAGGCATAGTGTGCATGAAAGCTCTGGCAAGGAGTTTTGTGTGGTGGCCTGGTCTGGAAAAGACATTGAACAACAAGTTGCGGGGTGCTATCAATGTCAGAAATCCAGACCAGAGCAACCACATACTCCCGTGCATAGGTGGGAAACCACTCACAACCCATGGTCAAGGGTCCACATTGACTATGCAGGACTGTTCCAGGGTCAACTGTTCTTAGTGGTAGTGGACAGCTACTCAAGATGGTTAGAGGTGGTGCCTGTGAACAGTATGATGTCCGCTAAGACCATACGGGTGCTGAGGGGGCTCTTTGCCACTCATGGGTTACCGGATGTAATTGTATCTGATAATGGACATCAATTCACATCTAATGAATTCCAGGATTTCCTCAAGGCCAACTCGATTAGACACGCAACAGCTGCACCCTTCCACCCATCCAGTAATGGCTTGGCTCAGAGAAATGTAAGATCTACAAAAGAGGCACTGCGGAGAATTATTTTTGTTGGCTCAACACACTACACCCTGCACAGTAACGGGTAAGAGTCCAGCTGAGCTGCGCTGGGGACGAAGATTGATAACTAGATTGGACAGATTGCACCCAGACAGAGTGGCCGCTGAGGCAGAACAGCCTAACACAACCAGGACATTGGCAGTAGGGGATCTAGTGTGGGCCAGGAATTATGGAGTGGGTGAGAAGTGGTTGCAAGGAGTGGTGGTGGACAAAATTGGCCCTTTGTCTTACATGGTTAAGGGGGAAGGGGACCGACAGATAAGAAGACACATCGACCAACTAAAAAAAAGGGCACCAGAGAATGACCAACAGCAACAACAACAACAAGAGGGCCATACTCAGCAGTGGCCAAGTAGTATACAGACAGTTCCGTTCCAAGATCATACAGAACTACCACGTCCGGCAGCAGCACATCAAGCAGCACGGCCAGCACCAGCCATCATAATGCCTACAGAGCCAAGGGAGGCCAAAAGTGACTCTAGACCAGAAGAGAGGCAATTGCCGGAACTAATTATGGAACAGACTCGGGAAGGGGGGCAGCCAGTGTCAGAAGAGGGGTCTCATGGTAGTAATGCAAGGAATGGGAGGCCGTTGGGGAGGTATCCAGCCAGGAGTCATAAACCCCCAGAATATCTGAAAGATTATGTGAGGTCCTGAAGAGGAAAGTAGAATTTAGTGTGTAGTATTCTTGTTGGGGGGGAAGGGGTGTTGTGTATGCCACTTAACATCAGGTGGCACAGATTGGTCATCCTGTCTGGCGGGAAATACTGGGCACTGGGTTGGGTGTCACCTGGCCGGCGGGAAGATGGAGCAACCAGGTTGGCTGGCGATTGGAAGGGCCATAGCTATAAGGGGCATCGGAGGAGAAGATAGCCAGTTCCATCTTGTATTCAATAAAGGTATTACATACGATGCCGTCTCGTCATTGTCTCCACGCGGTCAGCCCCCATATATAACAGGTTGCCATTTCCTTCTCCAGTGGATCACGTTTTGTCAGAACTCTCTGCTATGACCTGTCCGTCTTGGGTGGCCCTGCACGGCATAGCTCATAGCTTCATTGAATTACACAAGCCCCTTCGCCACGACAAGGCAGTAATCCATGAAGGGGATTTAGTTATTACATTACTATATAAGATCTAGATTTTTCCTTAAAAAGAGGGAGGTGAAGTATTTTTAAGGTGCTAAATACAACTTTTTACTTCACCTGGCAATTGTGTATGAAAGGACCACTTCTCTAGATCCCAGACAGTACCCTTTTTTGTCCTACTTGAAAAAAGAACTTTGGATCCCGTAAGTCAGATCTCTCACTTTTTTTTTAGTTACTGCTAAGCATAACAGGAAACTAATGGATTTCTCCACTCAACCTGAGCACTGTAAAATACTATCTTAGGAATGACAGAATGCATTTTGCAGAATTATTCTGGAAAGTCTTAGAAATTCAATGTATTTCATTTAAATGAATTTAAAGAGATCTGATAAATAAAACTCCTTTAGAAAAAAAACATTGGCCCCTGTCAACCTTGCAAAATTTACTCTGCAACTTAAATAATTAAATGTTGTTGTTCTTTTCATAATAACTAAAAACAGATTAAAATAATTTTGAAATATCAAGGGGATTATCACTGTAACTCTATTGACTGTATTCTATTTTAACATTAATATTAATAATAAAATAATATTTTGTATTATATAATACACTCTATGGTACCATTTTTCTCAAAAGTTTTGCCATACAAGGAAGGCAGGATTTCAAACAAATTCTTTAAATTTGCTTTAAATATCGAAAAATCTGCATTATCAAGTTGAAGAGGATTAAATATGACAACCAGCTTTGAAATTATTACCAGATGTGCCCAAGAGAAGCTATTCCTTACTGATAACAAAAAAATCATGAATAAAAGAATTGGCAGGCTTGTAGAAAGTGAAAAAATGAATAATAAGGCTCAGGGAGTAAAAAAGATAATCCAAATATACTAGAAGCCAAAGATTTGTGGCTGAATCTCCATTTGTTTATGCTCCAACTGCATTTCACTGAGCATTTCACTGTTATTTGGACTGTGGGATAAAACTTGTGTGCCTTTGTAATACTGATGTTAGAAAGTGTGACAAGGGAAAGTCAGTTTTAGTTCATTTGGGACTTGTTAGATTGGATGGTCATCCAGTCATGGAAGTTGTTTCTAAGAAAAAAAGGGTGGTGAAGAATATATACCCTACCAGAGATCCTCAAAGAAAGGGTAAGGAGAAGAAGCAGGGCAGGGCTTTCCCCCCCTCCACTTTGAAAAAAGAAGCCATATTTAGGCCAATCTTAAAAAGCTGGAGAGGAGAATGGATCCACGTCAAAATAGTTTCAATAGGAACTATGTCGAACAATGGCACAATGCAGGGTTGGTTTGCTGCATTGAAACTTTTTACGCTACAATCATTTGAAATGTATACAATTTATTTACTGTATACATTTTGTCGCTAGAATGGGTGAAAAACCTAACAATCTCTTTTTGAACCACAGAGCAGTGGGCTACGAGAATAATCTTGAGGAACAAGAACAGGCAAAAGCAAGACAAGTTCAGATAAGAGAAATTAGAGCCTAAAGCAGAAATGTAGTTTGAGAAAAGTATGATCCAAATTATTGGCAAAATAAACCTCTGAATCTTAAAGTAAGAATTACTGTTTTGTGTTGCTGTCTTGTGTTTCTTTCATTGGGTTTTTCCCACGACAAAAGCATCTCAGGCTTAACCCTCCCTAGTATTCTTGAACATAAAAGCAGAGAGGGGAGTACATTCAGACTTGCAAGTTTCCTTTACCGTAACCTTATAATAAACTAGCATTAGAATTCATAACCCTATCTTGAAGGGCTGACACATAGTATGATTAGACAATAAAGAACGGACTTACTTTTGTAGCAATTTTAAGAGAGACATCTTGAATTGCAACTAAAGGTGGATACAAACGGCCCTCATCTAAATGCTTCTTTGATACCTGTTGACATATAACCTAGGAAGAAAAAGTACATATCTATTAGATGCATGTTTTGCTATTACCTTTATTTAAAGACGAAAAACTTGCTTTCAATTAAAAAAAAACCAGAAATGAACATATATGGGAATTTTAAATGATAGGAACTTCATCTCTGATACCTGCCAGTTTGTCTACTTTTTTCTAATTCAATGCCCTGATCCTTTATTTTATTATTTTATTTTTTATATTTTATATTATTTTACAACTGCTTCTGCATTTCTTTGGTACCAGCACCCAGAATGTACTAGCATACATCATGGAAATGACTCGGAAGACCAATTATCCAGAGACCATCTTAAAGGATTTTATTCACCTTTCCTTTCATACAGGTCTTAAAGGAATCCAAAATTAAATGGAGGGCAAAGGAAGCAGAATTCAAGGAGCTTAAGCTCTTTTTGCATCTCCAAAAATTCCTCTTTTTTATCAGCTGCATAAAATCATCAGACCACCTAACAAATGATTTCAGGCATACACAAACAGCCAAAAAAGAGACACATTCTTGACTTTAAAAACAAACTCTCCAGTTTAGGCTTGACTCCTGGTGGCTTTAAGGTCATGTCTTTGCAATATTCTTGGCATTATACAGAAGTAATTTGCCATTGCCTTCTTCTAGGATGTTGTTGTATCAGTTTAATCCAGGATTCTCCAAAATTGGCCACTCTAAGACATGTGGCCTTTAAGAAATTGGACAGTCCTGGTATAGTCTCGTCTCCTATCCCAGTATTAAATGGCCTAACTCTACCAGCTTCCAGGTCCAGACACAAGTTATTTATATACCTTTAACCTAAATGTACAAAGTACCTTTCTGTAATTAGGCTGCCCTTACAGTCTGCAAAATACTACGTTTTAATCTTTGAAAGCTATACAAATCAGAGTACAGACTCACTTGCACAAAGACATCTTTAAGAATAGGTTAGATATTTTAAAACTCTCATACTGCAGCCATCCCACCGATTGTTAATTAGCGCAGATTAGCAACAGTCAGTAGTTTACCTTTAATTGCAATACCTCTAACTGTAGTCGAACTATTAAGACAAAAGAGATAGCAAAACATTTTGGATATTGAAAGTACAGGAGAAATGATTAACGGCAACCGCATAACGAAAAAACCAGAAAGGTTCTTCAGAACTGAAGAAGCTTCTTGGATGAGAAGCAAAACGTCTTCAAGCAAAACAAGGAAAGTCCAGTTGCCTTTTGAAAAAGCACCTTTGGGACAACCATGACCTGGATGGCTGAGAATCTCCAAGGGCAAAAAGATAGAAATGCTAGGGGCTCATGGTAACAATGCCCATTGGAGAGCTTTTATCCTGAATAAGACTATAGGAGAGGAGGAGATCCAATCCCATCACGTTATCATCCCAAAAGTAATATACCGTACTACATACAATCACACAAGGGATTCAACCTGAAAAACTAAATGGGAAGAGAAAGAGGATAAGTACATATTTAATATTTCTATCCTGGGCCTATCCAATATCTTACAAAATTCTTTATTCTCATTTTCATTTCTTGCCTATTTCTGAGATATTTTCTGTTCAAAAGAATACCCTCTCCAAAATAAAGCTTTCTGTCAGAGAACATAGTACTATCCCATTAAAATTTATTTTCTCTTACAGTATACAAAAAAAATTATTGCTCTTTTTTTTAAATCTAAAAGCAGGAAAGTGTTGAATAAATGTTATCAAAATTAATATTTTTATATTTTGGGATCCACAAGGGGGTGCTGAAGTTGTTAAGAAAAAGCAGCACAGACTTTATGTTGGAGCGAGCTGAGTAAGTTTTGTTCAGTAGATCCAAGTTTTTTTTAAAACCAGGAGGACTTGGAATTTAGGCAGAGTTACAGTAATATTTCATTAGCTTAAAGTGGTCAAACATTATAATTCTGCTTGATGAGGCACAGAAGAATGGTGCTTTTCATCACAGTGAAACTGCCTATAATTAGGCATTATAGCTTTCTGAGCTTGGGTGTTTCACTTCCAAACTCTACTTTATTTGGCATGAAAATAAGAACACTTGAAAACAAGACTTGTTGCTTACAACAACTAGACTGTTTCTTTTATCAACATTAACTGGAGAGCTTGAACAACTTATAAGACCTATAATCCTGTACAGGGTGCGTGATGGCTCAGGGGGATAAAAACACCAAGCTTGTCAGCTGAAAAACTGACAGCCTGGATTTGAGACCCAAGTGTTGTGTGATGGGGTGAGCTCCTGTTACTTGCCCCAACTCCTCCTAGCAGTTCGAAAGCATGCAAATGTGAGTAGATGAATAGGTACCACTATGGTGGGAAGGTAAGAGCATTCTGTGTGCCTTGGAGTTTAGTCATGCTGGCCACATGATCACATAAGTGCATATGTTTGTAAATGAATAACATTATGTGACTGCAACTTGCAATTTCACTTTTGCTTTCTCCATTAATTGTACTTGTTCGAAACCAGTTGTGAAGTTCACAAATGGCGATCACATGACCACAGGGACACTGTAACAGTTGTAAGTGCATGCCAGTTACAAAGCATCTGAATGGTGAACATGTGACCATGGGACACTGCAGCAGCCTTAATTACAACTGTCTTAACTTCGAAAGGTCACTAAACAAAGAGGTTATTAAGTGGAGACAATCTGGATTCCCATTTATATATACATGGAATAATTAATACCTCTGCAGTAAGGAGAAAAATCTCATCACTTATGTTTCTCACTCCACATGAAACAACGCCTAGGGCAATTCCGGGAAATACGTAGGCATTGTTCCCCTGTCCAGGATAAAACCTGCATCCATCTGGAAGAGTGACTGGATCAAAAGGGCTTCCACTTGCAAAAATGCCTCGTCCCTGAATTAAAATAAAAATAAATATCGTGAAGTGTTATTTGATGGGAAAAGATGGACATATATTAAAATGTTATGTAGATAACAGTGCTTTTATAAAGTGATTATATTACAAATTACAGGAAGAGCAAAAGACCTATTATTTGATGTTATATATCTATAACATTTATGTGGTTCCTCCCGGATACCCTTGGCAAGTTTCAGACTAGTTTGAAACCTTTCTATAATTTTACTGTAATGTCCACATCTGTCTAACTGTAGATAAGAAGAAGGATTTTTATATATTTCACAGTTTTTAATTCTTTCACTTTAAAAAAAAACAGGGAGAACTTTTCCAAGTTCTCTTCATCCACAATCAACTGTGGCTGAGTGTTGTGATCATTCTGTCTGTGCATGTGTGCATGTATGTTGAATGTCTCTTATCATACAAAGTCTACATGACAAGCTTCTGGTGAAATTCTATCTTCTACCCAACTCTTTGAAAATCTTGTCATCTCAGTTTGAGATTATGCCCTTATACCTTTCTAAAGCTGTACTTGTTCATAACTACTGTTACAAATGATGCAAAAATGAACACAAGTCCAGAAAATCTATTTGCGTAATTTGCTACATGGTTACCTGAGAAGAACAGGTGAACATTTCATTTCATATAAGCAGTGTAATACTGCTCATCCTGGAACAAGCCCAGAATGTTAACTTAAATTTTATAATATGGTCCTATATAGGTTTATTGAGGAATCCCACTAAGATCAATTATTTCTGTGTGAATAAGCGTAAAATTATCATTTTAATTTTTTTAAAGGGAGATTTGTTCAATTAAAGAACTGCAAACATAGATACAATAAAAACATCAACACCATTTAGCTATTTAAAATATACAATTATATACACTAATAATGTGCCAACAAAAACTATAATCAATTTAAATATAATTCTTCCCTATCCCACCCCAATACCTCGGTTAAATAATAGCAATCCTCAGCAGAGCATTCTGCTTTGCTGGTTGGGTTACTGAGTGCAAAAATTATTGGCCGTTTGTTGAAGGAAGCCATATTCTTGATAATTTTTTTTGTGAATGCACCGGCAATTGCAGCAACTCCTAAGCCAGACAAAGATATAACACAATGTTATGGAATGTACAATATTTATCCATTACTTTGAAAGAATATTCTGCAGATGTATTGAAAAACAGTTTCATTTAATTATATTTCTGCTCCACTTTTTTAAAAAATAAAAATGACAAGACAGGTAGAAGTGCCATCTTAAATTAGTTATATTCACTAGATATAACATCATTACCATCTTCACCATCACTACAATATGTTCACCACTAGTATCAAAGTTGATCAGAAAATAAATAATATTGGTCAGGTGTTGCTATAGTGCAGTGTTTCTCAATGTTAACCACTTTAGGATATGTGGATTTAAACACTCAGAATTGCTAGCTGCCAAAGTGAATGAGGCAACTTTGATATAGGCTTTTTTTTAGCACCACTATGTTTTCTGTAACTAGAAATGTCTTTACGAGTATAAAATCCAAAATATTATGCCAGCTTATTCTTGAACAAATGTCATAAATGAAGCCCAATGTACTTCTTTATTTTCACTAAGATGTTTCACTGAATATAGTAATAAAATGCTCCCTATGAGAAGTATAGAAGTTCTTACAAGGAAGAGAGATTTTTTTCAAACAAAAGTCACATTTTTTTCTCTCATGAATAAAGTATTCTGAAATATTCCTGGCATATTGGAAGTATTTTCACTGGAATATTGGCTTTTAAATTACTTTGTGCTATACCTTTTTCATGTCAAGTGAGCTGATGCAAAGGACATTTCTAATGGATAATGTTGAGAACCAGCTTCAGAATCTCAAATGGTTACAATTTTGCCCAAATATCTGAAAAGATTGCCCTTCTATAACCATTCTGATATGTTGATACCTTTCTTTGGCTTACATTTTTATCTTTTGGAATTAATTAGAAGAAACATTTCCCAATGCACATAGAAATCTTTTTATCAATCTGATCTATAAATATATTTTTTCTGTATGTTTTCATAAGAAACATGAATTCAGAGAAGAAGGAAATGACAACTTTGAACTAAACATTTATCCAAACTCTTATTCTCCAAGAATAATTCCTGTACTCTTATCTGTTGAGGTTGCCTCATGAGTCCAATTATTAAATATGTTGTTAATGTGTTGTTCAATATGATATCTGGTTCATTGTTATAAAATAATGTGTTCTGAAATTTTTCAAAACAATATGTTTTAAGTTTTCTTAAATCAATTTATGAAATATTTGCATATATCCATCCTAAGATAATGAAAAAGAAAAGATAAAAGAAAGAGAGATTGAGACAGATGAACAGATATGTAGGAGGCCAAACATATTTCATCAGAATCTTGGTTTCTTTGCATAAAATCTTAACTAAACAACTGTATGAATGCTTAAACAAAATGAAAAAAATCCAGCATTTTTAAAAAGTTCACATCAGGACATTGGCTTTGACAAAAATTAAATTAAGATGCAATAAAATTAATAAACAAATGTTATAGACCCAACAAGCTTTGTAGCCTTAGCTGAAGCATCACCAGCTTGAACATATAATCTTGTTTTATTATATTTTCCTTGCTCTGACAACTTAGAACTCTTACAGAAACTGAAGTTCAAAGCTCCCCATAATTTTAAACTGACCTTAACAAAAGTTATTCTCTTACTTTTTTTTAACTAGTTAATGTGAATTTTGCTTTTAAAAAGCAAATGGTACAATGACAATCAGTCCTAGTCCTAGTAAAATAAATTAGAAAACAATGTCACTGATGCTCTATGGCTATTTGTTAAAATAATGTTTGTTCTTGCTCCAACAATAACAAGTCTTTTTCCTGAGTGGTATCTAGTAATATATAGTTGTTGCTGGGATTGGAGTTAATGAAAATCTTGGGGAAATATCAGATAACTTAATTATTCCTAACTTTTCAAAAAAAGATTTTTTTAATCATATGACATTTGATCAAATTTTTCTTGTTTATGGAGCACTGTTAACTTAATCAAAGAAATATATCCTTTTCATATTCAACATTGAGCATTATATAGCATGGGATACAAAATACTATATCTGATCTTTCACTACAGAAATGGGCCTACAAAAAAATTGTATGTTTTAGTGTATTTGCACATGCCACCACGCCATTCTCCCAAGAAGCTATTTATTACATGTAAATACATTTGAGGTCATATATTATTCACATATCACTTGCAGTGTAATTCAGAAATCTCTATAACCTCACCTAATTTCCAAAACTGTGAGAATACTGTATTTTTTCTTATGCATAAAGATCATGATATTTTTACCAATTTCTCTAAAATATTCAGTATGCATACATAAGTATATGCGTATGAACATAGACAACCATAAATATCAAATGAAAGGTCAAACTTTGATGAACTGATATATAGATATGTATATCACGTATGTATGTGCATACATATATATGTGTGCATGTATGCAGATAGATACCGGTAGCCATAAAAATCAAATGAAAGGGCAAACTTTGATGAACTGATATATAGATATGTATATCACGTATGTATGTGCATACATATGTATGTGTGCATGTATGCAGATAGATAGCCATAAATATCAAATGAAAGGGCAAACTTTGATGAACTGATATATAGATAGTTTATTACCTATAAGAACACTTGGCCTTATTTTGTTAACAATGTCTTCTAAATTTTTCATCTCCTCATGCTGGTGAGCAAATACTTCTTTCTCAGGTGTTAATGAAACGCGACCCTAAATTAAAAAATAAGATTACCAGTTAAAAAATACAGTTTTAATTTTATTGTGTTCTAACAAAAAGGTTCAGTCTTCCTTTAAAAACATACTAGTGTTCCTTTGACTTTCTCATCAATAAACTGAATCATACTTGTAAACTGCAAAACATATGGCATCCATTAAATAATTATTACAATCAAGCATTTAAATCATGTTTAGAAGCATAGTCAGAAATTTTGAGGGGACTAAAAAGGTAAAGGTAAAGGTTCCCCCGCACAGACCTCTAAATTTCAGTTATACTCTGTACTCAGTGGCACTGAAAACTTTTCAAACTTTGTTTGATGAAATGTTATTTACACTGTCCCAGCTTGCATTTTAGAAACCATCCTAACCGAAATACATATAGAAAGGCTATCTTCACAGGATTCAACTAGTTTTATGGGCCTAGTGACGATGTCACAAAATATAAACAAGTTGCCAGCATCACTGTTTGTGTGTGTATGCGGAGAGGGTCCAAAATTTAGAGACGTGATAGAAAGATCTCCAACAAGAGGAGGACATGCTGGGCCAGAATATCTGGATGGCAGAGCTCTGAGGAGTACACGTGTCCCCTCCTGGAAGACATGTCGCCTACTGTTCCCCAAGCTTTGGCCACACACAACGAATAGCTATTTGTCCATTTTAGATTTTTCCATCTGAGAAAAATATTAAATACCACCTCCCTGCTTGCAAAACCTTTTGAGAGAACCATTTCCTCCTGATCTCTTTACAGCCAGGCTATCTTTTATTTTGCCTTAGAGACTGGACACTCTCCAAGTTCCCTCAGCAGACAGCAGAGGACTGTTTGACTCACAAGGACAGCATGCATCGCCTCAGGCCTGGAAACTGTCTGAATCAGCAACAGCTTCAGCCATGTCTGCAGTTATACGTGGGAGGACCCAACTGACAGGAGGAGAGTTTTCCTCCACGCAGAAAGCATACCTAATCCCAAATAATTCTGGAGGGGGGAGAAGAAAAAAAAGAGTTTTCCTGCCTCTAGCAATTTTGTCCCGGGTAGCTATAAATCTGAATTCTTGATACAACCCCAAATCATAAAAAGGTCTTTAAGGGCCACCATGACTCAAATGAAGCAGAGAGGTAGAACTTTTATCAGATCCAATACATAAAAGTCCAGGAAATATGTAATTATATATATAGTTGAAGAAAACATAATCCTGATGGCTTGCAATTCATTTTAAATTCCCTGGAAAAAAATGTATTTAAGATATTATCTTTTTTTCCATTTGGTATAGATATATCAGGTATGTAATACATACATGAATACATTAAGCTTAACCATGCAACAGCAGGGTTTTAAAGCAGGCCCAGCATATATTATACTACGACTACTACTACTACTACTACTACTACTACTACTAATAATAATAATAATAATAATAATAATGATGATGATGATGATGATGATGATGATGATGATGATGATGATGATGTTGGAAGGGACCTTGGAGGTCATCTAGTCCAACCCCCTGGTCAGGCAGGAAACCCTATACCATTTCAGACAAATGGCTGGCCAGTCTCTTCTTAAAAACTTCCAGTGTTGGAGCATTCACAGCTTCTGGAGGCAGGTTGTTCCACTGGTTAATTGTTTTAACTGTCAGGAAGTTTCTCCTTAGTTCCAGGTTGCTTCTCTCCTTGATCAGTTTCCATCTGTTGCTTCTTGTCCTGCCTTCAGGCACTTTGGAGAACAGCTTGACTCCCTCTTCTTTGTGGCAGCCCCTGAGTTATTGGAACGCTGCTATCATGTCCCCCCTCGTCCTTCTTTTCGTTAAACTAGACATACCCAATTCCAGCAGCCGTTCCTTGTATGTTTTAGACTCCAGTCCCCTAATCATCATTGTTGCTCTTCTCTGTACTCTTTCTAGAGTTTCAATATATTTTTTACATCGTGGTGACCAAAACTGGATGTTGTATTCCAAGTGTGGCCGTACCAAGGCATTGTAAAGTGGTATTAATACTTCACGTGATCTTGATTCTATCCCTTTGTTAATGCAGCCTAGCACTGTGTTGACTTTTTTGGCAGCTGCAGCACACTGCTGGCTCACACTGAAGTGATTGTCCACTAGGACTCTGAGATCCCTCTCACAGTTACTACTATTGAGCAAGGTACCCCTTACTATACCTGTACATTTGGTTTTTCTTGCCTAAATGTAGAACTTTACTTTTTTCACCATTGAATTTCATTTTGTTAGATAGCGTCCAGTGTTCAAGTCTGTCCAGATCCTCCTGTATCTTAAGCCTGTCTTCTGGAGTGTTGGCTATTCCTGCCAGCTTGGTTTCGTCTGCAAATTTGATGAGTTCCCCATTTATCCCCTCATCCAAATCGTTGATGAAGATGTTGAAGAACACTGGGCCCAGAACAGAGCCCTGGGGCACACCACTACACACTTCCTTCCATGTAGATGTGGTTCCATTGAGGACCACACGCTGAGTACGGCTGGTTAGCCAGCTACGAATCCATCTGGTGGTGATGCTATCTAACCCACATTTTTCTATCTTATCAAGTAGAAGGTTGTGTGATCTACTTTATCAAATGCCTTACTGAAGTCCAAGTAAATTATATCTACAGCATTCCTCTGATCCACTAATTTTGTCACTTGGTCAAAGAATGCAATAAGATTTGTCTGTCATGATCTGTTTTTGACAAACCCATGTTGGCTTTTAGTAATGATCTTGTTTGCCTCCAGGTGTTTGCTGATTCGTTGTTTGATTATCTTTTCCAGAATCTTCCCAGATATTGATGTCAGGCTGATAGGTCTGTAATTTCCTGGATCCATTTTTTCCCCTTTTTTTAAGATGGGAACTACATCAGCTGTTTTCCAGTCCTCTGGTAGTTCCCCAGTGTTCCAGGATCTTTGAAAAATATAGTTCAGTGCTTCTGAGATCACATCTGCCAGTTCCTTGAGAACCTTGGGGTGTAATCCATCTGGTCCTGGTGATTGGAACTCATCTATACTAGACAGGTGCTCACTTACCATTTTCTTGCCTATCTTAACATTCTGTTTCTATTCTGTTTTTATGGCACTATTTTTGATAGGTTGATCTGGTTTTTTCCTTTGTGTAAAGACAGATGCAAAAAATGAGTTAAATAGTTTTGCTTTCTCACTGTTGCTTGTCACCTTCTTGCCACTTTCACCCACTAATGGACCAATCATTTCCTTCACTTTTTTTCTTGTTTTTTACATGTTGAAAGAAGCTTTTTTTGTTATTGTTGACTTTGGTCACAAGCCTTAGTTCATTTTGAGTCTTAGCTTTCCTCACTTCATCTTTGCAGGCTCGGGCTATTTGCTGATATTCTGACTTAGTTATGTGCCCCTCTTTCCACTTTCTATACTTGTCCTTTTTATCTTTCAATTTATCAGAGAGTTCTTTATGCAGGTATGCTGGTTTCTTTGAGAGCTATTATTTTTCCTCTTTGTTGGTATTGTGCTAGACTGGGCTTTTATTATCTCACTTTTCAAAATTTCCCAAGCTTCTTGAGTTGTTTTCCCCTTGAGGACTCTCATCCATGGAATCCTTCCCAAGCCCTCTCTAAGTTTATTGAAATTAGCTCTCTTAAAGTCCAAGACTCTAGTTTGACTGTGTTCTATTGCTTGTGGTTCCATAATACTGAATTCCAATATTGCATGATCACTTCCTCCCAAGGTTCCTGTGGCTTCAACACCTTCTATCATTTCATCTCTGTTAGTGAGAATTAGATCCAAAATGGCTAATCCCCTAGTTCCCTTCTCTACACTTTGGGTGACAAAATTGTCTGCTAGGTTTGTCAGGAATCTGTTTGATCTTCCACTTGGATAATAACCATACCATACCCAGAGAGAGGGAGGGAGGGAGGGAGAGAGAGAGAGACCAACTTGCCAGGTTTCTGCCATGTAAATTACATCATTGCATTTGTTCTCTTTCTCCATTTCTTCCTGGTCAGCAACCACAAGTCTTGTTATTTATAGAAGAGAAGGCAATGTATTATCAGTGGCAGAGGGACCACAAGGGATTACATAGTTCTGACATATGGCTAACACCAAAACCTCCAATATGTCACTTTTCTTGACTCATACTTGATTTATTTGGAGGGCAGAATTTAGCTATTGTTCAGCTACCTTCTCTCGTCCTTTATTAGACACTGAATTATTGGGGTTTAACATAAGCATACAGTGTATGAGCATTCAGCATTTCATTAGGGCTCCTAATGCAAACCCTTCTGAAATATTCGGATCTGGTGCCTATAACCAGGATGGACGATGTACTGTCTCACAAAACCAAAGCAGTCTGGGCTCATTTTAGCATGCTCACTGTAAAGTAGTGGGTACAGGACCACATGGAGACAGCAGACCCAGAGTCAACAGTAACAGCCTTTATTGAGTACAGAACGAAGAAATGAAGAGACAAAGGAACCCCACCCCCCGGTGTCCTTTAAATACCCTGCTTGATCCACTCAGAACGTTGGATTTTCCCGCCTAGCAGTGGCCAGCCAATCCGGACACTTACAGGCACCACCTGGTGTTATCAGTGGCTACACTGTAACAGAACACCCCAACTATATACATAACACTCACCAAAACCAAATTCAGTGCAAAATGATTGGGCTACTAATGCAGCTGATTTTCTGCTAGTGTGCTGCTGAAAGCAAGATGGATGTAGTGGTTAAGGCATCAGACCAGAAACCAGGAGGCCTCTAGCACAAAGGCAGCTGAGTAACCTTCAGCCAATCACTGTCTTTCAGTCCTACAAAGCAGGCAATGGCAAACCATCTTGCCAAGGAAACTGCAGGGATTAATCCAGGCAGCTGCCAGGAGTCAAGACTGATTCGAAGGCACCAACAAACAAACAAAAATCTACTGTTAACCCAGTAAATTTTCCTAAATGGTCACACACTACTTACAGCAGGCATCCCCAGTCTCCAGGCTGTGGACCAGTACCAATCGATGGCCTATTAGGAACCGGGCTGTGCCCGCACAGAATCTAGGTTGTATGTGAAACCACCACTACCCCTCAGTCCATGGAAAAATTGTCTTCCACAAACCAATCTCCGATGCCAGAAATGTTGGGAACTGCTGATTTACAGAATTCTAGAGCTTTTCAAGATACCGACAACAAAAGACCTGTCAGTAATTGCATCTCATTTACTGTCTGCTTTGAACTTGAGGACATTTGCCCACCTTTGAAAGATGACTGCACAAACTCTGAAATTACATCTACAAATTCCATTATGCTTTAGATGTAATTTGTCCTCCCTTTAACTGGGACTTCCTTCTTTCATCATTTGACCTTTTTTTAAAAAAAATCCCATTTATATCCCGCCCTTCTCCGAAGACTCAGGGCAGCTTACAATCTAAAGCACAAATCAATGTGCTTAGCAGTAGCCTTCATTCTATGTATATGCCTGCTTATTAGGGATTTCGCCCCCCCACCCAAGCGGCATTATTACAAAGTCAGCTTATTGCCCCCAACAATCTGGGTCCTCATTTTACCTACCTCGAAAGGATGGAAGGCTGAGTCAACCTTGAGCCTGGTGGGATGCGAACCTGCACTAATTGCAGGCAGCTGGTGTTACTTAAGGAGGCATTAGCCCACTGCTCCACCAAGGCTCCCATATGATTGATACTATTCCTTAGGGAAGAAGGTTGAGGTAAAGGAATTAGAGCAGATGTGCCTTTTCTCTTTTACTTGACAATGTTCTTCCATCTTATCTCCTTACTGAAACTACCCATAAACTTACACACCTCTAAACTTTCAACTCCCTCTCCTTATTTGCTTTCCTGTTTTTTTGTTCTAAATTCTAAGCACCCCTGGGATTTGTACGCTGCTTACAGAGTTCCTACAAATTAGTTTAGTCACTCATATCAAGCTACAGCATATGGCCCTTCTTTGCCACTTCCACTTAAATGCTCCTCTTTTGTTCCCAGTTAATCTTCTTCATTGCCCAATTTAAATCACAAACTCTCTAGGAAATGGTAAAAAATAACAAACTTAGAACTATAGATGCTGATAGATGGATGCAGTATTGAATGCAATGATTTTGCTGTAATCCTTTCCTTACAGTAATCTTGCCTGAGCAATGGTGAATGCAATAAATCCTTTTGCACATCTCAGTTACCAAGAAAATCTTCTTGACTTAAATCAAATATATAATGAAGTATCTTCTAATTTGACAAGGCCCGATAGAAATCTATCCCATTCAAAGTTTCATTTTTCTCAACCCAACAGCTATGCAACACCAACTGAGTGATAACACACTTTCATGCAGGTAACAGTGACATAAATCATTATTCATCATATGAACTTTTCAAGAGAAGCAAGGCAATCCAAGAGGAATGCTAAGTTTATGTTTTGTTTCCAGTACAACCTACTGTAAGGGAAAAGACAAATAAATCAGGTAACGTTTCCTTTTGAGGATGGAAATGTTAATTTGAATAAATTATTACTTTAAACTCCCTTTATTATTATACATGTGTTTTGTCTTAGCTCTCGCACATGGAAGAAATGCATAAGAAATGCGGTAAGGATGCCTTGTCAGGTCTCTGAGCAACTCTGAATGTCTAACCACCACTGATATCATAATAAACCACAGCATGCAGGACATGGTCTCTGCTCTTATTGCTATGCAATAAAAGTTATTTGAGGCAACACAGCTGACGTTTATGTAGAAATCTGGCATAGACAAAGGAAAACATCATCAGGAAATTATCTTTTACATCAGCATTTCTTTGCTTATTTTAATAAATAATTTTAGATTCATCACAAACATATTCAAGATGTGTATGCATGTATGTATCTATACACATGTATAGATATTTAAAACTGAAGTTGAAATAGGAACTTCCTTAGTTTTTCAAAGAAACCTATCACATTCTCAATGGTAATATTATTATCCCAGTGGATAATTATTATTGTCCCATTATTAGGGATAGTATCCAATTATAACTTATTTAAGTGTACCATAATGTATATTTGTAATAGAAAGGGAAATGCTATTACCTTTACAATTAACCCTTTTGAATCAACCATCCAGATCTTCTTTATGGCTTCCTTTTTAGGTGTCCCTTCCTTTTCCATGCCCATAATGAGAAGATTGGCTATGCCCATGGCTGCCTGGTGAGAAAAGGAAGAATTAGTATACAGATACTTATGCAAACATATTTCTTTTTATATGTGTAATATATGTGAGTTAAACACTGTTAAACTTAAAGAAACGCAAGTGACAGCTTTTTGACAGCTGACATCTCCACACGCAGCTACCGCTGACAGCTCCATACGCGGCTACCGATGACAGCTGAAACTGACAGCTGCGCACTCGGTCCGCGCAGATTGGCTTACACCGAAACGGCAGGAGAGTCTGCAAGTGGGGATTGGCCAGAGGCTCGCTGGCGCCACTATATAAGGGGGTTCAAAACATACTTGTTCGTTCCTGTGGAGGCAATAAACAGATGATCATACTTAAGCCTACTGTCCTCTTTACCGGAAACCCGCCACAGACATTACAATATGAAAATTTACATCACTTCCCCTTTTTAGGGCTTATGCACCATTCTGAGTTGCTATATTTTCATTTTTGTGCAAACCACATACCCATTAGACACAACAATATTCACAGACACTTTGATTTTTAAAAATTTTCACAGTGCATTACCAAAACAAGCTATAGGAATAACCCATCTATCTGGCAACTCTTACACACAATCTCCATAATAGCCTCCAACCTAGCCTTCTCCCCTTCCCACTTTAGATTACAGAGATCAGCAAAAGATGAATTGCTTAACAAAGACAGTATACTACATCAGCAAGCCGTCTAATTGTTAAGGTTAGGGCACTTGTATTCTTCATCTCCTTGGCTTTCAAATCCACCATCCTTCAGTTTGGACAAGACAAGCTTACAATTTTTTTTAGAATGAAATGACTTAGTTATACATTAGAATTGGCTATCATGCCCTTTGAAATGTGCTTTGACTGGAAACTTAAGTTGGCCACTTTGATTCTTTGCAGTTCACAGCAGAATGAATATGCTTATTTGCTCACCTTAGGGGGGAAAATGACTTTAGGATCATCAGACTTCCAGTTTTTACTTCAGAATTGAAAGTATTTATTTAAATAACAAGACTAAACAATGCATTATTTCTGAGTTCACATCTGTACCTATTTTATATAGTCTTGGAACATCTACAAATGCTGACATTACAGGTTTTTTTTGTATAACCTCAATAAGAATCTTCTGGCACAAAGCGTACTGTTATTTTTGTACATTTGATTCATTTTGACTCTGACCGTTTCAAAATATACATAAAACATCTCATGACCCAAGTCTCACAAATTATGAAGAAAAAGCTCCCTGTTTATTCATTAATCAGACTAAACTTCTACATCTGCATATAAACAATGAGGTTCAAAAAAACCAAGTCCCCATTGCCAATTATTTTTTGTATCTATACCCTGCATTTTTATGAGCTTACAGCACTAGAGGTCACTTTTCATTTGCTTCTCAACAATAGCTCAGAGGAGGAACTTGAGGTAAAAAGCATCTGATAATCTCCATGTTTGAATTGAACCTGGTCCTCCCAGATCCTAGTTTGAAAGCCTAATCACTATGCTACATGGTCTGTTGTTCTCATCCCTTATACAGAGTTTATTCGCAACAAAATTATTAAAAGGGAGGAAACAGGACAGAGTATTTCTGCTAATGCAAATAGGTAGATAGTGTACTTTATATTGAGGTTTATTTATTTATTTGTATCCCACATTTATTATTTTTACAAATTCTAGGTGGCAAACATATCCAACACATCTTCCTCCTCCTATTTTCCCCAAAACAACAACTTTGTGAGGTGGGTTGGGTCTAGTGAGAGTGATTGACCCAAAGTCACCCAGCTGGTTTTCATGGCTAAGGTGGGATTTGAACTCATGACCTCCTGCTTTCTAACTCAGTGCCTTAAGACCAGACTAAACTGGTTCTCATACATAGCCAATTTTTTTTTTATTTTTTAATCCCATTTATATCCCGCCCTTCTCCAAAGACTCAGGGCGGCTTACAATTTAAGCACAAACTAATGTGCTTAGCAGTAGCCTTCATTCTATGTATATGCCTGCTTATTAGGGCTTTCGCCCCCCCCCCCAAGCGGCATTATTACAAAGTCAGCTTATTGCCCCCAACAATCTGGGTCGTTTTACCTACCTCGGAAGGATGGAAGGCTGAGTCAACCTTGAGCCTGGTGGGATGTGAACCTGCACTAATTTTGACTTCCAAAGTAACAAAAGAATCCTTCAGTTACCTCACATAAAAACTCAAAGCCACTCAAACATAAAAACATAAATATATGCTAGGTTCCATGGCTAGACTGGGATTTTTTTCCCTGGGCACACACTGAAATTTCAGTTTGTTAGTACAAATTTCTCAGGATATGGGACGTAAACTGAAAAGGTTTTTTATTAAATATATATATATAATGCATTGAGGATCGAATGGTGGTATCAATAACAAATGGCCTACATTGGTATGGCTACAAATGCATTTCAACCATTTAGACTCTCTATGCCTTGTTGTATTTTAACATATTTATATATTACATCTTGTCTGCATGGAATTCAAATAACTTTTGTATCTCAATTCTGACTAGTCAGACTACAAAAGTCCACTGAATTCAATCTGGATGAATGGATTTACTAAAAATATATCCCCTAGGGCAGGGGTCAGCAACCTGAAACAGTGAAAAAGCCACTCGGAACCGGTTCCCTCACAAAATGAAAAACTGGGAGCCGCAAAAAATATGTGCGCATGCGCATACATGCACACATGCACAGAACAGGGTTTGACTGAAGAGTGGAGCCAAGCCGAGATATGCACCTACCCTGCATATTTGAATTGATTGGTTGAACTTTTTAGTCCCACTTTTTTTCCCCGACTGCACATGGCAGAGGACTGGGAGCCGCAGGAGACGGCTGAAAGAGCCGCATGCGGCTCCAAAGCCGCGGGTTGCAGACCTGTGCCCTAGGGTATAGGGGACAAAACTAGCAAATCAGAATCTTACAGTGTTAAGCCCCACCCATTTTTCATGCCCAGTGACATCAGACAGGGTGGGGTTTGCATTACAATGCTCTGATCAGCATCTTGTCAGTTTGAACCACAACAGCCACACAATTCTAATCTACACTCATGGGGGCCCACTTACTGCTGACCCTAAGCAGCAGAAGGAGATCAATAAATAAGCAAACAGCCAACCAAATAAACAAATAAATACCAGGCCAAACTAGAAAGATGGCACAGAAACATCACTTTTGTCAGAAAAGTGGCACAATTTTTTTTAAAAAAAAGAATAGGTAAACAAACCTCTCCAGCTCCCTGAAAGAGGATTGTATGATCAGACAGTTTATTTTGAGTAATCTGGAGCGCAGCAAGGAGACCTGCAACAGCTACAGATGCTGTTCCTGAAACAGAATAAAACAATAAATAATTTTATTAAATTGAAATAACAGCACATCTCCATTGATAACCAATCACGCATCTTTTAGATAAATTTTAAAAACAGAATTTGACATGGCTGGGTTTTTTTTTCCTCTTCCATTGTTAAGCTGAAACACACACACACACACACACACACACACACACACACACACACACACAAAGACTCATTCCAGGTTTCCTCCTCCCTGCCCTCAAAAAAATCTGCAGTAAAGTTACATTGCACATCTATGTGGAAAAGGATCCTACAGAAGCCGAGGTTTGAAAAGATAATTTAAGCCACGGGGTCCAATCCCCTGTTTAGCCCAGGAAATCTAAAGCTTGTTCTGCTTTCTCTTAAAGACTCATTTCAGATCAAGTTCACTCTACCACCCCTACAATCGGAAGAAGGTTCAAGAAGGCACACCAAAAGTAGCACTTGCCTTACATTTATTAGATAATTACTGAAATAGGAAGAAAAGACTAGAGCATATAAAATGCTAATGAATACAGCTAGGTGGAAAACTACATAGAAAAAAATAATTAGAAAACAATTAAGCCCAGAAAACAATAGTAATTCTTCCATAATACAATATCTTATTGTAAAAACAATGGAGGACGCATGTCTGAGTTATAAATTAAAATGTGAAGTTATTAGTCCTTTTCAAGCAAGTGTTCGTCTTCTCTCCTCACCCTTATTCAATTGCATCAAATGAAAGGTGTACTATTATAATACTTCAGTGATAATACATTATTCTTCTTCCCCCCCCAAGGAACACAATTGATTATACACAGGAATGGTAAATGTGATATTATTTGTCCATAAAAGAAAATATTCTGTTACACAATGTATTAAGATCAGTGGAGATTTGAAGAATGAAACTGCTGATGAAAAGCCAAGGCTATTTAATATTAGAGAATTTCACCAGCGGAAGAAAAGGCTGCCATAAAGTTTCCAAACACCATGCATTAAAGATTACCATTTTACTGCAGAATTTCAGCATTGTGAGTTGGAAGGGTTTGGGATCTCAAATGAGATTCAGGAGTACAAATCCCTCACGTGTATATGTTTAGGAAATGTTAAAGGTAAAGGTAAAGGTTCCCCCGCACATGCATGCTAATCATTTCCAACTCTAGGGGCCGGTGGTCATCTCCGTTTCAAAGCCAAAGAGCCAGCACTTGTCCGAGGACGTCTCTGTGGCCATGTGGCCGGCATGACTAGACGCCAAAGGCGCATGGAACGCTGTTACCTTCCCACCATAGTGGTCCCTATTTTTCTACTTGCATTTTTACCTGCTTTCAAACTGCTAGGTTGGCAGAAGCTGGGACGAGTAATGACAATAAAATGATCGAAATGATTGTATGCCATCAAATCGGTGTTGATTCTTAGCAACTGCATAGACCTATTTATTGCATGACAATCTCATAGACCTATTTATTGCATGACAATCTATCTCTAATCTGGTCTTCAGGTCTGAATCCATTCATCTTGCTGCTGGTCGTCATCTTTTTTTTTCCTTCCCCCTTTCCCAGCATTAGGGACGCGGTGGCTCAGTCGGTTAGGATGCTGAGCTTGTCGATCAGAAGGTCAGCAGTTTGGCAGGTCGAATCCCGAGTGCCGCGTAGCAGAGTGAGCGGCTGTTACTCGTACCAGCTTCTGCCAACCTAGCAGTTCGAAAGCAGGTAAAAATGCAAGTAGAAAAATAGGGACCACTACGGTGGGAAGGTAACAGTGTTCCGTGCGCCTTGGCGTCTAGACATGCCGGCCACATGACTACGAAGTCGTGCTCGGACAAGCCCTGGCTCTTCGGCTTTGAAATGGAGATGAGCACCGGCCCCTAGAGTCGGAAACGACTAGCATGCATGTGCGGGGGAACCTTTACCTTACCTTCACCTTTCCCAGCATTAGAGCCTTTTCCAGAGAGATATTAGATCTTCATACAATAGGTCTGAAGTAGGATAATTTGAGCCTAATTATTTGTGTCTCAAGTGAGAACTCTGGATCGATTAGTTCGATAAACGATTTGTTTTTATTCTTGGCTGTCCATGGTATTCTCAGAAGTCTTCTCCAATATCCATGTTCAAAAGATACTCTTCCTATCCTGCTTCTTCAAAGCCCACTTTTTGCTTTCATGGAATGTCACAGGAAATACCATTGGTTGCACTAGTTTAACCTTTGTAGATAGATGTGCCTAACAATATAGTATTTTATCAAATCATCTTTGGTCTCCAAAAAAAAAATAGCAGAATTGACAGCCAATAATTCTTGCATGCACATATTCAACCACTAAAAGAGGTTTGCCGGAAGTCCACAGATGCCTCATGACAAATAAGAAAGGGAAGCATCTCTAGTCCCCTCTCAGAAGAGCTACAATGTGACAGTGGGACAGCAAAAATCATCCAGTGTGTCTCCTCAGCACAGGAAATCCATGAAGGGCTTGTATACTTTACCACTATCGTCATCTGGATCTTCAAGCACAGGATGTACAGGAAGTCCTTGACTTACAACAGTTCTCTCAGGGACCATTCGAAGTTACAACTGCACTGAGAAAAGTGACTTATCACCATTTTTCACACTTATGACCGTTGTAGCATACCCATGGCAACATGATTTACATTTGGATGTTTGACAACTGACCACATTTATGACAATTGCAATGTCCCAGAGTCATGTGATCCCCTTTTGCAACCTTTTAATCAATTAATCAGTGGAACAACCTGCCTCCAGAAGCTGTGAATACTCCAACACTGGAAGTTTTTAAGAAGAGCCTGGACAGCCATTTGTCTGAAATGGTATAGGGTTTCCTGCCTGAGCAAGGGGTTGGACTAGATGACCTCCAAGGTCCCTTTCAACTCTATTATTATTATTATTATTATTATTATTATTATTATTATTATTATTATTATTATTATTATTATCCTCCTTCTGACAAGCAAAGTCAATGGGGAAAATAGATTCACTTAAAAATCGTGTTACTAATTTAACAACTACAGTGATTCACTTAACAAATGTGGCAAAAAAAGTCATTACCTTGAATGTCATCATTGAAAGTGCAGTACAAGTTGCGATATTTATTCAGAAGGCGGAATGCATTTTGGTTGGCAAAATCCTCAAATTGAATGAGGCAGTTTCTGCCATACCTAAGGGTACAAAACATTATACACTTAAAATGAAAACAATAAAATTAAACTATATTGATTAATAACATACGATCACTCCTAAAATATTTTTTTTCGATTACATGTCATCATGCTTACTGTAAGTTGTGAGCAAAAGACTAGGCATTAAACAGATTTAGATGTTTAAATGTTATTTTAAATTTATCCATTTTAACGGAAAACTGAAGCAGTGATTTATGTGGCTTTTTACTAACTAGAAGCTATCTATAAATGGATAATTTTATGGACATTTACTTCTGTATGTAAAAATAGCAGTCAGTGACAGACTCCTTGCGCTAAAAGGAATTTCTTTGCTATTTCTTCAAAAGAGGTGTAAAAACAATTCACACTTTGAATTTCCATAGACCAAGAAAATTATTCCAGAGTAATGGATTGGGACAGATTTTGTTTTATATATTTCATACAACATGTATCTGTTTTAAAGCAATCGTGAAAACTTTTATATAAAGCTTATAAAAGTCATTGTCAGCATTCTAAGCAAGCAAAGATGTCTGCAAAGGGAAGTCAAAAAACACCAACATGATCAAAAGTCTTCCTCTCTCATATATATGTATCATTTCCAGATAATTTCTCTTTCAGATATTATTAGAACTAAGACAGCTAAGAAAAGGTCTGTTGATTAGTGATACGGTAGGATTATTTCTATCAACTTTATGAAATATATGTTTGGGCAAACTAGTAACTTAACACTTGTACAGATTAACCTAGAGCAGGGGTAGGCAACCTTGGCTCTTTTATGACTCGTGGACTTCAGCTCCCAGAATTCCTGAGCCAGCATAAAAGAGCCAAGGTTGCCTACTCCTAACCTAGAGCGTAGGGCTTCTACATTAATTTACTAAATAAAATAGCAGAAAATATACAAAAGAGTACATTCAAGGTGTCAAGATCCAAAGAAAACCTATTTTGCTTCAGCCATAGTTGTCTTTGACTTGCCAACAGTAACGGGGTGGGTGGGTAGGATGTTTAGACTACTTGGAGCACCTGTGAACCAGCCAGCTTGGGAACCAAGGTCATCGAGGAACCGAGATAGTTCTGGGACAGTTCCAGTGGTAGGATTCAGCCAGTTCACGCCACTTCAACAGAACCAGTAGCTAATTTTTTGTTTCCCAGGCCCAGAGTGGATTCCCGGAAGCAGCATCCACACAGAGAACCGGTTGTTCACATATTTGAATCCCACCACTGGACATAACATTTCATACAGCGTTTATGAGATCATTTTAACAGTATAAAGCAAAATATCCTAATTTATTTTTCAGATTTATTTAATGAAATGCAACCACCAAATAATGATGTTAACAGAAAACTTTGCTGTTGAACATTTATAGCACAAACATGAGAGTGTCAAACCAAAATAGTAAAAGCACTTCAGAATATGAAATATGCTCTTTCGTTGTACTGTTATTTGAGGTTGTTAAGGATGGAAAACCTTCCATAACTCAATTAAAATGCCTTTTAATAGAATGCTAATGTGAAATAATGAATTATTTTTAACTAAAGATCTAGATAAACACTGCATTCAGAATTATGAGATAAAAACTGAATTAAAAATGTTGATAGCGATTCTACAAGGAACCTGATTCCATTTTGGAATTTATCCTTATGTAAGTAATTCCACTTAGATTAAACGGATTTTGTTCACCTTTGCATGTAAGCATACATGCATCAAATTATGACTTATTTGCTGGTAATGTATTCAGAAAACCCATGGGCAAATATGTAGGGACCAATGCCATAGATGGTGACCAACGTGATCAAACCTGAATGCTTGTTTTGAAGAAACACAAAGTTTATCAGATCAATATTTTTCTTTAAGCTCTCATGTAGAAATTCATCTGTGATTCCATGTGAAGCCTCAAAAACAAACAAACAAAATTTAGCTTGAAGAGAACTTAATGTACTTATTCCCTAACACACAGGAGTAACTTTAGGCCAGTTCATTTCAACAATTTAATGAAGCTACTGTGATTATCACATTTCACTAAACCTTGTAGCTTGTTGAATTGAAAAGATTATTCCTCTCTTTATGTTTTTACTGACTGTTACTAAACAGTCATTCCATCTGATGCTCAAAAGCTTTCACTTCAGCAGCAAGCCTTTCCGGTCATTTGATCCTGTTAAGTAGAGTTCAGGTTCCTGTTTTGCCATCATCGTTCTATCTTTCCCTTTGACTCTGTCTGAAATTTACTCAAATTAAGCATTTGAAACCTGGGGACAGTCTAGGAAATTTTGTTACAGACTAGCCAGACGACTCAGAAAACATCTGGATTCCCTGATCTTCACTGCTTCTTACTCATAATTACTGCTGACCACTTTCCCATCTGGTCTTGTGGTTGCTTCCTTCCTTCAGCTCCAGTGAGAATCCCACGTATCCAACTTATGCTTTCATTAAAAAAAAAGTCAACCAAGTTTGAATGGGATGTTGTTATGGTGGCCATTCCTACTTTCTAGATTCCCAACTTCTCAGTAATGCAACTCCATTTAATATCTCCTTTTTGATGTCTCACTTTCTTTAGGTCAGGGGTGTCATTCATCTACTTCTTTTGTTCTTCAGATTCTAGACGAGGGGTAGGCAACTTTGGTTCTTTTATGACTCGTGGACTTCAATTCCCAGAATTCCTGAGTCAGCGTAGCTGAAGTTGAAGTCCACGAGTCATAAAAGAGCCAAGGTTGCCTATCCCTGGTCTAGACTTTCATTTTATTGACCATCTCTATCCTTTATTGCAAGGGACATGGTGGCTCAGTGGGTTAGGACGCTGAGCTTGTCGATCAGAAGATTGGTAGTTTGGCGGGTCGAATCCCGAGTGCCGCGTAACAGAGTGAGCGCCTGTTACTTGTCCCAGCTTCTGCCAACCTAGCAGTTCGAAAGCACATAAAAAATGCAAGTAGAAAAATAGGGACCACTACGGTGGGAAGGTAACAGCGTTCCGTGCGCCTTTGGCGTCTAGTCATGCTGGCCACATGACCACGGAGATGTCCTCGGACAAGAGCTGGCTCTTCGGCTTTGAAACGGAGATGAGCACTGGCCCCTAGAGTTGGAAATGACTAGCATGCATGTGCGGGGGAACCTTTACCTTTACCTTAACCTTTATTAGGAAAAAAATACCAACAGACCTCTGATCTATCAAGCTCAGATTGGCAGCGATGTTCTGAAATTTCATTCAGTGATTCAGGCAAGGTTTCACATGTGCAACACTATGTGTGAGCCTTTAACAGGAAATACATTTGGAACAGGAAACTTTTATTCTCAACAAGACTTTTCCAGGGCACCTACACAGCAGAAAGCAGTAGGTGGAAAAAAGCTCCATTGGGAAATGTTAGCAAAACTATTCACACTTCTTTGCATCAAGACAAAATTACATCCCACACAGTGATGAGGGTAGGCAGTTTAAAATTAAGATTAGGGACTTTAAATGCAATACACTATGTGGTTTGAATAATAATGCATCTGTTGCATAGGATTAAAAAGCTCTGAAAGGGAATGTTTTATATTTTTTTGCTTAGGAAACCTAATATCTACTGCACAACAGCAGTCTATTACATTATGGCCATTATGCGATCCATATGTGTGAGAAAAGGATGTGGATGTTCATTTCAACAGTCCCAGTTTGCAGGAAGCTCAATATATAGTGACAGTCTGGATTTAGTTATGATTGCATATTGCAAATTGTATTTAATGATGTTTATTTTGCCACCTACACTACTGGCCTAATTTTGAACCATCATTTTGTTAATCTACCATAATCTCTTATCAATCCTTTTAAACTATATTAATATTATTCCATTCTTTTTATCCCATTTTGACTATGATACCGAAAGTAGAGAGGACAATTTTAAGATTGAAATAAGCAACATATATTCTTTAGACATAACATGATTTTCAGAAAATATATTTGGGATTTCCAAGGCTAGAAAATCCTACAATTAGTTTATCATCTTTTAAAGAGAGGAAAATAATAATAATAATAATAATAATAATAATAATAATAATAATAATAATAATAATAATAATAATGACGACGATGATGATGATGATGATGATGTTGGAAGGGACCTTAGAGGTCATCTAGTCCAACCCCCCAGCTCAGGCAGGAACCCTTATACCATTTCACACAAATGGCTGTAGTCTCTTCTTAAAAAATTCCAGTGTTGGAACGTTCACCGCTTCTGGAGGCAAGCATTAACTCATGGTCTATAAGTACATTAATAAAAACAGTAGCATTTATTTCTGAGAATGCATACGTTGCCTGAACCTGGCCTTCAACACTGCAGAAGGGTCATTTTCCTGCATTCCCTCTGCAGTGTTAGTGGAAATTAAATATGATAAGACACATTTGCTGACCAGAATTCTCAAAATAACACTTCTGTGTTTTTACGTTATTCCTACAATCATTTTGAAAACATGCCGTTTTAGACATTCTAACAGTTATTTCAAAGATAAATAAGCTGCAATCGCATTTAATTTTTTTTAAAAAAAGTTAAATTAGTGTTTAAAAGACAAAAATTTTATGCATAGCTTTTTTTCACTTCAGATCTGCACGGTTAGCAAAGGCATGGCAGAAACTCTGATGTAAGATTGTCAGAATCAGTTCTGATTATTTCACATAGTAAACAATATAACCAGCCGGTTCGCACCACTTCGGCAGAACTGGTAGCTAATTTTTTGTTGCCCAGGCCCAGGACGGACTTCTGGAAGCGGTATCCATAAAGAACCAGTTGTTCACATATTTAAATCCCACCACTGGATATAACCATCTGAAATAAATGGTAAAGTAATTAAAGCTCCTAAAATGTTATACTGTGTTTCTAAATCAGGCATATTAGTTATTAGTTCAAATACATCCCTCTTACTTGGTTTCTTAATGATTTTTCTGATGAGAGAACTCGTTTAGACTAAGATTTGGAAAATATTCCTTTGTATTCCCCAGTCCACTATGACTACAACCTTTATGGGTGTTTTCTTCCCCAGAGATGAAAATAGAGGAAGCTGACTTGTGCTGGTTCAAGTTATTGTTCAGCTTTACTTTATTTCTGGACAAACTTTGATTGGCTGCTAGATTTAAATTAGAATTCCTTTTCACCTCTGTCAATGACAGCCATCCTCTTGCAATCTAATTTTTGCTGCAAATACTGTTAGCAATGATGCATCACTAGCACAGCTGTTATAACATTTGCCTGACACACAGAATGTATTCAAAGCCTGGCAGAAATAATCATTATTCCCTGTTTCTGCTGGGCTTTTGTGTTTTTCCCCCCTGTAGTAAAGTCACCAGGGCCCCATTTCATTGCCTCTCCAATCATCTAAGCTAGAAAGAAGATCATAAAGTCAAAATGGACTCCCTTTTTAGAATCAGACCTGAAGTACTGTCCTGCCTTAATAAATATGCCATACAGTTTATTGCAAAAGTGCAGCCAGAACTAAGGATCTGATAAAGTCTGACTGAAAATTGAAAATCAGCTGTATGATTTAACGTTTTTCATTGGATTACACTAGGTCCTCTATGGCCCATAAGGACATCTTTGCAAATCAGAACTCTTGAGACACAATACGCAAGAACTGTCTGTTAAATCAGAGTAACATGAAAGCATCCTGTCATATTGTATATATATTCATTCATATCATATATATATTCTTTTGAGAGTGTGCCAGTGTGTTCACAGAAAAAGTGACAATAAAGGTTATCTTATCTGTTATCTCTATTTCAAAACAAAACAGAACTGAAATGAATAACAGTATATATATGGTGTTGTAAAAGATTTACCTTTAAGATTTCAACTTTTTCATAAATACAGGGCTTTTTTTGTCATAGAACGCCCAGAACAGAGTTCCAGCACCTTTTTTGGATGGAACCTTGTAGGGTAGGCAAGGTGGGTTGTATGACATGTGTGGGTTCTGGCACCTTTTTTTTTTTACAAAAAAAGCACTGCATAAATATATTCACCTACTATATAGAAACTATATCTATCTATTCTAAAAATGTTGCCCCTAGGAAGTGAATTAACAAACTTTTGGAAATACATTCTGACTAGTGAATGTAAAACTCATTGGATGTTCTTCAAACAGAACAATTTCTCTGACATTCAGCTCAGTATCTCATACTTTATTATTTTTCAATGCAAAACTAAGACTATTGCCAATTTTATATTGCTGACATTCTTGGTACCTAGAAAGTATTTAAGCATAGCTTTATTTCCTCGCCTCAAACAAATTTAGCTATGATTATTAACCATACAGTAATACAATGTTAAGGGACGCGGTGGCTCAGTGGGTTAGGACGCTGAGCTTGTCGATCAGGTCAGCAGTTTGGCGGGTCGAATCCCGAGTGCCGCGTAACAGAGTGAGCGCCTGTTACTTGTCCCAGCTTCTGCCAACCTAGCAGTTCGAAAGCACGTAAAAATGCAAGTAGAAAAATAGGGACCACTACGGTGGGAAGGTAACAGCGTTCCGTGCGCCTTTGGCGTCTAGTCATGCCGGCCACATGACCACAGAGACGTCCTCGGACAAGCGCTGGGTCTTCGGCTTTGAAACGGAGATGAGCACCGGCCCCTAGAGTTGGAAACGACTAGCACGCATGTGAGGGGGAACCTTTACCTTTACCTTTAATACAATGTTGTTCATCAGCAGATTAGGAACCTATAATTTCAGTACAGCACATTTAGTCACACTAATAAAGTCGAACTCCAATTTTGCAAGTCAAGATGTACTTTGGGCACATTTTATGACTTTTTTTCTCTTTTTTTTTACTGTTGTTGTTGTTAGTTAGTTGCGAAGTCATGTCCGACCCATCGCGACCCCATGGACAAGGTTCCTCCAGGCCTTCCTGTCCTCTACCATCTTCTGGAGTCCATTTTAAGCTCACGCCTACTGCTTCAGTGACTCCATCCAGCCACCTCATTCTCTGTCGTCCCCTTCTTCTCTTGCCCTCAATCTTTCCCAGCATTAGGCTCTTCTCCACTGAGTCCTTCCTTCTCATTAGGTGGCCAAAATATTTGAGTTTCAACTTCAGGATCTGGCCTTCTAAAGAGCAGTAAGGGTTGATCTCCTCTAGGGACTGACCGATTTGATCGCCTTGCAGTCCAAGGGACTCGCAGGAGTCTTCTCCAGCACCATAGTTCAAAGGCCTCAATTCTTTGGCACTCAGCCTTTCTTATGGTCCAACTTTCACTGCCATACCTTGCAAATGGGAAGACCATAGCCTTGACTACATGCATTTTTGTTGACAGGGTGATGTCTCTAATTTTTAGTGTGCTGTCTAGGTTTGCCATGGCTTTCCTCCCCAGGAGCAAGCGTCTTTTAATTTCTTGGCTGCAGTCCCCGTCTGTGGTGATCTTGGAGCCCAGGAAAATAAAATCTGTCACTACCTCCATTTCTTCCCCATCTATTTGCCAGGAATTGAGAGGGCCGGATGCCATGGTCTTGGTTTTCTTAATGTTAAGTTTCAACCCAAGTTTTGCACTCTCCTTCTTCACCCGCAACAAGAGGCTCTTTAGTTCCTCTTCACTTTCTGCCATTAGAGTGGTATCATCTGCAGTTCCTCTGCCTCTTCGAAATCCTGCCTGTACTTCTGATATTTCTCGATCCACATACTGCTGGAGTCTAGCTTGTAGGATTTTAAGCATAACTTTACTAGCATGAGAAATGAGTGCAATGGTGTGATAGTTTGAACATTCTTTGGCACTGCCTTTCTTTGGAATTGGAATGTAAACTGATCTTTTCCAATCCTGTGGCCACTGTTGAGTTTTCCAAATTTGCTGGCAAATTGAGTGCAGCACTTTTACTGCATTGTCTTTTAAGATTTTGAATAGCTCAGCTGGAATACTGTCACCTCCACTAGCTTTGTTGTTGCTCAGCTTTTCTAAGGCCCACTTCACTTCACATTCTAAGATGTCTGGCTCAAGGTCAGTGACCACCTCATTGTGATTATCAGGGACGTTAAGCTCATTCTTGTACAAACTGACCTTCTGTGTAATTTGCCACCTCTCCTTAATCTCTTCTGCCTCTGTTAGGTCCCTGCCATTTTGGTCCTTTATCATGCCCATTTTTGCATGAAATATTCATCTCTGCAATTTTCTTAAAGAGATCTCTAGTCTTCCCTATTCTATTGTTTTCTTCTATTTCTATGCACTGTTCATTTAAGAAGGCATTCTTATCTCTTCTAGCTATTCTCTGGAATTCTGCATTCAAGTCACAGTTAGCTCCCGGTCTTGTTTTTACTGACTGTATAGAGATTCTCCATCTTTGGCTGCAGAGCACATAGTCAATCTGATTTCTGTGTTGACCGTCTGGTGATGTCCATGTGTAGAGCTGTCTCTTGGGTTGTTGGAAAAGAGTGTTTGCTATGACCATCGCATTCTCTTGACAAAATTCTATCAGCCTGTGCCCTGCTTCATTTTGTACTCCAAGGCCAAACTTGCCTGTTATTCTTGTTATCTTTTGGCTTCCTACTTTAGCATTCCAATCCCCCATGATGATAAGGACATCATTTTTTGGTGTTAGTTCTTTAAGGTGCTGTAGGGTTTCATAGAACCGGTCAATTTCATCCTCTTCAGCACTGGTGGTTGGGGCATAGACTTGGACTACTGTGATATTGAAGTTTGACTACATATGTATTTCTATCAGTATTATCTTTGGGTTTTGTTTTGGTTGTTTTCCCTTTTCTGTTATTAATTAAAACACAATAGATTTTTTTTAAAAAAAAACAACTATTTTGAGCTTATGGTAAAGTGTTCTTGAGACTACTTCATTGTTTATATACTAGTCAGTGGCTTGCTCTGTCAGTACTGGTGGGAGTGTTCTTGATGGAACCAAGTCCTGATGATGTTCCCTAGTTCAGGGTTTTTCAAACTTTTCACCCATTATACCACTTTTAGGATATGAAAAACATCCTAGTACCACCAGTTGCCAAGCAAGGTGTTAAAAACTTGATGACCAAAAAAAAGGAAAAAAGTGATGAAGTACAGGTAGTCCTCAACTTACAACAGTTTGCTTAGTGACTGTTCGAAGTTACAATGGCACTGAAAAAAGTGCCCCCCAAAGCCACAGCCAAGTAAGACACCTGCCTGCCCACCCGGTGGCGCTCTTCCTCCTGTCCGAGGTTTTCATTGTTGTATTTCTGTTGAGGATTGTCAGCTGGGGGTGGGGGGGGGGTGTTTGGTTTTTATTCCCCCTCCCCTCTGCTGGGTGGTTGCAGCAGGTTTTGGTCACTTCACATGATCCTGGGACACTGTGACCGTCATAAATATGAATCAGTTGCCAAGCATCTGAATGTAAATGACAAGACCCTGGAGATGCTGCAACATTCCAGCTGATTGGCGCTTCTTCTGGGCTTAGAAGCACCAGGATCAGCACTGAGCTCCAGCTGGAGCCTGGCACTGATCCTGGCACTTCCACTGAGCCCTCACAGCACCGAAGAAGCACTGATCTTGGTGCTTCTGCTGAGGCCTGACAGATCTGCAGCTCCAGCCATCTCTCGCTCAGGTTTGTGCGGTGCTGCCACCGGTTCAGCTTATTCCCCTTCACCGCTACCACTTTTCTAGGATGGTCACGTACCACCTGCAAGGTGCCAATGTACCACAGGTGGTACCCGTGCCACTGGTTGAAAAGCCCTGACCTAGTTGGGTAATGAAATGTCTGCAAGAAAACAATCACACGCAGAGACCACCCAGGACCTCATAGTTCAACTATGAACGACCAACTTTCTCTTTTATTGATAAAGTGGTGGGACAGGGAGAGATGCTTTTTTTAGAACTGTCTTTCAACTTCATCGATACCAAAGGATGAGAATACTGGGTTTTTTATTTCCTGGCATGAAATCTTTAGATAACATAATAGATACTCATATTTAAAAAAATGCATTAATCTTTCAAATGCCCTTTTAGTATTTTAAATTATCTACCTTCTAACATTTTAACATTTTGAGTTAGCAAGCTTATTATAAATATTTACGACAAAAGGAAATGTCAGTCAAGTTTAGAGATATAATGACTTCTTACAAGCATATGTCTTTAAAATTGTTAGGCTAATTTAATGCGATTCCTGACACAACCCAAATACAAAAAATGAAGGTAATGGGGAAAAATAAATTTGGGAACTTCTGGATGCCTTCAGCAAATTTATGTTAAAGACACCCAGTAACAATACCATAATATGTTTTATGCAAGGGGTACAGAAATAATACTTGGTATTAGGAAGTGGCAACCAAGAAATCAGAAGAAAGGAATTGTCCACTGATGCATAGTTCATATATTTGACAGAGACCATGCCTTTTAAATGAGTTCAGTGTAGTGACATTAAAAGATTACATTAAAACAAACTACAGGTTGTCTTCAACTTACAAATACAACTGAGCCAAAATTTCCATTGCTAAGCAAGACAGTTGTTAAGTGTCATTTTATGCCCTTTCTTGCCAAAGTTGTTATGCAAATCACTCAGTTGTTAAGTTAATAATATGGTTAAGTGAATCTGTCTTCTCTATTGTATTTGCTTTTCAGAAGGTAATCACATTTATTTTATTTTATTTTATTTTAATTCCATTTATATCCCACCCTTCTCCGAAGACTCAGGGCGGCTTTACAAACTTAGCAGTAGCCTTCATTCTATGTATATGCCTGCTTATTAGGGCTTTCACACACACCCCAAGCGGCATTATTACAAAGTCAGCTTAATTGCCCCCAACAATCTGGGTCCTCATTTTACCTACCTCGGAAGGATGGAAGGCTGAGTCAACCTTGAGCCTGGTGGGATGCGAACCTGCACTAATTGCAGGCAGCTGGTGTTACTTAAGGAGGCATTAGCCCACTGCTCCACCAAGGCTCTTTTGACCTCAGGATATTGCAAATTTAGATGTCAAGCATCTAAATTTCGATCATATGATCACGGGGATGCTGCAACAGTAGTTAAGTGTGAAAAATGGTCATAAGGCACTTTTTTCAGTGCCATTGTACCTTTGAACAGTTGTAAGTTGAGGATTACCTGTATAACAAGTTCAAGATGTTCTTTGTATTATCTTCATTGGTATCTGTAGGAGAAAAAGCACTTCTCCACAGAGTCACCGTCCAAGACAGAAACAGAAGCACTGCTTTGCATAGTAAGTGTTTCAAACTGACTCAGAGCAACAGCAGAGTTGTGTATGTGCGTTTATCAGTATCTCACAATATTCAAATTATAAACAGATGTTTAATGGGAAGCAACCCAGCCTTCTTTTTCTTGCATGAAATGCATTAATCACTAACTATAAAGATAACATTCTTTGGAGTTATTTATATGCAGCCAGCAAGATTATTTCAATTCAGCATGATTCTGGGCCACGTCATCTATAAAAACAAATGACTTTCAGATCATTGGCACAGAGACTTTCTTGTTTTGCACATTTTTCACTTCCTCATGTCTAAAACTAAGTAGCAAGTTAGAATCAGCATCTAGTCAACATATTTTCTCAGCCAGTCGCTATATTAAACTGACATGTTAAATAATGGCATTATTCTGCTGTGGCTAATAAATATTACTTTTATCCCCTTCTAAAGGAACCTACAAAAATGCACTGTTTAAGATTTCATGCCTAATTATGAATCATTATTTTTATTATGCAAGATTTATAACAAACTACAAAAAGACAGAAAATAAATATTCCAATTGTTATTTTGCACAATTCTTTAGTCTACAAAAACAAGTCTACCGGATAGATCAGTAAATAACTTCTAAGATTCTTCACAAATTGCCAATTCAGAATTTGTCACCTTAAAAAGATAGTAATTGTGGATCCCCCTTACATTTATTTTTCACCTAAATCAATTATGAAAAGGCATACTGGAATAAGGACAATTCACTCATTACTTTCAACAGAAAATGCAAACACTTGCATTTCTACCAACTTTAAGAGACTGGACAACATTTGTCTGAAATGGTATAGGGTTTCCTGCCTGAGCAGGGGGCTGGACTTGAAGACCTCCAAGGTCCCTTCCGACTCTAGTAGTAGTAATAGTAGTAGTAGTAATAGTAATAGTAATAGTAATAGTAGTAGTAGTGTGTTTTCTGCCGACTACAGAAAACAGTTAAAATACAAGGTAAAACACAAGGTACCTGGATAACTTTATCAAAACCGCAAATATTCTATGGCACTGATGCTAAATAAATATGAAACCACCTCCAAACATATTCCATTATCTTTCAGAAAGATAAGGAATACAAATACAACATCTAAGAATAATCTAAAGTTCCTATACTATGAACATTAAAAATATAAAAATTTACAAGCACTTTCAGTAAGCAGGTTTTGATGTTTCCCCTATGGTTCATTCAAAGTGTGCCATAAAACATGAAATCAAAATTGCAGATGTAAGGAAAGGCTGCTTTTGTAAGATTTTCATGAATGTTTTTCATGAGTCTCCCAAAATAATGATTGATTGACTACAGTTTGAGATTGTTAGATAACCAGAATTCTTTCCAGAGGTGTACAAGCAAATGGAAACCACAAAATGATTAAAATAAGCATGCCATAAAAATATGACAAAACTATCACCTAGGGTAAGAATGCAACACTCCAGTTGAAATAAAAAACAGCAAAAGAATCAAACATGTTTTTTAAAAAATCTAAACACACTAAAATAGACCTTAAATTATCAGATAGAATAAAAAGGATTTTTTATGCCAAAAATTCTATAGGATTGGTATTAAGTTGGTCTCTTATGGAAAGATATTCTACAAAAGGAGTGAAAAACTAAAATGGCTCTCTCACTGGCAACTATTCACTTTAGAAATGGCTTCTAAAATACACCTTTAAGCAGTGCCCTTTAGATCAGGAATAACCATCCTATGTTCACCTCTCTAAGCTCCCTCCAGATTTATATCATTTTTTTAACTTAAAAGAGAAGTGCCTCTGGTCCCACATAAATCCCATCAATAATTCTTGGAAAAAAATATGGGCCACTGCCACTCATTTGGCAAAAGATGCTTATGAAAGAACAGGAAGGTGGTACAAGATCAAGTGAAGTACTAATACCACTTTACAATGCTTTGGCAAGGTCACACCTGGAATACTGCATCCAGTTTTGGTCACCACGATGTAAAAAAGATGTTGAGACTCTAGAAAGAGTACAGAGAAGAGCAACAAAGATGATTGGGGGACTGAAGGCTAAAACATATAGGGAACAGTTGCTGGAATTGGGTATGTGTAGTATGTGTAGTTTAACAAAGAGAAGGGTGAGGGGTGACATGATAGCAGTGTTCCAATATCTCAGGGGCTACCACAAAGAAGAGGGAGTCAAGCTATTCTCCAAAGCACCTGAAGGCAGGTCAAGAAGCAACAGATGGAAACTAGTCAAGGAGAAAAGCAACCTAGAACTAAGGAGAAACTTCCTGTAAGTTAGAACAATTAACCAGTGGAACAACCTGCCTGCAGAGGTGGTGAATGCTCCAACACTGGAGGTTTTTAAAAAGAGACTAGACAGCCATTTGCCTGAAATGGTATAGGGTTTCCTGCCTGAGCAGGGGGTTGGACTAGATGACCTCCAAGGTATCTTCCAACTTATTATTATTAAATGTGAAGGGCAGAAGGTATCCATCCAGAGGTGGTTTGATAGGGAGCAGCCCATGAGTTAAGCCTTGCTTAATCATGTTTGTGAAAAAGCAAGCTTTCCAGGGTGTTAATGTATGAGGCAACAGCCTACTCTTCAAGTTTTTATTTTTTAATTCCATTTATATCCCGCCCTTCTCCGAAGACTCAGGGCGGCTTACAAGCTTAGCAGTAGCCTTCATTCTATGTATATGCCTGCTTATTAGGGCTTTCACACACACCCCAAGCGGCATTATTACAAAGTCAGCTTATTGCCCCCAACAATCTGGGTACTCATTTTACCTACCTCGGAAGGATGGAAGGCTGAGTCAACCTTGAGCCTGGTGGGATGCGAACCTGCACTAATTGCAGGCAGCTGGTGTTACTTAAGGAGGCATTAGCCCACTGCTCCACCGAGTCTAAAACCCAAAGATTTGTCTATCCCCATGTTTGGGTCTCTGCAGACCTGAGAGAGATAACACTAAGATAGTTTGAAAGTTTTAAAATTAAAGACAGTTACAGTCTAGCCACTCTGATTTGAACAGAGGTTCCCAGACTGCTTTCAAAGGCAGCCTCATAAATAACGCATGCAGAAACTCAAGCAGGAGAATATCAACCTATTAATAAATGTTACACGGCTGTCTCTTTTCAGACAGGTTGCCGTTGATCTATTTGTCTGAATTCGTAAGAGACCTTATGAGTCACATCTCTACAGAAAATGTGCAAGATCCCCAATCCCCTCAAGCAAATGCAGTGAGGAATGGTCTCCTCCAGAACAAGGTGAGCACCACTTACTCAGGCAGATGAAACATTTATTACTTCGACTGGATGAAGCTTTGGTTTAATAGCCCTCACTCAGCCCCTTATCAAGCCCAGTCATTAGTTCAGGATGCCAAATGAATTAGATGAAAAGCTGAAGAATAAATGCATTGCACTGACTTATTGACAACACTCCAGCTTTCTAATTAATCTCTTCAGCAATGTCATGATAGTTAGCTGCCACCAAGTTGGATTTCCTTCAGATGAGGGTATGTACATGGGCACTTTTTAAAATTATTTATTTAGCACGTGCCATCTGTAGAGGTCATCAATCACTGATACACAACACTAATAATACACATCAAACACAAATATGAGACTGAAAGGCACCTACTCCATTGTTATTCAATGGTTCTGTCTGGCCTGAAGTGCTGGTTCTGAGCATCGGCCCTTATGCATTATTGATATGTGACCCGTAAGTGCTTGTTAATAACAACTGTTCCTCTTTGCTTATTATTGGATATATCACTGGATATATATTACTGATCTCTTTGAGGCTTACAGTATATGATGACCTGATGGCCTAATTGAGAAAGATTTGACAAAAAGTAAAGTAAAACAAAACAAAATAGAACTTGGGTGCATTTTTAGTGTCCAATTCCTGAACTGATTATAAATAGCAATCATGCTTCAAGCTTGAATGGTTAAACTTCTTTTCTTCTTCAATGAAAGCCACCAGTTTTCCTTTCCATTTATCATCTTGTAAATAAACATAAATTAACCATTGTACATCCTATGTCAACTTTACTTTCAATCTAATTTTTTAAACTTTTTAAACAAAGTTGACATAGGATGTACAATGGTTAATTTATGTTTATTTTTTACAATTCACTCTGGAAAGTCACAACATAATTTTGGGGAAAGCCCTAGTCTGCATCAATAATGTGTTAGAATTTTTATTTCTTAAATTAAATTGTTGTTGTGCATCATTGCTAAGAAAACACAATTAATAGGGACACACTGATTAAATACATGTTATTTTGAAAAAGACAACATATTTTGTTTGATTTGTTTTACTGATGTGAGCCTAATTAAAGGGAAAATATTTAATTTCATAAAGTTAAATATTGATTTTTAGATTTATCAATAGGCTATCCTAAATAGTCTATTTTAATACTATAGCTTCAACAGTACAGTACATTGATGCTTACTCTGATAGTTAAAAAAAGTACAAATGATCTGCAAGGAATGAAAGTCAAGTTGTACAGTGAAAAAAAAAGAGAATAGTATAAAGGAGACCAAATTAATTACAACAAGTACAGCAACCAGCCTTAAGATTGACAATGAAAATACTAAAATGATACTGTACCTTCTGCCTATGTTTGACTATCAACAACAAAGGAAAAAGTAGTCAAGAAATACTCTGCCAATTAGCATTTGGTACAGTAGCAATGAAGACACTGAAAAAGAGATTCAGATGTTGCGGTATGTCTATACCACAGGTCTGCAACCTGCGGCTCTGGAGCCACATGCGGCTCTTTCAGCCATCTCCTGCGGCTCCCAGTCCTCTGCCATGTGCAGTCCAAAAAAAAAAAGTGGGACTAAAAAAGTTCAACCAATCAATTCAGGATAGGTGCATATCTCGCCTTGGCTCCACTCTTCAGTCAAACCCTGTTCTGCGCATGCGCGCATGTACACGCATGTGCACACATTTTTTGCGGCTCCCAGTTTTTCCTTTTGTGAGCGAACCGGTTCCGAGTGGCTCTTTCACTGTTTCAGGTTGCTGACCCCTAGTCTATACCCACAAAGATCAAAATAATGCAGGCAATCGTTTTCCCTATAACTGTCTATGGAAACATAAGTTGGATTTGGAAGAAGGATAGAAAAAATATTGATGTTTTGAATTAAGATGTTGGAAATGATTCCTGAGAATACCATGATCAGTCGTAAACAAACAAATCGATCATTGTACAAATCAACCCAGAGTTTTTTTCAAGACACAATTGACCAGGCACAAGCTAATTATCTTACCTCTTACCTAATTCTCTGGAGAAAACACTAATATTGAGAAAGGTGGAAGGAAAGAGAAGAAGATGGGTGTACTCTTGGAGGATCTGAAGTACCAAGTTTAGGACAGAGACAACTGGAAAAAAAACTGTATATCCAGTTGCTAATAATCAACACCAACTTGATATCATGTAATCAATATTGAAGCCAGGCTGAATTCTTCTGGTACATGAAATCATTTATCTAAGAATCTAGAAATAAATCCAATGAATTTGACTCACCTGAGCTAGATAACCATACAGATCTTGCTGCACACCCAGGTCTAATTGTTTAGTTTGTCAATAAAAATGTTCTTAATGTCTACATAAACTAAACAGAACCGTTAAGTGAAAACAGAAAGATTAGACAAGCCATTAGAACTGCCTACAGTTTACAGACTTAACAAAATTAATCTGCTTTGTACATGGATAAAAATAAGGCATAGTCAACGTAGTATTAACTCCTCATAGCACAATGGACCTCTTTAAGTTAAGCCACTGAGGCATTTGCACTGATTTAATATTAAAAACCTACAAAGTACAACACAGTAGAGTAACTCCAATTTAATGCCTATTACCCCAAGAATACAATTAAGTAAAGAGGTCAGTTTAAGAGTTTTTACAAAGTATTAGTAAGTCAGCTAATTGCAAAATGCAAGCAGCTGGATCATATTTTAAAATCTGATTTGGAAAGTATAAAAAAACAGATGCACTTGGTTAATTTAGTCTGCAAATACCGTCCTTTAAAAAATACTTTCCATTCATAATTTACAGCTTCTATGGTCTCCTGGCAAACTCTTTAAGAAGAAGAAAAAAATATCCTGTGCTGAGTAGTCAATTAGGCTTCAGACCAGAAGATGCAAAACCTTTTCTAGGCAGACCCTGATATTGCTCTGCAAAATTAATTGGGAGCTCTGAAACATTATGTGGTAAAGCTGCCATAAGTCACTGCACATTACAAACTGAAAAAATAACCATGTCAGCAGAATATTGGTAAGTTGAATTGTTTATTTATTATCAAAACTTGATATTGATACCTATTTTACAGTCAACTAAGGGTGATTCCCCAAAACCTTCATCTGACCTGGGAAGTCCCAATGGAAATTTCTCCCACTCCATTTAAATCAACTCTAATTCTTTTCTCAACACCACACATTTCCTTCTTTTATCTGTGTCCAGAAGGACTTTACTCAGCTTCAATCAGAAGGAAGATAGGAATGAAGTCTCTTTTCTTTCAGGTAGGACTGACTGCTAAAGGAGAGGTAAGTAGATGGTATTTTCCTGGTCTGAAAAATATTAACTAGCATTGCAAGGCTAGATCTAAGATCCCAAGCATACCATTAAAAAAATTAAAAGGCTCCAAAAGAATCAGATTTAAAGCCCAGCATTTTCCAGCATAAATTAATTATTTCAGGGCTAAAATAAGCTATGAAAAGAGATGCATTGTTTATGCAACTGGAAAAGCAATTAAAGTCTATAAATGTGTCAATGGGAGTATAGGCTGATTGAGGGAAATTTTAATAACAGGTAGGGTACTTGATATCGCTGATATTCTGCTTAATTTCAGAACTTTTACGTACTACTATGTGTATATGGTATAATTTTGAATTAGTCCCTAGATTATTCTCAGACTGTAGACGGGGACGCCTTTGAAGGGATTCAAGCTGAAACCTGAGTAGAGAAGGAACAACTGAAAGGAAAAAGAATAAAAGCCTTCTGTTTTTTGCCTTTTTTTTCCAGAGCTATTCTGGAGTGGAAAGAAGTCATGCTTCGTTGAGAATCTTAAAACATTTCCTACCAAGATTTTAATAAGAATAAAAATTAAGCACAAAACATTTTGTATGTTTGATGAAAGAATTAAAAACTGAACAAACCGTATTTTCTTTTGCGAAAGTTGATTTGACATTGACAAAAAAGAAGTATGACTAATACAAAAACAACAAATCAAAGAAACAATTCACCTCAGATTTGATTTTTCCAGATGAATATATTTTGACAAGAACTTCCATATTCTTAATTACTTGGGTTTATCTTTTAATTTTATTTTCCTGGGCTCCAAGATCACTGCAGATGGGGACTGTAGCCAAGAAATTAAAAGACACTTGCTCCTGGGGAGGAAAGCCATGGCAAATCTAGACAGCACACTAAAAAGCAGAGACATCACCCTGTCAACAAAAGTGCGTATAGTCAAGGCTATGGTCTTCCCAGTTGCAATGTATGGCTGTGAAAGTTGGACCATAAGAAAGGCTGAGCGCCAAAGAATTGAGGCCTTTGAACTATGGTGCTGGAGAAGACTCCTGCGAGTCCCTTGGACTGCAAGGCGATCAAACCGGTCAGTCCTAGAGGAGATCAATCCTGACTGCTCTTTAGAAGGCCAGATCCTGAAGCTAAAACTCAGATACTTTAGCCACCTAATGAGAAGGAAGGACTCACTGGAGAAGAGCCTAATGCTGGGAAAGATTGAGGGCAATAGAAGAAGGGGACGACAGAGAATGAGGTGGCTGGATGGAGTTACTGAAGCAGTAGGCGTGAACTTAAATGGACTCCAGAAGATGGTAGAGGACAGGAAGGCCTGGAGGAACGTTGTCCATAGGGTCGCAATGGGTCAGACACGACTTCGCAACTAACAACAACAACATCTTTTAATTGAAATCTGTCTAGGCTTGATGGTCAGATGTGTGCATTTGTACCTGGTGGCAATTGCAGTTTCCACAAAATTGTCACTGGGAAAAACATTAATAGTGTTAAAGTTATGAATGCAGAGTTTAGGAAATGATTGCTGCAACCCTACAGTGTCAGAACTCTCCCAAATGCCAACTCTCAGAATGGAAGATAATGGAAGATTGAGATTGCTGTAGTTCTGTTCTGGTGCCAGACTTCAAACTCTACAGATCAGAGAAAGAAAGACTAGCAGAGAGACGGGGCAGGGGGGGATGGTGTAGGGTGGGCTGACATTGGGACCGGCAGATTGGCAGACCCGAGGCGTGCTTTGAAACTTCAGGCAGCCTTGAAACTAGCAGAATGGATTAAAAAAACAAAGAGTAAGGGAAACATCTATGGAGATTCGCAGTCATCCAGGTCATAGTTATCCCAAAGATGCTTTTTTTCACGAAGCAACTGGACTTTCTTGCTTTTTCTTTGAAGACATTTTGCTTCTTCACCTCTGACTGGATGGTGGGGAATGGAAAGATTTATACACAACATATGTGCATACTTCAAACCCAAGAATACACTAAGGCAGAAGCTTGTCCACCTGAAGAGTAAAACACCCAGACACAAAATGACCAATGTGGTATATACAGTACAGTGCAGTTAGCCATGTGCAGATCTGTACATTGGGAAAACGAAACAACAACTTCATAAACATATGGCACAAAATAGAACAAATCCATCGGGACTAAATCCAGCAGTCCATCTGCATTTAAAAGACAAAGGCCACTCTTTCGAAGACAGCAAAGTTCACATTTCGGCCAGAGAGGACCGCTGGTTTGAAAGAGGGGTCAAAGAGGCCATCTATGTCAAAATTGAGCAGCGCTCTCTCAACAGAAGGGGAGGGATACAACATCATCTATCTTCAGTCTACAACACAGTCCTTTCAACAGTTTCAAGAAGGCTCCATACACATTTGCACCACTCAGGTGACTCTGAGGATACAGATAAGCCTCCAGGTAGCATTAATGACTCACTAAAAGAATGCAAATGACCAGCTGTCTGCAAGGAGTATAAATCTTTCCATTCCCCGCCATCCAGTCAGAGCTGAAGAAGCTTCTTGGATGAGAAGCGAAACGTCTTCAAAGAAAAAGCAAGAAAGTCCAGTTGCCTCGTGAAAAAAGCATCTTTGGGAGTAAGGGAAACAAAACCAAAAACACAATTTTTCCGTTATCTTTCTAAAAATACAATCTGAAAGAGCTAACTGCCCTATATATTAGAGATACAACACATATATACAAACACAAGACACAGTATGGTAGTTTGTTCATTTGTTTGTTTATTTATTTCTCATCTTAATTATTTTTACAAATAACTCAAGGTGTTGAATATATCCAACACACCTTGCTCCTCCTATTTTCCCCACCACAAGAACCCTCTGAGGTGAATTGAGCTGAGAGACAGAGTGACTGGCCCAAGGTCGTCCAAGGCTCTGGGGGAGGGGTTTCGGCAGGCAGCAGGGCACACTCCTCACAGCGCCAAGAGGCTGAGCCGGATGGCATGAATCCCAAAAGAAGCGCGATGCCGCCCAGCCCCCAGCCTGCTCAGTTTCGGCAGATAGCTGGGTGCTCTTCTCACAGCACCGAGAGGCTGAGCCAGGCGGTGCTAATCCAAAAATAAGTGTGATGCCGCCCAGCCCCCAGCCTGCCTGGTTTTGGCAGACAGCAGGGCACTCTCCTCACAGCGCTGAGAGGCTGAGCTGGGCGGCATGAATCCAAAAAGAAGTGTAACGCCACCCAGCTCCCAGCCTGCCCGGTTTCAGCAGGCAGCGGGGTGCTCTCCTCACAGCGCCAAGAGCTGAGCCAGGTGGCGCGAATCTGATGAGAAGTGCAATGCTGCCTAGCTCCCATCCTGCCCAATTTCAGCAGGCAGCAAGGTGCAAAGCTGGCGAGCTTCGCACCGCCCAGCTCAGCCTCTCAGCGCTGTGAGGAGAGTGCCTTGCTGCCTGCCGAAACTGGGCAGGCTGGGGGCTGGGCGGTGTGGTGGTTCTTTTCATATTTGCGCCGCCTGACTCAGCCTCTTGGCGCTGTGAGGAGAGCGCCTTGCTGCCTGCTGAAACAGGGCAGGCTGGGGGCCGAGCAGCATTGCGCAGGTAATGTTGACTCTCACGCTGCTCATGGTGTCCCCTCCCCCAGAGCCCACCATCTCCAGGCGATAGTGCATTTCTTCATTCCTCACGAAGGGTGACACCTCCCCAGCTGCGTTTCTTACCTGTTTTTCTCCCTCCCTCATCTCAAATATTTTCACAGCACTCTGGTCTCCTCCCATGGAGAGGGAATGGGCTTCCCTCTGACTTTGCCTTCGTACCTATCATGAGCAACCTGGCTAAGGAGAGCGAGCACAGCAGCAGCAGCCTTGAGGAGGAGGTAAGTGCAGCTGGGCGACCCCTTGGGGAAGTGGGGCTGGGCTTGGTGCCACGGGTGCTTGAGGGCCGGGCTGGGTGTTTGATCTCTGCTGCGAAGGGCTCCGGCCAGCCCACACCACCATCCAACCCCCCTTGCATGGCCTGAGAGGAATAGTGAGGCTCCTCCAGTGGACCATGCCTTGGCTGTATTATATGTATACAGAATACAGTTATGGGGGGCCAGTTAATGTGTTAACGTCAATGGTTCATAAAGGTTAAACAATTAACAACGGTACATGAGGTAAAACGTTGACAGCGGAACACGAGGGAGTTTTGACAGCTGTCAAAACTCCGGACTCGCGCATGCGCACGAGTTGACAGCTCTCGGCTGTCAAAACAACACAAGCCGCCGCACGAGGATCCGAACTGTCAAACGAACCGCAAAGCTGATTGGAGGAGAAAAGAAGCGGGAAGAAGACCGGGTAGTGATTGGACTATTCGACCGGCACCAGACTATAAATAGCCAAGTGTTCCTATTACTTGCTCGCTCTGTTCTAATAAACGTGTTAAGGTTACCTGCTGTCTGGAGTGGTCTGTCCAGCCACTTTACTGGCGACGAAGGTGGGATCCGCTTCACGAGCTGAAGTCACGGCCAGGAAGGCAGTTCCGGCCAACTGAGCTAGTCACTGGAAGTTTTAACTTCCACAGTGAAGCGGACCACCGAATTTTGACAGCATGGCTAATTTCGGACGAGTGAGAGAATTCGACACTCACCACCCCGAGCGATGGGAATCGCACCTGGGGCAGGTCGAGGGGTTTCTCCTCGTCAGCAAGATCACGGATGACAGAGCCAAAGCAGCAGCCCTTCTCTACATCAGCGGGCCACCCGTCTATGATGCTGCTGTCGGGCTATTCAGCCCCGTACCGATTACCGAGGTCCCATATGCTGAACTCATCGACCGGCTTAGCAAACACTACATGCCGGCTCGCTCGGAACTGTACTGGCGAGTACAGTTCGCCCAGCGAAGACAGCGGCCGGATGAAGCTGCAAACGACTTCATCGCAGGAGTCCGGCACGCCGCCCGAAGCTGCAACTTTCCTGATTTAGAAGAGCGGATCCGGGACCAGGTGGTCATCGGCCTGAGAGACGAACGCCTCAGAAAGAAACTCACGTCAAAACCTGAGATGACGCTTGCCCAGGTCTCACGGGAGATTTTGGCATACGAGGACAACCATAAGAAGTCCCTCAACCGAACAGTGACGGAACCCCAGAGCAGCGTCCACCAGGACGAAGCATCTTTCAGCGACGAAGAATCCATAGACTTGACCGACACGGATGCCATACAACGCCGTATGGAAAGAAGGCAAAACAGGCGCAGTGACACCAACGTCCGGCCCAAGCCAAGAAACTTCGCGCCAAGTGAACAACGCAACGCCTGTGCCAGTTGTGGGGGCAACCATGCCCGGGCCAATTGCCGGTTTAGGAGCGCTAAATGCCACAACTGTGGCAAGACGGGCCACATCAAACCCGTTTGCCGAAGCCGCCCCCGTGACAATCTGCATGAAGTAGAGGCTACCACCCCAGGTACGATCTCCTACCGAGCCAGTAAGGGAAAAATGCCAGAAGTGTTAATAGAGGCAATCGACAGGGTGCACAATTTGAGCCCTAAGGTAAAAATCAAAACTAGGCTGCAAGGGGTCCTTTGTGATATGGAGGTGGATTCAGGCTCAGCTGTAACACTAATCTCATTTAAGACATTTAGGGAAGTCTGCCGAAACAGTAAAAAAATAATACCGTTAGAACCTCCTCAGGTTCAATTGGCAGACTACCAGAAAACTCCAATTCAGCTCAAGGGTAAAGCTAAGGTCTGGGTGGAGTACAAAAAATTCAAGGGACCCCTAGAAGTAATAGTCACCAGTGGAAACCGCACTAATCTGATAGGGTTAAATTGGTTTAACCCCTTAGGAATCGCCATTACTGGCGTTAACGCGGTACAAACGTCAAACCTCGAGGCCGTCTGCAGAAAGTATGCAGACGTATTTGACGGTTCTTTAGGCAAATATACAGGTCCGCCCATCAACCTTAACTTGAACCCCGCCATACAACCTGTCAAAATTAGGGCCAGGAGGGTTCCCTTCGCCCTCAAACAAAAAATTGAGGATGAATTGGAACGCCTCGTCAAGCTGGGGGTCTTAGTACCTACGGAAGGGGGCAGCTGGGAAACCCCCATCGTAACACCAGTAAAACCTAATGGACAAATCAGAATATGCGCTGACTATAAAGGGACCGTGAACTTAGCGCTTAATGCCCATTCTTACCCCATTCCAGCAGTAAGAGATGTCCTAGCTTCTATTCGCTCAGGCGCCATTTTTGCGAAATTAGACCTCACGCAGGCGTATTTGCAATTGCCTGTGACAGATGACACTGCGGTCGCCCAGACAATTGTCACACACCGCGGTGCATTTAAAGTGACAAGACTACAATTTGGCATTTCGGCAGCCCCAGGCATATTTCAAAGTATCATGGAAAAAACTTTAAAAGGAATCCCAGGAGTTTCCCCTTACTTCGACGATGTACTCATCGCCGGAGAAACAGAAGCCATTTTAGCTGACAGGCTGTCAGCTGTTTTAGACCGGTTCAGAACGGCCGGATTTAAACTAAAGAGAGAAAAGTGCTCCATAGGAGTTCCGTCTACGGAATTCCTCGGGTATAAAATCGATGCCCAGGGCATCCACCCTACCAATGACAAACTAAAAGCTATTCAAGCAGCCCCCAGCCCCAAAAACAAACAAGAACTTCAGGCGTTTTTAGGACTATTAAATTTTTATCACGCCTTCCTGCCCCACAAGGCTACAATTGCTGAACCGCTTCATAGATTATTAGACAAGGGCAGCCCCTGGTCCTGGTCAAAAGTACACGAGAATAGTTTCCAGTCACTAAAAAACATTATTTGCAAAAGCTCCACTGTCACCTTATTCAAAGAGGACGCCCCTGTCTGCATCGCGTGCGATGCATCTCCATATGGAATAGGAGCCGTCTTAAGTCACCTAGACCAGGATGACACTCAAAGACCCATCGCATTCTATTCCCGTACACTTACTAAAACTGAAAGGAATTACGCCCAAATTGATAGGGAGGCTCTGGCCATCGTGGCCGGAGTTAAAAAATTTCACGACTATTTGTATGGCAGACCTTTCACTATCTTCACAGACCACAAACCCCTATTAGGCATCTTTACCTGGAATAAAACAACTCCCCAAATATTATCCCCTAGAATCCTGCGCTGGTCAACCTTCTTATCAGCATACTCTTACAAACTGATATACAAGCCAGGCAGGGAACTTGGACATGCAGACTGTTTAAGCAGACTTCCAATACAGCGTTTCGACCCAGACCCAGCCCCCGCAGGCGGCATACTGGCTATCAATGAACTACCAGAATGCCCCCTAACAGCAAAAATCATTGCTGACAACTCCGTTAAGGACAACACGCTCAGCAGAGTCCTGCGATGGGTCACAACAGGATGGCCTCACAAGTGCCCAGAGGAAAGGTTCCGTCCATTTTTTTCCAAACAATTAGAACTAACCTCACACTTAGGCTGTTTATTATGGGGAAACAGGGTGGTGATACCACATTCAAACATACAACAAACATTAAGAACCCTTCATGAGGGACACCCAGGGATGGTCAAAATGAAGCTTCTTGCCAGGAGTTATGTATGGTGGCCTGGGATTGACAAAGACATAGAACAACACGTAGGGGGATGTTATGCTTGCCAACTAACGAGAGGTGAACCACCCCAGGCCCCAGTTCATAAATGGGAAACGACAAAAAATCCTTGGTCCCGCATCCACCTAGATTTTGCGGGACCGATACGAGGACAGAATTTCTTAATAATAGTTGACAGTTTTTCCAAATGGCTCGAAGTGATTCCCTTAAATAAAATTACATCATACTCCACTATTCAAGCACTTAGAAAAGTTTTCGCAACACATGGCCTGCCAGACGTCATAGTTTCTGATAATGGGCCACAATTCACTTCTCGTGAATTTCAGATGTTCGCTTCGAGGAACTGTATTAGGCTGGTGACGTCAGCGCCATTCCACCCATCGTCGAATGGGATGGCAGAAATTATGGTAAGGTCCACTAAAGAAGCACTTAATAAGTTCATAAAAGGAAACTGGCACCAGCGGCTTAGTCAATTTCTCCTAGCCCAACACACCACGCCGGGCACCACCACCGGGAAATCGCCTGCGGAGCTTCGATGGGGCAGGAGACTAATAACAAGATTAGACCGTCTGCACCCTGATAGAACATCTAACCACCAAGAACCCCCAACACTACTACCACGAACCTTCTCTCCAGGCCAAACCATCTGGGCACGGAATTACACCAGCAACCAAAAATGGATTGAGGGGGTTATAATAAAACAAACCGGCCCCGTCTCATACTTAATTCATTCAGACTCACAAGGCCAGTTACGCCGACACGTCGACCAACTACGTATCCGCAAACCACAAATTACACCCCCACCACCACCACAACAACCCCTTTTACCTTCCTTCATACCAAGTATTCCACCTGCCGAAGAAGCAGGGCCACATCAACCACAAGACGAACCAGAACCCAGAAATGAGGCTTCCCTGCGACGATCCGGCCGATTACGAAAAGCACCCACATATTTGCAGGACTACGAATGGGGAGGAAGTAACAAACAAACACATGGGGGTGGAAACCAACCAGGGGATGGGTAAGGGGTGTATTATATGTATACAGAATACAGTTATGGGGGGCCAGTTAATGTGTTAACGTCAATGGTTCATAAAGGTTAAACAATTAACAACGGTACATGAGGTAAAACGTTGACAGCGGAACACGAGGGAGTTTTGACAGCTGTCAAAACTCCGGACTCGCGCATGCGCACAAGTTGACAGCTCTTGGCTGTCAAAACAACACAAGCCGCCGCACGAGGATCCGAACTGTCAAACGAACCGCAAAGCTGATTGGAGGAGAAAAGAAGCGGGAAGAAGACCGGGTAGTGATTGGACTATTCGACCGGCACCAGACTATAAATAGCCAAGTGTTCCTATTACTTGCTCGCTCTGTTCTAATAAACGTGTTAAGGTTACCTGCTGTCTGGAGTGGTCTGTCCAGCCACTTTATTGGCACTTGCCCAGGTCCCACCCCCTTCTGCCAGGAGACCCTCAAAGCTGTCCCACTCCTGGCCAGGCCCCTACAGGCACCCTTGACACAAACGATGTAAAGCTGGCCATGTCCACCCAGTAGGCCACACCCACTCCAGCCATGCCCACCCAGTAGACGCACCCACCCTGGCCACACCCACCCGGCCCCCTGAGGGCAACCGCAATGCTTATGTGGCCCTCAATGAAATTGAGTTTGACACCCTTGTCCTACATGTTTACTCAGGAATAAGTGCTGAGACATTAAAAGATAGCTCTGAATAAGTGAGCTTAGCATTCCAGGAAATCTTTCCAAGGAAAAAGCTACTTGCAGGAATCAAGTGGATCTACTTAAAAAGCACAGTAGTTGCAGATGCTCCATCACTAGAGGTTTTTAAGAAGAGATTGGACAATCACTTGTCTGAAATGGTATGTTTCCTGCTTGAGCAGGGGGTTGGACTAGAAGACCTCCAAGGTCCCTTCCAGCTCTCGTTACTCTGTTATTCATTCATGTATCTGCCTGAATATATGAAGGCTTGAAATTGGATATAGGATGGGCCACACATAATGGTCATACAGTTTACAGCCATACGTCTTGCCAATCTCTTTCTTTACTTTCCTTCAACTTTCCTATGTTAAAATATTTAAAGAGGAATTGGGGTTAGCTCAAATGCAACTTTCCTTTTGATTTAGGACTCTTAATACATAATGATCCCAAACTGTGCAGCAAACTGGGTGACTTAAGCCAATTGAGCTCGCTCTCTCTCTCTCTCTCTCTCTCTCTCTCTCTCTCTCTCTCTCTCTCTCTCTCTGCAGGACATAATAGAAAAAAATGATCGACTGATTGATTAATGATTGTTTAGATGCATATATAACTGCTCTTTGCATCATCTGGCTGAATGCCTATTTGACTGGAAAAAAAAGAAGTACAGAGGGAGGGCAGCAAGCCCAACCCTGTTGATTGACCAGTTCAAAACTGGTCTCTTGAGTCAAATAGCAAACTGGGCTACTAACCGGATATGCTATCTAGGCTTTCTAAGTTGTTAGTTGCAGACGCCCATTGTTGGTGTCAAATGAGTATTACATTTGTGAAACGTAGCAGCTATAATTATTTTACAATGCATTTTCAAGTGTTTCGGATTTAATCTTCTTTACAGGTATGTATAAATCATTCTGATTATAAGTGCAGAAGCAGGGATTGACGGGTAGCTTTTTCAGACGCTGACTAGTGCTAGAGAATAAATCAATCAAATGGTCTTAGGGGGGAAAAAGATTGGGCAGCACTCCAAGAACTGCCAGGTGATTGAGCTGAACCCTATCTCATTAAAAAAAAAAAAAAAATCCCTTCTCACCCCAATGGATGGCATGCAGTCCCCCTCAACCTTCAGTCCTCTACCAGAAGCTTGGGATTTTGAGGGTTCTGTGCAGTAATCTTAGTTGTTCCTAGCACTGCAATCTCCTGGACAAAGAGCTCTGGTGTTGTTCCTGGGAGCAGCTGGAGCTACTCTCCCAGCTTAGGAGTCACAACCCCGAGGGCTCCTACAACCACAGGGGGCCACTTTGGGCTTTGCTTTCCACATTCTCCTTCAAGCCCTGGTTCTTCTCCAGCTTCTCATACATCTTCCTGCCGTCGCTGTCACTTGGCACTGCTACATCTATCACCAATGCTGCCTTCTGATCCTTGTCTACTACCGTGATGTCTGATTGATTAGCCGGCACTTGCCTGCGGCCCACAGGTAGTTCCAGTCCACCAATCTTAACCGCCTTCCCGCCCTTGGCTACCATCCAGCCATACTTCTCCAGTCCAAATGACATCCAAATGTCCTCACTGTCGATAGGGTGTTCAGGCCTATGCAGAACAGTAGCATCTCCTTGAGGAAGGTCCTTTGTATCCTGTTGACTTTGGATAGTGCCAGGCCTTCGCAGATCCATGTGTGTGTCATTGAGCTGCATGCCTTCCTGTCTTCAATTCAGGCTGTGCTGCCTGAATTGTGCTGCTGTACTGTCTAGACCTTGAGTCTTGGCCAGTGCTTTATCTATGAGCAAATGGTGTTTTGAGCCTCTCATGTTGTTCCCAATGCCCTTCTGAGCTATGCTCGGGCACTGACCCATATAGTCCTGTAGCATGGCGGCTATGATACCTGATAGGACTTTCCATGTTTGTGGGGAGGCTGAATATTGGCTGATAGTTGGATGGTACTATTTTCTTATGGGGGTCTTTCATGATCAGTGTTGTCTTTCCTTCTGTTCCTAGTCTGATGGGAAACCTGCTGCTAGCAGCTTGTGTGTGTGTGTGTGTGTGTGTGTGTGAGAGAGAGAGAGAGAGAGAGAGAGAGAGAGAGAGAGAGTGAGGTCACATACTTTCCTCCAGTTATTTGAAATTCTCTTTATGTTTACTTGCACGTAATGTGCACAATAAACAATAATTTAATAAGCTTTTTTTAAAGATGAAAACTCCATGTATTCTCTGTACTCTCTCAACCAATCTACAAAATAGCCTTTATTTCAGCAACCCACTCTCAAGCTCCAAACTCCTAGGTCTAGGACCGTGGTGGCGAACCTATCGGCCGCGTGCCACAGGTGGCACGCAGAGCCCTCTCTGTGGGCACGCGTGCCATCGCCCCAGTCCTAGGCCTTCAGCTGGGTTTTATAAAACCTTTTCATTTTAGGCCTCCGCCACCGTGTGCAAAAAAACACAAAGGTTCAATCAATCAATCAATCCTTCGGGAAAGGGCGGTATATAAATTCAATAAAATAAAATAAATTTCAACTTCTCATGGGAAAACAAAAGATCTCGCAAAGTTGGAATTGATTGATTGAACTTTTTAGTCCCATCCAATCTACCGTTACCACCACAGCCACGCCTGCCCAATGGGCCATGCCCACCCAATGGGCCGTGCCCACCCAATGGGCCACACCCACCCAATGGGCCACGCCCAGTCGGCATCCAACGATACATAAGTGGGTTTGGGGTTGCAGTTTGGGCACTCGTTCTCTAAAAGGTTTGCCATCACTAGTCTAGGAAAAAGAGACCATCAACTGGAACGTGATCGTAGATCAGCAAAGCAAACCTTTTAAACATTTCTTTCCTTAGCAAATGTAGCAACAAGACTTTTTCTTTGTTAAATTGATATGCTGAAATGCAGAAACAAAATTCAGAATTTTGGCCATTATTTCTAGTACTTAAAACTAATTCCTGAGTTAACATTTAGGCAGCTCATCCCATGGAGTATTGTTCTGGGTTGTAAATCATTGGCTCCAGCCACCATTTAATTGTGATTTTTGCATCTGTTCCCTCAGGTTTTTTTCAACCCAGCTTGCAGTCCTGATTCTGGTAGGTAGATCTTAAAATTCTAAGAAAATAATTCATGCATAAAGTAAGTCTGCTTATCCCTGATTTACATACTCAATAATTTTTTAAAAAGGCCACCATACCTCAGCCCTTGTGGTTTTATTAACTCATTACCATACCAAAGTGGAAAAAAAAACTATTTGTAGAGCACATTGGACACAGAAAATTTAAACCTTATTTTTTAAGATTAACTTGGATATTTACCATAAATTGAATAGCTTGGGGATCTTAGACATACAGTATAAGGAAATATGTTGTGTACATTTTCTTGCTTTGAAAACCATTCTACAAATTGCCATGTATGTTCCTTGTCATCTTTATATAATAAAGGCTTTTCTCTGCTACTAAAGGATACATAAAAGCTTAAAATAACTCATAGAAACAAAATGTATTTTTCCAAGAAAAAATATATAATTGTTATAATGGAAAACCAATTTTATACACCTCATCTATGCTCAATTTCTAAGCAAGCCCAAACTGCTATAGTGTAAAATACTCTATTCTTAGAAATCTTGCCACTTCTTTTTCCCTTACTATGGAACAAACATCACTTTATTGATTAGTTTCTAAACTTTAAATTCTCTTTGTAAATAAGACTTGTCATGAAGTGACTACATCACACATTTTTAATATTTTAATGAGAAAAAAACAAAACTTTTGGAGATGAAAAACATATAACTTTCTAAAACAAACCCCAAGCATAGCAGATAGATAAAAGGTACAGAGGTTTCTACTTAATTATATATTTACTGCTTATTTTTATCAGGTATAAAAATTTACCTGAACTCCTAGCCTGACATCGTTTCACCCAATTCTGGATGGGTTAGCAAATTTGCAAACAGAGAACAATATAGATTCGTTCCAGCAATGATTATAAACACTGGAATAACTTGCAAAAGAATTTCTATAAATAAACAACTATAGATGGTACCGTTGGCAATTAAGAATTAACAACAGGCCAAGAATTGATTAAATTAAAAATACTAGATTTAAATTTTCCTATTAGAGTTTCAGTGTGGTCCAATATTTTTTTATAATTTCTAATTAATGTCACAATTATCTGGTTTCTTCCTAATATATTTCTTTGCCAAAGAAAAAGACTGTGCCAAATAAATATGCTGCTAACAAGTTTTAACAATATTCTAATAAAATGGTAAGCAAAACCATTGTTCTGAATTTTTTTATTTAACTTGAAACTATGTGGAAAATATATTTCTGCAAGCAACTAAAGAAAATAAGCCAGGACTGCACCTCACTTGACCAAGCAATGGACAAAAATATTAATTTTAATGTTACAATTACTGCTGCAACTAGCTGTAAATGCAAGCCGGTTGCATTTTATTGTTGTAAGCCACCCAGAGTCATGTCAAAGCAAGATTGGCAGTAAACAAATCTAATAAATAAATAAAATAAATAAGAATAAACTCTGATTCCCCCATTCTGGTTTTCTTAAATTTAAAATAACTTTTAAAACAGATAAAAAGAGATATTTCCTAATATTGGGAGAGGTTCCCCAACTTCTTCTTGCTGTTGTAAAAAAGTAAATCCATCCACAACCACTCAACATTATAAACCAATGAGCCACAAGTACAATCTGTATTTGTAAGTCTGCAAAAACATGCATCTTAGCTTATAAGGTAAATTGTCCTTCCAGCTCTCAATAAATTCTTAAAACATCCAGTGATACAAACTGCAGAAAGATAACCAATTACCGGGAAACTGCAGCTTCCATAAATTCATCTAGAAGATCATCATAAGCCTGGCCTCGGATTCGTTTGTGTTTCAGACCAATGTACAAAGGATCATTTATCAACTCCTGTTCAAAAGAAAGGGGAAAAAATCAATACAATAGTTATCATTTGGGGCACTTTAATCCAAATATATTGTATGTGTATACTTGCCATTTATAATTGGAAAAATTGGTCAGGGAATTATAAGATAGAAGAATGGTGGGAAATCTCCAACATAAGCATTTTTTAAGATTTTTTTAATCCCTCATTATTTTTATAAATAATTCAAGTCAGCAAACTTACCTAATACATCTTCTTCCTCCTACTTCCCAACAATAACCCTATAAAGTATGTTGGACTGAAAGAGAAGGGATGCTCCAAAGTCCTCCCCCCTCCCCCGGCTTTCATGACTGGGGTGGAATTAGAACTCACAGTCTCCTGGTTTCTACCCCAGTGTGCCTTAGCTATGATTGTTTATTTTATTTAAGTAAATTTTAAGATTTTAATTGTCTATTTTAGTATATTCATTGAGCTATAATTCCTTTGATATGTTATACGAGTTAAACAAACATAAAACTAATATGTGCATATGGTGTCGATAGATTTGGAAAATAAATAAATATTAAACATTAAATTTAAATATTAATGGCAAATTAAAATTGAGAAAAAATTATTAGGTCATTGATTGTCTAAAAGATTGAATGTTACAACAATTAAGATATACATACACTAAAAACTATTGATAAATGTTAGAAAGTTATTTTTTATTTGATTGATAGAATAAGAATTGTATTAATTTAAATATGAGACAGTATATCTTAAGGGGGAAAGAGAGGGAATAGTTATTGTAATACTTTGAGATCTGTACTAATGATATCTAAATGTATTTAGAATTATTGTACTCAGCCGCCACGTTGCTTTTCAAATATGTAAATGTAATATTAGAAAACTAATTAAAAATTTTTAAAAAAAAGATTTGGAAAATAAACATGAATGGTGATTGGTTTGACTATCAATAGATTAGAGATATACATAAAATTAAGTGAATACATTTGTAAAAACAAAAAGATAAGCAGGGTCAGACCTGGGTAGTATAAATATGACAGACTATCAAGAAATAAGGAGATGGGGAAATGAAAAAAAGTTTCAAAAGAAAACAGTGGGAAATCATTTCTGCATGGTTGCCAAGGAAGCAGTATTTATCTCTGTGTAGTTTCCAATAATCAGGCTCTACGTGGTGAGTTGCTAGGATTTTAAAGTAATTTAAAATTGCATATAGCATCCTACATAACTTCTTTTAAGTTATTTATACCTGGAAAAAATCAATTCATACCTTTCTAAAATCAGATTACATAACCAAACATTTCTTGTGAGAAGGAAAACATAATGCTTTTCTAGAGTAGATATTATAGCCTTTTTGAGACTAAATGTTAGCTTTTAATCTCATGTATCAAATTATACCTTATAATTTGCAAATCCAAATACATGCAATATCCAAAACAAAAATAAAACAGAAATGAATAAATGAATCCCTGACCACATCAAACCACAGATAATTTTTATACTTCAGAGAGTTCCACAAAGTATATTTCAGGAGGAAGATATGGTTTTGGCCATTCTACTATTATTTAAGTCTAAGCTACCAATTACAACAAAACCAAATGCCATCTTCCAATTTCAGGAAACCTCTTTGTGGGATACAAACACGTAATCCTTACCTTACTAAATGACAGCACAGAATCATTTTCATTTTCCAGTTCTTATTCGAAATTGTGCCTAACTGCTGTCCTTCGACTCCTTGGAAAAACTAATGGGATGAAACAGTAAAACGCAGCCTAAAATGGAACCCTAAACAAAATTGAACTTCAGGTTTGACTAGAAACCAGTCTAACATGGCCTTCATAATGAAGCCATTATAGAGATAGACATGTCTAGAGAGACTAACTGCTTTGTTGAGGCAATGATCAGAAAAGAGAAACTTAACATGCTTTAGAATTGTGATGCAAGTGAATGATGGACAGAACAAAACAGTTATGTTTAGAAAGGATCAAGGAAGTAGAAAGAGAGAATAACAACAGATGAAATGGATGAACAACATAAAAAAAATTATAAGGCTGCCCTTTAGAGAACTACAAATTATTACTGGAGACCAGCTAAACCAGGGATCCCTAACCCCTGGTCCGTGGAACAGTACTGGGCATGCCAGCAACCGGTCCGCACAAACAAGCAAAGCCCCATCTGCAGGATGCAGGCAACACACAAAACCACACCCCTTCCAGTCCGTGGAAAAACCTCTTTCCACGTAACCGGTCCCTGGTACCCAAAAGGTTGGGGACCTCTGAGCTAAACAATAAACACTGGTCTTTGCAGTCAGGAATCAAATTTGAAGTCACTTAATTAACTAACGTATCTCCAACTAACAGCTGGTTTTGCCATATAACACATTATTCCCAAAACTATTCTGAACCTCAGTATCAGTTTTTTTATGGAAGGAATAATGATAATAGTGAAGCTTCCAATAGAAATTAAAAAATACTCCTAGCCCACCTGAGAAACAGTAATAATCTGGATCTGAAACTCTCATCAACTATAAGGAAACATGGTTGGTTCATATGATTGCTTCAACAAATGACAAGTTTGTTCTACAACACTATACATGAGCCATAGGCTGTCATTTTTCATTCCCTTCGTTAAACAAATATTTCAGGATACTTCATTTAGAGATTAACTGTTATTTTTCTTTAAAAGTATCCTGCCAAACTGGGTGAATTATGAACTTGTAAAAGTAAAATATTCACAAAGACCTCATATATGGATCAGAGATGGATATCGCTAATTTAGTGGATGTTCAGCAACATCTAAAGGACCTTAGTGTAGTGCTTCCTCAGACCAATACTTGAACTAGAAGGCTTGCAGACATTCAATGAAGAGCTCTTGTAAGATATTTACATTGCAGATATCAGAAAAACCACTAATAATGACAAGAAACACATAGTGCAAACTCTATGATGCATGTCCTAATGTAGCAGTGGACCAAGAATCTCTCTCATTTGGAGAAGTGGTCAATATCAGTGCATTGTTACTGTAATTGACCACTCTAGTCTGGGGCCCTTTGTTAGCTTTGGTCCTCAAATTAGTTCCTCCCATATAATATTGATAAAATAAAATGCAATGGCAACTTTACACAGCCAGTTTGACAAATGGCATACGGAAGACTTATAACAAACATGGACTGCCATCCTGAATCTATACAGAAACTATTTGACAGATCTGAAAAACAAGGCAAACGATGGATACTCTACACCAGGGGTAGGCAACCTCGGCTCTTTTATGACTCATGGACTTCAACTCCCAGAATTCCTGAGCCAGCTGGCTCAGGAATTCTGGGAGTTGAAGTCCATGAGTCATAAAAGAGCCGAGGTTGCCTACCCCTGCTCTACACCAAGAGTGTTTTTTAATCCAAACCACAATCTCAAAGCTCAATTTCATCAGTGTAAAACATGATTTAATAATTACCACTGAACAACTTCATACTTAAAACTGTCATGTTGGGGCTGTTGTTATGAAGAAATATGAGGAGGGAGCACTATGTATTTGAGCTATACAGAAAAAATGGATATAAACCTATTAAATGATAAAAATTTTAACAAATGAATAATTAAGAATATCCAATACTTTCAACATCTATATAACTATATCTATATTGGAGTAGCAATAGATAGTTACTGATATGAGACCAGGACCCTTTATTCAGACATTTTCATTTACAAGCATCAAAATGATCTTTTCTCTTTTGTTGCAATTGATGTGCTATTTGGTATGCTATTTGGCATGCTACCAAAATTTTTCTGAATCAGAATTAGATCACACCAGAGACTGTAGATAACATGTAGAGTTCTTCATAGACTATTTGTAAACTGGAGAAGCCCCAAACAATATGCAACAATAAGCTCAAATGCAATAGATGCAATAGATCTAGAGAGGAACCATTAGAATTTCGGGGCCAACCAATCACCATCCTTAAACAGATACCTAAAAGGATGAGGGATCTGAGACGCGGCTATCAATTCTTAACATCCAAACTAATAAGAGAAAATGTAAACTTTAGATGGCTAACTCCAGAGGGTATTCTTGTTACGTGGCAGGATAGAAGGCATAGACTGGACACGATAGAGAAGGCAGAAGATTTTTACAAACGCCACTTCCATAGCCAAGAGGAAGTAGATTTAGAAGATCAAGATGGAAGGGAGGTAAGAGAAAGAGATACAATACGTGTGGCAATGGATGGGAAGATCTTAGCTACAGAGGATAGAAGGAACAAATCCGGTGAGTTAACAGAGAAACATGGAACTAGAGACAAGGAAGAGAGAGAGCCCCGAATCACGAGATCCACAAAAACCAGAAATAAGTAAGATGAAGGGAGGTGAGTGTAGTATTATGTCTGTGAATATTAATGGATTGAATTCGCCAGTGAAAAGGCGGAAATTTTTTAATAGGCTTATTCACCAACAATTGGATATCGTGGCAATACAAGAAGTCCATATAAAGGAACAAGAAAAATATTTGTTAGTACAACCAAGAATAGGGAACCTATTCGTTTCCTTAGACCGACACAAGAAAAAGAGAGGAGTGGCACTATATGTAAACCCAAAATTGACTGCAAAACTAATTTATAACGATAAAGAGGGTAGAATACTGATAGTCGAGGTTATAATAAATCACAGGAAGGTCATGATGGTAGAGATATATGCCCCAAACCATAACCAAGAACAATTTTTCAAAACACTTCACAATAAGATATGTAGCATTGATTATGAGGAGATTTGTTTAATAGGAGATTTTAATGCTATCCTAGATATAAATTTGGATTATATGGGAAAGACGCTTAGGAAAAAGAAGAGAAGAACTCTACCGAGATCTTTTCTTAACTTGGCTGAGGAACTAAATATCCAAGATGTCTGGAGGGAAAGAAATCGTAAGGCTAGACAATATACATATTACTCCAACCGACATAACTCATGGTCTAGAATAGACATGGTGTGGATGACGAAAGAAATTAGTTCAGAAATAGATGAGGTACATATAGCGACAGGTACTTGGGCAGATCACAATCCTATTAAACTTATCTGGAAAGGTTCCAAAAAAATATCCAGATGGACGCTTCAAAGAGCAATTTTAAAAGAAGACGAATTCAAATCTAAGATGGAGAGAGAACTAAGTTTTTTCTTTAAGGAAAATAAAGCTATAGACACCTCAGTACAAAACAATTGGGATACAGCTAAGGCTGTGATGAGAGGGGTAGCGAGGGCATATATGGTATATAAAAATAAGGGGAAAAGACAACAACGGGAAAGATTAGAAGAGGAATATAAGAGCTTAGAAGTTACACTCCAACAAGATCCACAAAAAGAGAATATCAAGCAATCTATGGATCTGATTAAACACAAACTTAACATTCTAGACAAAGAGAAATTGGCACAACAATTGAGAAACACGAAACAAATTTTTTTTTGAAAATGCAAATAAACCGGGCCGGTGGCTCGCATACAAATTGGGAAAACAAAAGGGGAAAAACTGGATTCACGAACTACGAGATGAGGAAGGGAGAATATTCCACCAGGAGGAAAAAAAAAAAATTATAGCCCAGGAATTTTATGAACGTTTATATAAAGAAGATAGCCAGGCAAGTGTGGAGAAAATGGAGGAATATTTTCAAAGAGCCAAACTACCTAAGGTCACAGAAGATACCAGAAATATGTTAAACGAGGAAATTCGACTATCTGAGGTGATAAAAGCTATTAATGCACAAAAGAATAATAAAGCATCGGGACCCGACGGTCTTCCATCAGAGATTTATAAAGAATTACAAAATATCCTAGCTCAACCCCTAGTGGAGGTATTTAACGCAGTATTAGAAGGCGCAAGGACGCCTAAATCTTGGCTAGAGGCAAACATAACCCTTATTCCGAAAGATAACACAGACCATACATTAATCCAAAATTACAGACCCATATCACTTCTTAACTCGGACTACAAGATATTTACATCAATTATAGCGGAACGATTGAAACGATTTCTGAATGATTTCATACACGCAGATCAAAATGGTTTTCTCGCTAAGAGACACACTAAGCACAACATTAGAATAATATTAGATACATTGGAGTACTATGAATTACATAGCGAACAACAGATGGCATTACTTTTCTTAGACGCCCAAAAGGCATTTGACAATGTTAAATGGTCTTTTTTGTGCCAACAGCTTAGCTTTATGAATATGGGTGAAAAATTTATAAATATAATTAGGGCAATTTATGACAATCAGGAAGCAAAAATAATTATTAATGGGGAAGCATCTAGCAAGTTTCAAATTCAAAAGGGAACACGGCAAGGCTGCCCCTTATCACCGTTGCTGTTTATATTGACTCTTGAAGTATTAACGAGAACTATAAGAAACGACCCAAAGATAAAAGGATTAACCATTAAAAAGGAAACCTTTAAATTGCAAGCTTTCGCGGACGATCTAGTTTTTATTATGGAGGATCCATGTCAGACGGGACCAAAGCTATTGGAAGAATTATCTAAATATGGTGAGGTTGCCGGACTGCGAATAAATAGAAATAAGACCAAGATGATTGTTAAAAATATGACCAATAAACAAAAAGGTAATCTGGCCGAAATCACGGATATAGAAATAGTCAAGAAAATAAAATATTTAGGGATTAACATTACGGCTAGATGCACTTCACTCAAAAAGGATAATTATGATAGTGTAGTGAATCAAATAAAAGGTGACCTGGAAAGATGGGGAAACCTAAAACTCTCATTATTGGGAAGAATCGCTATCATTAAGATGAACATTCTGCCTAAAATCCTGTTTCTGTTTCAGAATATCCCAATTCAACTCGACTCTAAATTTTTTCAAAATTTGGATAAATTATCACTAAATTTTATTTGGCAGGGGAAAAAACCAAGAATTAAATTGAAATATTTACAAGACACGAAGGAAAATGGGGGTTTTGGATTGCCAGACTGGGAATTATATTACCACGCCGCGGCCCTGAGCTGGATTAGAGAATGGGTAATCTTGAGAAATAGAAGACTATTAACTTTAGAGGGTCACGATTTGCAATATGGCTGGCATGCTTTCCTATGGACGGAGAAACAAGGTCTTTTCTCGCATTTTCAAAGACACCGGATCAGGCAAGCGCTACTCAATACTTGGAAAAAAATTAGATCTCACAATTACACCAAAATACCGGTCTGGCTATCCACCCTTGAAGCGATAGTTTACCCAAATCTGTTTGATTTGGGTAACATAATCTCATACAAGGATATTCTGAATGAGGAGGGGGAATTGAAACTTAGGAATGAACTAGAATTACAAGGTATAAAACTCGATTGGTGGGCCTACTTACAAATCCAATCGAGATTTAGGAAGGATAAAAATGAATGGGGGATATATACCTCTGAAACAGCATTGGACAAAATATTATTGGGACCGGACTCAAAACAAATAAGGAATTTTTATAAATTACTTTTGGGATATAAGCTGTTTGAAGAGCAAGTGAAAGACCCCATGTTGATCTGGGCTAACAATTTAGGACATAACATCGACCTAGATACTTGGCAAACAATTTGGGATAGGAATAAAAGGATAACACTGGCCTCATCGTATAAAGAAAATTTATTTAAAATGTTTTACCGATGGCATCTTCCCCCAGCCCGCTTAGCAAAAATGTACACAACAGTATCTCCCAAATGTTGGAAGTGTTCTGAAGAGATAGGCACATACTTCCACACGTGGTGGTCTTGCAGTAAAACACAAAAATTTTGGAGAATGATTTGGATTTGGCTGAAAGAAATATTGAAACAAGATCTGGAGTTTAGTCCAGAACTTTTCTTGTTGGGAATCACGAAAGAGAAATATCCTAAAGATGTGCTATACTTAACGATCCATATTATCACAGCAGCTAGAATATCATTTGCGCAAAAATGGAAAAAGAATGAGATCCCAGGACAAAAAGAGGTTATTAGGAAAATTTGGGATTGCGCTGAAATGGACAGATTAACTTTGGAATTAAAGAATAAAGATCAATCAGACTATTATAGAATTTGGAACAAATTGTATCTTTGGATGGATAAAAAGAAAGGTCTCTATTAGGTTTTACAGACTAGCTCACTGTTTTAAATATTGTGGTATTTCACCAATTTGTAATCTAAGTGTATTTAAGTGTATTTTTGATGTACATATATACATGTATATATATATATATTTAAACATTGTAGACAAAAAGGTTTGTCAGCTCGCTGGTACTGTGTCCAATGTTTTTAAATAATAAATTTAATTAAAAAAAAAAAATAGAATTGTGATGCAAGTGAATGATGGACAGAACAAAACAGTTATGTTTAGAAAGGATCAAGGAAGTAGAAAGAGAGAATAACAACAGATGAAATGGATGAACAACATAAAAAAAATTATAAGGCTGCCCTTTAGAGAACTACAAATTATTACTGGAGACCAGCTAAACCAGGGATCCCTAACCCCTGGTCCGTGGAACAGTACTGGGCATGCCAGCAACCGGTCCGCACAAACAAGCAAAGCCCCATCTGCAGGATGCAGGCAACACACAAAACCACACCCCTTCCAGTCCGTGGAAAAACCTCTTTCCACGTAACCGGTCCCTGGTACCCAAAAGGTTGGGGACCTCTGAGCTAAACAATAAACACTGGTCTTTGCAGTCAGGAATCAAATTTGAAGTCACTTAATTAACTAACGTATCTCCAACTAACAGCTGGTTTTGCCATATAACACATTATTCCCAAAACTATTCTGAACCTCAGTATCAGTTTTTTTATGGAAGGAATAATGATAACAGTGAAGCTTCCAATAGAAATTAAAAAATACTCCTAGCCCACCTGAGAAACAGTAATAATCTGGATCTGAAACTCTCATCAACTATAAGGAAACATGGTTGGTTCATATGATTGCTTCAACAAATGACAAGTTTGTTCTACAACACTATACATGAGCCATAGGCTGTCATTTTTCATTCCCTTCGTTAAACAAATATTTCAGGATACTTCATTTAGAGATTAACTGTTATTTTTCTTTAAAAGTATCCTGCCAAACTGGGTGAATTATGAACTTGTAAAAGTAAAATATTCACAAAGACCTCATATATGGATCAGAGATGGATATCGCTAATTTAGTGGATGTTCAGCAACATCTAAAGGACCTTAGTGTAGTGCTTCCTCAGACCAATACTTGAACTAGAAGGCTTGCAGACATTCAATGAAGAGCTCTTGTAAGATATTTACATTGCAGATATCAGAAAAACCACTAATAATGACAAGAAACACATAGTGCAAACTCTATGATGCATGTCCTAATGTAGCAGTGGACCAAGAATCTCTCTCATTTGGAGAAGTGGTCAATATCAGTGCATTGTTACTGTAATTGACCACTCTAGTCTGGGGCCCTTTGTTAGCTTTGGTCCTCAAATTAGTTCCTCCCATATAATATTGATAAAATAAAATGCAATGGCAACTTTACACAGCCAGTTTGACAAATGGCATACGGAAGACTTATAACAAACATGGACTGCCATCCTGAATCTATACAGAAACTATTTGACAGATCTGAAAAACAAGGCAAACGATGGATACTCTACACCAGGGGTAGGCAACCTCGGCTCTTTTATGACTCATGGACTTCAACTCCCAGAATTCCTGAGCCAGCTGGCTCAGGAATTCTGGGAGTTGAAGTCCATGAGTCATAAAAGAGCCGAGGTTGCCTACCCCTGCTCTACACCAAGAGTGTTTTTTAATCCAAACCACAATCTCAAAGCTCAATTTCATCAGTGTAAAACATGATTTAATAATTACCACTGAACAACTTCATACTTAAAACTGTCATGTTGGGGCTGTTGTTATGAAGAAATATGAGGAGGGAGCACTATGTATTTGAGCTATACAGAAAAAATGGATATAAACCTATTAAATGATAAAAATTTTAACAAATGAATAATTAAGAATATCCAATACTTTCAACATCTATATAACTATATCTATATTGGAGTAGCAATAGATAGTTACTGATATGAGACCAGGACCCTTTATTCAGACATTTTCATTTACAAGCATCAAAATGATCTTTTCTCTTTTGTTGCAATTGATGTGCTATTTGGTATGCTATTTGGCATGCTACCAAAATTTTTCTGAATCAGAATTAGATCACACCAGAGACTGTAGATAACATGTAGAGTTCTTCATAGACTATTTGTAAACTGGAGAAGCCCCAAACAATATGCAACAATAAGCTCAAAACAAAGTTTCAGTGATCTAAAACCCTTCTCATATTTATGTAGTTTGAGGCATGGCTTCTTGCCACTTTAACAAGCCCACTCAAGCTTCAGACGGATAAGCCTCAACCTCCGTTTTCATCCACCAAAAATGGAAACAGAAAACCACTGTTTTTTAAATAAAGGACATTTTCTCTTGATCAGTTAGTTCCAGGATAGATTAGTTAAAATTGGGATCATTCTTAGTTGATAATATTGGCCATGTATTTCAAGAAGCAGGTCAAATATAAAGCGATCTCCTTGCATACAGAAATAGTGAGAAGTAAAATATATGGAGCAAAGAAGACCAGACATGAGATAATGACTATGTAATACAGAAATTTGCAGCTGAAAATATTAAATCAGTCTAGAAATGGTTTACAAAGACATGTTTAATGCTGAAAATTTAAATGTGAGTCACTGGTTTAATAACGCCTCCCTTGATCTAGAGAGAACATTTATGGTTTTGTTTTGTTTTAAATCCCATTTATATCCCGCCCTTCTCCGAAGACTCAGGGCGGCTTACAATTTAAAGCACAAACCAATGTGCTTAGCAATAGCCTTCATTCTATGTGTATGCCTGCTTATTAGGGCTTTCGCCCACCCCTGTTAAGGTCACTTAAAATGCTATTTACTTTTCAAACTATTGAAATTCATCTAACTTAACAAAAAGGAGTTCCAGAAACTATGTATAATTACAGTTCTGGGGTGTAAGGTAGTTATTGCAGAAAAGCTTCAGGAGGTGGCAGCACTTAGCTGACCTTGTCAAGCCTGGTTAGTGCTTTTATGAAAGGCTACCAGAAAATCCCAGGACTTTAGGTTAAACAGGAAGTCAAAAACACCCCAGAAAAGAACAGAAGCAAATCACCTTTGTGTGCCTGTAAAGAAAGTTATACATCCATGTCCATGAAATCATCAGGAGTCTAGCTCACCTCAAAGGACACATAACTTTTATTGCCAAAGAAGAAAAAGGTAAATGTGCCTTTTCTAAATGTAACAGTTTTTTTCCACCTGCTTTAGCCTAGATTCAAGCAACCTGGCTGTGCGTGCTGGCATCTCGGGAAACTCAGATCATTCCATCTCTTACTATGGGGGGTGAGTTATTACCCCCCGTAGATAGGGCTCGCAACTTGGGAGTCCTCCTAGATTCACAGCTTTCTTTAGAAGATCATATAGTAACTGTGACTAGGGGGGCCTTCGCCCAGGTTCGCCTGGTGCGCCAGTTGCGGCCCTATCTAGACCGGGATGGCTTGCGTACAGTCACTCATGCGCTCGTGACCTCTCGGTTAGACTACTGCAACGCTCTCTACATGGGGCTGCCCTTGAGGACCACTCGGAGGCTCCAACTGGTGCAGAATGCAGCTGCGCGAGTTGTGTTGGGGGTCTCTCGATACTCCCATGTTACACCTCTGCTCCGTGAGCTGCATTGGCTTCCAGTTGCCTTCCGGGTGAGATTCAAGGTGCTGGTAATGACCTACAAAGCCCTACATGGCATGGGTCCGGAGTACCTTAGGGAGCACCTGCAGCTGGCATCAACTTCCCTCCGCCCAGTGCACTCCCACGGAGAGGGCCTCCTCAGGGTGCCACCGGTCAGAGAATGCCGACTGGTGGCCCCCAGGGGGAGGGCGTTCTCTGTGGGTGCGCCTGACCTTTGGAACCATTTACCAGTTGAGCTCCGGATGGCTCCCGACCTTCGCTCCTTCCGACGTGATCTAAAAACCTATTTGTTTGAACAAGCCGGCCTGGTCTGATGGGTTTGGGGTTTTAATTATTGTTTTTAAGTAATTTATTTATTGTATTTGGGCACTATGGTTTAATCTGTTTTTAATTTTTGTATTTTTGTATTTTGGTATTTATTGCCCTGTTCACCGCCCTGAGTCCTTCGGGAGAAAGGCGGTATACAAATTAAATTAAATAAATAAATAAACCTGAACTTGAGAAGATTGGTTTGATACTCAGAAGGCCTCCACCGACCTCACACTGTACCTTGCAGCATTAGAGCCACAGCCACGTTGATACAGAAATGTATTTACAGTTTCTTTGTTGGTTTCAACGAGACCCGTTCAAGTCAATTTTGCTGAAAGAGCAACTTCAGAATAAGTCCTGTTCATGCTTCTGTCCAGCACATGCTTGAGGCTAATGGTACAGGAAGAGACAGAATCTTCTGATCCTGTGGGGTCAGAGTTAGCACTTTCAATGCCTGAGATCCTCCAGTGACAGACACGCAACTGTATAATATTTCTCTTACCCAAATACTACTATTTTCCTCCAGGAATCCCAGCTGATGGAAGAATATGCCACTTTTAATTAGCCAATTTTATTTCTGTTTCTTAGGTGCAGGATCCACTAAATAATTCCATTCCTCAAAGGTCTCTTATGACTAGAGCAGTTTTAAGTGTGCTGAATTTTCACTCATTAGTTATATCACTTTTCCAATGCTGGAAAATATTCGTATATAAAGCCAAACTTTCTTTTGAGCTTTATGATCATGATTTCTTTTGAGAATCAATTTTTTTCACAAGTGTCAACGATCTTTGATCGGCCTTTTCAAAACCTTCTATAAAGTAATATGTCAAAGATTATTATGATTTAGAAAGCAGACTTCTCTCCCTTAAGTAAAATCTTAAATAGACCCTATATAGGCCCAAATAATACAATCCCAGTTCTTTGCAAAATCCCATAGTGGAAGTAAAACTAGTAACAATAATAGTAAATACCAGTAATGCAAAATATCTAGCTCAAATCTTTGCAAATCTTCCATATCTTATCTCTAATACATTTAAAGATGTTGAGACTCTAGAAAGAGTGCAGAAAAAAGCAACAAAGATGATTAGGGGACTGGAGGCTAAAACATATAAGGAACGGTTGCTGGAATTGGGTATGTCTAGTTTAATGAAGAGAAGGGTGAGGGGTGACATGATAGCAGTGTTCCAATATCTCAGGGGCTGCCACAAACAAGAGGGAGTCAAGCTATTCTCCAAAACGCCTGAAAGCAGGACAAGAAGCAACGGAGGAAAACTAATCAAGGAGAGAAGCAACCTAGAACTAAAGAGAAACAATTAACCAGTGGAACAACCTGCCTCCAGAAGCGGTGAATGCTCCAACATTGGAAGTTTTTAAGAAGAGACTGGACAGCCATTTGTCTGAAATGGTATAGAGTTTCCTACCTGAGCAGGGGGTTGGACTAGATGACCTCCAAGGTCCCTTCCAACACCATCATCATCATCATTATTATTATAGCTAAAGCTCACTAGCTGCTACTATTTCAGATTCAGTCTTTATCTGAAGATGAAAAACTAAAAATGCATGATGCGTTTAGAAGAGAAACATGCAGTTAGGTTGTTCAGTAAATCAAAATCATGGTAAATACAGCCAAGTATTCTCAAATTGTTCTTCTCAGAATTAAAAAAAGTGCTCTGTTATTTCGGAGTTTAAAATATCTAGTGATATTTCATGCTTTCAATAAATGCCCAATAAAATTCTGATATCTGAACTGGTGCTAGAAGTACCAGAAAGAATCTTCATTTCCTTATTTATCTCATACTCCTTATATGCATTTTTTCCACCGTTTAAAGTAGAATTTCAATAGCAATAGCATTTAGACTTATATACCGCTTCACAGTGGTTTACAGCCCTCTGTAAGCAGTTTACAGAGTCTGCATATTGCCCCCAACAATCTCGTTTTACCGACCTCAGAAGGATGGAAGGCTCAGTCAACCTTGAGCTGGTGAGACTCGAATTGCCAAACTGCTGGCAGCCGGCAGTCAGCAAAAGTAGCCTGCAATACTGCATTCTAACCACTGCACCACCAGGGCAATGCAGAATCTTCAGGGATAGAAATTCTAAATCTACCCCACTGCCTCCTACCCCTACCCCAGAGGTCCCCAACCTTGGCCACTTTATGACTTGTGGACTTCAACTCCCAGAATTCTGGGAGTTGAAGTCCACAAGTCATAAAGTGGCCAAGGTTGGGGACACCTGCCCTACTCTACCCTACCCTACAGCTTACACAGTGACAAGACCTGCAATGATTTTAAGTGAATCGGGAAAGCCTAAATTTCTCCAAATTTGTGATTCCTCTGAACAGAGAACAGTGATATCAATGATGTCATTCCATACCTAGATCTTCTCATGGAACACTCTGCCTGTCGTTCTGCTAGCTATAATACTCCTTTCCTTTGGTCTGGTCACTGAAAGTTTGCTGTGATAGTCTCATGTGTGACTACCAGATCAAATTATATCCTTTCAGTTCCCAGCACCCTCTAGTTTGTAGAAACTGCAGCAAATGGAATGACAGTGTTAATTAGGAAATTCTGCCACAAAATTTCTATCGATCAAACACTGTTGCTCTAGTTTGGCTCAAGAATTACATGGTGTATTCTTCCCATTAGCTATTCCTCTATTGAATCTGCAGAGGCAATTTCTAAATTTTTGCATACTCGTTTTAGAATGGTGTTTATTCTAAATTCAAGAGGGAAACACTTCATCTTTTTCCTGAAGAGGCGCTATTATTTAAAATGTATAAATATTCAAGAAGACAAAAATAAACTTAGTTGGTTACTGGTATGTGCTTAGTGGTACATACTTGAATGCAACTTTGCCAACTATCCTTTTGGTATGAAATTTACTTTAATCTTACATGTGAGGTTCCTTCCACCACAAAAAAGACTCGAAATAGGGTGGCAGGAAAATAGGTCAAGCAACTGTATCAAGACAGAAGCTGACATCTCAAGTCCACATCAAGTAGGAAAAATAAGAATGAAATTTCTGGACACAGATTTTTCAGAACTATTCAAAGGGAGGGAAAGATTTAAACATCCATCTGTTATCCTATGAATACCCAGACTTAGCAGCTCTCTTGATAATGCATATTTATACATAAGAACTATGAAGAAGATGCTCTGGGGAAAAACTGGTTAAATGGGAGAAAGAGAATAGGGTATAGATATCAAGAAGTTCTGTAGGTTATGGTGTACATGGAAAAATGAATTTTCATCTATGTTTATTTTCTCCTCTATAAAAGATAAGATTCACTGCAAATATTTTCTCTACTATTGCTTAAAAACAAAGCACAGAATATTAGTTCCTTTTGCGTGCATACAACCTCTCTAGCTGTTTTTGCTAATATGTAAGTGGGAAATAACGGGATGCGGTGGCTCAGTGGGTTAGGATGCTGAGCTTGTCGATCAGAAGGTCGGCAGTTTGACGGGTCGAATCCCAAGTGCCGAGTAACAGAGTGAGCGCCTGTTACTTGTCCCAGCTTCTGCCAACCTAGCAGTTCGAAAGCACGTAAAAATGTAAGTAGAAAAATAGGGACCACTATGGTGGGAAGGTAACAGCATTCCATGCGCCTTTGGCGTCTAGTCATGCTGGCCACATGGCCACGGAGATGTCCTCGGACAAGCGCTGGTTCTTCAGCTTTGAAACAGAGATGAGCACCAGCCCCTAGAGTTAGAAACGACTAGCACGCATGTGCGGGGGAACCTTTACCTTTACTTAAGTGGGAAATAATGACACCAATGAAAGAAAAACAGAAAAAAAATCCTTTAAAGCCAATCTTCATAAACCTTCACAATCACAGCATTTAGGAAATATACTAATTTAGTTAGTCTAAAAAAAGGGCAAACAACTGTGATTTTGGATGCTAAAAGTTTAAACATTTAGTTGAGAACAAACACAAGTTTCATTAATTTCAATGCCCAAGTTCTAAATAGCCTCACAATAAATAGAGATGTATGATTGTAGGGTGGTCAAAATACTTGTTAGCTAGCATTTGGCTTTAATTTATAACAGCACCTTCAAGTATTTATTGAAAAGGCCTGCCAAACCAACATAAGTACTTTTGTTGTTTTTGCAGGATACCTGAATACACAAGCTCCATCACCACCACCACAGCCATGTGAATGCACTTCGGGTGCTCAGCAATGGGAACCACAATTATGGTTGTTTGGCATGTCCCATGGTCATGTGATCGCATCTTACACCGGCTTTGCTAAAACTCGGCATTTTCTTCCAGTTTTTGGCAAAACTGGGTGCATAGCAAACCACTGGTTCACTTTGTCCTTAAGCGAACCCAGTGGTTTGCAGTGTTTACTTAATGACTACTGCATTCACTTAATAACTGCCACAAAAAAGGTTGTAAATCTGTTGATTGCTTTTCAAGAAAAACAGCAATTTTCTTTTAAGAGATTATTAATTTTACAACTGTTGTGACTTAAAACTCTTAAGTCTAAGAGTCCATTAGGGTCATAACTTGAGAACTGTGTGTACCAAAAATAAATTATGTAGCAATCTTCTTTTCTACAGCTCTTTTAAATGTTCTGCAAGACGTGCTCTTCAAAAGGCACACAAAAATGAAGGAAGCAGTTAAATAGCCATAATCATTATCACATGGAAGTTTTACTTTAATAAAAGATAGGACTGTGTTATTTAAAAATATGGTTTTTAACATGATTTTTGGCAGTAAAATTTATTAGTTTTAGACTTTATCATGCAGTAATGCAGTAATCCAGTTTCTCCTTTTTTCTCCCATTACATGCTTCAGAAACAGTGTGTGTTACTTTATGTATTCCTAAAACAAACCTGGATGCCTTTTTTGCAGTTTTCAGCACTGCATTTCTGCTCATAAAAGGCTGGTTGTTAGAGTGAACTTAACATGGAACTGAGATGTATTCAGATTATTCAATCTAAATTTACCACTAAGATTTGAACACTCTGGTACCCCAAAGCTAAAAAGAAGAAGAAGAAGAAGAAGGAGGAGGAGGAGGAGGAGGAGGAGGAGGAGGAGGAGGAGGAGGGGAGGGGGAGGGGGAGGAGAAAGATAGCCATTTAGTGCCCTGTTGTTATAGTAAATATTTTAGCATTTTTCAAGAAATATGGCAATTTTATGTTAAAATATTATCAACTACCAGGAAAAAAATAAAAAATGTTTAATTTTCAAACCAAAAAATGTTTAGTTTACTGAAAACTGTCAGCTGCCAAGTTATCATCAAATGAAATATGTCAGCCAAACATTTTCAGTGTAATAATAAACAGCATCAGCATAACTTAGCCAATGCAACTGAAAGTCAGGAATCTCTTACCAAATCTGTCACTATTCTGGCATGTGTATAAATAAATATATGCTACTACAGAACAGATCTATGCTACGCAAGGAGAAAAGTAAGGGGATAGAATGGACTGCTTTAGGCTGCTATATTACAACCAATGGCTTGCATGTGAAATGTGTATTTTAATATTTTAATGCAACATCCAGACAATTTGGCCAAAGAATCCATTCTGGAAGAAAAAGCAAAAGCAAAAGTCTTAAAGGATGCCAAGAGCAGGAAAGCCTCAACATGGGGAGGCCTGTTTGATGTCTGTCCTTCACTGAATAAATTTGAAATTGTTCCTATGGAACTCCAGATGGAAATGCAGACACAAGCAAATGCCCAATCACTCCACAGTCAGGCAATTCACAAGAATATTCTGTACTTAGGCAATCCATAATCTTGGTAGGAGCTATGGCTGAACCATCCTATTCCAAGACATTTCTGTTTCTGAAAGATTTAACAAAAATGTTAAAGGAAAAACTGATCTGGTTAAAATGGTAGCAAAGGTATGTATCACAGCGTCCCACTCTATGCCATTCTGTTGAAATTCTTGGAACCCTGTAAGTTGCAGCTGCCAATAATAGAATACTTTTTCATTTATTTAATGCATGAAATATTAATGTATATACCACTATTTATGTGCTTGCCAACTTTTTTTGTGTCTAATCCATTTATAATCTTCAACAAGTCATCAAAATTGAGTGAAGCTCCTAGTCCAAAAAACTGACTAGATATACTAGACATGCCAATAGCTAAAAAGTTGGGTATAGTATTCTACAGAGTGTGTGTATTAAAAATAATATCTATACTAGTATTATTTCCTTAAGCTACATTAATCCATTTGAAGTAGGCTCTCATCACTTTGTCGAAGCACAATATGGTTTAATTTGAAGTGTACTATATGCTAGTATTCTATTTTCTCTATTTTAATAGGTTTTTAACTAAAAGTAAGCAATTTACAAAAACTTAACTATTTTTTAATAAATGTTGGAGGTTAGGAACAAAGATGATATTTTTAAAAAATATCATCATTTTACCCAATGTATTTTTATATGATATCATAATTTTAATTTGCTATGAATTCTCAGAAAGAAGAATGGTGAAAGAAGAATGAGATACTTTATAATAAAAAGAAAATGAAGACATTTTAAATGACAACTAGAGGGGCAAATTGACCGGCTTAAAAGAACCAGCTGTAAATATCTGGTTTTTCTTTTGGAAACCTCTGTAATAGATTCTTGCTCCTCATCCTCTAAAACCATGGCATTTGTACATGGAAAAGTTTCAGAGAAATCTCTTATACAGCAGCTTTCTGCCATTTATCATTTTAAAAGCTCCTTGATATAAAATGACTGTAAATGTTTCAACAGTTCCCCAAAGTATTATATTTAAGTGGAGAAAGAGGCCTACCTAAAGATTTGCTGATTCTTGCAAAATGGCAGACATGCCTATACAAAGCTGAACTAATACTTCCATTTCAAGAATGTTGTGTTTCAATCATATGCAGAGATATAAAATCACAAAAATCAAGATGGAAGCCCCAAAATACAAAGTAAATTAGAAAACTATTCTTTACATAACATATCATAGCTGCCAGACTTAAGGCATTTTAATAAACAGAATAGTGAGTGAGCATCTGGATGTAGTTGATCAACATAATGTAGTATAAATAAAATAATAGATATAATCAGCCAAGAAAGAAAATGATGTCTTAAAAAAAGGAAACATAGAAGGAAAGTGTTTAAACTCTTTAACTTCCCTATAAAGTCTTGAATTCCCTACCACACAAATATATAATAAAACACATTCCAAGTAGCATGTTGAATGATGTATCCATGTGCTATTCCACTTAGTTCATTTGTAACTCTTATACTTGTCATAATTTTATCTTATTTTTTGCAAAATGATGAATAATAAATAAATAAATAAATAATCTGGAGTTATTAATCTCATTAGATACCAACTATACGAGTGGCTCCTAAATCAACTATATGAATCAAGAAGGTTGATTCTGGAGAGAGGGATTTGAGAAGAAAAATAGCAGGGATATGAACAAGAATGCTATATCAGCAGAACTCAAATACTCATAAGGATGCCAAGTGTTGTCATAAAGAGACATCAGGGCAGAATAGGAGGCTAATACAGGTAATCCTTGACTTAAAACCACAATATAGCCCAAAATTTCTGTTGCTGTGTGAGACAGTTAGGTAAGTTTTTCCCCATTTTATAACCTTTCTTGCCACAGTTGTTAAGTGAATCAGTGTAGTTGTTAGTAACATACAGTGCTTTTTTTGTAAAAGAAAAAGGTGCCGGAACTCACAAATGTCATACAACCCGCCTTGCCTACCCTACAAGGTTCCATCCAAAAAAGGTGCCGGAACTCCGTTCTGAGCATTCTATGAGAAAAAAAGCCCTGGTAACATAGCTGTAAACTGAATCTGGCTTACTTACCCATTGACCTTTCTTGTCAGAAAGTCACAAAATGGGATCACACGACCCTGGGACACTGCAACTGTCATAAATATGAGCCAGTTGCCAAGTGTCCGAATTTTGATCACGTGACCCTGGGGATGCTGCAGAAGTTGTTAAGTGTGAAAAAGTTCATAAGTCACTTTTTCAATCCCACTCTAACTTTAAACGGTCACTAAATGAATGGTTGTAACTCAAGGGCTACCTGTAAGCCTTTTTGGTGTGAATATGCTGACTCCTTGGTGGATCTAGGCTCCCAAATCAAGACTGCCATAATCACCCAGAACCAAGAAACATGTTCTATTATGATGGGGCTTGTCTATAGTTTCTCAACTCCATTCTAGCTGAAATGCATAGGTTCAGTCCAGATAGCTGCCTCATCAAACTGAAACTTTTAGTAAACCCCCTATCTGGCATTCCAACTGATTATTTATTTTATTTTATTTTTATTTATTTTATTTTAATTCCATTTATATCCCGCCCTTCTCCGAAGACTCAGGGCGGCTTACAAGCTTAGCAGTAGCCTTCATTCTATGTATATGCCTGCTTATTAGGGCTTTCACACACACCCCCAAGCGGCATTATTACAAAGTCAGCTTAATTGCCCCCAACAATCTGGGTCCTCATTTTACCTACCTCGGAAGGATGGAAGGCTGAGTCAACCTTGAGCCTGGTGGGATGCGAACCTGCACTAATTGCAGGCAGCTGGTGTTACTTAAGGAGGCATTAGCTCACTGCTCCACCAAGGCTATTTGTTGGTAATCCAATAATACTATTTCACTCCAGCTAAAATACAGAGATGGGATGTTATGGCCATACTGTAACACGATTCTGTATTTTCAGTTCTAACACATGGTTAGCTACATTTTCAAGAGTTCCAAGACAGAGGCTAACATAATTCAACATTATATATATTTTTGAACAATAAATAAATTGTTCAATAAGTAAATAAATGGGCATATGATTGAATTATCTGAATGTGAAAATATATACAGTACTCCTTACTCGTTTTCAAAAAAAAGAAGAGGAAACCAAATAGATTAATAGGCAGCTTCTTTCAATCTAATGCTGAGCGTATTGGGATTATTACAGTATTCTCAGAATTACTACTCGGTTTACCAACTTCCAGGCATTTTTATCCCAATATACAGAACAGGGCTTTTCAACCAGTGGTTACGGGTACCACCTGTGGTACATTGGCACCTGGCAGGTGATACGCGACCATCCTAGAAAAGTGGTAGTGGGGGAGGGGAATGAGCACCGCACAAGCCTGAGCGAGAGACGGCTGGAGCTGCAGGGCTGTCAGGGCTCAGCGGAAGCGCCAGGATCAGCGCTTCTTCGGGGTTGTCAGGGCTCAGCGGAAGCAACAGGATCAGTGCCAGGCTCCAGCTGGAGCTTGGCGCTAATCCTGGCGCTTCAGAGCCCAGAAGAAGCACCGATCAGCTGGAATGTTGCAGCATCTCCAGGGTCTTGTGATTTACATTCAGATGCTTGCCAAATGATTCATATTTATGATGGTCACAGTGTCCCAGGGTCATGTGAAGTGACCAAAACCTGCTGTAACCACCCAGCAGATGGGGGGGAATAAAAACCAAATACCTCCCCACCCCACCCCCGCTGCCAATCGTCAACAGAAATGCTCACAACAATGAAAACCTCAGACAGGAGGAAGAGCGCCACTGGGCGGGCAGGCAGGTGTCTTGCTCGGCTGTGGCTTGGGGGGCACTTTTTTCAGTGCCATTGTAACTTCGAACAGTCACTAAGCAAACTGTTGTAAGTCGAAGACCTGTACTTCATCACTTTTTTCCTTTTTTGGGGGGGGGGGTCATCAAGTTTTTGACACCTTGCTAGGCGACTGGTGGTACTCGGATGTTGTCATATCCTAAAAATGGTTCAATGGGTGAGAAGGTTGAAAAGCCCTGCTTTAGATCAAACTCGCATTTCAGGAACTAGAGCTGGCCTTCAATATTTGAAAGGGAAGGGTAGATTGCCATTTTTTCCAACTTGGCTCATAATTTATAAATAAAAATGAGATGGAACTTGGAGGAAAATAAATTACGCTTCTTACATATTCTACCACTGAAAGCAAGCATTTCAAAGTATTTCCAACCATCAGGGCTGGGAAATCCTTCTGCAAGATTTTTTTTTGTTGTCTGCTAATGAACAACAGGTTGTTCTAAACTGTGTGAAAATGCTGTACAGACACAGCCTCAGAGCAAATAGCCCTTTGACTAAGAACTAAACTAAACAGATCTGTCAGGTGCTGGAAGTTCTGGTTGATGTTTAAACCAATATCCCATTGTTTCCATTAAGAACAGCATTTAACAACAACAAAAAGTTTCCATCAAGTAATTCCCAATTCTACCTAACAGATTTAGTTTCTAAGGATCTTTTTAAAGTTCAATTGACAGCAGGGTAATAGGCTGTACATACTAAAGGTTCTGCTTTTCAAACTGATTCCATGCTTGTCTGTTTTTAAATCTGGGGAATAGACTGTGCAATAACTTCATATACCTTCAGGCTTTCTGGAACAGTGAGAGTAAATGATTAAATCTATTTAGTAAATCATCTGATGTTTTTAATTTCTCCACTGTAGTTTTTGCCAATATTTCATCATCTTCCTTTTCTACCACATTCTCCTTATGCAGTTAATATTGAAGCTCATTTCAAATAACCCTAAAACAATACAGAATACTTCTGATAAAATAGAACCTCAGTGTTCATACGTCTGTTTTTATTGTAAACAGGATGGCTTGCTGTCCACCAAATATTTCATGAGACTGCAGCCTGCCTATCTTGCTATGCATTTAAGACAATCTGGACTACTTCCTGATTTTCAGTTTGAGTTCATTAGTGTAAAAAAGAAAGTCAGTTTTAGAATCTAAGACAGTATGTCTTCTTGGGATGAACATAATTATATTATATTATAATATAATACAAGTAAAAGGTAAAGGTAAAGGTTCCCCCGCACATGCGTGCTAGTCGTTTCCAACTCTAGGGGCCGGTGCTCATCTCCGTTTCAAACCCGAAGAGCCAGCGCTTGTCCGAGGACGTCTCCGTGGTCATGTGGCCGGCATGACTAGACGCCGAAGGCGCACGGAACGCTGTTACCTTCCCACTGTAGTGGTCCCTATTTTTCTACTTGCATTTTTACGTGCTTTCGAACTGCTAGGTTGGCAGAAGCTGGGACGAGTAACAGGCGCTCACTCTGTTACGCGGCACTCGGGATTCACCCCGCCAAACTGCCAACCTTGTGATCGACAAGCTCAGCATCCTAACCCACTGAGCCACCGCGTCATAATACAAGTAGTGACTACCAAATACTCTTTCCGTATAGAGCTCAATTCTACATTAAGAGAACTAGAGAAAGGACTGCAACGCTGATATCCAGCATGTGCATAAAATGTGAACATGGTCTCTTATTCCATGCCACAATAAACAGAATCCAGTTCCTGTTTATTAAAGTAACAAACATTGCATTATTGTGAAAAAAATCGTACAAGGAATAAAGCATAGCTCGGCTATCATTATGTCCTAATACTTCATCTAGGAGTCACGACCTTGCTGAAAGTTGCACTGATGTATCTTCTTTTCAGTTCAGTTTCATCCCACCTGCACTACTCAGGATAGTATGGTACTTGTTATAGCAAAAGCCCCAGTGTTTACAGGCTGGAATGAAACTGGGATAAATACTAGGAATTAACAAATTACACCTCTATGTTATTGCTAGGAAAGATTTTTTCTGGCAAAATGTTAAACACACTGTACCTTTTTTTCTGAACAGGCAAATATTACTGCACAGTTTTGACTATTTCTCTCTTGAAATATGTCAAATACTGACCTCAGCATGAAAAAAACAGTTACCTCATTGTCAGTTCCCACATCAAGCATAACGGGTAGACACTCCTGGGGCTTTACTCCTCCACACGCTGTGTAAAGTGCTAGTTTACCCACCGGGATGCCCATTCCATAACAACCTAGGTCTCCAAGGCCGAGAATACGTTCTCCATCAGTCACCACAATAGCCTGTGGAAAAGTATGGTAAGCATTATAAAACTGCAAAGGTATCCTGAATTCTTTGTTAAGATCAGTTTTAAGGTCTTTCTTGGTATTATTATTTTCTGAACAACTACCACGAATGAATGAATGAATGAATGAATGAATGAATGAGCGAAAGAACAAATGAACAAATGAATGAAATACTGCATTTTCTTTAAGGCCATTATTTAAGTAAATCAATCAATTATATGGGCTGATTTAATCACTACATGAGAAACAACACATGGCAAATAAAGTCCACATACTACATTCTGTTTAATGATGCCTTTTATTTCCAGAATGGATAGTGGGTCTAATCCTACTAATAATAAAAGGAAACAAGGTATTTTTTATCAATTTCCCTTTTCCTCCTGCTTTTCCAGAGACTTGCCCATACTCCCAGAGCAGATTTTGCAGAGAATACAAGACAGTGAAAGAAAAAGGCAAAAATCATGTTCTTTTTGAATTTGTCAATATATAAAATATATTTCTGATGAAAGAAAAGATACCAGTGGATATAATTTTATTCCTTAAATGTTTTAGATAAAGCAAATAAAAATATAACTCTCTGTTAAGACAACAACTGCCATCTGCAGTTTTTATTGCCCAATTCATTGGAGAGTTCTGGCTAATTATTTCTTTTTAATAGATGCTCTAATAAATTTGTTGTTTAAAAACTGCAACATCTTGCTGTGATTTAAAGAGGGGAAAAACTTAGCAGTCCTATTACTAAAACAATCTATGTGAGTACAAATAGCCCATTAACATTTGCCCTAAAAAATGTAACTGTTTAACACATTGCTTTAACTCCTCTGAGTAATGATTCATGTTTTGTGATGTACATTTCCAGCTCTGAGTAATGATGCTGTGCTATTTCCAGTTCTTATTTTCCAACTTAAGGATTTAATTTCTGACAAGAAGCTATATTAATCAACCAATTAGGTATAGGGAGTCTTTATCAGCCCATCTGTCACATTTATCCCAGGGACACATCTTGTGGCAGAATGCAGAAATAGGTACAGCTAAGCCCCTTCATTCTCCCTTCCTCTCTAATATAAGCCCCCCTTAACAATTTTACATTAATAATTTCATCTCCTCAAACTGGCATCTACCCATAGATCATCCCCCATTATTTTTCATATTTACAAAAAAGGAATCCTGCATAGGCATTCCTGTTTTCAGAAACGTCCAAATGGTTGAACTTTGAAGGAGATGTTTTCTTTTACCTAGTAAAGCCTTCTTGATCCTTTTGCTTAGTAATTGTTTGGTTCTTTCTACCTTAAGAAAGCAATCCAGATAGGGTTGAAATATGGATGGATGGAAATATGGATGGAGGTAGTGACAGATTTTATTTTCCTGGGCTCCAAGATCACCGCAGATGGGGACTGCAGCCAGCCATGGCAAACCTAGACAGCACACTAAAAAGTAGAGACATCACCCTGCCAACAAAAGTGCATATAGTCAAGGCTATGGTCTTCCCAGTTGCAATGTATGGCTGTGAAAGTTGGACCATAAAAAAGGCTGAGCACCAAAGAATTGAGTCCTTTGAACTATGGTGCTGGAGAAGACTCCTGCGAGTCCCTTGGACTGCAAGGCGATCAAACCGGTCAGTCCTAGAGGAGATCAACCCTGACTGCTCTTTAGAAGGCCAGATCCTGAAGCTAAAACTCAAATACTTTGGCCACCTAATGAGAAGGAAGGACTCACTGGAGAAGAGCCTAATGCTGGGAAAGATTGAGGGCAATAGAAGAAGGGGACGACAGAGAATGAGGTGGCTGGATGGAGTCACTGAAGCAGTAGGCGTGAGCTTAAATGGACTCCAGAAGATGGTAGAGGACAGGAAGGCCTGGAGGAACATTGTCCATGAGGTCGTGATGGGTCGGACACGACTTCGCAGCTAACAATAACAATAACAACAACAACAACAACAACAATGGATGGATGGAGAATGAGAAAACCCCATAGAATTACTGCTCAGTTGAAGCAGTGGGTAAAAAAGAAAAACAACTGGGGCAAAGGGTCTCTTTGATATAGCCTCCCAACCAGCAGGATTTCCTGGAAATTAGGACTGAGAACAATGAAAAAAGAAAGAAAAAGACGATAGTGCTATTGATAATTACAAAGTAGTCTATATGAGACTAAAGTACTAGGGTAAAAATACAGGTTTGTTAACAAGACTCTACAAAGATGTTAACAATATGCATTAAAGATATTTGTGTTGTTTTTGCTAGATCTACAGAATTTGGAGTTTATTTTGTTATCAAGAATTACAGATCGAGAGGGAGAATGAGTTGGCTAAAAGAATTCAGTAAAAGAATTACACTACATCTTACTCTAATCTACACTTTCATCACAGCAACGTATTGTAGTCAATATCTGAATTGGTCATGGAAAAGAAGAAAATATTCACTTAACGTTGTTAGTATGTCAGATTTCAAGCATAATTTAATGTATTGGTATACCTCTGAAATCCTAAGTGGCTTAGATCTTCACTGTCTAAGGCAGGGGTAGGCAACCTTGGCTCTTTTATGATTTGTGGACTTCAACTCCCAGAATTCCTGAGTCAGCATGGCTGGTTCAGGAATTCTGGGTATTGAAGTCCACAAGTCATAAAAGAGCCAAGGTTGCCTACCCCTGGTCTAACGGAAAGCCCATATCAATAGCATGGGTATATTAATCTGCAGGAATGGCCCTTCTGAAGAGATCCTGCAATTTACAACTCATCTATCCATCTCACAGATGGAAGAAGGTGGAATTGCCTTAAACTGCAAACATTTTTAGAAGATCTGTCAAGGCACATGCCTTTTGCCAGGTTTTTAAAGTTAATTACAATTAACATTGGATTGGATTTTAACATTGGATTCAAATTTTACTGAGTATCAGCCATCTGAATAGTAAAGCAGAATATAATCAAATAAATAAACCAGCAAGAAAGCAGTACGATGGAGGAAATGCTGAAGACACACACAGTCCAAATGATGTGCAGATAAGAAGACCCTCGGAATACCATTCAAGCTAGATTTTCCCCACTGCTGCTTTAAAAATATGTGTAGTATAGTGCAAATAAGAAAACTGCTTAAATCACAGATAAGTCATGTTCATGAATCATCCTGCCAAATCAGCTGCTATCAACCAGATTTATTTATTTTTTTTAAAGGAGACAGCACTTCCAAAGTTCTCACAGAAAGAAGCTCAGGAACCCGAAGCTTCTGCGCCAGGGATTTTTCACCACAGTTTCAACATTTATGTAATGTAAACAAAAATAATCTGTTTCTAGTTTTTCTGTGCTAATCCTTTGAGAATACAACCATTGTTGCTTAAGAAACAGGTATTCAATGCTACATTCCACAATGATTACATATTTCTGTTCTGGCTCCAAAAATAAATATCTGAAAGCTGGTGAGAGGGGTAAAATCCATCAGTTATTGTCTGACATAATAGGGAATGATCTGGCAATGGTGCAGCAGCAATTGGCAAACCACCTGCTCTACCAACCCTGCATGCCTTTATAGATAGCACATATACCTGAAAGGGCAGCCAAGATCTAGAGAAGATTATGCATTCCACTGTAGAGATGGTGCATACCAAGTATCCAAATAATTTCAGTGCGCCCATTCAAAGCTCACTGAATCAAAGGGAAATCTTTAATAAGATGACAATGCTGTTCTCACACAAAATGTGGATTTAATCATATTAGCCTGCTATTTTCATAAAAATCCAAAGGAAAAAAATGCATTCTCTTAGAAATATAAAATTAATAAACAATGCTAGACACATTAGTGGCCTAGCAAACATACTTACAGAAAAAGCTAAGTAGGCCATACTGATAGGATTTTAAGAGTTGCGAAGGTAAGTTTTATGTAACATATTTAACTGAACACTCTAATATCCCACATCGTCCAGTATGTGCTATTATAAAGTATGACATCAAAATGTGTGTTCTATACAAATAGAATAACTCACATGAATATTTTTATTCCTTCATATACAGTACGTTGGATTTTTTTAAAAATCTCAAAAAGCATTCTTTAATTTAATTAATTTAATTTAATTTAATTTAATTTAATTTTAATTCCATTTATATCCCGCCCTTCTCCGAAGACTCAGGGCGGCTTACAAACTTATTTTTTGCACAACAATTTTAACTTCAACTTTGAAAGTTATCTTTGTAGTGCTTTTGAAGAAAAAAAAGCAAGCTAAAACTATTTTAAATAAACCTCAAGGCATTTTACTATATCCAAACTGAATGGAGGTGCTTTTATTAGTTTTAATATTTAAAATTATGATCAAAGTGTCCCATGTTTGAATATTCTCTACATTTTAAAAACCCCTAACATGTTAGAAAAACTGCCAGCTTCCTTTCTCTGAGACGTGCCCAGGAGGGGTACCAGATGAATGGAATTTTCAGGGGACATTCCAATATCAAAACAAAAACCAACACTATTTTTTACCCCAATAATCTATAGACATGAATCTAAGCATGCACATACATGCATCTAAGAGACACTTACCTTTATAGTAGTTTCAGGCCATGCTTTAAACAATGTTTCAATATGTCCTCGATCATGGGAAGTAATGAAGAGTCCTCTATAAGAAAGTAATTCAAACTTTAAATTATTTTTATGATTCCTTTCTTCCTTCCTTCCTTCTTTCCTTCCTTCCTTCCTTCCATTAATTTGATGTACAACTTTCAGTAACAATTTAATATACTGCTTACTGTTTATAGTTTTGTTAGTGATTTGTGCTATATTAATCAATCACATTTAGCTTATAATTCAATGACACTTAAGTTTTGTTTAGTGAAAGCGTATTAAATATTTTACAGTATACTTTGGAACATACCAGTCCTTACCTCTGTTTAACCACCCATACTAACTATCTGTAATTTATCTTCTACACTCCTATAAATATTGTATTTCTTTTTACTTATAGCCTTTTACTTACAGCCTTTCAAAAATATATTTTGAAAAATAGATGGCACCAATTCATGCTTTGTGTTATACCCACAGATATCTATCAACTCCACTGTATAAAATCAAAGATCAGCCGCTTAAGACCAGCGATTTATCAGCCACTTATTGTCAGCCACTTAGACTGATGCAGAAGTCACAGTAACAAATAAGATTAGCTTCATTCGGATTGATTCTATCCTTCCCTCTTTTGTTTCACAGTCCCAGAGCATTTTTTAAAATTTCTTTCATTTCATCCTTAATTCTTGTTCTTTTCCATTTAGTCTTTCTATATTTCAAGGACAATCTTCTGTATGCCATGGAAATCACCAAATGAGCCTTTGGCCACTCATGGCTTTGATCAATTAAAGCTTTCATGCAATGTATTTAGTAAGCTAAAGAAGGAATAGACTAAGCTACTAGCTTTACTTGTAGCAGTACCAACAATAAGCACCGTATCAGTCAGTTCAGACAAATTTTGAAATGATTCCCACCAGCATAACAAAAGCCCAATTTACCCAAAGGATGGTCATGCTGTTTTATGCAAGCTAAATTCCCTAATCCAGAGACTAGTCTATGTGAAAACCAACTCTTGCTTAAATCCAATCATGGAGGCTTCAGCAGGGTATTAACTTACTTAGGATGGGTAAGTAGGAGATTATTACAATTGTGAAATGAAGGGATTTTAAAATTTTCCCTAAAATCTGATAACCCATTAGCTACAATATCATTTAAAAGTCTAAAAAATAAATAAATAAAAAGCACCATTTAACACCATTCTCAATAACTTGTTGAGAGTGTGGTGGCGCATCAGCTTCCTCTGTTCCTGGATGAAACTGATTATCTGGACCCCTACCAATCGGGTTTCAGGCCTGGGCACAGCACGGAGACGGCATTGGTCGCGCTGGCGAATGATCTCTGGCGGGCTCGGGACAGGGGTTGTTCCTCTGTCCTAGTCCTATTAGATCTCTCAGTGGCTTTCAATACCATCGACCATGGTATCCTACTGCAGCGTCTCAGGGGGTTGGGAGTGGGAGGCACCGTTTTGCGGTGGTTCTCCTATCTCCTGAGCCGCTCGCAGTCAGTGTTGACAGGAGGGCAGAGGTCCGCCCTGAGGCCTCTCATTTGTGGAGTTCCTCAGGGGTCGGTTCTCTCGCCCCTCCTGTTCAACATCTATATGAAGCCGCTGGGCGAGATCATTCGTGGTTTTGGGGTGGGGTATCATCAGTACGCTGATGATACCCAACTTTTTTTCTCCACCCCGAACAAAACGCAGCGATGGCCTCGCCGTGATGTCCCGTTGCCTGGAAGCGGTCCGGGTCTGGATGGGGAGAAACAGGCTTCGTCTCAATCCTGCAAAGACTGAGTGGCTGTGCATACCGGCATCTCGGGTCAACCATACTATTGCATCTCTAACGATGGGGGGTGAGGTATTACCCCCCGTTGATAGGGCTCGCAACTTGGGCGTCCTCCTGGATTTGCGGCTCAATTTTGAAGATCATATAGGAGCCGTGACCAGGGGGGCTTTTGCCCAGGTTCGCCTGGTGCACCAGTTGTGACCCTATCTGGACCGAGATGCCCTACACACAGTCACTCATGCGCTCGTGACCTCCCGTTTAGACTACTGCAACGCTCTCTACATGGGGCTGCCCTTGAGGACCACCTGGAGGCTTCAGCTGGTGCAGAATGCGGCCGCACAAGTTGTAATGGAGGTCTCCCGATACTCCCATGTAACACCTCTACTCCGCGAGCTGCATTGGCTTCCGGTTGCCCTTCGGGTGAGATTCAAGGTGCTGGTGATGACCTATAAAGCCCTAAATGGCGAGGGTCCGGGATATTTGAGGGAACACCTGCTGCCAGCATCAAGCTCCCTTCGTCTAGGGCGCTCCCACAGGGAGGGTCTTCTCAGGGTGCCGCCGGTTAAAGATTGCCGGCGGGTAACACCCAGGGGTAGGGCCTTCTCAGTGGGCGCGCCTGCCCTTTGGAACCAGCTGCCCGCGGAGCTTAGGACTGCCCCTGACCTCCGTTCATTCCGCCGGGACCTGAAGACCTGGCTCTTCGAGCTCTCTGGCCCAGGCTGAGAATTTTTAATTTTAATTTTAACTGGGTTTTTTATTTTCTCTCAGGGTTTTATTTAATCTTTTTTAATTGGTGTTAACTTTTGTATTGATTTTCTTTTAAATATCCTGTAAACCACCCTGAGTCCTTCGGGAAAGGGCGGTATATAAATCTAAATAAATAAATAAAATAAAATAAATAAATAAACTGCCTACATACTGGGAGAGAGAGAGAGAGAGAGAGAGAGAGAGAGATGATAGACAGACAGATATAGAGCTAGAGCTAGAGCTAGAGCGAGATAGAGATAGAGAGAGAGAGAGAGAGAGAGAGAGAGAGAGAGAGAGAGAGAGAGAGAGAGAGAGAGAGAGAGATAGAACTCAGGAGGTTACAATGCTAAAGCTTGGGATGTCACAACACAGCCAACCACCCAGGATGTTGCAGCACAGAACTCACGATATCACTACACAAGAGCTCAGGATGTCATCACACAGCCCATTATCCAGGTCGTTAAAACACAAAAGACTAATGGGCACATAGCCAACACCTCAGCCACACAGGATGTTACAAAACAGCCGACTAATCCACAAACAATAACCCTATCAACCAATCAACATGTAACAACACAGCCAACCAACCTACTTACAGCAACAAAGCCAGCACCCCCCCACACACACCAATATTTATAGAGAGACGGCAGCTCTGATCACACTTTGCTCGCACAAGCACGAAGCCGAAGACACCAGCCTGAAGATGATGAGTGGGACCTCGTGGAAACATCGCCAAGACACTATCAATCTTACACGGGAAAAGACCCGAATACGCCAAGACCTACATACCTGTACCCGTGAAAATCTACAAAAACATATATATAAATATAGATATAGATATAACAAATAAAATATAGCAATATGGCAGAAACTGGACTGGTATGAAAAAAATAAACACATCCACACTGTCCAAAGGAGTGGATTCTCCTTCATTAAAGGCCTGGGAGGAAAGCCAAGTCTTCAAGGCCCTTCAAAACAGCAGCAGGATGGGGGCTATCAGGATCTCTGGTACAATCTCGGGATTGTATCAGGGGCCACTCACTACTATAGAGAAGATATGCTTCCAGGGAACCAATAGACAGCATCATTTAACTAAAGAAACCCAAAATGTGCCAACTCTGCCAGATCAAACTGGACAGGATGATACTATGGGGCTGAAGCAGAACCTCAGTTGGCCAGGTTCAAATCAATTAGACTCCATCCCGATTTAATGAACATGAATTCTAGAAAAATTGTTTTCCAACGTTATAAACTAGGATTAGAAAAACTGGCATGGAAAATTCAATAAATGTTATACATAGGTGCACAGAGGCAGCTAGGAACATTTTGTGAGTGTGGGAAATGATGTGATTGGTTTAATGGTTCAAAAAGAGGTGTTGCCTAAGTGCAGTCACATATTCCGAAGCAGCTAGTTCCAAAAATTTGAACACCTTTTGTTATAATTAGAGGGACGCGGTGGCTCAGTGGGTTAAGACGCTGAGCTTGTCGATCAGAAGGTTGGCAGTTTGGCGGGTCGAATCCCGAGTGCCGCGTAGCAGAGTGAGCGCCTGTTACTCGTCCCAGCTTCTGCCAACCTAGCAGTTTGAAAGCATATAAAAATGCAAGTAGAAAAATAGGGACCACTACGGTGGGAAGGTAACAGCGCTCCGTGCGCCTTTGGCGTCTAGTCATGCCGGCCACATGACCACGGAGACGTCCTCGGACAAGCGCTGGCTCTTCAGCTTTGAAACGGAGATGAGCACCGGCCCCTAGAGTCGGAAACGACTAGCACACATGTGCGGGGGAACCTTTACCTTTACCTTAGTTATAATTATTAGTCTTTACATCAGTTTGAATGTGCTAGCCCTATAATATGATCAACTAGAGAGGAAGGTACTTTTAGAATCATGCAAGTCAGAAATAGAATCTCCAAACCAAATTTGGTTATGTTTGGGCACTGATGACATATTTAAGATAGTTAATGTATATATTTCCATGGTATCCCATTAAGCAGTTATCTATAACAGCTTAAAAGTCATTGGACTAAAGATCTCTAAATTGTTATAACATGAGGTATTTACAATATGGTTTTTTGAAAATTCCTTACATTTTCTTAAGGATTAAAGTTCAAGCTTGTCATGACTTTTGGATATTTAACTAAATTACCAACATTAAATTATTAGGCTTGTCATTTTTTAAAGATGTTGCCAAATAAACACAATCTAGGTCGCCCTGTCCTGGAGTACTCTGTTCAAGGAGAGTTGAATGTAAAATAAATTCTTACAGTAATAGATACTCTATTTTATGAGAAAAGGGTTAAAATAACATGGCTCATTTATCCTGGGAAGAAATTCCAAAATTAGTTATATCGTACAATTCACAGAGGGATTAAAATACTTCAGTCAGGATATTCCATGGATGTTTCATGGAAAAAATATTAATTTGGATCTCAACATTAAAAAAATGTAGTTTTAAAATAATTCCTTAAAAATAGCTACAAGGTGGTAGTTTCTGACTGAAAAATAGTATTCAATTTTTACATTCAGAAGACAGAGGATTCAATTTCAAATATATTCAAATAGCACTAGTAGTACCAAATTATTTCTGACCTCCAAATTAATTTTAACAACTGTTGAGAAATAATTCCAGAAGATTTCTGGAAAATTGTGCTGTAGGTTCATCAAATCTCCACATCTGCTGTTAAGAAGTAATTTGAACCAGAAAAGCCTGTTTCCTACATTGTTTAACATCTACACTAGATTGGGTGAGATCATTCATTCGTTCAGAGTGATGTGCCATCAATGTGAAAATGAAACCTAGTTACATGTCTCTGTCCCTAACCAGGAAGAGGATGTACTGGAATTTCTGACATGGTGCCCGGTGGTGGGATTCAGCCGGTTCATACCACTTCCGCAGAACCGGTAGCTAATTTTTTGTTGCCCAGGCCCAGAACGGACTTCAGGAAGCGGCATCTACACAGAGAACCGTTTGTTCCCTTATCTGAATCCCACCACTGATGGTGCCTGAAGACTTTTAGGTTCTCAGTGGGACTGAACTCTCACCAAATGAAACAGCTGTGGAGTCAAAAGCCAGCTGAGTCTGGCCTTAGTTTATTTATAGTTCTGGATGAACTTATCCTGCTCTGAACAAATCTGGCTTACAGGGGGGAAAGGGGCTCTTTCACAGCTCCTACTTGATTGAATGTAAATTGAGGTTATGTTAAGGAGAGCCTTTGCACAGCTACATGTGATGTGCCAAATACAGCCACATTCCTGGATTAGGAGATCTGTGCATTCATGACTGTGTCAGCTCATGGTAGGACTTCTGCAATCTGCTATACGTGAGGCTTGCTAGATGATTATCAAGAAGCTTCAGGTGATCCAGCATGCAGCAGTCCTGGTAGATTCCGATACAGGTTGTTGTTGTTGTTAGTTGCAAAGTCGTGTCCGACCCATCGCGACCCTATCGACAACGTTCCTCCAGGCCTTCCTGTCCTCTACCATCTTCTGGAGTCCATTTAAGCTCACATCTACTGCTTCAGTGACTCCATCCAGCCACCTCATTCTCTGTCATTCCCTTCTTCTCTTGCCCTCAACTTTTCCCAGCATTAGGCTCTTCTCCAGTGAGTCCTTCCTTCTCATTAGGTGGCCAAAGTATTTGAGTTTCAACTTCAGGATCTGGCCTTCTAAAGAGCAGTCAGGTTTGATCTCCTCTAGGACTGACCGGTTTGATCGCCTAGCAGTCCAAGGGACTCGCAGGAGTCTTCTCCAGCACCATAGTTCAAAGGCCTCAATTCTTTGGCACTCAGCCTTTCTTATGGTCCAACTTTCACAGCCATACATTGCAACTGGGAAGACCATAGCCTTGACTATACGCACTTTTGCTGGCAGGGTGGTGTCTCTGCTTTTTAGTGTGCTGTCTAGATTTGCCATGGCTTTCCTCCCCAGGAGCAAGTGTCTTTTAATTTCTTGGCTGCAGTCCCCATCTGCGGTGATCTTGGAGCCCAGGAAAATAAAATCTGTCACAGGTAGTTCTCGATTTATGACAATTGAGCACAAAATCTGTTATCAAATGAGACAGTTGTTAAATGATTTTTTCCCATTTTGCCATTGTAACTTCAGACAGTCACCAAATGAACTGTGGAAAGTTGAAGATTGCCTGTACTTTATTTTTGCGACATCATTACTATCCTGGTCTGCTGCTAGATGCAATTCATGATGTTGGTTGTCACGTTTAAAGCCTATATGGCTCAGGGACTCAATATCCACAAGTCTGCATCTCATTTGTTGCACCTATATCTAGCAAATGAGTTAGTCATGTGTTAGTCTCTGTCTGTTTCAAATGTTAATCGTTCCATTTTATTTTGTAATATCCTTCAGTATTTGACACACTCAGTTTATATACAGGAGAAAATAATTAAAATATGAATTCCTGTTGTCAGATAAACATGAATGCTAGCTGGGGTCAGCTGGAGATTACAGAAACACCAGAAGCATGAGATGAAAAGAGTCCATTGGATCATAATGGGTCAGGTAAGTAAGCTAATGGGGGAGACATTTGTCTTCCAGGAACTCTGAAGAGAAGGGTTAAGGCTATTTAGAGAAGCTGCAGGAACTAGTGCTGACAAGATTTGGAGACTGGCCCAAAGTACTTTGCCCTTTGTGTGACTACAGAGGTTTATTGAAAATCCTCCAAGCAACTAAACTTGGGCAACCCCTGGCATGGAAGGTTTGAAATTTTCCTAACATCTAAATTTAAGACTCAAAGCTAAGGATGTTACTGGAAGGCTAAAGAGGGAGAGTCAAAGTTTATTCTGATAAATAAAGGGGGCAGAACAGGAGTTAAATTCAGGAAGAAGAGCATTTCATGGAAGTGAATAGCAATGCAATAATAAGCAATGATGCCAGCAAACCTATCACTGTAGGAAGAGGCATCGAGAAAAACAATCTGGCCTTTTCCATCTTCCAGAGGTCAAGAGCCATTGGTTGTTTAGTAGTAATGGTTTGCCATTTCTTAGCTGCTTTGAAGATCTGATAAAAAAAACTGATTTTTTTTTAAAAATACATACAAATTAAAAAGCAGCTTTACACTACAGAAGGAAATGATTATAGGATGTAATAACAATATATCATATATTTTTAACTCATACAAATAATAAAACACATTAAAATTAAATCAGAATGTTAAGAGGCTGTGTAAATCTCAGACTATGAAAGATGCAAACACATTTAACTTGAACTGCCATGAATAGCCTCAAATAATTCCAGCTAAAATATTTTTGCTGCCAAAAGTTAAGCATATGCATAACTGTTCAATGAACTACAAATCGTCAAACTTTACTCTATCAAACAAAAAAAATATTTGTTATGACTGAAGCAAACTCTACTGAAGCCAGAGACTCTCTACAAAAAAGTATAAAATGTTACTAGCTGTGGATCTATTTCCAAGAAAAACATATTGATAAATATGAAATCAAAACTTTATTCTAAAATGAGAAGAATTCATTATATTACCAAGTTCCAGCCAAGTATTCCTATTAAAACTTAGAAAACAGCAGGCTCTTGGTACTATCCAATTAGAATCAGGATTCACTTTGAAATGCCACATTGTCCAAGAATGCTAGCATGATGACTACAGTATGTTCTACATCTTGCACCCAAGATGCCTATATTTGAAAGCCTGTATGAAGTAAACTGTGAAAGGATACATACTTTAGAGAGGCAGTAATGGCTAAACAAAGAATGGGTTACTGACAGAAAACAGTAATATATGACAAAAGGATAATTGGCTAGACTAGCTCACTCTGATGAAAGGCAGAGTATGGTAGAACACAGAGAAGCAATTGTAACAATACTCATAAAATGCTTCATTTTCCTTTTAAGCCTAGGATAAGGAACAAGAACTCTCCAGCCTCATTTCTCTGTCCCCAGGTTTGCGCTGCTTGTATTTTCATGGTAGTTTTTTTTTTAAGACAAAGACTTAAAAGAAACAAATAAACAACAACAAAAAAACAAGACTTAAAGGAAACTCAACCCATCTACTTTGGGGAAAATAAAAGCTAGAACACCTCCACTCACGTACCATTCATCTGTCTTGGGGGACAACACTGAGTCACTGCCAATGTGATGCCTGCAGATTCTTACGCCTTCCCTCTCAAAAGACCCTTTGAAACACACACACACACACACACACAAACACACACACACACACACACACACACTCACAAACTAGGCAGTGCCAAGTAGACCACCAAATAGTGAGGAAAAAACAGCAAATTAAAATATACAAATATGTTTTATGTTGTTGTTAGCTGCAAAGTCGTGTCCGACCCATCGCGACCCTATGGACAACATTCCTCCAGGCCTTCCTGTCCTCTACCATCTTCTGGAGTCCATTTTAAGCTCACGCCTACTGCTTCAGTGACTCCATCCAGCCACCTCATTCTCTGTCGTCCCCTTCTTCTCTTGCCCTCAATCTTTCCCAGCATTAGGCTCTTCTCCAGTGAGTCTTTCCTTCTCATTAGGTGGCCAAAGTATTTGAGTTTTAGCTTCAGGATCTGGCCTTCTAAAGAGCAGTCAGGGTTGATCTCCTCTAGGACTGACCGGTTTGATTGCCTTGCAGTCCATATGTTTTATGCAAATATGCAAATATGCTTTGCACAAATATGCAAAGAAGAGTACCAAGATGAGGCCTGGAGACTAAAACATATGGAGAATGGTTGCAGGATTTGGGTTTGGCTAGTCTAGAGAAAAGAAGGACTAAGGGAGACATGATAGCAGTATTCCAGTATTTGAGAGGGGCCACAAAGAGGAGGGGGTCAACTTATTTTCCAAAGCACCAGACGGCAGGACAATAAACAGTAGATGGAAACTAATTAAGGAGAAAAGCAACCTGGAATTAAGGAGAAACTTCCTAACAATGAGGACAATTAAGTAGTGGAACAACTTGCTGTCAGAAGTTGTGGATGATTCATCACAGGTGGTTTTTAAGAGATTGGACAACCACCTGTCTGAAACGGTACAGGGTCTCCTGCTTGAGCAGGGGGCTGGACTAGAAGACCTCCAAGGTCCCTTCCATGTTTATTCTGATTGTTTTTGGAGGTGCAGATGCTGGCAGCTCACATAAGGCCTCCATTGCCTTCACCAGAAATTAACCTGGAACAAATATTTATATGCTGTCTTCACACATTTCGATGAACTATACTTCATTTGCATTTTGGTTATACTAGTACTATCCAGTTCACTGTGATATGTTCAATAAGCAAAATCTGAAAACAAGGATATCATATAAACTAACAAGAACAGTCATGAAAATATGAGATTTCATGATTTCACTGTTGCCAAACTATTAACCACGTTTAAGAAAGTGGGAAGAAGAAATAATATATCTCATGTCTAGCATTTTCATTTTGCTTTAGTTAAGGATTTTTAACTGAACACCTATTACATTTTTAAATTAAGAATTATTCAACCTATTATATTTTAATTATGATTCAATTAAAATAACTAGTGAGGGTCTAACTAAGAAAAACCTACTAAAAACTAGGTATGGAAATTTTAAAAGAAGAATGAAATCCTAAAACAACATTTGAAAGGCTAAACATCTGGACTTTATCTGGCTCAGCATTAATTTTAAAAACCCTATCCTACTTCATTAGGGAAAACTCATTTATGTCACCATTCTTTTTCAAATACATTATATATCTCTCCATATATAGTTTTCCTTTGTCAACTGTTAAAACTTTTACTTCAATTTAAAAAGTTCCATTGAAATATATAAATCATATACTATAGTAGTAGCATGCTTCCTGAATACTGCCTGAAATATTTCACATAAGAGGAATATGATCTACCAGATTTATAATAAGTACAGTAAGCCCAATAATGCCACATACATACCCAACATAGCCAGATACCTCAGATTAGAAAATATGCTGTTATGAAGTAAAGTAGCTCTTGGCATCTTCAAAATAACCCCAGTGCATATGCTTTTTGTGCGCTGTGCAAAGTTGTAAGAAATGCACTCAGCTTCCAAAGAATTCCTTCTCCATAATTAACCTAGGTCCTAGCCATACAATTCTCTTGGGAAATAGCAGGATCTCAGAAGCACACCATTTCCTCTATTTTTTCTGAGCCCAGAAATACATTGAAGACTTATCTTCATGTTAAAATAATAACAGTTCCCAAATAACATGGCTTGCTTTTTTTTAAAAAAAAAAGAGCTTAGCACAATATTAACAATACAAGCTTTGTTTTCTTTTATTAAGTTTAATTACAGCATTTGGATGGAGGGATTTTCATCAGGATTACAACTCACAATGGAAGAGTTAAATCTTTGTTCCTTATATTCTACAGTGTTCATACAAATTGCTCCTCCCCATTTTCCTCTTTATTATGACTGTGACCTTCAACACCTGCAAAGTGGATAAAACCCATTACACTTTATTACCCGTGATTTTGGAGGGAAGTTGGGTGACTGACAATGACTGGAAGCAGCACCAAGAGGAACAGGTAATGGAAACAGCAAAGTATAGTCTTTTGCCAACTCACGAATGTATGGAAAACTTTAATTCAGTAGCGGGCAAAGCCCCATAGAATAAAAGTATCATCTGCATTTAAAGTACGGTAGTGTGATTTTAAAAAAAATATCTGTCCCAGATATTTCTAAGTAGAAACTGACTGATTAATGCAAGTGCAAGTATAGAAATGCTGCTATATGTGCCGCTATAGATTAAACCAAATGAAAAGTCCGAGTGTGGGGGCTGAGAAAGAATGATGGGCACGAAATCATCTAGTAGGCTTCTGTTGGTGAGAGTAAACTCGAACTAGGGTCTGCCTGCTTCTAGTTCAACACTTCAACCAAACAGATTAATTAGATCTCTTTCAGACAGATTTCAAATCTAGGCCTGATAGTGAAACTATATTGATTATTTGGTGGATAAAAAGAGGACAGTCTTCCTGATCCTATTGGATCTCTTAGTAGCATCCTTCTAGATCACCTAAAGGATTGACAATGGCCGGGAATGTTTGCTGCTGTTCTGCTGCTACCTAAGAAGATAGTTCCAGCTGCCGATAATGGAGAATGAGTGTTCAAACCTTTGTATAGGATGCTGCAAGACCTGACTTTTCCCTGCAAGTTATTTAACTTCTCCATGGAACCATTAGGTCAGGTCATTTGTTGATTCTGGGTGATATAACATCAGTATGCTGGTAGTATCGAGTTATATATTGCCTTGCCCAGACAGGAAATGCAGTGGAAGTTCTTACTGTCTAGAGGCAGTACAAGACTGGGTGGGATGAAACAACTTGAAACTGAATCTTAGTACTATGAAGTTTTGGCTTGTCCAAATGCCATCTGATTTGATTATGAGTGCTATATTGCATTCCTCCTGAAAGTTGCAGGGGGTGGGTGGGTGGGTGGGATTCTTCTGGATTCACAGCTTTTACTTGATCTAGGAGTGGAGGCTGTGGCCAGGGATGTCTCTGCCCAGCTTCTGCAGCAGTCATTCATTTCTTTAAGGTTGAATTGCTGCAACACGCTCTATTTGAGTCTGTCTTGGCCGAATACCTGGAAACTTTAGCTGGTGCCGAATGTGACAGCCCAAATGCTGGCAAGAGAGAGGTGTTTTAGCAGGATTACGCCAGCTGTATATTGGGGGTATTGCATTGGTTACCTCTGTTTCTGAGTACAATTCTTGAACTCTAAAAGCCTTATACAAGTCTGGAAAGAGATGCTTCAAGAGTCATTCAGTTGAAATTTCAGAAGGACGGAAGCTGAAAACTTTGGTTTTCTTAGGCAACCCCATCGCTCTGGAATGCTCTTCATCCTAAGGCCCAGAAAGTCTCCAGACTTGTATAATACAGGAAAGAAGCAAAGGTACAACCATTTCATATGAGTTTGAGGCCTGTTATCTTTTTTTAAAATTATACTTGTTCACATAATAATTGTGATTTTGTAAAAATATTATTTTTAAATAATATTTACTTTTTAAGTAAATTCCTCTGGAGTCAGAGGAATTAGACTGGCTGTAAAACATATAAATAAATAAATAAATAAAACATATAAATAAATTCCTCTGGAGTCAGAGGAATTAGACTGGATATAAAACATATAAATAAATAAGCAAGCAGGCAAGCAAGCAATGATATACTAGATTGTCCCTAGACTGTATGCTACTGTGCATAAACCAGTGTTGATTAATTCAGAGATAATGTTCATTTAGAAGGCAATCAAATTAATCTTGCTTTTAATTTGTAAAAATATTTCCCAAAAGACTTCAAAGAAAATTATATACTTTACAAGCTTTTCTATATGATTCTCTAGTTATGTAGTTTTAGGAATAAAAATAGGGTTATTTTTGCATAAAAATATAGCAACTTGTCAAAAAAAAGAATGTGTAGGCACTTGAGATTTATTTTGATTACTAAATAAGTTATTAAATGTGTGCCTGGATGAGCAAACATAACTTACAACCCAGAAACTCATGGATATATGGCTGTTGCCAATTTTCATCGTATCACATAAATCATTGCTGCTTGTATCCATAAATGTCAGTGCTTTGTACAAGAATGTCAAGAGAATAGCTAAAATAAGCCAAATGAAATAAGGACTATAACTGAACTGACTATCACCCTTACCCTTTAACTACAAAATAGATCCAGTTTCATCCCATTTCTATAAGGCAGACCACCTGCAGAAACTCACTGGCATAGAAGTATCTTTTGGAACCTAATACTTTTAAAAGACATTTAAAAAAATAAACAAGGAAGAATATACATTTTCAAACAAATTATATTAGTTTAGCTAAAAAAACACTGGCTTTTATTTGTTAAAATTCACTTCTTTCTTCCTTTTTTAACCATTTAAAAATGAAAGCAGAGATAAGATTGCTATCAACTTTCAGGCACAAACAAAAGATTACTGTGCGATAGGGCTTAGTAATTCTTTGCTGGTGTAACTAACTTTTCCTCTTCTTTGTATAAATCGTAGAACTCTTGGAAGATGGAAAACAGATACTTGCATTTGAAAGAAATCCAGGTTTCCATGAAAGATATAGTCACTGATGAAAAAAAGAATCCACCAGACTTCAAGAAAGGCTAAAGTATTTTTGACAAGACAATTGTTGCATGCCTTTTTAAGAAAAATCAAAGTACATGTAGTCCTCAACTTACAACCACAATTGAGCCAAAAATGTATGTGGCTAATGGAGAAATTTCTTGAGTTTTGCCCCATTTTACGACTTTTCTTAACAATGCTTTCTAAGTAAAAAAAATTATAAAAAATTGTGGTCCATGCCCGGATCTATAATCATACCACATATCAGTGCAGCAGGCCACAATTATTTTAAGAAGGAAATAAGAAATGAATTTCCACAGTATATGAGAAACCAAGAGACAGCCCAAAACTCCATAAAAAGACATCTTTGTTCACAGCAATTTTATACACATTTGCTAAAACAGGGGTCATGAATTGGAATCTGATTTGCCTTCTGGAACCAAACCTGAAGAACGATGGAAGGAGAAGAATGGATTAGCAATAGCAGCCCCCTACTAGGAATGCAGTGATGTTTGCAGAAATCAGAGAGCGTATAAAAAAAACCTGTATAGGTATATTAATATACGATACACAGCTGCACGCAAAACTAAACATTTCAGCAGTATATAGTTACAGATATACAAATCTATCTAAATATTATGGATATGTTCTGGTGTGATGCCTACCCTAACGTCTTTAGTCAAAGGCATGCCTGTATAAAAACAGAAAACATGTAGAACAAGAAGCTGCTTCTGAACTTTTAATTTCTTCTTTAAAGACATAACAGAATGTAAAAGAAAAACAAAACTATGCATGACTGCCATATTATGTTTACTAAAATGGCAGACTAGTTTAAAGATGATAGTCCAGAAAAAAAAGATTAGACAGAAAAAACCTATATCTAAACATATAAAAGGTTTTGGAAATGTCCACCTTTCCCTCTTAGTTAACATTTGCCAATGTCAGCTAAAATCTATCCTGAGTGGGGGTTTTGTGAGTCTATGTATATATATGCACACACCTACACACTAGCCACAAAACTCCAAAAAGTGCAGAAGCAGGAGGAAAAAAATATTGAATGAATAACAATTCATTAAAAATGATTAGGACCACAATGGATCCTGCCAATTGCAGTCACAAGTCATGACAGTCATTAAGCAATGTGCTCACATGATAACCTTGAATAATAACCTCCAACCCTACTGTCCCGAAATACAGTCATTAGGTGACCTCAGATATTGTTAAATGCTTCAGTGTTAATGGAGGCCTTAAGAGGCCTGGTCCAGGCTTCTCAAGGCCTTCCCCACACCCTGAGGCAGCTTGTCCTTTGCTTCTCACTCTTCAGGGGGCCTGCAGGCCTTAGGTTTGTTACCCCTACCCAGGCCCTGCAGGCCTTGGGCCTGCTTCCCACACAGCCATTCCATAGATCAGCCTCAGGACGGTTGCAGGGGTACCACTGTGCATGAAGCAGATGATGTAATATGTTACCAGTTCTAAGTTTTATAAAGCTGCGTGAATCTATAGAGAGAGATGATAATATCATAAATGTTCCAACGTTTAGAAAACAAGAGTTTTTATTCTCATTCAATTGTTATTGTGTCATTTTTACACTGTATTTTTTTTAAAAAAACAAAACAGAAACACTTTATAATTTAAAAGTGCATTTTTCTTCCAATGATTCCAAAATGTGTCTTAAAATTAAATAAACATGAATATGAGCTATTGTGCTGACATCAATTTTTCCAACTCTGGGATAATTCAAAAGTGCTCAGAGAGAGGCTTCAATGTCTTTCAATGGTGTACGGATGGGTGGTCTGAATGGGTTACTGAGACTGTAATTTTTCATACTTTTGGATATGATACAGAAAGGTGAAATCTGAAAAACGTATTATATTTTGTCTTTTTTTAAGTAAAACTAAATACTCAGAATATGCTATAACTATATTTTTAGTTTAGCAACCCAGTTGTAACTTCATCCATTATTGGTAACCCAGTGATTCAGTGTGCTATTAGGACCAGCAGATCTATTCAGTAATTATCCATTAAGATTGTAAAGTATATTCTGGAAAAGGCAAGTATCTTTGTGTCTTATTCACATTCACAATTTATCCCATAGGCTGCATGTAATATTGGAAAGGACCTAAGTAAAGATTACAAAGCGCAGTGCTTTTTTTAAAAAGAAAAAGGTGCCAGAACTCACACGTCATACAACCCGCCTTGCCTACCCGACAAGGTTCCATCCAAAAAAGGTGCCGGAACTCCGTTCTGAGCGTTCTATGAGAAAAAAAGCCCTGACAAAGCGAATGAAATTACATCACATGTGTGGGAAGAACATGTATTTGGACTTGGGAGGAGTTTCATGTTGGAGGGAATTTTTTATTATGATGATGATATGTCTACATATGATATGTCTACAAAGCCTTCACATATTTCCTTTCCTATCTCCAAAGAGTAGGAAACTTTTAGCAAATCATAGTGAGAGGGCCTCTGAGAACTATAAAAAGGGTCCTTATTAAAAAGCTTGGTGGCAGTTGCGTTTGTGGGTGTCAAATAATGCGGTTCCAGTTCATTTAGGTGCATCCTCAAAACCAAATATCCATATATGTTAAGAGAAGCGGTCTCAAAATTGCAGGAAGTATATAGTCTTTTACACCCACCAGATTGTCTCCAAATAATCAGCAGCTTTAAAACAGAACACTCAGAAGTCCCTTTCCCAGTAAGACTGTGAAAGTGAGTCCTATGGCAGTGAAATAAAATACTGCCCTCTGTGATATAGCTTGCCAGGAGGATATAATGAATATTTGTCTGTCTGTAAAGTTGCTTCCCTTATTTCTTAGTAACAGGGCTTTTTTTCTCATAGAACGCTCAGAACGGAGTTCCGGCACCTTTTTTGGATGGAACCTTGTAGGGTAGTCAAGGCGGGTTGTATGACATGTGTGAGTTCCGGCACCTTTTTCTTTTACAAAAAAAGCACTGCTTAGTAATAAAATAAATACAATAATTGGTAAAAAGTTACAATAAGGGCACTCGGAATTCTTTCTTGTCTAATTCATTCATTGATGTTACAAATGATTATAGGCCCGTCCTCAACTTTCACTCACTCAACCATTCATTCAGCGATCATTTTCCACAGAAAGTCAAAGGAAGATCACAAGTCACTGGGATAAATCTCTCCCGCCTGTGTACCTCCCAGTTCATGTAGTGACCAAAGTTACGATGACAGTGAAAAAAGTGACTTATGACCATTTTTCACACTTACAACCATTGTCACATGATTGATTCAGACTGACTCACATTTACGATGGTTGCAATGTCCCAAGGTCATGTGATCACCTTTTGCAACACTCTGACAAACAAAGTCAATGGGGGAGCCAGATTCACTTAACAACCGTGTGTTACTAACTTAGCAACTGGAGCGATTCACTTAACAACTGTGGCGAGAAAGAGCGTAAAAGGGGCAAAACTCACTTAACAAATATCTCACTTAGCAACAGTAATTTTGGGCTCAATTGTGGTGGTAAGTCGAGGACTGCTGTAGTATTTCAATATTAGGAAGGGTTCATTAATTAAATTTATCACCTTTTAAAAAGAGAATTAAAAGAATTGCTATAAACACTAATGTTAATAAAAGACACTGTGAGAAAGCTCTGGAGAGGAACTGGCTATCAATGCAACTGGAAGAAAAATAAATGTGAACTGCAGAGACTACCTGAGCTTGCCAATGGTAGTAACAGAATCTAACTGCCTTTTTAAAGTTCTGTTTTAATATTTTACAGAAAAATACACTATAAAATATCCTCCATTTTTTCTTTGTAATTAAATCCACTATTATATGTTAGCGTATTAACATTATTAATATATTTTCAATTTTTTAAAATCAAAGTAGGATTCCTTGTTTCAGTTTTCTTAATTGTTATTATTAGGCAATATTAGTTTTTCTGAAAAGCCACCTAAGCCAAACATTTTCTAATTGTCAGTGTTTCAAAAAATAAAGTATTGATTTATTTTGGCAAAGTGTACTTAACATAGTGTGAATTATCTTAATTATTCCAGGTTTGGATTACATTCAATTATTTCTGAGAAGCAAAAACCTATGAAGCAAGAAAAATGGATAATTACTTGAAAGTGAAGTATAAAACCTTACATACCTTGGTCTCTGAAATGCTATACCATATTGTTGGCACGCCAGACCCACAGTGGGAGTATAAACAATAGGCATAAATCTTTCAATGTCAGAAGTCAGCACTTTATAAAAGAGTTTTTCATTTCGATCCTGAAGACCCATTAGTAAAATATACCTGTGAAAAATGAATTATAAATTAGACAGACTTCCATTGTAGCTCTGAAGTAAATTAAGTGTAAAAAAAAAGGTATAAAACAGAGACTGTTTTCCCATTAGACCTATTTTTACCGATGGAAAAAGCTGCTTTCTGGTCAAAAACCTTTTACTATATCACCAGTGAATCTGGTGAATCTGTAGCAAATGTGAAATTATTTAGCATATATATCATTTATTTTGTTATTCATTCTACATGTTTAGGGACAGAGTGGGTTAGAATGTGAGTAATGTTTAGAAAATGAAACACAACATTATAAATATAAATGGAATTAAAATAAATAAATAAATAAATAAAATAATGCATTAAACTGTCACACCCTTCTAGAATCTAAAAAAGCATCTTTTTTTATTTACTGTGAGAAAGTCAAGGATTCAGTTTTGAATGGGCTAGAGAGGTTATTCCCAATTTGATTGAAAAGGTGGACCAAAATAAAAAAAATAACTAAAAGAGCTGAGCTCCCCACACAACCTTGCTTTTACTTTTATTATCTGACTAAAATCCAAAAGGTATTATTATGCATTCAGTAATCATAAATAATACTTTTAAATCATTTTATTTTTCACAAACCACATCAACCTAAAGCTAGATATATCTATCTACATGTGAATATTTTATCCATCTGCCGAAGCTTAGCATTATTTTTCTGTTCGGAGGAAGCACTGTTCCAATCTATGAAAATAGCCCCCAAAGGATCACTCTTCCACAAGCAGCTCCACATATGTGGCCTCCAGGTAATTGCCCGATCACACATCAAGTAAATTAAAGAAACCTACTTCTTCCTTTGCCTTTAAATTCCACTCCTAGTTCTAAAGAAGATCATAAGCTAAACACAGCTCACAACAGTTATAGGTTAATCCTGTTTATAAATCTATAAACAGGTAGTCCTCGACTTACAACAGTTCATTTACTGACCATTCAAAGTTACAACGGCACTGAAAAAAGTGACTTGTATGACCTTTTTTCACACTTACGACCTTTGTAGCATCCCCATGATCACGTGATCAAAATTCAGATACTTGGCAACTGGTTAAGAATGTTGCTGTGTCCCAAGGTCATGTGAACACCTTTTGCGACCTTCTGATAAGCAAAAACAATCGGGAAGCCAGATTCACTTAACAACCGTGTTACTAACTTATCAGCTGTGGTGATTCAGTTAACAACCGTGGCAAGAAAGGTCATAAAATGGGGCAAAATTCACTTGACAAATGTGTCTCACTTAACAACAGAAATATTGGGCTCAGTAAGTAAGTCAAGGACAACCTGAAATAGCAGTGAGTAATTTATTTGCTACATGGAAAAATGATAAAAGTCAATAATCTGATTTTTTTAAAGTTTTGTGTCAAGTATCTAATTATTTTTCCCCTAATTCAGTTTGGTTAGACGCTCTTAAATTTCAGGAAGGTTATCATTCTAAAGTACCTGAATTTATAGTGACTGATTTTGAGTGCTACACAATTTGCTGGTTGAATATTTTGTTTTAAGATCTACATTTCATTTCATTTCCAAAGGAAAGTAACAGGTGGAAAACATATTACACATCGCCTAAAGTATGCCAAGCTGTTCAAGCATTCATGGCAGCCAGAAATCTGAAACATAGACTTTTTCTGAACAATTGCCCATTATCTTTTTTTAAAAAAATTTCTTCATTCTCTATAACCAGCTGCTTCTGCTTAAAGGTCTAATTTTACTTTATTCTTCTGTTCATTTCTTTGGAGTAATCTTTGATGGCAAATTCTGTAAAAATGATGCTTTGGGCAAGGTACGAGGAAAAGTCTGCTAAAAAAATCTTTCTACTACTAGAAAGCCATGTATGGAATATGAAATATTATTCCATGTATTAATTGCCCTCTATTTTGTAGCAAACAATTAGGAAGATAATGAAATTTCTGATTTTTCAAAAACACACAATTTATCAAGTCTACAAATTACTTTGGGGATAGGTATTGGGTATATAGCATCCTTTCCAAACCAGCTGGTGTGGCTTGGCATTTAAGCTAAAGGGACATAGGCTCTTCACATTAGTCACAGTATCCCCCATCATTCTTTTTGTTATTGGTTTTGCAGAACTACCAAGAGAGAATTGACTGTGAAGAATAGCTGTACACCCTATAACAGAACCCCGGGATGCTACATTCTCCTTCTGGAAAGCCAATGGCAGAACCTGCCTTTAAGAAGTCCACATATGTAATGGCCAAGCTACCCATGCATATCCTTTGCCCTTGACAACTGATTGTTTTTTTAACTGTCCTCACCTTTTTTTTTAAAAAAAAAAAGCAGAGTGAAAAATATGAGTAAACATTGTGAAAGAAAGGTAGGATTCCAACTCCTCGCTTTATAAAGTACTGTATTTCACAAGGTTCATGTAACCATTTTCCTGATGTGGGAGTGGATGTTTATAAAAGCAGAGGGTGACCTCAGAGCAATGTTTGCAACCAACAGAGGTAACCAAAATAGAAGCGGAAGTGAAATTCTGGACATGCCAATCTAATTTAGCACAGTTGAGTCAGCTAACTAGCTTTTATTAATAGTAATAAAGTTGCCTGTCCTTCCTTAATCTCTCTCAAAACCCACAACATCTCTGTGGATGAGAGGAAATATATTTGAGAGAAAAAAGAACAAACATGATTATTACTTACACTAATAATAACTATTATTAACTATTGCTTGTTTCCAGAGCTTGGAGTGAAATCAAAGAAAACAGAAAGTGAGAAATTCCAGCTCTTTCATGCTTGCCCTTGTTTTCCCCAACACTCCTGCTTTTGGAGGTAAAAAGGTAAAAAGAAACAAACATTCGTGAACTTGATCAGGAGAAATCTGCTGATCTTTCAGAGGCTCCATTTAAGAGCTTTCAAGCTTGATTGAAGGAAGTTTGAAACTCTTGATTTTAGGAAAGTTTGCTATTTATTATAATTGTATCAACACTTGGGAGGTCCAATCTGTGTGAGGTCTTTTACATTAAATCATTTTAAACATATAAACTTTTGTATCTCTAGTTTATATCTTATTCAATGTTATTGTATTAATGTTTTTCTGCATATGTTATTTAACTTGCATTACAATTACAAATAATATTTCAGCTAATGCTAATATTTCTCTGTGGGGTAGAAAATGACTAGGCAAAGTTTCAAATGTCATGAAAAGTTTGGTCAGTTCCCTTATCACTAATAATCCTTTCTCTTGATTGTCATACTTGAATCCTGGATCAACAATATGCATGTGAAATTGACATGTAGCTTGGGAATTTTTTGTTTGCTATTTTTGGCTGATCTATATGTTCAGATTCAATTTTATATGAACCATTCTTCGCTTTTGGAATTAACGTGGGTCTTATGTACTAAACTGATGGATAGATATTTTTAGCTATTTTCTAAGACAGGCTAGAAAAATCAAAGCCCTTTATAAATACTTACGGTAGTATTATTATAACATAATATGCATACATACAATTAGCCCTCAACCTACGATCATTCAATCAGTGACCATTCTAAGTTATGATGGCACTGAGTGAATGGTCATTATGACTTGTCCCCAGATTTCTGGCCATCCATGCACCCCCACAGTCACATGATTGCGATCTGAGTGCTTGGCAAGCTGTTTGCACTTACAACTAGTTGTCAAGTGCTCCAGGATCACATCATCACTATTTACAACCTTCCCTGCTGGCTTCCCCAGAAAATCAGTGGAGAAGCCAGTAGGGAAGGTCACATGTCACTGGGGTAAATCTCTCCACCCTAACCTTCATCCCTTCTACACTCATGCCACATTGGACACTTGCACACTTTCCTTGACTTGCACAGAACCTCTCAAACACTTCCTCACACCATCATGCAACCTCCTCGCAAACATGCACAACTGATTGGGACTAGTTATAGATTGATTCACCTGTTTAAGAAGTAGGTAACACAATGCTTAAAAAAGCATCACCCTGCTTGTCCACAAAAATTCCCTCTGATTCTTTGAAATTTAATTTTCAAAATGGACAGCCAAAAGTATTTCAAAGAGAAATTATATCTTCTAATAGTCTGCTTTTATTTGGTCTTATTGCCTGTAGGGTCCACACAAAGTTACAGAATTTATCAAGCTGGCGGATGGCAAATGAAACACATCTTGTTGCTTCAAAGAAAGAACAGACCTATTATATTTTAATAAAAAAGGATGCAACATTTAAATGAAATATGTAAATGAAAAGGGGGAAAAGCCTGAAATTTGGGATAGGCAGGTGGAGAGGAAATGAAGGGTGAAACAAAGGTGTTACGACAGGCATGACAGGTAAAAGCAGGAAAGTATATTTATAGATATGATCCGGGAAGAGAACCAGAAATTAAGATGCATAGACCTTGATTTCTGTAGCTGTGAATGAAAGAGAGGGAAAGCATGAAAAATATGTAACTAATTTAACTGAGGTGTTTATAAAAATTCCCTCCATAGTAGATGGGTAGATAAGCATGCCCCTTGAAGACTTCACCTATCCAGGTCAGTTGCTTGTCTTTCAAATTTTTTCAGTTCAATTAAAACTTGTTTGTCTTGACTGAAAAAACAGGGAGGTAGTAATCCATGAATATTAAGCTGTTGTCTCTCTTCCAAAGTAAAAGCCAGGCCCTGTATAGAAAAACAAGCAAACAAACAATAATCATTTTAGTGAAAAACTATTTTAAAACATTATGGAAATCAATTTGTTAGAGAAATCAATATTGTTCAACTGTACCTCTCTCTATATAAATCTTTTTACTACATGATCATGTTATACTTCTAAAATATATACTAAATCCCTCTCCCATACATACATTTTACATGTAAATTCAACATTCTTTACTATACAAATGTACACAAAAATACCCTAGCTTAAAAGTTGTATTACTCTTTTGTTTACCAAGCAGACAATTCTGCCATACATCACAGAAAAACTGTCTCTGGAATACACATTAAAGTGATGAATAGAAATTAACACAAAATAACAGTCTATTTTGAACAGACATATAACAGTTATGCTATATGAATCAGAACTATCATTAGCTATACTGTATGGATGTCATTAAGTGGAAGCTGTGTTTAGAACTTTGCCTAGAAGTTCTTGGACAAAAAAGAACTAAAATTGAAATATACTGTACATTATTTAAAAGTTTCTTTAATAATAACAACAAAACAACAACAACAACAACAACAACAACAACAACAATAATAATAATAATAATAATAATAATAATAATAATAATAATAATAATAGGCAGAGGGCTATTGCAAATCCACCAAACTGTAGAAGAAGAAAAACAAAGTTTGAATGGCTATGTGAATCAAAGTACAGAAAAATTGCTGCAGGCTGTGAATACAGAGAGCATTATAAAAATAACAGAAACAAAGGCAGAATATAAGGAAAAACGGCTGGATGACAGATTAAATAGATGGAAAACCAAAGCTTTGCATAGACAACATTTGAAAAACATTGAAGGAAAATGTGATAACAACTTGACATGGGCATGGCTTAAGATGGGAACCATCAAGAAAGAAACAGAAGGCTTAATACTGGCTGCTCAAGAACAAGCACTACAAACTAATGCCATGAAAATGAAGAAACAAAAATCCACTGACAATCCAAATTGCCGACTTTGCAACGACAAAGTTGACACTGTTTTACATCTAATATGTGAGTGCACCAAAATCGCGCAAACTGATTACAAAGCTAGGCATGACCGAGTTGCTAAATTAATCCACTGGGCATTGTGTAAAAAATACAACTTGCCTGTGTCTGAAAAGTTGTGGGAACATAGGGTGGAAAAAGTTGCTGAGAATGAGAGGGTGAAGATATTGTGGGACTTTCGAATACAGACAGATTGCCATTTGGAACACAACACACCAGATATCGCAGTTGTAGAGAACCGAAGCGTACAGCTATTGATATTGCTGTACCAGGAGATGCCAGAGTCAAAGAAAAAGAACTGGACAAAATTATGAAATATCGTGACCTGGCCATCGAAACTGCGCGATTATGGATGAAACGTGTAACGGTGATACTCATTGTCAATGAGGCACTGGGAACTATGTCCAAAAACTTTGCAAAATACATCAAGAAATTGCAGCTTCCTGCAATAACTCCAGCAATGCTACAAAAAATTGTGCTACTCGGAACATCTTACATTTTAAGGAGGTACCTGGTTGATACCTAGGATGCTGGCAGCAATCTGTGTCAACCATCAGCGCCAGTCAATTTGAATGTTCAGTTGACTAAGGTTCAAGTTTAATGAATAAATGATGATGATGATGATGATGGAAGAGACCTTGGACGTCATTTAGTCCAACCCCCTGCTCAGGCAGGAAACCCTATATCATGTCAGACAAATGGCTGTCCAGTCTGTTCTTAAAAACTTCCAGTGTTGGAGCATTCACAGCTTCTGGAGGGAGACTATTCCACTGATTAATTGTTCTAACTGTCAGGAAATTCCTCCTTAGTTCTAGGTTGGAGAATAACTTGACTCCCTCTTCTTTGTGGCAATCCCTGTGATATTGGAACACTGCTATCATGTCATCCCTCTTCATTAAATTCCAGCAACTGTTCCTTAGTCCCCTGATCTTCGTTGCTCTTCTCTGTACTCTTTCTAGAATCCTAACATCTTTTTTACATCGTGGTGACCAAACCTGGATGCAGTATTCCAAGTGTGGCCTTACCAAGGGATTGTAAAGTGGTACTAACACTTCACGTGATCTTGATTCTATCCCTGTTAATGCAGCCTAGCACTGTGTTGGCTTTTTTGGCAGTTGCAGCACACTGCTGGCTCATATTGGAAGTGATTGTCCACTAGGATTCCGAGATCCCTCTCACAGTTACTACTATTGAGCAAGGTACCCCCTATACTATACCTGTGCATTTGGTTTTTCTTGCCTAAATGTAGAACCTTACTTTTTTCACCACTGAATTTCATTTTGTTAGATAGAGCCCAGTGTTCAAGTCTGTCAAGATCCTCCTGTATCTTAAGCCTGTCTTCTGGAGTGTTGGCTATTCCTGCCACTTTATTTTTATCTGGGCATATTCCACTTTCTTCAGAACCACAGCAGACCTATTCACCTTCAATGAAATCTAGTGGCTAAAATAAGGATATCACTGTGCAGTAAGGAAGCTACTACAAGAGTGAAAAACTGAAAGTTCAGAAAAAACTGGAGTCCAGTTCCACATTCAGTTTTCTGGGGAGCAAATCCTTTGAAAGTCATCAGGCCTTCCTGGATGACAATTGTCCCTATGTTATTGCAGGGTGACAACCTTTCCAGGCGCCAAGCACCACTAGGTGACATTACATATTTTTGTGCAGGCGCACACCCAAAGACACAATAAAAATAAATAAAATGACTGAGATTGCTTATTTATTTCCCCTTTTCTGTAACAGAGTTCAAAGCTTGCTCTTTGTATTCCAATAGCAACTCTGTGAGGTAGATTGGGCTGGAGAGCAAGTGAACCAAGCTGCTCAGTGACCTATAATGGTCAAGCATTGATATAAATAAACCTGGTTTTCCCTGCTTAGTCCACTACCTTATCCATTATACCACACCAACTACCTGGGGTCCTTCAAATGTTTAGGCTTTTGGTTTAATATTAACTGTGCCAAGTGTCCATTCTAATGTGACCATATCAAGAAAGGTAAACTAATGTTCCTGCAGTATCTGTTCAATTGATGCTTTCTCCAGTACCTCAAATATAAGCAGGAAGAAATGGGGGAAATCACGAGAATATGAAAATTGCAGGTATTATTAAAACTATTTACAAAGTTTCAGTGACTGCAGAAATATTTGATTCATTTTAAAGAAAGCATATTTAATTCAAACCTCACGGTAAAGGTTTGCGCACTTGCAGCCAAATCAGAAAACTGAGCTCAGAGATAAACATAATTTCCACATATCACTTGAATTTGTTATGTCAAGTACTCATTTGTTTTGGCCAGCTCTGCAACAATCCCAAAATCTATATATTATTGACTGGACCACACATTATTTGTTCTCACGTTATTACTTTTTTGTATGTGAAAATAAACAGCTTTCACATCTTGGCTTATTTCATCTTTTCCTTTCAAACATGATCTTAGAAACATGATCTTTTTCTGTTTCTAAAAGAATACAGTCTACATTCTTTCTTTTTTGTTAAGTTAAATAAATATGTGCAGGATATATGGAAGGAAATGTGAGGAAAGTAGCATCACAGAAAGAACTATTCTTTCATAAGCAGAGTTTATGAAGTGAGCTTTACTTTGTGATTATTGCTACTAGTTAGAGAGAGAGATGTAGTTCTCAAACGTATCAAATCTGCTTTAAACAAAGAGTTAATTTTTTTAATTTTAGGGTTTTTCCATGCAATATTTAAAATCAATCTACTGAATTAAGCAGCAAAACTTTAAATGGCCTGAATTACATTCGATCACATAAACATATGACATAAAAAAGATGAAAAATATTTTAAAAATTAATATGATACCCTTATATATTTTCAGGTTATGTCTTGTTCACGGTTACTGTCAGTACAATGGAAGTCAGAAAATCTGGAAAGAATACAGGCAGTCCTCGACTTACAACCACAACCGAAATTTCTCTTGCTAAGCAAGACAATTGTTAAGTGAGTTTTGCCTCAGTTTATGACCTTTCCTGCCACAATTGTTAAGTGAATCACTGAAGTTGTTAAATTAGTGACACGGTTGTTAAGTGAATCTAGCTTCCCCACTTACTTTGCTGGTCAGAAGGTCACAAAAGGTAATCACATGACCCAGGACTCTGCAATCATCATAAATATGAGTCAGTTGCCAAAGGTCTGAATTTTGATCACATGAAGATCAGGCAATGGTCATAAGGGTGAAAAATGGTCATAAGTCCCTTTTTTTCAATACAGTTGTAACTTTGAACAGTCACTAAATGAAGTGTTGTAAATCAAGGGCTACTTGTAGATGATCTTTAAAAAGTAGGGGGAAAGATTCTACACAAATAAATACATGGAATATTATTCAGTTGGCTTTTCATTAGAGTCCCATCTACGGTTTGTTTGGCATTACATTCAAGTAGCGTTCCCTAGGTCATTTGCTCATTTATTTAAAAGGTTACTATTTAAAAGAAGGAGAATGGAAAGCAAAATATTCCCTGTAGTTGAAAGCAAAATTTTAGGCCACTTTAATCAAAATGTATGCTTTAATGAATCCCTAATTGATCAAAGTTGATATACCTGCTTAAAAATATATTTCTGCAACTTTGAGTCGATTCAAACAATTTTTACATAACTAAGAAATAGTTGACTGAAAAATAATTAGCAATATTTTCAAAAAGCCTGAAAATCTGAAGTGAAATTAAACCAGGAATTTTGTTCGTGTGTATTCCAACCAGATTTTAAACATTTTATAAGAAGGGTAATTTAAACAATTAATTTCTAAATTCAAAATGATTACATTTGGAATTCAGTCAAATAAATCAGAACCTCAGTAAACTAAAAGATATTTGTAGTTGCACAAATTGTGAGAAACTGGGGAACCATCGCCTTTGTCTTCACATTTCCCTCACACTTCCAGAATTAACAATGAATCAAATATAGTTATGAGTTCCAATAGTACCCAGGACTATGTAATGTACTGAAGATTGTAACTGATGGACAAAGTGAAATAATTTTTAAACAGAAAAAAAATATTATCTAGCTTACCAAATCATAAATGTTATTGGCATTTTGCCTGCAATATGAGACTTCGGTGCTCTTGCCAAAAAATTATGCAAGATATCAAATGGGAATACCAAAATCCCACGATTTTCAAATCAGTAAAATTTCAGCTATTAAAATAATATTAAGTAATTTTTTAATTAACGTGGAAATTTTAGATACTAAATGAGGATGTCATAACACTCACAGGAAGTAGCCATCTCTAGATGTTATGGATAAAAGGAAAGCCTGGTGTGGAAAAAAAAAACTGTATTATTTTTTTTTGAATGGCTGCTAAAGCATCAGATAAATTGGCTGAGAGATGTAAATAGATAGAATTCACTTTTGTTTTCTTTAAAAAAAAAGCTTCCTCCATATAAATGCCTTTATACAATGGCATAATTGATGGCAACTAAACAGCACTTTTATCATTTAAACAAGATAATTTCAAAAGCGAGTTCAACTAGATAAATGTTGATGAACTAGTAAATTTAATGATATCAGAGATTAAGCATTTTACTTGAATGAAGAAACCAACTGACAATCTCTCCAAAAGGTACCTTTGTTTTTCCATTATTCTCCACATTCTGCAAAATTGATATGGTTCAAAAAAAATAGAAAGCAATAGCAATTGGAAGGAAGGCCTGCCAACAAAAAGGACCATGTAATTTCTCCCCAGACATTCCCTCTACAATAATAATATTATTTACCATAATAAGTAAATACTGTAGTTGTTAAGCTAACAATGTGGATTTTGTTTGGAATTCTGTGTGGTTGCTATCTTCTTTATATTCCTTTTTTTAAAAAAATAAAAGATTTGACAATTGTCTTAATAAGGGAATTTCTTATTAGATGTTTCCTCACCTACAAAACTGCACTGTTTCATGTCTAGCTTTTTTTGTTTCTGGACTGGCACAAACTTTGTAATGGGCGGTATTTCAAGTTTTTGAATAGGATGATTCGAAGCACTTTCCTTTCTGTTTTTCCTGGGATTTGGCTCAAGTGAAAAATGTATAATGAAGGAGAAAGCATTCTTTGCCAGACAAACTAGTATATGTTATGTATGCTTATGATTTTTTTTTGCTGGGGAACCTTGGAAACGTTCTGTAATTGAGGTAATAAATTATCCCTATTCCATTTCCACTTTAACATGCCACAACAAACATAATACTGTATAAAAGATCTTCAAATCTCTTCATCAAAAAAGATTTTACAAAAAGCAATGGGGAAACAGCAGAGAGGAGAAACAAACAAATAAGGCTGGTTGATTGATACTAAAATTATGAACTCTAAACAATCACAATCACTGACATAGTGGAAAATGAGGAATAAACTCAACTAGTATAAACAGCCCCCAGATGATTATAATATGCTGATAGTATCTTACTACAACAGATGGAGCTATGGATACTGTGATGAGATTTCTACTCCTTTTACTAAGTAATAATACAAAGCTCTTTCCCAAACTGTGAGCCACAAGATCCATTACTATATATATTATACTCAAAATATCATGGAACAGAGAAAAGTGATAGAGGGAGTTGGAAGTTGCTAGAACCTTGGGTGAAAGTGACCATGTCAAAGGTAAAGGTAAAGGCTCCCCCACACAAGTGCTGGCTCTAGAGTTGTTTCCAACTCTAGAGCCAGCACTTGTCCGAGGACGTCTCCGTGGTCATGTGGCCGGCATGACTAGACGCCAAAGGCGCACGGAACGCTGTTACCTTCCCACCGTAGTGGTCCCTATTTTTCTACTTGCATTTTTATGTGCTTTCGAACTGCTAGGTTGGCAGAAGCTGGGACGAGTAACAGGCGCTCACTCTGTTACGCGGCAGGAAGCATGGGGAAATTCTGAAAAATGTGATCATAAAAGTCCAGATCAACACAATACCACTGAAAAAGAAAAACAAGAAATTCAAGAAGAAACCAACATGGCTGCACAAAGGTCTCTCTGACAAACTGAAAGCCAAAAAGGACAAATACGAAAAATGGAAAGAGGGGCACACAACTAAGGCTGATTATCAGCAGACAGCCAGAACTTGCAAAGATGAAGTCAGGAAAGCAAAGGCTCAGAACAAACAAAGACTTGCAACAGAAAGCAAGGATAATAATAATAAAAAAAAGTTTCTTCCAACATATTAACAAGAAAAAAGTCAAGGAAGCTGTAGGTCCACTAAAGAGAGAAGGTGGCAAGGAAATTACAGGCAACAGGGAGAAAGCAGAGCTGTTTAACTCATACTTTGCATCAGTCTTCACACAAAAATAAACTATAGCCCAACATACCAAAAAAACACTGCAAAAGACAAACTACAAGCAAAAATTAAAATAAGCAAGAAATTGGTAAGAGAACAGCTATCCGACCTTGATGAATATAAATCACCGGGACCCGACAGATTACATCCCAGAGTTCTGAAGGAGCTGCCAAATGTTATCTCAGAACCATTGCACCATCTCTTTCATAAATCCTTGAGCACTGGGGACTGGAAAGATGTGGTTCCCATTTTCAAGAAAAGGGAAAAAATGGATCCAGGAAACTACAGACCAATCAGTTTAACATTAATACCTAGGAAGATCCTAGAAAAGATAATGAAAAAAACAGATCTCCAAACAACTAGAAGCAAACAAAGTTATAACTAGTAGCCAGCACGGGTTTGTTAAAAACAGATCATGTCAAACCAATCTTATTTCATTATTTGATAAAGTGACTAAACTAGTAGATCAGTGAAATGCTGTGGACATAGTATACTTAGATTTCAGTAAGGCATTTGATAAAGTAGACCACAACCTACTCCTTGATAAGCTAGAAAAAAGGTGGAATAGGCAACATCACCACCAGATGGATCAGTAGTTGGCTGGCAAACCATACTCAACGAGTAGTCCTCAATGGCACTATATCCACATGGAGAGAAGTAAGCAGTGGGGTACCATAAGGTTCCATCTTAGGCCCAGTTCTCTTCAATACCTTCATCAATGAGATGAGGGAATTGAAGAGGAACTCATCAAATTTGCAGGTGACACCAAACTGGCAGGAGTAGCCAACACCTCAGAAGACAAACTCAGGATCCAAAAAGATCTTGACAAACTTGAACAATGAGCCCTATCCAACAAAATGAGTTTCAATTACATTTAGGCAGGAAAAAATCAAAGGTACAGGTACAGATTGGGCGAGACCTGACTTAAAAACAGTAACTGTGAGAGGGACCTTGGAGTCCCAGTACACGATCACGTGACTATGAGCCGGCAGTGTGCAGCCGCCGCCAAAAAAGCTAATACAATCCTGTATAAACAGGACTGTATAAACAGAGGCATAGAATCAAGATCACACGAGGTATTAGTACTGCTTTATAAAACCCTAGTAAGACCACACCTGGAATACTGCAGCCAATTTTGGTCACCATATCACAAAAAAGATGTTGAGAGTTTGGAAAAAAATCAGAGAAGAGCAACTAAGATGATCAAAGGCCTGAGACTAAAACATATGAACAGCTGCAGGACTTGGGTTTGGCAATCTAAAGGGAAAAAAAGAAATAGGGGAGACATGATGGCAATATTCCAGTATTTGAGGGGCTGCCACCAAGAAGAGGGGGCATGTTATTCTCCAAAGCACCAGAGGGCAGGACAAGAAACAATGGTTGGAAACTGACCAAAGAGAGAAGCAACCTGGAATTAAGGAGAAACTTCCTGACAGTGAGGACAATTAACCAGTGAAACAGCTTGCCTCCAGAAATCGTGGGCGATCCATCACTGGAGATTTTTAAGAAGAGGCTAGACCAGACATGTCAAACACAAGGCCCGGGGGCCAGATCCGGCCCGTGAAGTGGTTTCATGCGGCCCGCGAAGCCATCCTGGAAACAGTGAGGGAACGGCCCCCACTGCCTTGGCCCTGGCCCAGAGACCCTCCTCCTGCCAGAGACCCTCAGATCTGTCCCACTCCCCCATAGGCACCCTTGATGCCAACGATGTAGAGCTGGCCATGCCCACCCAGTAGGCCATAGGCACTCTAGCCACGCCCACCCAGTAGGCCACGCCCACCCTGGCCACACCCACCTGGCCCCCTGAGGGCAACCGCAATGCTGATGCGGCCCTAAATGAAATTGAGTTTCACACCCCTGGGCTAGACAGTCACTTGTCTGAGATGGTATAGGACTCTCCTGCTTGAGCAGGGGGTTGGACTAGAAGATCTCCAAGGTCCCTTCCAGCTCTATTCTATTCTAAAAAAGCCAAACTAGCACTCTTCTAATGAAAGCTTATGTAAATTTCCATTAATTTTGCATGGGTTATTACCTACTCATTTATTATGTCTATAATAATTTATTTCCTTCTTTAGTGCTTAGCAAAAACTAAAAGTGGTAGATACATTCCTAGTTTCCTGTTGAATTTTATAAGCTCCACATGAAATCAGAAAATATTCCAGAACAACTAGACTGAAGAAAAGAAAGTCAGCCAAGGTTGCCATTGAAATAACAAGGATTTATCGTATGTTTTATGGGACCATAATATTATGGGTGCAAAGAGGATAATGGGAAAATATTTGTTAGACTTTCAAGTCATTGCTGCGATAGTAAACCCAAAACCTCCTCTCCTCCAGGTCTCCAGTGCAGGTTTAATTTTTGTACTTAGCTCCTGTAGAAATAGTACTCTATGAAGATGCTGCTTCTAGCATCTGTAAAGTCTGTGGAATAGAAACCCCAAACCCATCTACTCCACCTCGTTCTCTGCAACTCACTGAATCCTTGGAAGAGGGGGAGGTCACCTGGTTGGGCAGGGTAGAGGGAAAAGTGTTGCCATAGGCAACATGGCAAAGAGAATGATAAATTTTAGCACCCATAAAAAACTGGATCTAATCCCTAAGAGAATGATTCCCTAAATATCTACAAATATGTCTTGCTGTAAAATATAATACATACATCACAATGCTTCTAACTCATTTTGTTAAAGCATTCTCTTAAGACCAAATGACATCTATCTGTTTCACAATAAGGAACACACAGTAAGGAATACAGTTTCCATGTTTTGTAAGATTCGTTTCTACTTTTGTCTTCAGAAAATCATGTTCAACTACACCCACAAACATACACCCACAAATGCACATATTACACTTATATCATGCTCTGGGAGACATTATTCTGGAAATTACTAACTTTCTGGTGTAACCAGTTTCAAGACGTGAAATCAAAATTCAATACTAATTTATACAATTAAATAGCTTAAGTTATGATATTCTATGACAGTGGTGGCGAACCTATGGCATGCGTGCCAGGGCGGCACTCAGAGCCCTCTCTGTGGGCACATGCGACATGCCCCGGAGATGGCAACTGTCCCTCTTCAACCAGCCGCCTGCTAACTCGCTGAGGTCCCATGTGGCCGGATGCATCCCGGCTTAGCTGTTTTCCCTCTCCCCCTGTCCCGTCCCTCCTGGCCTCGCATGCTCTCCTTTTCCTGGGCATGACCTCCTCAGTTATTGGCCATCCATCCATCTCAGAGGCGGCTTCTTTGAACTGCTGGTGATAGGCTGTGGATCCCCAGAGTGCACCAGTCAAGGGGCTGGCAGACTGTGACTGCTGACGGACACCGTCAGCCCCCATGCGCTCTCTGGCCTCTGTGCGGGGGCCAATGGTGTCAGGCAGCAGCTGCTCCGGCTTTTGCCTTGCCCCATGGCAATGGCATCCCCACCCTCCCTTGCCTCACCCCGCAGGATGAGCCTCCTGCCTACCGCCCCACCTACCAGAGAACTCCTGGATCTCCCCTAACCCTGCCCACCACCCCCCACAGGCGTCCCTCCCCACGAGCAACATTGAGGTGACCACGCCCACCTTGGCCACACCCACCCAATCTGCCATGACCACCACAGCCATGACCACCCAGTGGGCCACGCCCACCTGGCACCCGGCGATAAATAAGTGGGTTTTGGGTTGCAGTTTGAGCACTCGGTCTCTAAAAGGTTCGCCATATAAATTAACCAATGGTATAGTTTATTTTGATGACTTGAATTCTATATGAATACAGAAGTATATAAAGAACTTGACAAGAATTTGTAAAAAGAAAGAATATCTTAACATAGTGTTATGCTCATTTTTTTTCTTAATTATGAATCATAGTTCACCCAATGTGAAGGCAGATAATGATATTTATATATGCTGGATTTGAAATGCATTCATTGTACATGTGGCATCTGATCAGGTTAAGGACTTACCTTAATAACTAAGTACTTAACCAAAAACTGGGTCTCATTTGTGAAATCATTATTTTCACTTTAATTTTTAATTAATTTGAATTTAATTTCAGAATACAATATGAAGAGTAATTGTGTACAGTTTGAATTCATAACAGAAAATATGCAAAAGATTCATTGAAAAAAACATTACAGTAATAGCATTTAAAATGTATAGAAGCCCAATAATCTGAACATTTTTAAAAGATGTAATACCAGCCCAGAAACTGTACTAAAGATAATAAAATAAATTAAATTTTTGTTATTCTCTTTTGGTTTTTGGATTTCAGCTGGTATATCTAGTCCAGCACATATGCCAAAGAAAGATTTATCTATAGACATCCCTCAAGAGTTGTTCATGGACAAAGTCCAGACAGCTTTTAAAAGTCAAATCTTTATGCTCACATTAATAATCTCCATGTGCAATTCTTTTGTGTTGAAATCAAAGTAGTTAAACATATCCACATCTACACAATTCATCTCTAGATCTCTGTCTTTTGTTATGTTTGATTAGAAATCAGACTTTCTAATAAATGTATCAACAATGGCTTTCGGGGGGAAAAATCCCTTTACTTTCTGAGCATCTTGGAAAGATATAAGGAATACATCCTAATTACACTGATGTATTTCAGATGCATACAGAGCCACATGGCTGTATCGTTGTAAAATGTTAAGAATCAAACAACATGTTTGAATTATCATACTCAGTGACCACGTATCACTCTAAGCCATCTTTTATTTAGTCATGATTTCTTGAATCAAACACAACTGGATGGATGCATCCAAGTCATGGTTTATAAAGCATAATAGCAAAGTTTAATGTACTAAAGCAAAACCAAAACAAATCACTTAATTTAGAATGATGCACAAATGTTTATGGCAAGTATATTCCTTTCTCCCTCTGACCTCTTTTCTCCCTTCCCTTCCCTTCCTTTCCCTTCCCTTCCCAGAAGGCATGTAAGTGCAGTGTGAGGGCAGAGGAACTGGAAGAGAATCCAAGAGTGGGGGAAACTTGCTAGTCTGCCAGGTTTCCCATTGACTTTCTCCCTGCAAGTGTCCTAGGCAGGAAGTTCCATGTCCAAAGCCAGCAGACAAGAAGTGGCTGATGCAAAGTGGGAAAGATGCAAATGTGCAAAGTGACATGCACTTGCAACCTTCCCTGTCCATTGACTTTCTCCATGCAAGCTTATCCATCAACTTGAGGAAGCTGTCCCGCAATGTTTATTTTATTTATTTATTTTATTATATTTATATACCACCCTTTCCCGAAGGACTCAGGGCGGTTTACAGGGTGGTTAAAACAAAAAATACAAAAGTTAAAAACAGATTTAAAAAAATTATATCCGTCCCTGAACAAATAAAACACCAGTTAAAATTAAAATTCTCAGCCTGGGCCAGAGAGCTCGAAGAGCCAGGTCTTCAGGTCCCGGCGGAACAAACGGAGGTTGGGGGCGGTCCTAAGCTCCACTGGCAGCTGGTTCCAAAGGGCAGGCGCACCCACTGAGAAGGCCCTATCCCTGGGTGTTGTCTGCCGGCAGTCTCTTACCGGTGGTACCCTGAGAAGACCCTCCCTGTGGGAGCGCACTGGACGAAGGGAGCTTGATGCCGGCAGCAGGTGTTCCCTCAGATAACCCGGACCCAAGCCATTTAGGGCTTTATAGGTCATCACCAGCACCTTGAATCTCACCCGGAGGGCAACCGGGAGCCAATGCAGCTCGCGGAGTAGAGGTGTTACATGGGAGTATCGGGAAACCCCCATCACAACTCGCGCGGCTGCATTCTGCACCAGCTGAAGCCTCCGAGTGGTCCTCAAGGGCAGCCCCATGTAGAGAGCGTTGCAGTAGTCTAAACGGGAGGTCACGAGCGCATGAGTGACTGTGCGTAGGGCATCTCAGTCCAGATAGGGTCGCAACTGGCGCACCAGGCGAACCTGGGCAAAAGCCCCCCTGGTCACGGCTCCTATATGGTCTTCAAAATTGAGTCGTGAATCCAGGAGGACGCCCAAGTTGCGAACCCTATCAACGGGGGGGGGTAACACCTCACCCCCCATCGCTAGAGGTGGAATAGTCTGTTGAAAATGTTGAAAATGATGAACATGTGACCACAGTTTGGCAGCAACAACTTCCCCAACTTTCATTCCCATAGGAGTCATGGGTCCTAGCATTCTATATGTTAAACTACTGAGTTAATTGTTGCCATTGGCTTTCAATTTTGCCCAATTGTATGTAATGAATCAAACAAACACAAGAGCTTTAGTAGTATATAGGTGGTCAAAACCATCTATATATTTGAGAGTAGCCAATCTAGTAGACATTGCTTGATCCTTGCCCTTCTTTTTTCATGCTTACTTATACAGATTACTTACCTGTGTGGAACCATTTCTTTGGGTTCCCTATTCACCAATTTATTTGGTTGGCATCAAAGATACATTACAGAAGCCTGCAAAAATAACTTTTGGATTCACCACAAATCCTTCTAGTGCTATTTTTTTATTACTGGAACTCTAAACATCAATATTATGGAATAAGCCTCATTTCTATCTAAAAATGATTTAACAATTCACTACATTCAGCTATAAGTGCCTACATGCCTCTCAAATTATACAATTTAACTGCATGTTTCTATCACTTCATCTCTACATGAAGTTATTTGAAATGCAGAAGTATCTCCTCACTGCACAAACAATAGGAAATAGAATTTTGTTATAGTCAGAAGTGAGTCATGAGACAAGGAAAAAACAATGTTCCAACTACAGGTACGGTATTTCAAGAAATTGATATGGCATCTTTTCTTCAAAGAATTCAAGATGATATCATTGTTCTGCCTCTCTAATATTATCCTCACAATATGATATATAATGTTTTTATTCCAAAAGACTATAGGTCGTAGAATAAGAGAGTACATGGGCAATAGTTTAAGTATACACAGTGTCCCACTTTACAAACTTCATCTGTCCTTCTCAGAAATCACCACTAATCATTAATATTCTGTAGACATTAGTAAAAGCAGTTTGCAGACAGTTGATCATCTAATTGCTAGTTACAAGAATGACTAAGGCAAAGTTGTCCAGTTAATTTTGAGGCAGACCAGAGATTTATAAAGGAGAAGGGAGAAAATAATAGGTATTGTTGAGGTATAAATAACAACTTTTCTGGTGTTAGTCATTAAGTGTTCTCATGGCACTCTTTCAGCTTTCATGCAATATAATGTGCAATTTGAACTTTGTTGTGCTGAATCAACCTAAGTAGCATCAAAGAACCAAAACGTCAAGAGGTAATTGCAGTATCTGTCACTTCTGGTTGACACACCAGGGAAGGTACACGCCCCGAAGGAAAACGCTACTGACAGATCAGAACAGAACAGAAGTTCAAGGATGATTCAGAAATGCTGGGTCCCTGTTTGTTGCTAAGATTTCCATGAAGAAAAAAAATTAATCAAAGAAGCATTTAAATACAGGGTGAGTCAGGTGCAAATTTTACATATGTAGGTAATCTTCAATATATGAGAGCAATTAGGACTGGAATTTCCATCACTAATAAAAGACTGCATCAGTTAGCAATGAGTCCTGGTTGCCAATAACTGCATCCCACAACATTTAGGCTAGGTAGCTTCCTGCCAGTTACCCACAAATGAAGTCAGTGGGAAAGCTGGCAGAAAACTGCAAAACCCAGTATACAGTCAGGTAAGTGGCTGCTGCTGGGTGGGGACTGAAATAAGGGTGTGTAGGAGGGTCAGGGAAAGTGCACAAAAGGGGCAACAAGGCATGAGAAGGGTGCAAAGGGGTGTGAGGAAGGGCTAATTTAATTTAATGTATTTGATTTAGGCACTATCCAATTCTAAATGACTCTGGGTGATTCGCAATACATGCATGAGAGATGCAAAAAGCATATCAAGGGATATAACTTCCAAGACATGGACATTTTTGAGCACTAGTCTCATATCCTATAAACAAAGAAGAAACTAAAAGTAAACAATATAAATATCTGTAACAGGACTTTTTTTTGCAATTTTGCAGTATGGCCCCTAATGACGCTCAGGAAAACAATTTGCATATAAGCAAAATTATTCTTAAGGATCCTTGAAAAGTTAAATGTGTTTCATTTTGCTAAATTATCTTGCATATGTTATAAAAGAAATAAAGTAGACATAGTCCAATTTTCTACCTTTGGAACTAGGATGCTTGTTTTCAAATAAGAATGGGTGTTAATTATAATTTTCAAGACTGATAGAAAATAATTAGTGCATATACCAATGATCTCCAAGGAAAATAAAAGGTTAAATATCATTTTCACAGCATTTAATTAAAATAGCATCACCAAACCTTCCTGTTATTTCCACAAGGAAATAGAGTTAGCCTTGAAAATGTTCTGTTTAACTAAACTACTGATAGTTTATCTATCTTCCTTCCTCTACAAAAACACTTAGCTTCATATTTAAATTTTAGTTTTTGACTGAAAAATATGAGTGTTATAAAAACGTTCAGAAGATTAGGTTCCACTTTGCCATATATATTGTCATATATTGTGCCTAGACCTAAGATTGTTAGTTGTTAAAGACCAGGCCTTTGCAGAATTTTTACAAAGTGACATTTATTCCTAAATTTAATCAAGGACTACAAGTACATGCTATCTTAAAATATACAGTACAGAATGCTTTTAAACTGTATGGAAACATACAGATGGAAATAGATTCTCTTCACATTGTCTTTACAAACTCACGATGATCAAAAGATCAATCTTTTTTTTGATACATTTTGCCTTGGATGAACCCTTGAAATGATTTTCACATTTTGGGGAAACCTGACATAAAAATCATTAGGAAAATATGAAAATTTCATACTACAATCAGTACTATAATAATCTACAAAACCCATATTTTACAATATATACAACAACAAAGTGGCAGCTGGCAGCTAAATCACACCACATAAAAATTCCAATCACTAGGAGAGGTAGCATTCTGCAGCAGAACTTCAAAAATACATATTTTTTTCCCATCACACTCTCTCTTGGAAGCCCTGGTAATCTCTCATGGAACCCTAGCCTAGTGAAAAAGGCTGGATTAGATTGATGACATTCTTCCATTACCAAATGGAAATATTGTACTTTCTGTTCAGAACGCTTTTGCAACAACTAGTTCAGATTTAGACACCAACCTCCAAAACTAAAAAAAGAGCTTTAAGGGAAAAGCAGGAAATCAATATGAAGCACAAATTTTCTAAGTTCACAAAACAACACAGGTTGAGTTCGTTTAACATGCTGATCTAAAACATGATTAGCTAGTGGTTCAATGTGTTATACAGGCATGTTTAGTTGTATAATATCCTTGCAATACATTGAAAATTTGATATCTTCTCTTTGTGAAAGACTGTTTATTTTTCACTACTATTATTTTTAAACAGAAACATGCTTAAATATTGATAAAGGTAAGTGCAGAGGAAAAGGATGAATAAAGTTGACTAAGTGATCATATATAGCAGAGTATGCTCCATATTATTTAATTTACAATACCTGTAACATCTTAGCACTATGTATAGACACTCCTTATTATCACAGCAGGTGGCAGCATCTACCTGACCTTGTCTAATCTGAGAAAAGCTAAATAGAGTCAGATCTGGATATGATTTACAAACAAGTCTACTGTACAGAAAATCCAAGGGCTCTATGTAAATTAATTAGAAACTATTTTAAAATATAACGGTAAATTATGTCCATATTTTTCTCAAGCAAACATGTGCAGGTAGTCATTACATAATGGGAACTTTAGTTGTTTCCATTGTTATATTAGGTACATTTCTTTGCTTTAGAAATGTATAAGGCTACCCAACTCTGGGTGACATACAATAAAAACCATTGTACAATATAATTTAAAAACCAAACCAAACCATAAATGCCATTAAAAGATGGAAACGTGCAAGACTCACCACTTAGTCCTATGGGAAGAGCAGTGGTGAAAATTATTTATACGCAAATTACTGCCATTTGAGCAAAAAAGCTGAAAGAAACTAATTGCACAATAACAGGTTTCATTCCCCTTATTTTAGCATAATATTAGATGACTTGAATTTTTCCTCATCAACTAAGTTCATCAACATGGCTGCAGTCCTATGATTACTTCTTCCTGAAATAATTCCCATTAAATGCAATGGGAAATCGTTTCTCCTGAGGAAATCCTATTTTTGTTTTCTACCTGAAAGAAGCCCTAACCAAGGATCTTTATCATGTCTTTGATAGACCAAATATTTTTACCATTTCACTACGTGGTATGATATTATGAAAGAAATAATACTCCTCAGTTCTCTCTCTCCAAAACATAATTTTAACAATATAGTAACATCCATGCAGTTTTCAAGTTCAATTTGAAAATACCTTTAGCCTGTTAGCCTTCTTTCTGCAAATTTCACTTTCATCCCATATTAAGTACCTTTTTATTGCATTACATTCCATTCCCCCCCTCCCTGGTAGTTTATCTCTAATCAGATGAAGCTGAAGGGCTATGGAGAATGTTGTTTGGATTGTTATGGCCAGCTGAGGTAGTGTAAGAGTAACTTTAAAAAAAATATGAAATGGTGCAGCCTGACAGGAAAAATGAAAGAGCGCAATGTCCTTATGATATACTGATTAATCTTGCTGAAAAAGCCAGATACTGTTGATCAGAACAAAGAGCTAACTAGGGTTTGATTATTTGTGTACAGTAAACACACACTGAAAAGGCTCACACCGTAGACCAGGGGTCTTCAAACTTGGCCCTTTTATGACTTGTGGACTTCAACTCCCAGAATTCCTCAGCCAGCAAAGCTGGCTGAGGAATTCTGGGAGTTGAAGTCCACAAGTCATAAAAGGGCCAAGTTTGAAGACCCCTGCCGTAGACAGCTAATCCCTCTAAGAAAGCAATGCGGATGGATGGTAGAAGGGTGACTTAAGAAGGTACCCTGTACTTTCGGTTTACTACAACTAAGAGCTGTCACGTGTCCCTTTAAACAGCGTCTCAGTCCGGCTGTGCCTTGGAACCGCTTCACCTGGTATTTCCAGCATTGCTTTTAAAGCAAAGCGTTGAAGTCCCAAACGCAGCCGATTCCCCCTTTCTATTCCAGCCACCTATCCCAGGGGTCTTCAAACTTGGCCCTTTTATGACTTGTGGACTTCAACTCCCAGAATTCCTCAGCCAGACACGCTGGCTGAGGAATTCTGGGAGTTGAAGTCCACAAGTCATAAAAGGGCCAAGTTTGAAGACCCCTGACCTATCCCCTTGTGTGAAGTGTTGTCTTGTTCTTCACACACTACTACACGCAACCCGCCCAGACTGCAGTTAACTCCAACCGAGTTCGACGCCAGAAGAGCCCAACCAATCCACTGAGCCTGGGTTCAAATTACTGGAGAAAAGCGGTGTTTTTTTGGGAGGGGGGGGGGGTTCCTTCGTTCCCAGCGCAGGGCGGCGGTAGTTCTCGTTTCCCTCTAGCCTAGCTGACCGGGCGAGCGCCGAGGCGGAGCCAGCGGAGGAAAAATACAAGCCGGCTCGGTTACGCCAAAATGTCATGCCGCCGAAGAGTCTCGGCGCCCAGAGAAAACTCTTCCTTGTTTGGAAGCCCGTCCCGGGAAAAGAGGGGCTGGAAGCGAGCCGGAGCTATAGGCTCTCCCCGCGGTTGCTCGTTCCCGCTCTCTCAAGACAGCCGCTCTCGCCCCCCTCCTCCGCGGAGTTGCTGCCAGCCACCCAGCCCGACCCGCGCACCTTGTTGAGGGCTGGGTCGCGTAAAACATCGCAGCCCCTCTTGGTGGTCCACCTAGGTTTCCTCCCAGCAGGTGCGGCTGCTTCCATGCTGGCGGCCGGCCAGTTGCGGAGCAGGGGAATCGCTGGTGGGGTCGCACCGGTCGGCGGGTGGTGCCTGTTGCCGGTGGTTGGCGTTTATGGCCGGGGCTGCTGAGGCGGCCGCCTCTTGGGAGGAGGAGGAGGAGGAGGAAGAGGGAGAAGGAACAGAGCTTCCCCAACTACCGCCTCCTCCTCCGAGGTCAATAGGGCACGGCAGTCGCTGAGTCATTCCGGAGGAGTTGTTGGAAGCAGCCGCGGAGGCACTTCGCGCCAGGTGTTTGCCCGGGCGCGAAGAGCTTAGCCGTGAGGGGCGCAGACCCACCACCCCTAATCGATCTGCTTGGCATCGTTTTCCTTGCCGCGCCTTAGGTTCACACCTGCAGCACCTAGCCGGGGGAAATCTAGTCTCGGTCAGGGTGCGAAGGTAGTGTGAAGGCTGCCTCGTGAAATAAGCGCTTTTGAGCTAATATTCAAGTGAGGTTGAGTGCATGGTGGTGTGCAAAAATGTAGTTGAATTAGATAATAATACTAATAATACTAATAATACTAATAATAATAATAATAATAATAATAATAATATAATAATAATAATAATAATTTTTTTATTTGTATACCGCCCTTCTCCCGAAGGACTCAGGGCGGTAAACAGGGCAAACATATAAAAGTACAAAGATACAAAAGTTAAAAAAGAATTAAACACAGTTCACAGTTACCATAATTTTAGGATAGAGGGGAAAAACTGGCCCTTGCAAGCCTTTCTGGTCATGGCTGCTGAAAGCCAGAGTGTGATTTCTTGCTATGTTGAGATAGGAAGCAAATTAAAAATATAGGCCTTAAAACAGCTTTGTGTTTGGTTTTTTTAAGCGCAGATGCTCTCAGGAACCTACTCTCACCCACAGTTGAGCTAGTCTTGTCTATTTTGTGACCTTATCCCCATCCGACCATGGTTACATCTGCTATAAGTAGTAAAATAAGGCAATTTTAAGTTCTGCGTACAAAACGGTGATGATTTTGAAACAAGAGCTGTGTGAGAAGGCTATTTGTATTCACATATTAATTCATGAATAAAAATTGTATGCATTTAATTGCTTTACTATTTGAACATATTTTCTTTCATTGCACTTAATGCATGGCACCACTGTTTGCAAATTAATACAGTAATGGCATAATCTCTCTGAACATGGTAAAGATAATTGTACGGCCTATTTAAAGTCTATAATACTTGGCAACCAGATTCAGTTTAAGCACTGTATATTTAATATGTGGTTAACATCTCTTCATTAGGCAAACCCCTTGAAATGCTAATATTTTGTAAGGTACAATATTTCTGTGAATAAAAATACTTTCACAAAAGTTGTTTGGGCCAACTTCACTTTAGGCTTCAAGGATCATCCCTGAGAACTGCATGGATGTTTGACTTGTAAATGTCAAGGAATACCTCTTGTACTTTCTGGACAACATTTTCTGTCACATCATTTTATACTTTACCTACGATGGTGTCAGCTTACAACTTAACTGTGTGCTGCTGAGTGTGCTAAGCTTGCAGAGACATCAAGGGCATTATGAAAGTATGGATTCTTCAGCACACATATAATTTATCTGTAAGAAGAGCCTATAGTATTTCTAGTGCAATTTAAAGATTGTTTAGCTTATTTAACTCTATCATTTCATCTATTCCCCATTTCCAGCAAAAGCAAACTGTTGCTACAAAGAAAATCTCTTGCCTTTTTATTTAAAAGCAGTTCTAGAATCAAACATCTTTTTTTCTTAAGTAAAAAGTAAGTTAAAAGGATGAGGTAAGAATGCTTTTACAGTCCAGTGTTTTAGTTGCTTATCACTAAATAGATCACAGTCTTGATGTATTTGTTTATGTTGCTACATTAAATTCAGTGTACAACTGTGCTCCAGTGCAACAATTGCTGAAAAACAGAGGATGTTTCTGGCTAAGTTCTATGCTCTAAAAGTCGAATGACGTTTGGTTGAGTCAGCTTTCTAGCCATATGAGATAATGAGTGCCAGGCTCAAACTGTTAATCCAGCAACAATTACTGTATAACATAGGGTTATTATACTTCTGACTTTAAGGGAAGCAAAAAAAGTAGCACTGTTGTGCAATGAGGTACTGTGGTTCATTTTATCTTGTACCCTGAACTGTTACTCTTAGCCCCAATAGTAAAAGGATGCCTTGTTCCTTGAAATTGAGCTAGCTGATCTCTCAGCATGTTGCATGTTCTTACCAATATGCAAGCAAGCCTAGATCAGCACATTGTACAGACTTTAACCTTCAAGTCCAAAACAAGCAAAATGTTTTCTTTTTTATGACAAGATTTTCAGACGATACGGACCCAATCTAGCACAAAGGGCAGGTTATTGCTGTTCTGAGCAACCCCTTCTATAGTAAATTGAGTATAAATAGATCCAGCTATTTCCTTAGATAAACCTCATTAAGAATCAGAATTATGTAATTTCATTTAGTGAATCAGCAGGAAAGGTTATCTTTCCCAAGAGAGCTATGGTTGACAAGACCAATTTAATAGTAACATGGAAATAAATTCTTATGAGTGAAAGATTTGCTGAAAGTTGGTTAATTGTGTTAAAAATAACTGCATTGGTGTAGTGGTTAAGGTGCTAGCTAGAAACCAGGAGACTGAGTTCTAGTTCTACCTTAGGCATGAAAGCCTGCTGGATGATTTAAGGCCAGTCCCTCTCTCAGCCCAGTTTACCTCACAAGGGTTGCGAGGAGAATAGCAGGAAGAAAGAATCTTATGTATTTTTGCCGCCTTGAGTTACTTATAAAATCAGAATAATAAATTATTTTGCAAACCACATATATCTTTTTTTAAAAAAGATAAAAAGTGAATAACCTGGATTTTTTTCCTGCTTGAGTAGTTTATTTTTAATAAAATACCTTAAGGGTGTTGGAAAAAAATACATTGGAGACTGCAAAGCTGTTGGCAGGGGCTAACCAAAAAGGAATCAACTATAGGAAAATGTGGAGTCCAACATTTACTTCAAGGGGATTGGAGGAAAAGTCTGGCAGGAATTTCAGTATATACATTGCAATCTTCCCAAGTCGCAGAACAGAAGATTCAAAAGAAAAACTTTCCTAAAGGTGACAATTTGTCTTGAAAAGTAGCCTGGATATAGGTCACAAAACAATAAAAAAGGGCTCAGAAAGAGAATAATTACAGTCCAGCAAAACTCAAGCTTGTCTTCTACATTTCCTCAACTGATAGAACATACCTAGTACTCTTCCTCTCAATTTTATTATAGCAATCCCACTTACTCATCAGACCCAACAAGGAACTACAAGAATCAAAGCCCTGAGAAGAATTAATGTAAAGGGTAAACAAAAACAAAAAAACCCACAGCAGGGCTTAGACTTAAAAACTAAGCTAGCTGACCTATATCTTGCCGGCAGTGCTGAGGAAGACTGAGAATGCTTCAGGGATGTTGTCCATTTATGTGCACTGAAGATACTAGGACACTCCCAACAGCCTGACTGGTTTGATGAGAATGATGAGATACAGGCTTTAGTTGTTGAAAAGCATCACTTTTATCATGTCCATCAGAACAACTTATCATCTGCCAAGAAAAACGCCTTTTCCATTGCTTGTGAGAGAGTTCAGAATAAACTGCATAAAATGCAAGATGCCTGGCTGAGCACCAAGGCAGACAAAATATGGTAATAGTAAAGACTTGAAATGGTTTGATTAAGTCTTTAGCACTCCCTGGAGACCTCAGTCTGTTGGGAATACCAGTATAGATAGTACATCCTTCATTACAGAGAAGACTCAAATCCTGCATCCTCAACCAACTGTCATCTATTAATAACAAGGTGATAGGGTTCCCCAAGTCAACATCAACAGCACCATGATTGATCTGCCGGTAATAGCATCAGGAGCTAAATCGTGGACTTTACGCAACCAGTGTTGTTTTCATGAAAGTCTTCAATACTGTCAACCAAAAAGGCCCATGGAGGATTATGTCAAAGTTCAGCTGTCCCGCCAAATTCAAATGATATCCCACATTGGCATGATGGCCCAAATACTGGAAATAGAGAATCCTCTAATGCGTTCCCAGTTACCAATGGTGTTAAACATGGCTGCTTGCTTGCTCCCACACAGTTCAGCATGATGTTTATTGTCATGCTGAATGATGTCTTTCAGAACAGCATCTGCCTCAAGTTCAGAGAAGATGGGAAGCTATTGGCAAAGTGAAGGAAATGGCTCTTGGAGACTTCCTCTTTGCTGATGACTAAGCCCTAAATGCTGGCTCAGAGCCAGAGATGCAAGTCAGTATCGATAAATTCTCTGCAGCCTGTGATAACTTTGGATTCACCATCAATGTGCAAAAGACTGAAGTAATGCACCAGTCTGCTCATCGTGCACCACACAGAGTGCTCAACATCACAATCAAATGGCAGAAACACAATGGACCAGTTCAATTACCTTGGCAGCACCCTGTTGCCAGTAGTGACCACTGATCCATAAGTTAAATATAGAATAGCAAGAACATATTCAGCTTTATATAGATTGTCGGGGGGGCAATATGCAAATAATGCTTACATTGTAAACCACCCAGAAACTGCTGTAAAGTGCTATAGAGCAGTATATAAGTCTAAATTCTAGTGCTATCCACTACATTTCTACCACATTTTTCCACCCTTTTTTATTTTTTAAGTTAGCATTCTAACAAGGTATACCGATTTATTTACTTGTTCCAATTAGTCCGTTTTCACAATAAAGCTTAGTAACAAAAATCTGGAATAAAACAAAAGTGGATCATTTGAACAAAGTTGTTTTTGTTAAATCAAAATACCCATTAAATCCAAAATTATATAATTGATGTCAATTACATCATTTAATAGTTGAACTTTAATGATGTTTGTGTCACTTTATGTCAGTTGCAACATTAAAAGACATAATTTGACACTATTATATCATGGTCCTTATAATAACAAAAGGTGACTATCTTCCATAACTGCTTTCAGCAATTGTTATTTTGAAGTCCCATTTGGTCAATATCATGGAATGTGCAGAAAAAACAAAGTATTTTTGCTTATCTGCTGTAATTGTCCTGCCATGAACCAATTTTATCCCTATGTAAACTCAGTAGCTGTGTACTGCAGATACAGCCTACATACATAGGTGGCTGATCTCCATTCCCAACAGTATTATTGTTTTAACTTTGTATGCCACTCCAAGTTACTGTTGTGAGATGGGCAGCCATATAAATCATGGTCCTGATTCTTGGATGGGAGACCAACAAGAAATCACAGGGATGTAGGCTGGACTGGAAAGCTGGGGGGGAAAATCCTGTAAGAAAATGATGGTAAATGGTTTCCTTATTTGATAGAGTGATTGATATAGACACTCATTTGAGATACATCAGGCTGGGTGGTTTACAATCAAAACAAAATACAAACATATAATCAGACATCTTAAAACAACCATTAACATAACCAGAAGACAGTTATTGTTTTTGGAAAGCATCATGTAGACTATATTACCAACATGATAACAGAATAAAATAAATTCTATAAATGTGGTAGTAACCCTAAAATATATATTTTCAGTTATTTGACAGATTTATTTTTATAAAACTTTTTTTGGGGAAAAAACAGTTGAAAAGGGTTTAAGTCAATAAATCGCATGACCTAAGAGAGCAGTTCATTTTATTCCTATTTCTCAAGTACATATTTGTTGAAGACCTTTATACTCCATATACTGGTAGTCCACCACTTATGACCATAACTGAGCCCAAAATTTCTGTTGTTAATTGAGACATTTGTTAAGTGAGTTTTGCCCCATTTTATGACCTTTCTTGCAACAGTTGTTAAGTGAATCACTGCAGTTGTTAAGCTAACAACATGATTGTTAAGTGAATCTGGCTTCCCCATTGACTGCTTGTCAGATGGTGACAAAAGATGATCACATGACAACCATCATAAATATGAGTCAGTTGCCAAGTGTCCGAATTTTGATCACATGACCATAGGGGTGCTGCAATGGTCATAAGTGTAAAAAATGGTCATAAGTCACTTTTTTCAATGGCATTGTAACTTTGAACGGTCACTAAATGAACTGTTGTAAGTCAAGGACTACCTGTATGAGCATCTCTTCTGTCTTCTAATTAAATTTAATATCTATTTACTTTATGTCAGTACAGCTGAAGTTTCTAATAATGTTATTTCATATTTTCCAGGAGTTTGGATGATTTAAGCTAAAGGTAATTATGCAATCCTGAGATGCTGATACCTTTTCCTTGCAAACAGCTCTGCTGGTTCAGCTTGTTCTCCTTGTTTTCAATATGCACTCATAAGTAGGACAAGGTCAGCCAGTTGATCTGAGGAAAAAAACCCTGGCCTACAACTTGCCCTGCTTCCACAAATAGCCTATTCTATAATTTCCATTTATATATTGAACAGAATGAATCCAGGGCTTGCTTCAAAAGAAGTAAACCTTTCTTCTCCTATTTTCTCTTTACACTTAATTTTAAGTGATTGCTACTAGTTTTTATTCTTGTGGTTGTTTATTGATTTTCATAATTTCTGATTACATGCTGAGGAACATTCATCCTTGACTCTTTTATCTTGCCCGTATATAAATATACCATTGACTACCTCCCAATTGGTCTCAGAGGTTACATTAAAAAAAAATGCACGCATAGCCCCAAAAGAATGCTCACCCCTGCTACATATGCTTTTTCTTTTGGGTTTGTGATTTTTATCGTTTGTTTCTATATTCCCCCAACTTTTTTTGAGAAATGATTGTCTTCAATAGAAAAGGGACCCTGGATTTGTTTTATAGAAGGAAAACACAAAGACAGGAGGAATTCAAACTGAATTGCTTCATGCTGGATTCAAGGAGTACTTTGCAAGAAATTCATCCTTACCAAGTAAATATACATAGGGTCAAGCTGCAGAAGATATAGGAGTTTAAGTACAGGTTAAGGTGAAAAGAGTTTAAAAGGTTAAGCAAGCTAATATCAGTGCAGAAAATTGGGTGGACCTTGTGCACTAGTTGGAAACAATCTAAGCCAAGTGTGCACTGTGGAGGAAAGTTTAATTGCACAGTATAATTATGCAATAGTGAAAGATCTCAAGAACATTATGTGGATGGTGAATCTAAGCAGTGGGAAAAAACCCTAATATTTGTACCAAGGTACTGATTAATTAGGGGTGATGAGTTATCTTCTCAGAGTCATATTAAAGGTGTGCTGATTTTAAAAGCAAGCATATTCCTCATGTTTTTGTATAAATGAGGGATACCGGGAGTGGCAGGAATGGAACAATTCAGCAACATAAAAGAAGACTAGTATAGTACTGCATTGAACATGTGCCTAATTTTGTAGGGAAGAATTCTCCATGCAAGGTCCCTCTCGTATTTCAGGTTAAGACTGGGAAATGCCTAAAAATGCTGCTATGCTACTTAGTGTGAACTGTACTGAGCTACATAGGAAAATGCAGCTTGCTGTGTGGCATGCTTCCTCCTCTCTTTTTGCTGGTGGCAACTTGGAAAAGGATTACAAAATACACAACGAGTGCTTTGTCTTAAAACTATAGTGCAATACTGTTGAAGTGAGGAAGAATTTGGGAGTGAAAAAAGAAAGCAAACATGAATAAAATTGTACAGTTGTTGAAATTAAAAGTAATATCTGTTCAGGCCTCGTTCATGTAAATAGCCTGAAACCTACTCTGATAAAATTACTGGAGCCTACTGAATGTGAGAGTAGGGATTTACTACAATGTTCAATCATCTCTTTCAGTTTCTTAGACAAAGGTAAGATTAATAGATTTTGTAACTTCATAACGTGAAGTTAATAACTGTAATTTCATAATGTGAATAGGCATTTTACCAATAGTCTCCTGGGAGAGCAGGAAAACCTGCATGACCAGAATATTTGTAATCCAAAATGTCCTTATTTTCCCATATAAGAAGCTCTTCTGAAAATCTGAATCCAGATTTTCTATGTTCCACAAACCATATATAAAATACCTGGAACTCATGAGGCTTTGTGGACAACATCTTTAATACTATGTGGTCAATATCAATTCAAGATCCATTGTCTTTTTCTGAACCTCTTTCTAGTAAACTTTTCTATTTTCCTTTCTATGAAATATTTTTAAGTACTATGAGCACTTTTCATTGTAATCTCTAATAAAATCCTCTATCTTACGTAATACAGTATACATTACATATTATTCAGTGCTAACATATTAATAAAATTAAAATGATACCTATATATATATATAATCTCTGGAGAGCCCGGGACAGGGGCCATTCCTCTGTCCTAGTCTTATTAGACCTCTCGGCGGCTTTCGATACCATCGACCATGGTATCTTGCTGCGACGCCTCAGGGGACTGGGAGTGGGAGGCACGGTTCTGCGTTGGTTCTCCTCCTTTCTCCAGGGTCGCTCGCAGTCGGTGCTGGCAGGGGGACAGAGGTCGACCCCGAGGCCTCTCGCTTGCGGAGTCCCTCAGGGGTCGGTCCTCTCGCCTCTCCTGTTCAACATCTACATGAAACCGCTGGGCGAGATCATTCGCAGCTTTGGAGTAGGGTACGATCAGTATGCTGATGACACCCAGCTTTTCATCTCAACTCCAAACAACATCAGTGATGCCCTCGACGTGATGTCCCGCTGCCTGAAAGCGGTCCGGGAATGGATGGGGAGGAACAAGCTTCAACTGAACCCAGACAAGACTGAATGGCTGTACGTACCGGCAAGCCAGGATACTCAGAACATCCCATCCCTTAACATCGGGGACAAGTTACTACCCCCTGTTGATAGGGCCCGCAACCTGGGTGTCCTCCTTGACTCGCAGCTCTCCCTGGAAGATCACATAGGAGCTGTGACCAAGGGGGCCTTCTCCCGGGTTTGACTAGTTCGCCAATTACGGCCTTATCTGGACCTGGACGCCTTACGTACAGTCACCCATGCTCTTGTGACCTCTCGCCTAGACTACTGTAACGCTCTCTACATGGGGCTGCCCTTGAGATCCACTCGGAAGCTTCAACTGGTGCAAAGTGCAGCGGCACGGACACTCTTGGGAGCCTCCCGATACTCCCATATCACACCTCTCCTCCGTGCGCTGCACTGGCTTCCAGTTGCCTTCCGTGTGAAGTTCAAGGTGCTAACAATGACATACAAAGCCCTACATGGCATGGGTCCGGACTACCTACGGGAGCACCTTCTGCCAATGTCAGCACCCCACCGTCCTGTGCGCTCCCACAGAGAGGGCCTCCTCAGGGTGCCACCGCTCAAGGAATGTCGGCTGGTGGCCCCCAGGGGGAGGGCATTCTCAGTGGGTGCGCCAGCCCTCTGGAACAGCTTACCAACCGAAATCCGGATGGCCCCCGACCTCCGCACCTTCCGGCGCGACTTAAAAACTTACCTGTTCCAGCAGTCCGGCCTGGCCTGATAATTCTAATTGGGGTCCCAGTTTGTTTTTTTACTATTGTTTTTTTTCACTATTGTTCATTCTGTATACCTACCTTATTCTGTACACCGCCCCGAGTCCCTCGGGAGAAGGGCGGTTTATAAAAACAAATAAATAAATAAATAAATATAGGTAAAGGTAAAGGTTCCCCCACACATGCGTGCTAGTCGTTTCCAACTCTAGGGGCCGGTGCTCATCTCCGTTTCAAAGCCGAAGAGCCAGCGCTTGTCCGAGGACGTCTCCGTGGTCATGTGGCTGGCATGACTAAACGCCAAAGGCGCACAGAACGTTGTTACCTTCCCACCGGAGTGTTCCCTATTTTTCTACTTGCATTTTTACGTGCTTTCAAACTGCTAGGTTGGCAGAAGGTGGGACGAGTAACAGGCACTCACTCTGTTACGCAGCACTCGGGATTCAACCCGCCAAACTGCCAACCATCTGATATATATATATATATATATGACAAATACTTAAACATACATTTGCCTTGCCTTCCAGCTAATATAAGAGAGAAAGAACCCCGTGGCTCAGGAGGTTAAAACACTGCCTGATATACAATCAGCCCGGGTTCGAATCTCAGATAAAGGGTATGACTAACTGATGAGAACATAAATAGTTCGAAATGATCATCTTAGCCTCCCAAATTCTTTATTAGCAATTTGAATAATTTGCACAAATAATGAGCTGTCACAAGTTGACTAGTTCCTGAGGATAAGCCCTGAGCCGGGCCAAAACAGGAATGAAAGAGTTAATTAGCAAGGTCCATTCAAAAAGCCTTGACAAATACTTAAACATACATTTGCCTTGCCTTCCAGCTAATATAAGAGAGAAAGAACCCCGTGGCTCAGGAGGTTAAAACACTGCCTGATATACAATCAGCCCGGGTTCGAATCTCAGATAAAGGGTATGACTAACTGATGAGAACATAAATAGTTCGAAATGATCATCTTAGCCTCCCAAATTCTTTATTAGCAATTTGAATAATTTGCACAAATAATGAGCTGTCACAAGTTGACTAGTTCCTGAGGATAAGCCCTGAGCCGGGCCAAAACAGGAATGAAAGAGTTAATTAGCAAGGTCCATTCAAAAAGCCTTGACAAATACTTAAACATACATTTGCCTTGCCTTCCAGCTAATATAAGAGAGAAAGAACCCCGTGGCTCAGGAGGTTAAAACACTGCCTGATATACAATCAGCCCGGGTTCGAATCTCAGATAAAGGGTATGACTAACTGATGAGAACATAAATAGTTCGAAATGATCATCTTAGCCTCCCAAATTCTTTATTAGCAATTTGAATAATTTGCATATATATATATATATATATATATATATATATATATAGAGAGAGAGAGAGAGAGAGAGAGAGAGAGAGAGAGAGCACAAAAATCAAATTGACTATTGTACATCGTAAATACAAGGAGATATAAGAGCTTAGATTGTAATAGTAAAACACAGATAGGAACTGATCATAAACTGTTTTGTGGATGTTCCAAGTCAAGAGGAAGAACAAAAACAACCAGTTTCCACTGTTTTATCTTTCTCGTTGCAAAAGCGACATTTCCTGTGGTTGCTGCCATGTTGATTTTTTGCTTTCATGGAATTGATCTGCAAGGCTTGTTCTTGAGCAGCCAAAATGAAATCTTCAGTTTCTTTCTTCAGCACTCTTGATCTCAACCAGCTCCATGTTAGCTTTGTATCTACCTATCCTTCAACGTCTTTCAGGTATTGACTGTGCATAGGTTTCTTTTTTCCAGTTAAAAACCTGATGCTCAGTTGTTTCCTTTTGATATTCTGCTTTCAATTTTATTGTTTTCAAGAGGTTTCCCTTCTTCACCTCCTTCAGCAGAGGCTTTTTTGCTTTTTTATGCAGTCAATTAAGTTGTGTTTTTCTTCTTCCAGTTTGTTGCACCTGTAAGAGACTTCTGCCACTCTTTGATCTTGGCAAGTACAATCAATCATCGCTTTTTGATTGCAGAGCATGGTGCATTAGTTTTCTTGTCTTTTGATCCATGTTATCAAGTTCTAACTGAGCCCAATCAATTATTCCAGCCGAGTACTATATTATAGGCACTGCCCAGATGTTAATTGCCTTTATGATATTTCCTCCATTCAGCTTTGATCTCAAGTTTTTTCTGACTTGTTTTAAGTATTTTGTTGAGGTAGCATCCTTGACTTAGTTGTGCAACAGGTCAGAAGCTTCCAAAACTCCTGTACTTGTACCCCTCTGCTGGTGTTACTGCTTTTATCAGCTTTTCATTATCAAGTATGAATCCATCATCTACAACCATTTTTCCTACTTCAACAGCAATTGTTGCACATTTGTCAATGCCAAATTGCATTTCAATGTCTCTGCTAAACTCCTCAGTGCTTTTCAGCAGTGAGCTCTTTAGGGGCTTAAGCTGGACAAAAATATTTTTCTAACATGAGTAATTGACAAATAAATATACAGTAATAAATGTTTTCAATACCCCAGTTCTGTCATTTACAATATTTTCATCACATAATGATTGCCTTAACTAGTTGGCTTTCAGGACAGTTTGAGTTTCCATGTTATTTATTTTGTTCCCAGATAGCAACCTTATCTTCAGTCCTGACACTTAAATTTAAGACCAGGCAACAACCCACTTAATTATTTTTAAGCCAGCTAACTAAAACAAGAAAGTTATCTGGTTTAATACTATCTCTTTATTAACTAAAAGCAATAGGCAAATTATTTAATGTATATGAAAATTTTGTAAATGTATATGAAAGCTGTATTTTTAGGAAAAGGTTGATATACTATTTTTTATGCAATTTATATTGATAGAAAACACCAGTGTTAAAGGCAAGTTGCTGGTTTAAGAAAAAGTTAGCAGTCGTACTCAGAGCTACCATATTGGGCTGCAAAAATTCAGGTGGCATTAGAGAGCTAGAGTGTTCTGTCTCTGATTACTGCAGTTTATATTTTTGTTGTCCTAAATAAAGTAACCTTAATTTTAGGATGCAGATATTCCCTGGGTTTGTGAACCAAGACATTTATATTTTTATTTATAGGGATCAATTTAGAAAGGTGGTTATCATATACAGTAATTACTATCTTGAAAGTAAATCCAATAAAACTAAATGAAACATATTTCTGAACTTATATGGTCAGAATAGCAGAGTTGTAAATATAATCAAAACGCTGCATGTTAAAAATGTAAATATATATAATACAAGCTTGTCATTATTGTTACCATGTATTATTACCAACACCAAGCCTGTAAAATGGGTCTGTTATCTAAAATGATAACTACAGTATAATAAATCAATGGCTATATTCAATTACTATCAGTACAGTGTTCCTCAAGATGTGAAAGATCATGAAATATATCTTGGCAACACATTTCTGTCATTTTTGCAAATTTGATTGGTAGAGTCATCACTGTAAAAATGTAAATATCTTAAAACTAATTTTATTATATGGTACTGGATTTCAGTTAAAAACATCTGAGTGGCCAAAAAGGAAGAGAGAACAGAATTGACCTCTAACATATGACTCATTGACAACCCCCTATTTATAAGGCAATGCAGAAACACTACAATGGAATGTTATGAAGCTTACTAATTTAACTATTATGCGCCCAAACATGACTTTAGCATTAAAACTGTTGTTGTATTTATCAGGCCCAACAAGTTACACGAGCATTGCACCCCCTTTCACTAACAAGTCTAAGGCTATAGATGTTCTGCTTTTTTAAGGTATTTAATGCAAACACAACTTTAGAATTCTCCACAAAAGCAGCAATGAACCTTCATGGAAAGTTTGCACAGCTACTATAAATGCCATACGTACAGCATTATTTAAGCTAATTGTCTGGGCAGCAGTTTAAGTGGGTTATGAGAACAGAAGGTTCCATTTTACTGTTTTGGCCTATAAACATTCCAGGGCTTAGAAGCTTTTCATAAAAGATTTGCTGTGAAGGGTTTGAAGCCAACGTGTGTATGGTTTGCAGCTTTCATACTTATGTGTATATCTACTCAAATCAATGCACCATTTTTCAGGATAAATTTAGCATTCCCTTTTTTTTGAACATTTTTGTTTTTTCCTATTTTTTTCCAGAGTATGTGAAACAAAATACGTTTTCCCCCCAATGGAGATAATGCATTTCTTTGGTGCGCCAAAATGAAAAAGTTTAGCCTATCTTTCTTCAGAACTTTGCCAGTTATGAAATCTAATTCAGGCTTGACTACCCAATGCAACACTAATAGTTTCTTACATCAGCAATAAATGACCAGAACTGAATCATATAATTCAAAAATTATAGCCCTGGTCTGTTTGTAGCTGAAAGGAATAACACACTGAAGTTGTAAATAGCAATTTCTCCCTTTATGATACCCTCCAAGTATATGAGATTTCACTTCTTATAAGCTCCAGCACAGCATGGCCAATTGGTGGACAAGAATAAGACATTGCAAAGGATTTTAGGAAACAGCTCTCAGGTTGCTCCAGAAATTAAAATGACTTAGCCAGAATCAGTGCTTCCAACTCTATACTTCAGAGGTGCTTTTATTTGTTGAGAAAAGAAGTTTAGCTCCCCAATGTGGCAAGTATATTTTGCACTGCACCCTTATAGCATGTTTCTAATTACGACATGTTCTATATATCTTAAAAGCAACACAGTATTTGGATCATTTAGAACAGGGATCTTCAAACTTGGCCCTTTTATGACTTGTGGACTTCAACTCCCAGAATTCCTCAGCCAGCATGCCTGGTTGAAGAATTCTGGGGCTTGAAGTCCACAAGTCGTAAAAGGGCCAAGTTTGAAGATCCCTGATTTAGAATATTACATATAAAGTTTATGTTATTCTGAGTTTTAGTTGCTTTCATTTAAAACACATATTACAAAATTCTGAGTTGTAATTTCTATAAACTATTTATATGCTGAAATAATTTTATAGCTCTTCATTGTAACTAGCAAAAGGGCAGGCATAGGTTTAACTGTGTGTCTTTTTATTTTTATGTTCTGTACTTTTACTCTGTGATACATTGCCCACACACTGTGACTTGAGTCAGCTTATAAAACTTGAAATAAACAAATAAACAAAACTAACAGGAAATAGAATTCTTGGGAATTAATACAGTTATTAATTAAAATAATATTTCAGTTCAGCTCAGAATGCTAAATTTGCTGTATTTATTGACGACTAGAAACCCTTCGTAGACTTGTATAAAAATAAAAAAATAACTTGCTACTTATGACTGATGATTAGACAAGATAGATTATATAAAAAATATTATGAAGTAAGTTGGGAGCAGGAGAAGTTAAAATATATTTGTACTTATAACTGCTGTGAAGAATATCAGAAGCCACTTCTTTGTATATTTTTCTCTTGATTTCTTTCTTTTTCTTTTTTCCCCCTTACTTAATATTAGTTTCTATTAGTTTTAATGTTTTCTTTCAAAAGTTTTAAATAGACCCATACCCACACGTGGACATAATTTTCAATTTGTTATCATTTCTCTCGATATGCTCCAACTGTGTCTGTTTCTTTAATAACTTTTCATGCTGTGACTACAGGAGAATAAACCCTTCCGCGCTTCAGATTACTAGTCTGAGGTCATCTCCTTCTGTCTTTCTTCACAGGTGGTAGATTTTAACTAAACCCATTATAATTTCTTATAAATACATCTCCTTTCTGCTTCAGTTAATCATTCGTCAAATTCCTACTCTCAGGAACACTCATGAAACACAGAAAAACAGAACAGTATGTATTTTATCCCCATATTGTCTTTGAGGAAATTCCTTCTTAACTAGCTGAACATTTCATTCGTTACTGGATTTCCCAAACGTATCTCTGTTACTATTACCAGTACAGTTCTATATGAGCTCAGTGGGGCCTCACTCCTGGATATACATATCATCGCATTGTCATCTAAAAGAATATTGATTCTTATCCTGTTTGTTTCATTTTAATTTTTTTTAAAACTAAAGGTTAGTGTGGGAAAACATGTTGGATTTCAGATCCATTCATAGTTAGAATTTGGCTGAAATTAATTGCAGACATATCAAGTTCAATATATTGAATTAAACCACAATTTTTAAAACTATGGTTTCTTGGTTAAGCCGAAACTAAATAAAATCACATTTTTACTTAGCCTGATGTGCAAAATTAACCTAAGTTGTCCCAATGATTTTAGTGAAATGTACCAGAGAAACATAATGCATGAAGTACACTTCACTGTGATTGATGGGCCATTTTTCTAGGTACAGTATGTATTACAATGGTCATAAATACATTTAGAAAAATTGGGCAGGATTGCACATGCATTGCTTATCTGTGCCCAACTAGATGTAGTCTAATGCATTTTATGGCTCCTGGGATATTTTTGGACCTTTGGCTGTGTCTGCCTGGCCAGGGAGGTGCGCTTTTCTGTACCTGTGCAGCACTCGCCCCTCACCTGGAGCAGCCTGACATGCTGAAGCGACAGAGTTTGAGGACATCAAATTCGGTTACAGTGTTTTGGCCCTCCACATCAATCCCAGTTTCTCATATGGCCCCTTGGGAAAATGAATTGCCCACCCCTGTTCTAACATATAGTTGGACACATAGTGTTGAGGAAAAAACATATAATTGGATCTAGGGTTTTATGCAGCTGGAAGGATAAAGTTTAACAAAAAACAGTTTTAGAAAAGTATAAATAAAAAAATAAGATTGCTTCTTTTCAAATTATCCAATTAATTAAAGGTAGTTATAAATCGTTCTCTCTCCTCTCTCTCTCTCTCTCTCTCTCTGAAACAATAAGGAAAACATCATAGTACTGTGCCTCCTTTCACATTATACTGAATGATTTCCTTTGTTTGATCATAGTATGGTCATCTGGACCATCTAGTGGGAGAAGCCTTGGTTCTTGCAGGACTTTCCTTTGAATCACATTTGCTCTCTTGCTTTTGCTGTGCACTTGGTCTTGCTTACTCATTTGCAGGATTGTAAGGATGTTTTAAAATTCCATTCAGTGAACAGGAGTATATTGTAACAGATACACCAATAATTCTTGACAATCTTGGTTGAGTAGACTTTTGATTTGACTTGACAAAACAGGGGGTGATAGCAGCTGGAACTGCCTGGTACCTAGATTGCCCTCTCTTTATTGCCACTAGAAACATTAAGCCCACAGGATCTCATTCGCAACCTCCACACTACCTCTTCTGTGGTGCACTAATCTGTTGTACTTGTGGTTGCCAAATCATTTTCAGTCACAACATTGTTTCTTGTTGTGTCTCAAGATTCCCCCTTTTTTCCTGTTTGGCATTGTATAGATAAGTCAATTTTAACTGACAGGTGTCCACTTATTAATCCATTAAATCAAAGGCCTACTATATTAAATTTCTGACACAACTGAGATTCTCTTTGGGGGTACAAATTTCAACACTGCACAGATGCTAATGAGATGTTTAGCACTAACAATATGAGGCTTAGGTGATATGAGTGTTACTGTGACATTTTTATGACTATTTCATTTGTTCCATTTTCTTGCACTATCCAATGTCATCTTGCAGATGTCACTGAAATTGTCAGATTGATAAATTATGTCCTCATGTTCTAATGAAAGTCCTACCAGATCAGTGTCAGTTCCTAACACCTTGTGAACTGTTTCCAGGCTTACTGCAGATTGGAAAGTGGCAAAAGGCTTCATAATTAGCAATAGTTCCATATCAAATTCAAAGCACTAATTCAAGAAGTCAAGAACAGACTCTGCTACTTCAATAGAGGCAGTGCCAAGATTTCTCCTATCAGATACATATTAGTGATGTTCACTGCATCGGTTCATGCATTTTCTTGCCAACTGAATTTCTTTCAGCATCTCCATTCCATTAATAGTTTCATTTTTGAAAGCCTTGACCCACTCACCAAACAAATGTTGTTCTTTCAGTTCCAATAGGTTTGAGTTTATCTACATTGTCAGTAAGTCCATATCAAGAATAACAATCCCATATCTTTGCAATTGCTTCTGGTATCCTCTGTAAGTACAGTAAGTGTATTAGCTGGAAAGCATGGATCTAAAAGATTATTGAGGAGGTTTTTAAGAAATCCATGTACTATTTTGACTTTTTCATGAAATGAAATGTCAATTGTTACCTTTTGCAGTAAACAAGAGTTCTCTGGACCTCAGACCTTATTCAGCCCTGAAGCTGTTAAAATATATATGTCCAACTTTAAGGGATTTGCAGATCCCATGCAAATTTTCTCCATGATGATTTGACCCTAACTTGGTCCTTCAGCAGTTCATTGCTACTCTGGGTCCATCCTCCTTGGTGCTTGCTTGCCATTCTTTTCTTCTCTTTTCTTCCATCTCTCCCAGCATTACAGCCTTCTTTAGAAAACTAGAAAGTCCTCACGGAAGGTGTCCAAAGGGAAAAAAGAATTCTAGAAATAAACCACTGGCTAAAGGGTTGGTGTCATCCAGAAAACTTTGGTTTCCTCGATCATGGACTGTATTTCCTACATGAAGAATTCTTGTCAAGGGGTGGGCTGCACCTCACTAAAACAGGGGAGAATGTACTCGGAAAAAGACTGGCCCGACTCATCAGGAGGGCTTTAAACTAAAATTGAGGGGAAAGGGTGACCAATGTTTAGAATCTCTAGAACACAAAACCAGTCATAAATCCCAAGAAAACAAATCAAACAATGAGGTAGGGAGTGATAAGAAAAATGAAAAACTCCAACAACAATCAGGAGATGCAGGAAACGTACCTACGGATAGGCATAAAGGTTTTAAATGCTTATATACAAATGCTCAAAGCTTGGGGAATAAACAGGGTGAACTAGGAGCAATAGTACATGAGTGCAGGTATGACATAGTTGGCATTACAAAAACCTAGTGGGATGAAACCCATGACTGGAATGTACTGATGGATGGATACAAATTGTTAAAAAGAAATAGATCTACAAAAAGAGGAGGGGGAGTTGCACTATATGTAAGAGAACACTACATATCTACAGAGGACCATGTGATCAAAGATAAAATCCTCCAGAATGTATATGGGTCAATATAAAAGAAAAAAAGTGACATTGCCATAGGTATATATTACAGGCCAATCAGAAGAAATAGATGAACTCTTTGCCAACTAGTTAATAAACATATGTAGGAAGCATACCACAGTAGTAATGGGAGACTTCAACTATCCAGATATCAATTAGAAGACAAACTCTGCAGCGAGTGGGAGATCAAACAGATTCTTAACCAACCTAGCCCATAACTTTATCATCCAAAAGATAGAAGAGGGAACTAGAAGTAAAGTCATACTGTACCTAATCCTTACTAATCCTGAAGAAGTGATAGAGGCAGAACTCAGCCAGTTCGCACCACTTCGGCAAAACTGGTAGCTAATTTTTGTTGCCCAGGCCCAGAATGGACTTCTGGAAGCAGCATCCACATAGAGAACTGGTTTTTCACATATTTGAATCCCACCACTGGATAGAGGGAGTTGAAGTTGCCGCAAGCTTGGGTGAAAGTGAAAACATCATGCTGAAATTCAATATAATGCAAACACTAGCAATAGAAAATAATCCAACCAGAGTCTTAAACCTAAAAAGAGCTGATTTTAACAAATTCAGAGAGAACCTAGGAAAGATTCCATGGACAAAAATCCTAAAGAGGAAAACAACTCAAGAAGCGTGGGAAACTCTGAGGAATATATTCATAGGGGCCCAGTTCAGTGCAATACCACTGAAAAAGAGAAACAAGAAATTCAAGAGGAAACCAGCATAGCTGCACAAAGCTCTCTCCAACAAACTGAAAGACAAAAAGGACAAGTACAAAAAATGGAAAGAGGGACACATAACTAAGGCTGATTATCAGCAGACAGCCAGAACATGTAAAGATGAAGTATGGAAAGCAAAGGCTCAAAATGAAAAGACTTGCATGTTGTGATTCAGGGTCAGCCTGTGGGTTCGGCAGTTGGGTCGGACGACTCAGAGGAGGAGGGGGGTGTTGAAGACCTTGCTGAGGGGGTTGAAGATCTTGCTGATGAAAACCCTCAGCCAGGCCCCTCCCACTTGGTCACCACGGAGACCCAGCTGTGTGAGCCTGACAGCGTGAAGATGACCCACAGCTGGCCCTGTTCAAGGACGCCCGACGCAGGAGGCAGTCAATTAGGAGTAAACAGAGGAAGGCAATGGGGCTTCTCGGAAGGAGGCAGAGAGAAGCCACGCCCTGAACTCTATATAAGGGGAATGTGTGGGGAGGGCTGGTTTGCTGAAGGCAACTGCTTGGATAGTTCGTGTTTCTTAAAGCTCCTGTTTCTTGGTTCGTGTCTTGTTTGTTTTTGTAGCTATAAATTTGGCAGGCGTAATTCCAGCCTCTTGCCGTTTGTAAAGGGGTTGTCCCTGCCTTTTCTGCAGGGCTGGTAGCAGGCTGGTACAGAACATTGCAACAGAAATCAAGGACAATAAAAAAAGTTTCTTTCAACATATTAATAACAAGAAAAAAGTCAAGGAAATGGTAGGTCCACTATAGAGATAAGATGGCAAGGAAGTAACAGGCACGGATCACCCTGACGCCGCCCCTGTTTCCCCCCCACCCTCTGTACTGATCGCCCTGCCACTGCTGCCATTTCCCACCCACCCACCCCCATGGATCACCCTGCCGCCGCTGCCATTTACCCCTGCTGCATGGATTGCCCTGCCGTTGCCGCCGTTTCCCTCCCACCCCCACACGGATCGCCCTGCCATCACCACCGTTTCCCCCCCACACCCCCTGCATGGATCGCCCTGCCACCACTGCCATTACCCCCCCACCCGCCGCATGGATCGTCCTGCCATCACCGCCTTTTCCTCCCCACCCCCCCACGGATCACCCTGCTGCCACCGTTTCCCCCCACCCCTTGCATGGATCACCCTGCCCAAACCTCCCCCCCTTCACCGCCCCTCCTAAAATCTTAAGAAGAGCTTTCAATCATCTTGCACATTTTACTCACTGCCTAAACTCCACGATTCCCACCCCTGCAGAGTTTTGCTGCGGGAGGTGGGAGTCGCTCCATGCAGAAAGGAAGGAGCTCCTCTCCCAAGCTGGAGGGCAAACTTTGGCTGTCCCCGACTCAGAGGTTCCCCTTCCAAAGTGCGCTTAATTCAGCCTGAGAGAAGCCAGGCCTCCCCTTCCCCAGCTGCTCATGCCAAAGCACCCCTTAGATAAGGGGAGATGGGAAGGCAGAGGGAGCAGCCATTCTCGTAAAGGCACCACAAACCTGCACAGAACACTCAACGCTTTGCTGAGTTTCGTCCAGTTGCCGCACTAAAACTTGGGGAGCGCCAAAACTCACTTGCAAGTCCGGGGCACTGGAGTTTCCCGGTTTAGCTGTGCCAAGCCATGCCGCCAATCTTCCCAGTGGCCAGCAGAAGGGAGATTGTGGCAAGAGCGATCTTTTTCCCCATTCCCTCCCTGGCCCTTGAGCTCGTCTCAACACCTCTTTCTCTGCGCCACTTCTGGCTTCTCATCTCTCCCCGCCCAGCTCTTGCAGCTGATCTGACTCCCGGTGCAGAGAAAGAGAGTGAAAGCGCTGGCGCGCATGGAGAGGGGGAAGGGAGCAGCCCATCCTGCGTCCTTCTGGGATGATAGCACGCATGTCCACAGGGACAGCTCTGCCTGCTGCCTGTGGCACGCGTGCCATAGGTTCGCCACCAAGGGACTAGACAGTCACTTGTCTGAAATGATATAGGTTTTCCTGCTTGAGCACTGGGCTGGACTGAAGACCTCCAAGGTCCCTTCCAGCTCTATTCTATTCTAAGTAAGATAATTCGAGCCTTATTTTTGTGCTTTAAGTGAGAACTCTGGGTTGATTTATTTATCTTATTCCTTCAAAGTACAACTTTGATCTTGGAGGGTATGACACATCATGGCATTTGAATATCTTTTCCATGCTCTACCAAATGCTTGTCTGTGGTATATTTCTTGTCCTTTATTGTTGATGGTAGATCCTAAAAGGCAGACGTGATCCACAACTTTGGAATCTTCATTGTCAATTCCAAGGCTGGTTATTCCAATTGTTGTCATTAGTTTGGTGTTTATATTTAATTTCAGTTCCGTTTTTCCACTGTTCTCTTTTATTTCTGTTACAAGGTCTTGCAAATCCTTTGCATTTTCAGCAATCACAATTGTAAAGTGTGACATCACGTGGCTGCATTGCAGCACCTTCTGGTTTTATTTTTTTATTTTTATCCCAAGTTTATTACTTTATAAGTAATTCAGGGTGGTGAACATACAAACTCTTCCTTCCTCCTCTTATTTTTACCACAATAACAACCCTTTTAAGTTGGTTAGGACTGAGAGAGAATGATAGGACCAAAATCACTCAGCTGGCTTTCATACCTAAGGCGAGTTTAGAATTCAGTCTCATGGTTTCTAGGCCACCGCCTTAACTATTACTTCAAATTGGCTCTTGTTCCTGTCGTTAAGTGAATTCCACATCATCATTAAGCAAGGCAATCATGTGATCACCATTTGGGACCTTCTGCTTGTTTCCCAATTGCCTTTGCTTGTAGGAGGCCAACAAAGAAGGTTACAAATGGTGACCATGTGATTGCAGGAGACTGCAATATCATAATAAGCAGCCATGCACCAAATGCCAAGATTGCAATCATCTTGCAATGGTTGCAGGGACGCTGCGATACATGGAACTTCATGGGCTGGTCATAAGTACTACTCAGTCTCATCCAGCACCATCTCAAATTTGGACAGTCACTAAACAAGTGCTGAAAGAAGCCCACCTATATATGGTAAAAATGTTCCAGTACTGCACGTTGTCCTTCAGATTGGGCTTCAATTGTTTCATAATACCTAATACTCCAACCCATTGGTTAGGAAACAATTCCTGAGGCATTTCCAAGTATGAGCACCTCTAATTGTTTTTCCTGATTGTCCAGTAAAGCCATTGCTGATGCTATATGAGAGCTGTATTCAGATCAGCACATTAGATAAGAGCAGGGCTTTTTTTCTCATAGAACGCTCAGAACGGAGTTCCGGCACCTTTTTTGGGTGGAACCTTGTAGGGTAGGCAAGGCGGGTTGTATGACATGTGTGCGTTCCGGCACCTTTTCCTTTTACAAAAAAAGCACTGGATAAGAGCAGTGATGGGATTCAAATATGTGAACAACCAGTTCTCTGTGTGGATGCCGCTTCCAGAAGTCCATTCTGGGCCTCGGCAACAAAAAATTAGCTACCAGTTCTGCCGAACTGGTGCGAACTGGCTGAATCCCACCACTGAATAAGAGCTTAGCTGCTGCTATGCATGCTGTGTCAATCAGTTGTGCATGAGATATAACAACTAGCAAATTGCAGGGTATGACTAAATGATACAGCCAGCATTACAGAAGGATTGTTTTTATAACAGTAGTGTTAATTATTTTTTTTAATGTGAGACGCACATAGTTGTATATAATATAGCACAGAACTTCTACCTTCACAATTAGGTTATCCTATACAGCAGAAATATCTTTCCAGCTGACAACGAACTGCAGAATTCACAGCTCTCCACAGCAAAATAAAAAAAACTTTCCTTCTCAATCTTTCACATTTTTCAGATACAATGATACAAACCTCTAACCCTAATACAATTACCAGTCTCCATTAGGATCTTGCTCTGCCCATCTGCCAACATTAATTCCTTCTTCAGCCGTCTACAGAAATATACAGTAGTTTATAGTTTTTTTTAGTTTGTTTTATTAAAAAAAAGAAAACCACCTATGACCCTTAAATGGCTTTCTAAATATTTCAGTTCAGCATAGTCTCCTCAGGAAGCAATAGCTCTCAGAAAGAGCCTAAGATTGGGAAAATATCTCACCCAAACTGGGTGCCAGATTTACAGACTTTGCAGCCAGAAAGACTTAGGACTTCCAGACACAATGAAGGTTCAGTGAAGACGTTTGATCTAAATTTTCCAAAAGATTTTGCCAATCAAATAAGTAATACCACACACTGTTTGGCTCTTCTGAAGGTGTCTATTCAATTGTCTACATTCCCCTGCCTCCCAATTCATTTTTCTTCCCTTACGGTAACATGTGGCTTCTGAAAGAACCTCATCATCTCTTGATGGGCTTGTTCCTTAGGGTTTTACTATATAAAGCTGAAAATGAGATATTGTTGTGTTGTGACCAATCTGCTCCCTTTGCTGCACTGTCCTACAATAGTTTTGCAGCTAAACTTGATTTAAGGGCAGCCGAAGTTACAAAGCATTCCATTTTTAGTGTTTTGCTTTGTATTCTGTAACACCATCGATATTTGCTCTTCACCCTCAAGAAAACTCTGAAATTAATTGTTCCCATAGATAGTTCTGCCTATGTTCAGATGCCTAGGAGAACTTGAATCGTTTTTCAAACTTGTCTTACTTTAACCTCACAAAAAAAAATCACAGGATGTCATTTAGTTTTGTTCTTAGTCGGTTTGAGTCCATTTCTGCTTTTATCTATAGGAGTTTCTGTAAATAAAATCAATTTAAAAGATGCTATTGAACCTGGAATCCTGAGAATACTGGACTACAATAGCATACAGTGTCACATTATAGATTTAACTAGTTATGTTTTAACTAGTATAAGAGTTAATTATTTTTATAACTTTATAAATGACTCTTTCATTTTCTTCCAGTAAATCCAGTGGTATAAATGGACTGATGGGCTTTAAACAATCTTTTGATTGTTCTTCCTACATATCCAGATTGCTCAGAAAGATTAACTGTGTGTACTAACTTTGCCTAAGAGAGATTAATAGGAGACAAAATTACCTGCAGGGAGTTTGTTTATTTCATCATTTTTGGAGACTCCCTTAATCTGGATCAAAGGGACACTTGCAACTCTACCTTAGTATTTAAATTCCACCTTTATTGGAGTACGTCAAAAGACAGCAGATGAACACTCCCATTCACTGAAACCTGTGGTGCCTGTCTTTCTGCTGCCTTGAACTGGATGCTGATTTTGAAGTTTTGAGGGTGTGTTTTTAAAAAAAAAAATACATGCTCTTTATTTTTGCATGCTGCTCTGAAAGTCAGCTGTTATTGGGAGACAAATATTGGGGGTGATTATGATAAAGAATAGTGGAATAGTTCCACTATTACCTTGCCAAACAGGAAAATCAACACCGCTCTGAAGGGAGATAGAAAAAGTGTCTCAGTGTAAAATTGGTCCAGTTCATATGTAGCGTGCGTTTCTTTTCGCCGGCAGCTTGCTTGAATTAATGAGAGTATCAGATATGCAGAGCAGTATCTTGGGAATCAGGAATTAACAAAACTAAAAGATAAGAGTTGTCTGAAATAGGGTTTCCTGCCTGAGCAGGGGGTTGGACTAAATGACCTCCAAGGTCTCTTCCAACATTATTATTACTATAAAACTTTTATTCATAAAACATGCAACACAAGTCAACTGAACACTCAAATTGACTGGCATTAATGGTTGACACGGGTTGCTGCCAGCATCCTAGGGATCAACCAGGTATCTCCTTAAAATGTAAGATCTTCCGAGTAGCACAGTTTTTTGTAGCTTTGCTGGAGTTATTGCAGGAAGCTGCAATTTCTTGATGTATTTTGCAAAGTTTTTGGACATAGTTCCCAGTGCCCCGATGACAATGGATATCACTGTTACACGTTTCATCCATAATCACGCAAGTTTCAATGGCCAGGTCACAGTATTTCATAATTTTTTCCAGTTCTTTTTCTTCGACTCAGGCATCTCCTGGTACAGCGATATCAATCAACTGTACACTTTGGTTCTCTATGACTGCGATATCTGGCATATTGTGTTCCAAATGGTGATCTGTCTATATTTGGAAGTCCCACAAGATCTTCACCCTCTCATTCTCGACAACTTTTTCCACCCTATGTTCCCACAACTTTTCGGACACAGGCAAGTCGTATTTTTTACACAATGTCCAGTGGATTAGTTTAACAACTCGGTCATGTCTATTTATTTATTTTATTTATTAATGGGACTTATATCCTGCCCTATCTCCCGAAGGACTCAGGGCGGCTAACAACAATAACATATAGTAAGTACAGAAATTAAGATAAAATTAAAATTAAAGTCATCTGTGCAATAAATTAAAATTAAAAATAAATTAAAAATTGAGAACATAATTAAAATGCCTGTCAGTCCAGGTCAGCCAGGTGGAAAAGGAGTATTTTGAGGCTGCGGCGAAAGCACTGGAGATTTTGGGCCATCCGAAGCTCAGGGGGGAGCTGATTCCATAGGACTGGCGCTCCCACAGAGAAGGCCCTTCCCCTGGGGGTCGCCAGCCGACATTGTTTAGCCGACGGTACCCTGAGGAGGCCTTCTCTGTGTGAGCGTACTGGGTGATGGGAATTCGTTCCCGGTAGCAGATGATCCTGCAAGTATCCCAGGCCTAAGCCATGTAGGGCTTTAAAGGTAAGTACCAGCACCTTAAATCTCACCCGGAGGGCAACCGGTAACCAATGCAGCTGATGGAGCAGAGGTGTTATATGGGAGTATTGGGCCGTCTAGCTTTGTAATCAGTTTGTATGATTTTGTTGACTCACATATTAAATGTGAAACAGTTTCAACTTTGTCATTGCAAAGTTGGCCATTAGGATTGTCAGTAGATTTTTGTGTCTTCGCTTTCATGGCATTAATTTGTAGTGTTTGTTCTTGAGCAGCCAGTATTAAGCCTTCCGTTTCTTTCTTGATGGTTCCCATCTTAAGCCATTCCCATGTCAAGTTGTTATCACATTTTCCTTCAATGTTTTTCAAATGCTGTCCATGCAAAGCTTTGGTTTTCCATCTATTTAATCAGTCATCCAGCCGTTTTTCCTTATATTCTGCCTTTGTTTCTGTTATTTTTATAATGCTCTCTGTATTCACAGCCTGCAGCAATTTTTCTGTACTTTGATTTACATAGTCATTCAAACTTCGTTTTTCTTCTTCTACAGTTTGGTGGATTTGCAGTAGCCCTCTGCCCCCTATTCTTCTTGGCAGGTACAACCTGTTGATGTCACTTCGTGGATGTAGAGCGTGGTGCATATTCAAAAGTTTACACATTTTCCGGTCTAGGTGTTCCAATTCAGCCAAAGTCCAGTTGATAATTCCAACTGGGTAGCGTATCTCTGGGACTGCCCATGTATTAATGGCTTTAATTATATTTCCAGCATTCAGGTTTGATTTTAGTATTTTGCGGACTCTCCTGATGTATTCCTTTTGTGTTGACTCTTTGACTTTTCCATTCAAGATGTTATCTGCTTCCAATATGCCTAGGTATTTGTAACCGTCATCCTTTGCTAGTGCTTTCATAATACTTCCATTTCCCAGTTCTATTCATTATTATTATTATTATTATTATTATTATTATTATTATTATTATTATTATTATTTTAATCTAGTGATTCCTAGTAATTGATTAAAAACTCACAGTATTACATACTGTAAGTGAAAATTAGTTGGCAAAATAATATTAAATAATTTAATAATTTGGCAGGCATGAAAAGAGATGTACCATAAATGCAAACAAGGCTAATAAATAATATAATTGATTTTTAACATGCTTTTTGCATTTAGTTCTTATCTACTCCATGTCACTGTTGGTTTAAGTGCGTAGGTGGCGAATCATATATATTTTCCTGTTGGAGCAAGTGGGCTTCTAGAAACTTAACTAGGTACCTTTTTCTCATGCAATGAGTGCCAATATTTTTAAGCCATTTCGATCCATCCATGCATCCATGCATCCTCCTATCTATCTATCTATCTATCTATCTATCTATCTATCTATCTATCTATCTATCTATCTATCCCACTTTATTACTTTATAAGTAACTCCAGGCAGCAAATATCCCTAATACTCCTTCTTTGTCCTATTTTCCCCACAACAACTGTGTGAGGTAGGTTAGGCTGAGAGAGAGTGACTGACCCAAAGTCACCCATCTGGCTTTCATGCCTATCTGGCCAGTAGCACTGTTGGTATATCTCATTATTTATCATTTATCAACAATAAATATTTTTAAAAATCACCATACAACTATTTTTGTTTTTTATATTTAAGACTGCTCTGTTTAGTCCTAAACTGTGTTAAGGTATCAGATTCATGCAGATTTAATGGTATGAATTTGACCTTTCTTATAACTTTGCTGAAAACAGTATGAAATTGTTTAGAAGGCAGAATTGCAGCTTTCTTCCTTCCATGCACATGGGAGAGAAAGGAATGTATGTAAACAACTGCTTCTTATAGACAATAATTCACTTAATCTGTGGGTCTTAGTTTAGAACTATAAAGCAGTACTTCTCAAACATTTTGGTCTCAGGACCTCTTTAGATTCTTAAAAATGTTTGTGGAGCCCAAAGAGCTTTGGTTTATGTGGATTCTACTTATAATGTATTACTATTATATTTTGATTCCATCTTTTTTGTAAATAACTCAAGGGATTAACATCTCCCAGCCTTCTATTTTCCTCACAACATCATTATGAGATAGAAATTAAGATCAAGACATTTTTAAACATGTATTTGAGTTTGCGGACCCCTTAAGGACCTTCAGACCACTCTTTCATTTTCTTGCCTCTTAAATTACAGTATGTTTCTATTCTGTTTTTTATGGAACTATTTTTGATAGTGTTATGTATGCAGGCATCTGCATAGCAACAGCCATCAGGGGGCGTTGGCCTGGACAGTTTCGGCGGGAAACCTAGGGCCAACCCCATTGGCTGTTAGCTTACCTGGCCAGGTATATAAGGAGGCCAGGTAGCCCTCATTCCTCAGTTTCCTCAGTTCACTTCCCCTTCCAATAAAGAGCTGAACTCACACACCGGCTGGCGTCTCTCTTGCGTCGGACCCACTACACAATAGATAGGTTGGTCTGTTTTTTCCCTTTGTGTAAAGACAGATGCAAAAAATGAGTTAAATAGTTCTGCTTTCTCCCTGTTGCTTGCCACTTTCACCCACTAATGGACCAATCATTTCCTTCACTTTTTTCTTGTTTTTTACATGTTGAAAGAAGCTTATTTTTGTTATTGTTGACTTTGGTCACAAGCCTTAGTTCATTTTGAGCCTTAGCTTTCCTCACTTCATCTTTGCAGGCTTGGGCTATTTGCTGATATTCTGACTTAGTTATGTGCCCCTCTTTCCACTTTCTATACTTGTCCTTTTTATCTTTCTATTTATCAGAGAGTTCTTTATGCAGCCACGCTGGTTTCTTTTGAGAGCTGTTATTTTTCCTTTTCGTTGGTATTGTGCTAGACTGGGCTTTTATTATCTCACTTTTCAAAATTTCCCAAGCTTCTTGAGTTGTTTTCCCCTTGAGGATTCTCATCCATGGAATCCTTCTCAAGCCCTCTCTAAGTTTATTGAAATTAGCTCTCTTAAAGTCCAAGACTCTAGTTTGACTGAGTTCTATTGCTTGTGCTTCAATAATGTTGAATTCCAATATTGCATGATCACTTCCCCCCAAGGTTCCTGTGGCTTCAACACCTTCTATCATTTCATCTCTGTTAGTGAGAATTAGATCCAAAATAGCTAATCCCCTAGTTCCCTTCTCTACTTTTTGGGTGACAGAGTTTGTCTCCCAGTTGATGTCAGGGTAGTTAAAGTCCCCCATTATTATTGTGATGTGCTTCCTATATACCTTAGTTAGCTTACTAGCAAAAAGTTCATCTATTTCCACTGTTTTGTTGGGTGGCCTATAGTATACACCTATGGCAATGTCATTCCCCCCCCTTTTATATTGACCCAAATGCATTCAAGTTTACAGTTTTCATTATTGTGTTCTATTTCTGTAGAGATGTAGTTATTCCTTATATAGAGGGCAACTCTACCTCCTCTTTTATTTGGTCTGTTTCTTTTAAATAATTTAAATCCCTCTAGCTGTGTGTTCCATTTGTGGGTTTCATTCCACCATGTTTCCATAATGGCAACAATATCATATCTGCCCTCATTAACCTGAATTTCTAGTTCACTGTTTGCTGTTCATACTCTGTGCATTGGTGTATAGACATTTGAGTCCTTTATGTCTGACCCTGTCTTTACTTTCTACATAACCTGTGTGGTGCCTGAGTTCCCCTATTGTCTTACCACCTACTGTATTTGGTTAGTGCACTTTGTGTGGCACTTGCTAATAGAAGTTTGATTTTGCTTGACAGCAAGGTTGATATTCTTGTCCACACACACACATCTATGTTACATGCACTGATAGCCCTATATAAGCCTCACAAACGTATTTCCTACAGTTCTTTCACAGGTTTTAGGCCTGTGATGTTTACAAAACCATTTCAAGGGAGTAGTCTAATTGTAACCTCTGATTAACCTACATTGCCTTAAGAGCTACAGCAGGTAGCAGCATTCTAGTCAAGGTTGACTGATCTCAAAACAGGTGAGCACAGTTTAAACTGGATACTACTTGGGTGGGATTGCAGAGTAGACTGAAAAGTAAAACAACAAAAAATCCTAGAAGGTCCATCAGGTCTCTTCCATACTGCCATCAAAGCAACAATATAGACAATTTCATTTGCCAATCAAGATTGGAATTTGACACAAAGACTGCTTTTAGTCCCAAAAAGCTTCTTGAAGCTTTCAGATCTGACACCACCACTCCAAGCACATAGAGAACAAAATTTAGCGGTTGAAAAAAAAAAGAAAATGATGCTATCTTTGTACTATTATGTTAGGCTTCATCCTGCTGTAAGAATTTCTAGACCACCCATCTCTGCCCAAAATGAGCATGTAAAATTTTAATAGAGAGTATTGCAACTAAATCTATGGCAACTACCCTATTCTTCCACATCTATGAAAAATAAATCTATGATTTGGGAAAAGACAAAACAACTGCTGAATACCGGTAATTGTCGTATGAGAAACTCACCTGTGAGCACAGGTTATTCTGCAATAAAAGCTTGCCACAGAAGATTTGATTCTCAGAAAAGTTATTTTTATTTATTAGATTATAATCCATCACTCCTCAAATACATATCAGCCAATTTCAATTTCACAACATCTGCCTTTTAAGGAGGATTCAGTGAACCTGGCTTCCACATTGATATTGTTTGTCAGAAGGTTGCAAGAGGTGATCACATGACCCCAGAACGTGTCAACCATCTGCAAATACGAGACAGTTGGCAATTTTTATCACATGACCATGGGGGGATACTTCAATGGTGGTAAGTGTAAAAAATAGTAATGTCACTTTTTCAGTGCTGTTGTAACTTTGAACAGTCATTAAGTGAATGGTTGTAAGTCAAGGACTACTTGTATGGAAATTACATGGAACTTCAGCCTCTTGCTTATATTGCCAGGTGAATGCAGGGTAGAATAATTGATGAGTAAAAACAAAACCGTGATTGTTTTCTACTGGAATCCACTGCAGGGATTTCTAGAAATTGCTACTTGTGCACCGTTTGTTTGTATCTCAACTGTCTCCCATCTTCCAAGGAACTCAAGATGGTGTCCTTTTAGGGGAAAGAATGAAAGCCAGAGTTTTCCTGTTTTAGTATACTAGTAAACTTTCATGGTATGAGTGAAGTCATGTTTGACAAAGCCTCATCACCCAGGCATTGTTTGGAGATGTGGCTCAGATGTGGCTCAGGCTATGATTACTTTAGATGCATGTGAATCTGAACCCAAGCCAAAGTTGCTTGGGTGCGAAACTAAAATCAATTTGGTATGAGACTAAAATCAATGTTCAATAAAACAGCTGGCTGGTGTTGCACTAAGCCATTGTTTGCTTCACCATGCTTACTGAATAATAATGACTGGCTCCACACACTGCTCTAATAAACCCTAAACTGTGGTGGAAATCAAAACCTCAATTCTCAGATCACATTAAACTAAAATCAAACCAACTTCATTAGGTGATGCGAAAGGATAAGGAAATTATACTGGATTGTATAAAAGACTTGGGATAACAATAACAAAATAACTTGTTTCAGAATAAATTGCTATATCAGCATAATTGAACTGGAAAGGTAACCTGAGTTGGCTGGACACTTGGAATGACAGCAGTTAAGTCTGGCTTCTCCCCACCCCTCTCAACGCTTCTGATGGAGTCTTTTCTCTCTTGGTTTTTTTGAGGGGGTGGGTGGGGGCTCTTCTGCTGGTGTTTCCTTCCCATCTTACCAATGAAGGAGAATATTTGTAGCTCAGGGTTGAAAAGAAGGGTCCTCGGTGCTCTCTGAGCTTTCTTGTTTTCTTGCAGACGTTTCATTATCCTAGCTAGGTAGCATCATCAGTGCATCAGTCCTAAGCAGTGATGATGTTACCTAGTTAGGGTAATGAAATCTCATTTTCTCTAAGGGTGTACTTGAAGACGCCTGGGCTGCAAAAGGATACAGAAACCCCAAACCTTAGCTGCCCTTTACCATCGGGTATTTGCAGCCCAGCTATAGAAGCTTTAATGGGGGGGGAAAAAACACCCTCCAAGAATCCCTTGTATGAATATGGAGGGGTAGAGAAAACACAAGTACCAGCACCCCGATACATTTATGCTATAAACCAGGGGTCTTCAAACTTGGCCCTTTTATGACTTGTGGACTTCAACTCCCAGAATAACTCAGCCAGCATGTCTGGCTGAGGAATTCTGGGAGTTGAAGTCCACAAGTCATAAAAGGGCCAAGTTTGAAGACCCCTGCGTGTATTTGCTCCGTTCCCTCGCACCAATTTTAAAAGGGGCACCGAATCGCAGCCCCCCCGACACACACACACACCCCGGTCCCCCAGACGTGCATTTTTGTTCCTTGTGCATCGCCCTTCTGATTCACCCCGATACATTTATGCTATAAACCAGGGGTCTTCAAACTTGGCCCTTTTATGACTTGTGGACTTCAACTCCCAGAATTCCTCAGCCAGCTGGCTGAGGAATTCTGGGAGTTGAAGTCCACAAGTCATAAAAGGGCCAAGTTTGAAGACCCCTGCTATAAACACTCTGGTTAGCTAGCTTACTTGTAAAGCCTACCTTGCCCCTCACTTTTATTGCGATGGCTTTTGCTTTAAATTGGAGGCGCCTTTAATTAAAACGTACAGAAGAACACCCCTCACCATGGCCCTCCCTTCTTGGGTTTATTTAAATAGCCTGTCTTAAGGGGGGGGGGGAAATGAATCAGATTTGTCCGCTTGCTCGGAAGCGCCCCGCCTCGGAACGAAAGCGAGGCGCGCGCGACGACCGGCTTGCTGAGGGAATCCCGAGCAGCAGCCAACTGCCGGGGGAAGGCGGCGCGACGTTGTCGGGCACCGACTCCGCAATTAATCTTGCCCGGTTTTGCAACGGCGTGCTCCTACAAAAGACACCCTTGCAGATTTATTTCCCAGTTTGGGAAAGGAGGAGCTCGCCCCGACCTTCTTCGCTCCTTCCAGCGCGAATTAAAAACTTACCTATTTGAACCAGGGGTCTTCAAACTTGGCCCTTTTATGACTTGTGGACTTCAACTCCCAGAATTCCTCAGCCAGCTTTGCTGGCTGAGGAATTCTGGGAGTTGAAGTCCACAAGTCATAAAAGGGCCAAGTTTGAAGACCCCTGACAATCTGGCCTGGTCTGATGTGTTTAGGGTTGGATTTAATTTTAACCTAGTTTTAATTATTGTATTATATGGGGCATAATTATTTAATTCTTTTTAACCTCCTTTTTAAACTTTTGTATTGATATTCTGATATTTATTGCCCTGTACGCCGCCCTGAGTCCTTCGGGGAGAAGGGCGGTCTAAAAATGTAATAAATAATAAATAATAATAATAATATGCGCCGAGAAATAGCGCCTCCTGTGCCTCAGCAAACCGCGCGCCCCTCGTTTCTCTCTGTCCTAGACCGGCGCGGGAAGAGCGGGAAAACTATTGGAACGAGCCGGCCTGGCCTGATGGATTTGGGTTTTAATATTATTTTAACTAATGTATTCTTATTTTTATTGCCCTGTACACCGCCCTGAGTCCCTCAGGAGAAGGGCGGTATATAAATCAAATAAATAAATACATACATACATACATACATACATACATAAATACATACATACATAAATAAATACATAAATAAATACATAAATAAATAAATCGCCTTTTTTGCATCTGACAGGGGGGGGGGAAAGCGGCCCCGTCTAGCCGCTCGGCCCCTGCTCTTACGGAGCGGCTGCCCTCTCCGGGAGTGCCGTCCCCGCCGGCTCTCCCGCCACTTCTTCCTCCCTCCCGTCGCTCCCGAAGCTGCCCTGCCCTCTCCTTTCGCGCCGCTCTTCCCCGCCCACGCGGCTGGGAAAGACCCTAGCAGGCGGATCCCCCTCCGCCCGCAGCAGTAGCCTTCGCCAGGGCTTCGCCGCCGCTGCCGTCGCCACCCCGCCTTTTCCCTCACGAGTCAACTGAAGGCGGCGGGTACCCCGGCGGCGCTGCCCTTTTGGACGGCTCGTCCTCTGCGCGCGCTTGCAATTCTGCGACCCTGCACTTTGGGACGGCCGCGCGTTCGCGGCTGCGGAGCGCGAGTCTCGAAGGAGCGAAGAGGCTTAGGCGAGCGGTGGCCCATTCGCACGAGGTACGGTTGCCCCACCGGCTTCCAGGCTTGCGTTGATCTTCAGTCCTAAAGGGGGGAAGGAAAAAAAAATTGCCCCCGGTTGGAATGGCTTGTCTGGAAGCGGCCCCGTTCCTTGCCTCGTAGAGGACGCGTTTCAGGCTTGAGCTAACCTGCCAGAAAGCCGATGGTTTTAAACGGGGCTTCTTGAAGAAATGCTTGGTGCGGGGCTGTTGAGACGGGAAAAGCGGGATGCCGACTTGGATCGGGATCGGGGGCGAAAGGTAGAGTTAATGAAAATAGGAAAGCGAAGAGGTGAATCGGAAGGGCGATGCACAAAGGCACAAAAATGCACGTCTGGGGGACCGGGTGTGTGTGTGTCGGGGGGGGGGCTGCGATTCGGTGCCCCTTTTAAAATTGGTGCGAGGGAACGGAGCAAATACACGCAGGGGTCTTCAAACTTGGCCCTTTTATGACTTGTGGACTTCAACTCCCAGAATTCCTCAGCCAGCTTTGCTGGCTGAGGAATTCTGGGAGTTGAAGTCCACAAGTCATAAAAGGGCCAAGTTTGAAGACCCCTGAAATACAGCATAGGACCAGGCGGGAAGCATCCCCTATCCCTCTCTAAGAAAGACACTTGGTTGAGTTGGACGGCCATAGAAATGGAATAAATACATTGAATTAAATAAAATCAATCTGCTACAGGCTAAATCAAAGATTGTAAAGACAAATTGGTTGGAAATAAATGATGGTAGCTTCGGCAACATCGGTGAGCGGAATTTTAGCACTGCTTTCTTATGGTTGCGCGTCGTTCTTGGAAGCGATTCCTAGGAGGGTTAATAGCGGAGCCAGAGAAAGAATAAACAGACTTGGATTTAAAGCCCAGGAAAGGAAATTGAAGAATGGAAGTGGGAAAGCTATGTGTACTTTAAGTAGAATTTAGGCATTGGTGGGATGCATTTACCATGATAAATATTTTGGTTTTGCTCAGCTTGGTACACAAAGGTCTTTGAGTATTTATTGAGCTTCTGTATGGATTTGACAGGGCAAAAGATTTAGCTCTCTTGAAATAGTCAGCTTTTAAATTCAGAACCAACCCTGCATTTCCTTTTGGGAAAACTGACACTAATTTTATCCAGATTGCCTCTTCGACGAGCTCTGTGTGTTGGAATCACAAAAGTCTTTTACTAAGGTTACTTATTTGATTTTCAGCTTCAGACACCTTGTTTAAATAAATGAAAAGAAGGCAGCAGAAATGTAGAAAGGGAGGGACCCTAAAAAGTAATTACATTTAATAAAAACAGCCAAAGCATTTTGATTAGTTTGTAACACAGAGTTAATTCAGACACCATTTGAAAGTTTTTGGCTTAAAAGACCTATGGATTCCTTCACTTCAGATTACAAGTGAACATGAAGCAGAATGAAGACATGGCTAACCCCAATTTCATACTTTCCTTGCATTTTTAGAAGATTTCTTTTATCCCACCTTTATTACATTTGTAAATAACTCACAGCAGCAAACATAGCTAATACTCTTTGCTCCTCCTATTTTCCTCACAACAACCCTGTGAGGTGGGTTGGGCTGAGAGAGAGGGACTGATCCAAAGTCACCCAGCTGGCATTCATGCCTAAGGATGGACTGGAATTCACCGTCTCCTGGTTTCTAGCCTGGTGTCTTAACCTCTAGACCTAGCTTGCATTTACACCAGACCCATAGAACAGTGATGGCGAACCTTTTAGAGACTGAGTATCCAAACTGCAACCCAAAACCCACATGTATCATTGGGTGTCAGGTGGGCCTGGCCCATTGGGTGGGCGTGGCTGTGGTGGTAGAGGCAGACTGGATGGGGCTAAAAAGTTCAATCAATCAATTCTAACTGCGAGGTCCCATGAGAAGTTGAAATTGATTGATTGATTGAACCTTTTTTTTTTTGCACACGGCGGAGGCCTAAAGCGAAAAGGTTTTATAAAACCCAGCTGAAGGCCTAGGAGTGGGGCAGCGGCATGTGTGCCCACAGAGAGGGCTTTGCGTGCCACCTGTGGCACGCGTGCCATAGGTTCGCCACCACAGCCATAGAAGGTTCTGACTGCTGTCAAAACTGAACCTCTTTTACATATGAAGTATTCCATGGGGCTCCCCAACTTCCACATACCTGTCTTTATTTGAGTGAGAAGGTTTTGTGCTCCTCATGGACCAAACTGGAAAGTGATTTAAGCAATATATTAAAGGTGATTGGAGTTTTCAAAGCTCTTCCTATATTGCAGAGTGAAAAGGAAATAGTGTTGACAGCAGTAACCCTAAGAACTCAATTAAGTCATTACCAGCACAGAGGGGAGAAAACAGTTTCTTTGCCAAAAGTAATTTTCTCTCTCATTGCAGTAATTTCAAGCTTTTATTTTTAGAATTTTTCTTCCAGTGGGAACCACTGCCATTTAGGCATTGAAAAGTCTCCACTCATTAATTTCTGCCTTAACTGCAATACTGCATATATATACATTGCAATGATTCACAAATGGATTTATGAGCCATTATTTTGGAAACATACCACTTCATATTGCATTTTGGATATAAGTGTTCAAGAAAGTGGTAAAATGACTAGAATAAGATTCTGGAGTTTGTCTCAGATTACTGGGCACTGACCCAAGTACACCCTCAGATATAGATAGCTTACATTTTATGTTTTCTTTTGCAAGTAGGGTGATGGTGTGTAGTTTCATGGCTCATATATACTGCCAATCAATCTCTTTCAGACCTTGGAAGGAGGCAGTTGCAAACCACTTCTGAAAAAACCTTGCCAAGAAAACTTCTGGCACTTATCCAGGCCATTGCCAGGACTCAAAAAACTGACTAACAGACCAAAAAAAGAATGGCATAAAATGATTGGATTGTTAAAAAAATGGGAAGAGATGGGAGGGAATCTCTCCACAAGAGAATGGTTTAAGCTAAAAAGAGCCAGCTGTACTTTAAAACCTGAGCAATTATTAGGGAAACAAAATCTTAAATGAGAGTCCCAAGAGTGGGCCAGTCTTGAGGCCTTTTCTAGATAATCCAGTCAATTACAGATAATAATTAACAGTGCTTTTTGTAAAAGAAAAAGGTGCCGGAACTCACACCTGTCATACAACCCGCCTTGCCTACCCTACAAGGTTCCATCCAAAAAAGGTGCCGGAACTCCGTTCTGAGCGTTCTATGACGAAAAAAAGCCCTGATAATTAAATATCCAACCCCGTTGGGTTAGGGTAGAAAATCTAAATTTTAAGCATCTGAAATTCTGAGAAGATAGAGTGAAAGTATTCCTTGGGAAAGCCATATCTCAATCAAATCAGAAAAACAAAGAGACCTTCCAAATTATAAATTATATCAGGAAGATAGATTTTAATGGCACTCCTAGTAAATTTTATTATAAAGCTTTTAGAATCTAAGAGTAAAAGAGTAATAAGGATTGGAGTAAAGGCAGATTCTGTTGACAGTGGGTTCTACCTATATGGAAAATGTTTTCAGAACTATAAACTGCTCTGGGAGATTCCCATTATTCCCATTAAATCTTTACAATGTATTTGTTGCATGGGTGATAATATAAGCCAAAGAACTAAAACAGGGCTGTCAAACTGCCGGCCCACGGGCCGGGTGCGTCATAGCAAAACTGCGCCCACCCCATTGCCGGCAATGGGAAAAAAGTCATGACACGTCACGTGACGTTGCGAGTTTGACACCCCTGAACTAAAGGATGAAGTCAGTCAGTGAAGTTCCTTTTAACTTATTGCATATTGCATACCTCTTTGGCCTGATGAAATAACTTACATACATTTTGAGGCTTGGATGCAGGGACTTTTCTCTTTTCCCTACTTGGCATCTTTCTCAAGCCCTTTTACTTGGAAAGTTTTGTCCATAGAACCCCACTGCCATTTGGTGATTGTTTTTCCTGGCTAGCTTATGGAGATAAGAATGAATAACAGCAGAGAAAGTATTATTGTTTCCAGTCTGTACTGATAGATGATAGTTTTTTCATATGTAAGATGGGATTTTTTTTAAGGCCAATATTTAAAGTTTAGGAAGCATTTTGTAAAAAAAAGCAAAATGAAATGCTGTGTACTCAGTTTTGCAGTCTAAAAGAAGAGACAAAAACAGCAGAGAGGGAGATATATAAATTAATATATAGGAATTTGTGGAGTCCTTGATGCTCTCTGAATTTGATTGCTTGCTTGTAGATATTTCATCACCCATCTAGGTAACATCTTAAGTGCTAATGAATATAGGGTTTGCTTCTTATTTGTATGCAGTAATTGCCCTATGAGTATTGGTGGGAGTGTGGTTTTCTCCATGGCAGCACTTGATTATAGGTATCCCTCTACTTATGACCACAAGAGGGACCAGAAAATTGGTTGTTAAGTAAGCATCATATGACTGCATCCAATTTTATACCTTTTTTGCTGTAATTATTAAATAAACCATTGAATCATCAGATGATTAAGACTTGTGTTACCCTCCCAATTGACTTTGCTTATCAGAAGCTGGCTGGAAAGATCACAAATGGTGATCCTGTGAACATGGGATACTGCAGCCATCGTGAATGCATAACAATTGCCAAGCACCAAAATCACAATTACGTGCCATGATTTTTTTCAGTAACCCCATAACTTCAAATTGTCACAAATGATCATAGGTCATGCCTGTCATAAAAGGACCAAGTTCGAAGACCCCTGGTCTAGATGCTCACAGTTTCCTAATTGAACCTATGGTTGAATTTGGGCATGTGTTGTGAGGGTAAGGAGATTTCTTTGTGTCTCTTGACTTCTAGTTGGTATTCATGGATGGGTTCCACTAGTCTTCTGCCTGTCTGTCCTACGTAGTGGCTGGTACAGTTGTTGCACTGTATGTTGTAGCTGATTCTTATTTTTTTTTCTTTGTGGGATATTGGGTATTTTAGTTTACTTAAGATGTTTTGAAAGGCCTTATTTGGTTTTTGTGCTCTGGTGATGCTGTGTGGCTGTAATGTTAATTGTTTTTTTAGATGTTTTGATGTATAGAAGTGTTATATTTTTCATAGCTTGTGTTAATTGTGCTATATGGTTGATTGGTCAGCACGTTTTATCAAAACCACTACAATACAAGCAAGTGTTCGAATCACTACAGCACAACCAAACATCAAATTCAGAGGTAAGGACCTTTCTTAAGCTTGCTGTCAGATAGTAACTAAGAAGTACGAAGACATTCAAAACATGTGGGCTACCAAGGAGCCGTGGCTGATTCACACTCCCTATCATATGAATGTAATAATATATTCAACGAACACAGTCTGAAGTACTGAAACACATTTTTATTATTCATTAAGTGCACTTGAAATAAATTTTCTGCCCTCTAGTGGTTATTTCAGAAACATATTTGAGTTTAAGATGAAAGGAAAGTTAAGATGAAGGGAAACTTTATTATTAGTTTTACTGTAATTCATCACCCACCCACTCTTCAAATTGGGTCAAAACAATTAAAAATAGATGTAAACCAATATATAAAAGATACGATTACTTATTATATAGTGTATAAAATTATAATTCAATAGCTTAAATTTAAGCAACCTGCTCTTAGATTTAGTCTTATATCTAGTCTAAATAAAAATAGCTTCAACTTTTCCCAAATGATGGTTAAACTTGACACAGATGAGAAATATCATTGGATATTAGTACAATTAGCACTAGCAAAGTATCTGTCTCTGAGGTATAGAAAGATCCTTTCAAATAGGACATAGCTAACTAACTAAACTAACTAAAATTGTGCTTACACCACCAAAAATGATTAATCCAGGCCTTATTTTTCCATCTGATCTACTCCCCATCTTGTACAATAAAAGAAACCACACACTCACAGCAGAATATAGTTAACTAAACTATCGTTTTAGGTCCTTTTAAGGACTAGACTAGAGCACACCTTGGCTGATAGGCATATTTAAAAATTGGAACTATGTTGTGACTGTCATAGAGGGATTTTGTGAGTTTAGAACATGGCTGCAAAAGTGGGACTTGCCAATCATTAACATATAGGCTGTAAGACGAACTAGTGAGGATTCTCTGAATCACTCCTCCTACCAGGGGTCTTCAGACGTGGCCCTTTTATGACTTGTGGACTTGAACTCCCAACCAGCAACTCTAGATGAGGAATTCTGGGAGTTGAAGTACACAAGTCATAAAAGGGCCAAGTTTGAAGACCCCTGTCCTAACCCCTTAAGGTGTCCCCTTTCACTTTTCTCTATCCTTTTCCTTTTCTCTGGCAAATGATCTTCAGTCCCCACTATTATTATTTTCAAGGAGCTTATGGGAAACGTACATTGCAGGCCATCTTGAAAGCAACACTGGTGATGCTTAATGCTTGCTTTACTAAAGGAGCAAAAGGCAAGTGTCCAGAGGTGTCAATATTGCCAATATGGCTGCTTGAATTGTGGCCTAGGTGAAGAATGGTGGGGTGTCGTAGCCTCATTGTTACCTTTTGAGAACCTCCCTTGCTGTAAGCCAAAGAAGTCTCACAGAACTGTGCTATTTGTAAAAGTATATGTGGAAATGAGTCAGAAGATGAAGGAGAAAATACCTCAGGTTTTGATTTTACTACTGGGAGAAGTGAGTGAATGAGAGACAGAGAACAGGGAAAAATGCGTGCTTTTAGATGTTGTTTCATTTGTTTTTGAGGCAAAGGAGAATACAGTGGCCAGAGGAGGAGTCAAGCCACACATTTATTCTTTGCTGTGATTAGGATAGCCGCAATCACACTGTGGCACTGTCCTTCATTACATCAGATGCGCCTGCCGTTAATTACAAGTTACCTTCCTGAATTTGCTGCAGTAAGAAGCATATATATTTAACAAACCAAAATGCAATACAAGAAGCTGGTGTGGTCCTTGTGGTTGTGTTAGGACTAGTTTCAGAGCACTGCAACATTCAGGCTGTTTTTTTATACAAACCATCTAAGGGAAGAGACACTATTAATACCGCCAGGTTTAAAAAAGGATCCTCTCTTATTGAAACAACAGGTTGGAAAGCACTAGAAATGTAATATAATTATGTGTGCTGCTGGTTTGAAATATAGAGGGAAATAACATTTAATCTCTTGCTGCTTCTGAATATACAACTATGGCAACCTCTTGCAGATCATCCCAACTTGGTGCCCACCACAGGCATTCAAATAAAACTTCCAGAATTTTAAGAATTTCTCCCTGACTAGTTAAGTCCGTGCTCAATTTTGAATTGAATTGCAAATAGTGCAATTTCTATTGATGTGTCAAATAAAACTTTGGAAGGTAACTGGCCTGGGACAATGCAGAAGAGACAAATCAGCTGCATTTCCCATGTAATACAGGTCAGGTGGTTCTTCCCTCTTGTCCTTGCTCTTGAGATTTTCCCTTTTCTCCTAAAACCAAAGTCCTATCTTACTTAAATACCATTCTGCCATTTTTGCCTGCTCTAAATATGGCTTTGCCAGTGGCTGCTTTTCAAGGTAATTCAAGGATAAAAAGCACAGCAGAGGATGGAAGTTGTTTTAGCATTCCATCATTGGCCAACATGGAAGTACATTGGATGACTTCAATAGAAAAATGTGAAGATACTCCAGGCAACCACAGAAAAACAGTGTCTATGGAGATTCTCAGTCATCCAGGTCATGGTTGTCCCAAAGGTGCTTTTTCAGGAGGCAACTGGACTTTCTTGTTTTTCTTTGAAGACGTTTTGCTTCTCATCCAAGAAGCTTCTTCAGCTCTGATTGGATGGTGGGGAATATAAATCCTTCACTTCCCCATCATCCAGTCAGAACTGAAGAAGCTTCTTGGTTAAGAAGCAAAACGTCTTCAATTAAAAATAAGAAAGTCCAGTTGCCTCCTGAAAAAGCACCTTTGGGACAGAAAAACAATGTTGAGAACTGAGAAGATATACTTGGAATATCTTCAATATACTATGTGAAAAGGGCCTTATGTATACTTAAGTTTAGTAAGTATTCTGATGGACTGAATTCAGTTTCTGAGTCGACATGGATATTTATCAAAATATTCTTGAGAAAGGTATTTCACTTCTGGATTGATCCTGGTTTGTTCTATCTTTTATATAGCAAGTTCAGTTAGGAGATCTAATGCAAATGCTAGTGGAAAAAAAGATTTGTAAGTAAAGTAAAGGCATCAGCTGTGACAGTTTTACCTCAAACTCTTAATTATTTCTAAAATATGTTAGTTAAGTTCAGTAGTTATAGATATACAATACAAGAATTGGAATTTGCTGTCTTGTAGAGTGGTTAAAGTCTTAGAATAAGATTGAGGAGAGATTGATTTCAATTGACAGCAAAGAAATCTTGATGAGTGATTTTGGGCCAGGCACTCTTTCTCAGCCAACCTACCTTACAGGATTGTACCTCAGAATAGAAGATGGAATGAGAGCCCCACATAAGACACCTTGAAGTTCTGAGGGAAAGCAAGGATGTATTAAAAATGTATTTTTTTTCTAATACTACACAGTACCAGTATAGAGCAGCATATGGTTATAAGAAGACTAAAAAAATGATCAATAAATAAATATTTTTGGCTTTGCTAGCCACATGAATGCTTAAATATTTGTTTAATTAGATGCAGAATAAAATTTCAAAAAGCTAAAAATGAAAAAAAAATGCTGATAGCTATTTGAATATGTTACTTTTATTATATTGATTGTCTTTATAGCTCAGCTCCATCCAGTAGAGTCACCCTGACTCTACCCAAAATAGGGACCACCAGGTCGTAAAGTGGGAGTTTTTAATTGTCTTTATAGGGCCATATTTAATATTACTATGACACAAATTTACAAGGTTTCTAGAAGCTTTTGTAAATTTATGGTAATTAAAATAATATTTCACACTTTTTTTTTTCAAAACAGAAACCAAGCACATGATGGCCTTAGTTCTGCTCATTTCGACTCTTGCCTTCAGCCTCACAAATGGAATAAACCTGCAAGATTTTAGCTGGCAGTTAAAAAAAATACCACAGATTGTGAAGGAAAAGACTGTCTTTCTCGACACTCCTAAATTTGAAGCCAGTGCCAAATTAGAACTGAGCGGCGTATGTGGGATTGAATGCCAAAGGACACTACCAGTGCCACGTTGGTCTGATCTGAAGGAGCTGCTTTCCTATGAGACAGTCTTTGAGAATGGGACGAGGACCTTGACAGAAGTGGAGGTTCTGGGGATGGAGCCCGACGCAATTGTAAATGTTACTAACAAGATGCCAAGAAGAAGGAAGAGACAGGTCTATGGCACAGACAGCAGATTCAGCATTTCAGACACTCGATTTCTGACCAACTTTCCTTTTAACACAGCGGTAAAGATCTCCACGGGCTGCAGTGGCATCCTTATTTCTCCAAAGCATGTACTCACTGCTGCCCATTGTGTGCATGACGGTAAAGATTACATTAAAGGTGGCAAGAAACTGAGAGTGGGGCTGTTGAAACTGAAATCCAAAGGCAGTGGCAAGAGACGCAGGGGAGCCAAGAGGAGTAAGAGGGAGGTGCCAGAAGTCAAAGATGATGTGGCTGACTCCAAACTCCAGAAGAGGGGAGCTGGCAGCAGAGCTGGCAGAAAACAAAAGACATCAGTGTTGAATGAGAGGAAGTCAGAGCGCAAGCCCTCCTTCCAGTGGACCAGAGTTAAAAGTACTCAGATCCCCAAAGGCTGGACAACAGATGTGACAAGGGATGTGGCAGTCGATTATGACTATGCAGTTTTGGAGCTCAGGCGTCCCCACAAGAAGAAATACATGGAACTTGGCATCAGTCCGAATAGCAAGATGATTCCTGGAAATATGATCCACTTTTCTGGATATGATGCAGACCGAGCTGGCCAACTGGTTTATCGCTTTTGCAGCATATCTGATGAATCCAATGATCTCTTCTACCAATATTGTGATGCTGAGCCTGGCTCTACTGGTTCAGGAATCTACCTCCGCCTTAAAGAACCAAACAAGAAGAAATGGAAACGCAAAATTATTGCCATTTATTCTGGCCACCAGTGGGTGGACGTTAATGGAGAACAACAGGATTACAATGTTGCAGTTCGAATTACACCCCTCAAATATGCTCAGATTTGCCTCTGGTTAGGGAACAATGACACTTGTGCACAGGGCTAACAATAATACAGAATCATCTAATATCTAGTAGCGTTGGGCAATGGAAGTCATACATTGAATTTGAACTTGGCTTTAGAAATTAGATTTTTTTGTATTGATTCAGCATTTTCTGCTAGGTTAATTAAGTTAACCATAAACTTGAGGTGCACTTAAATCCCAGGTTGTGTATGTATGTATGTATATGTCTCTCTGTGTGTACACACAAACACACACGTATATAGGTAAGTTTAAATCATTCATACTAAAGAACAAATATTCTTGGCTCTTTCAGTTTGTTACTCAGTTAACACTTTAAAGAAAAGATTCTTCTCTGGTAACTGGTATTATTAAAACATTTACTATTTTATTTCCAACATATTAACTTATCTCAGGGTTCTGCTCAAATAAGCATCATGTATTCATTATTGAAACATAGAGTAAGACAAGAGAAAAAAAATGATCTTCACACTTTGGTGGTCCTACCAAATTAATGTTTAAGTATTTCTAAAATTTGGGAAACCCATTTTCTTGAATTCTAAACCAATAAAATTAAGCTTAATCAAAGTGGCATGTTCCCAATTTGAAGAAACGAGAAGGAACCGTATTATTTAAATACCTTTAAATCATATTTAGAAAATGAACAAAACTGGGAGTATTAAAATTTATTTGTTTTATGCAGTCACTACTTTGAACAAATCCCTGCCTGTTATTAAGGTGCAATAATGACATTTATGTATTCTAATTTTTAAAACTATAAAAAGCTAAATGTATCATTCTATCAGAAATTGGAGATAACAGTAGCCCAAGAAGCCATATACAATATACTCCTAATGGTAAGGGTAGCTTGAAGAAGAAAATAACTGGTCTCAAATGTAAACAGATGTAATTGTCACATATATTGAAGTGTACATAAAAGTTTCACCATAAAGGTAACCTGAGATGCACAAGTTGTACTGTTTCCCAACCTCAACAAACTTGGAGATGTGAAAACTTCAATTCCTAAAGATTCTTAGCAGTGGTTATGCTGACTGAAGATTTCTAGGAGTTGAAGTCCACAGACCTTCAAAGCTGTTGAGATTGGAAAAACCTGTATTAAGATCTATCACTGAATCTTTCTTTCTTCAAACAATAGGCCACATTGTGGAAACAATTCTTCAGATTTCTACCACAACTACCAAAGCAAATAATTATTTGTTAATTAATCATGATCTCTAATGTTTACAGAATTTGTAGGTTAACATTTATGTAAATACATTACTGATTTCTTATGTAGCAAGAATTCTTATGGGTTCTTTTGCTAGAAAAGGATTTCAAGTAGGCTTGTTATTTAAAATGTACACATTTCAGTAGCTTTTCAAAATAATCTCTCCAGTGCTTTCTGCTTCAAAGATTGTCGTGTATCTGAAGGCCATGTGGGGAAAACAAAATCATTGGAACTCTATTTAATATGTAAAGTTAAGGTGAAATATTCCTGGCCATGTGTAATCTTAGTTTTATTAATATTACAATAATTTCATTTTAAATTGAATTGATCAACATTTTTGTAAAAAAATGTGTAATAAGAAACAAAGTTTTAAAATATATGTATAAATATGAAAAGCACTTCAGTTTGAATAAAAGTCTTAATTTTTTTTTGCTATAACTTTTGAAAAAGTATTAAATGTAGAACTGACAAAGACATTTTTACTATTATTTCTCTGAATTGTGCATTTGAAAATATTTCATATCAAATTAATTTTAATCTATAAGCCTTATTCAGAAATATTCTTATTTTGAATTATTTTTATGGAATATAATACCTATAATATTATAACATCCATAAGGAAATAAACATATAGAAGGTATTTGTATATCATGATGTTCTCAAAAGACTTCAAGGTGTAAAACACTAAAGGTTTGCAAGGTTAATTTAATAACAAAAGCTAAATTTTATTTATCTAGAAAATGTGTTCTAGTTGCTGTTATATTCAACAAAATATTAAGCACAATTCACAGCTAATGGATATTCCAATTCAATAATATCACAATAATTTGAATAGAATAGAGCTGGGAGGGACCTTGGAGGCCCTCTGTTCAAGCAGGAGAACATATCATCTCAAACAAATGAATATCACAATAATATCCTGCCATTAGCTTAAAAGTATTCCCAAGCAAGCATAGGACATTCCTCTTCAAAGATTTGAGTTCTATGTAGGAAAGCATGAATTGGTATCAATTACTGAAATACAGTGTGAAAGTAAGAAAGTGAAATTTGCATGTTATACTGATTGCCGGATTTGCTGAATTGAAGAATCAGAGATGAATTTGGGGGGAAATTATGTAATATTTTGAATAGATGGGAACCAGAAGAAGAAAAATCCTAGGTATCAGAAGTGAATGGGAATAAAGGAAAAATAAAAGACTATTGAGAGATCCAAGAGTGGGTTACTGTTTATACAAGATCTCTTTGTTTAATATGGGATTTAAGCAGAAGTCCTCTCATATATATACATGGCAAAATAATATATATAAAAGCATTAGTTTATGACAAAAATAGAAAATTAGCGAAGGAAATGTAAGAAGGACAAATGGGGATGTGCGGACTACTCCATGCACAGATTGATAGTTTTTGGCCAAACTATGAATCGAGTGAAATGGCATGGACAATATTGTTTACTGTAATTGGAATCTGGTATACTTTGGATAGAATCCAAATTCCACCCCACCTCCCGAGATTTGGGTGGCTCAACCCTCAATGTTTTGAAAGGTATACAAGTCCTAGTTGTTTCCTACACCCTGTCACAGTATGAGGGAAAGACCTTGTGAGATGGAGTGAAGAGATGATGCCTAGGGCAGCGTTTCCCAACCTTAGGAACTTGAAGATGCGTGGACTTCAACTCCCAGAATTCCCCAGCCAGCTATGCTGGCTGGGGAATTCTGGGAGTTGAAGTCCACGCATCTTCAAGTTCCTAAGGTTGAGAAACGCTGGCCTAGGGAACAATCAGATAAGAGGCAGCATAGCCCACAGTTGTACAGAGGGAGGAGCAAGAGGCTCAGAAGGCATCTTCCCTTGGACTATAAAAGGGATAGTGGAAGAACTGTACTTTCAGACTTGCAAAATATCTAGCTGTGTCTCCTGTCTGGTCTATCTGATAAAGATGACAGGCCCATAGTTCAGGTAGATAGATGACCTCTGCTGTTAGCAGTGTATCTTTTTTGTTTATCATTGGGCATCTGCGGTTATTTATTGGTGTTTTGTTTTTCTGTGTTAAACCTTATGAATAACCCAAAGTCACACTTGTATGAGATGGGCAGTTATATAAATCTTACAAATATATAAATAAGCTGTTATTTTAATCCCTTACACAAAAGACTAGGGAAAAATCTCTGTGAGGAGCTAAGAGAAAAAAATGTTTTTAAAATGCATTCAAACATTCACTACTGCCATCCAGAATGCCTATAGCATTATTTTTCCATCTGATTTACTCCCTATCTTGTACAATAAAAGAAACCACACACTCAGAGCAGACTATTGTCTTGATCAGGTACTCCAAGAATTAAAAAAGTTCCAAAGCATGAAAAAGTTTTAAAATCTCAGTTTTAGACAATCTGTTCAGCAGAGAATATGTATCACTTCTGCAAATTGACTGAGCAATGAATTGTATCTCCTGCTGCCAGTGAAAGCCACCAAGATACAGGAATATCCTAGACAAATGTTAAAATTGGATGTTTACTAGTGACAAAAAAAAAGACTGCTCTTTGAATTGAAGAACTGCTGCCCCCAAAAGGAAATGAGAAGTTCCATAAATATTCCACAAATACAGGTTGAGAAGATGACATTATAGGACCTTTCCTACATCAAGAGTAACATACTGATGAGAGGGATAAAAAAACATAAAAGAAAAAATACCATATACAAGACTTCGTACATCTTTCAGACATCAAGGCATTCATTCCAACAAGGTTACTAAAGTGTAGATCATTGTTGCCACTTCAAACAAATCCATCTTTCCATTTTATCAAATCCTATAATTAGAACAAGGGCAAGGCCAGGTGAAAAGTTCTCCATCTAATCATTTGAGCTCTAAAAGTGAGTGTGAGTAACTTTGAGTATGCTTTTCCTTATCTTTACCATAGTTATTATGTGGTGATTGCAGTTAAACTCCTTGTTGCTTGTGGATACAATTTTAAACCCACACACTGAGGATGAGAGACATATTCAGACAATGATCCATTTCCATACATTATATAGTATAAAGCCTTTTCATTAATGATGCATTGTCATAGTGTTTGGCTGGATGTCATAGTGTTATATATAAAATGTTATAATTCTCTATAGTTAAAATGGTCATTATTGCCAGTATCTCTTGATCAGATCAAAATTGAAATAAGATTATAGGAAATGCATTAAAATAATATTTAAATATTTTAAATTTCAATTATATTCATTTTCTGTTGAAAGAAAAGACATTTTAAAAATATTATGACAGTACAATTTAAAAGTGACATGAAATGGTAGAGTCTTTTTTAATCCATATTATGTATACATATACATAAGTATATATTACAAGAGTTATTTTTTAAAAAAGCACTTGGAGGACAATCAGTTAACTTTCTGCTTGTCGTGCCATTGCTAAGAACTCACAAAAGAATGGCTACTTGCGTACATTTAGATAATGGAAGATTTTACAGAACTATATTTTTCATCTTGGTTTGTTACAAATATGAAACTCAGTACAGTATTGACTACATAGATATTCAATAGGCAAGCTTTTCTCCCTAGTTTTACATAAATGTAAGAGAGTTGGATGAATTGCATGCTAAAAGTACTGGAATATTTCCTGGACATTAATTTTAATCTGGAGTTATTTTTCAGCAATTAAAGAAATCACTGGGTTGAGAAAGTAAAGAGGTTCTAGAAATAGCATATGACTGTAGCAAAGTGTGTTCTGAAGCATTTGAGACAGTTATTCTGAGGTAGTAGCTATAAACCTGATCTGTGCGGAAATTAACAAAATTATAAATAAAAGATAAATGCAATATAAAATAACAGCAAAAACACAAATATGTCTGTTTAATTTTTATCTTCTATACCAGGGGTAGCCAACCTTGGCTCTTTTATGACTCGTGGACTTCAACTCCCAGAATTCCTGAGCCAGCCATGCTGAAGGGAAGGGAGAGGTTTCCATGCTGAGCCATGCTGGCTCAGAAATTCTGGGAGTTGAAGTACATAGCCAAGGTTGCCTATCCCTGTTCTATATTTACCTTAGTAGTTTCTCAGCAGGAACTGTTTTTGTTTGGAAAACTGAATTCTTACCAATATATCAGTGACAGCGAAATTCTAAACTGTCTTGATTTGGAATTATTTTGATATGTCAAAAATGGGCAAACAATAACAATGAAATTTTAGAAAGGTTAATGAAAAGTCAAACAATTTCAAGAGTTGAATGCGTACAATCTGAGAAACAGATGAAAGATTAGTCTGACAATTGTTGCTGACAAAGAAGATGGAGCTGAAATGATCCACTGGTTGAATGAAGGAGAGAGTGCATGTGAGAGAGCAAATAGATATACTTTATAATCAGTAAAGGTTTGCTGTTATTTTAAATTCACTGGGTTTCCATGTCTTTTAAAGAACCATTTGTGCCTCATTGTTCAGTTGAAAGCGATTTGAATGTGGCAATTTTCCAGGGCTCTGTGTGTGTGAATGAGTGACCCTAAACTAAACCTGAGAGCACACTTATGTAACACTACCCTCATATCACGAACCTCTCCTTTTGCAGAACAATGTTGACAAAATGGTATGGTGACATTAACAGAGGGGTCTTGTTACACAGTATTCAAAGCTTTCTCAGAAGCAAAGGAAATATAATTCTATGTTTCCAGATAATTCTGATATCCACAATTCCACACTTGAAATCTCATTTCATGAATGAGATTTTGCAACTGCTATTACATATGCCCTTAAACATCTCAATATCTGTGGTGAAAAGTCAATATTAAGCAGGAAAATAGAATGGCAGGAAGACTGGACAACCATTTGTCTGAAATGGTATAGGGTTTCCTGCCTGAGCAGGGGGTTGGGCTAGATGACCTCAAAGGTCCCTTCCAACTTTACTACTACTACTACTATCCCTAGTGGCTCTATTCTATGCCCAGTAGCAGACAAAGAAAGATGATAAATCTCACTTTGGAAATAAGACTGGATTAATTTTATCCTAGTTGGCCACAATACACATCAAATGGGAATCCTTTTTTTTCACTGTTATAAAGATACAGAAACTGCTTTCGATTAATGGCTAAGGTTATATAAGCATTGCTGTTCTAGATAAGAATAATAAAAATGAAGGCCCAAGCCTAATTTTGTATTTTGAAATCACAAACTAGGGTGAGCTCCAAATGGGACAGGAGAAAAGATGATTTTCATAAACATTATCATCTCTGATTCAGTAGCCACGTTTATTCTTGCACGCACCAAATATGTCAACATGTTGTGAAAATACTGTGCCAAGAATATAGGATTTTGTCTGCAGTTAAGGAAATCCTTCTCCAATTTATATCACACAGCAGTAGTTCAGGGTTGGTAAATAGCATCCTTATTGTTATTGCTAAGACAACAAGGCTGACACATCCTAATAGTAGCCCGGCGAGGAAGCACAGGTACCTTGGCAACAGGGATACATTCCTTTGCCTCCCTTTTTCTCACTTTCCTCCTGGCCATCTCAATGAGGACAAAACACTATTTTCCTGACAGTTATGACGAGGAGCGCCAGCTAGGATCACACAGGAACAATGACAGCTTGAAGGTGGCCTGAAGGCCTCAGACAGGACAGGAGGATAACAGGCCTTGGCAATGCTGGAAGATTAAACACCAGAGGAATGGAAAAAAAGGAGATGGGGGGGGAGAAGAGGGGAAAGGGGAAGAGAAAGTATGTGTTATGTTTATTTCAGGTGTGGCCAGCTGAAATTATACAGAGGTTTGGCCAGAATGGCATTAGGGCAGACTACGAGATCTACACTGATCTCTCTGCCCATGGCTGGGCCTCTCTCCCAAAATTGGTTTTTCCCGCAACTGGCTCACTCTAATTGTCAGGCTGGCCAGGGGACATTCTGGGGCTACTTTAATCCCTACTTTTGTTGCGAGGTTTTATGTTTGCAAATATTGTAGCAGCATCCTTCTCAAGACCCGGTTACTGCCTATAAATGGAAGATAAGGAATTGTCTTGAGATGCCTGAAAAACTGCAGGTTGGGGAGGGTTGCAGTCTTAAGACAATGAGAAAAATTATTTTAAGATGTATAATTTTAAGGGAAAATATTGGGAAAAATCGGCACACAGATTCAAAGCACTGCAGTCAATTTATTCTAATGCAGTTCACTTCTAGGGTTCATCTGAACATCTGCATAAGCAAGCTGCACTTAAATATTTATATGTTGCCTAACATCAGATGAAAGCTGTAACTAAGCTCAATAGAAGATAACTGTGCTCTGTGTCTCTTATTGAAAATAAGTAGTAAAAAGAAGGAAACGTTTAGTATGAACAAAGGTTGCAGTTCAGAACACAAATTACATCATTTTGGATTGGGCAGTCATAGTCCAGGAATAAAACAAAAACCACATGCAGAGAATCTAGCAATGTATGTGTGCACGCTACACATTTCTTGTTGTTGGTTCAGTTGCTAAGTCATGTCTGACTCTTCATGACCCCATGGACCATAGCACACCAGGCCCTCCTGTCCTCCACTATCTCCTTGAGTCTGTTCAAACTCATGCCCGCTGCGTTGATGACACTATCTAACCATCTCTTCCTCTGCTGTCTCCTTGTCCTTTTGCCTTCAGTTTTTTCAAGATCAGGGTCAATGCGCCCTCTCTTCTCATTTGGTGGCCAAAGCATTTGAGTTTTAGCTTCCATATCCATCCTTCCAAAGAACAGTCAGGGCTGATTTCTTTTAGGATTGACATGGGTAATTTAATCACAATAATTTATAGCTGCCATTTAATTATACAGGTAATATATGAAAGAGAATATATAATAAATCAGACCTCTGAGACTGGGTAGGTTGGGAAGACTGCAGCTGTGTACCTGATTGAATAAAGGCAGCTTGTTTTACTAAGGATATTTTTAAAAGTCGAAATGGATAGAACGATAGTATTAGTCACTATTACCACCAGTAGTTCTAATGTAGTTTCCTTCAACCTAGTGCTGTAAATAAGATGATGATGATCATCATCATTTCTCTTGCTAAAAATTTTATGTGTTCATGTTTGCATCTTTGAAAAATGCTGGTATTATGACAAGTAGGTATAGTGATATAACGCTACATTTATTATCTTTAACATAGGGCCAAGATAACAAATCCAGGTAGTCTGAGGTTTAAATGGTTGCCACTGAGAAAAGTATGGGCTGTAATTTCACATATTCCTGTTTTAGCTTCTGTAGAATTCCATCAGAGTTGTGTCAATAAATTAAAGTTCTAATAAGACAGCTGTATTTTGCACAAAAGGAACAAAAGTAGCACATAATGCGTCACAAAGCTCCCCATCACTAAACTGTGGATGGCAACCAGAATCTGTATTCATCGAGTGAAAGTGACTCAGATGTCACATTACTCAACCTAAATTGGAAAAGACAGCCTTTAATTTCAACAAGTAAGGAGGAGACAACATTGCAAGCACATGACAGTTTACTAAGTGGACCTTGTGTCTGCTCCTCTAAACCACATCAGATGCTGATTGCTGTTTTGGGCTGAAATTACAGAGTGTTTTAACAGCTGGGTGCAGCCATGTACTTTGTCTGTATCATGACCACATTGGAGAGTTTCTGCAGCTGGAAGCTGGTTTAGAGTGACATCTGTAGAACTGGTATCTCCAGTTCATTTTGGAGTCTATTTGTCCGGCTAAATTTGGATACTAACTTTACAGCTGAAGATGAAGCCTGGAACAAGAGAGTACCTGAGAGGTCTTATAATGTACGATGTATGTACGTATGTATGTATGTATGTATGTATGTATGTATGTATGTATGTTGTACTGTATGTATGTATATTATGTGCCATCAAGTTAATTTTTGATTCCTAGTGACCACACAGATTTTCTCCATGAATACATACACACTTTTTCCTATTTAATTCTAGGTGAATCTATTTAAATCCACCCACTCTTTCTAAGCCAGGGCTGCAGACAGTTTAATTTTGTTCATTAAAAGTATTTAGTCTAAAGTATGCTGAATAATTTTATCTTAACCCGGCAACATAGCCTCTTTCAGAATAGCTAAATACAGGAACTACCAGCATAGTGTTCATGAGAACTAATATGAGACAATTTTGAAGTGTATCTGCAACTGTAGACTGACCAACTTTTATTAATTGTGTGACTGAGGCAAAACAGTTCTTCACAAGTATTTCTAAAATATCACACACACTATATAACATGTCATATCGAGTTTTGAAAAACCTTTCTGACAACCCATTTCAACAAGTTTTGTTTTTTTGAGCATTTAAATACTCTTTCTTAAGAATATTGTTGCAGTCATAATTGTATACTTGTTACCATGCTTCTTTCTCAAGATACTGACCGTTTCTTATTGAAATTGTTTATCAATATATGACAGTCCTTTTGGGTTCAAGGAGGATATGCTGTCGTGCAGCTTATCGGTGGATACTGAGAGTTCCGGTCCCAGTCTGAAGCAGAGAGTCTAGACCAGGGTGGGGAACCTTGGCTCTTTTATGACTTGTGGACTTCAACATCCAAATTTCTCTGAACACAAGTTATGGAGAACTTTATTTCAGGTACCAGATGTCAGCCACCATATCCTTTTCCCAAAAAAGCCAGTAAATTTTAAGCTTGTAAAATAATATGTTGGCAAATTTCATGTTTTATTTGACAATTTTTAAAAATATCACAAAAGTTGATCTTTTAGTTTAGCTAACTAAAAACAAAACAAAAATGAAAGCCACTCAAAAATTATAGAGCAACTTAAAACTAACCAAAAATGTTAACTTATGAACCAAAATGTTCTCAAGATCCAAAAAAAATTCCCCAGTAAATAGAAGCGGCAGTACAATACAAAGTCTTCCCACAAAGCACTTAAGACTCTTTGTTTGCTGAAACAATTTAATGTGCTGTAAGAACTGTATCTAGAAAAGAAAAACAGCTTCCACCCATTTACTGACTATGCAGTTTTGCTTTTATTTTTTTTATTAACCAATAAATCGTGATTATATCCCAAAGATATTCAACACTATATTCTCTGTGCTGTCATAATTGTATTCTATTTTATCTGATTTTTCATATGAGAACAGGTAGTTGCACAATTGTTTACTTGTAACCACAGAAATCCTGTCTGAAAGAATTGTGAGTCTATGCAACTTCATTTCACAGCAAGTTCCAGATGGTCACCAATTAGCTATATGACTATTATACCAGTGGTTTTGATATGGTAAACTAAGCATGACATGAAAAGGCATATCATGTATTTCTTAACATTTATCATAACATACTGTTATCCACCAGGGGGCAGCCTAGGATACAAAAGCCTCTGTTCCAGTTTAACCTATAATAAAATCAGTTACCAACTCAACTTTCTAAACAGGGTTTTTTAACCTTTAAACAGGAATATCACATCTATGGTGAAAACTCAACTAATATTCATTTTATTTCCAATTTTAATACAAATTCTTGGAATAGAAGTTATAATGAAATGGAAAGAAGCTGTTTCTAAAAATCAGTGCTGCACTGTTAAAAGTAAAGTACCTTAATAACCAATTTTGTGAAATACATGAAACAAGATCGACACTTTACACTTTTCTCAATATTAAAATATTGGTATGCTAAGAAGCTTCCCTCTTAAGCCTTTGCAGTTAATTCAAATAGTGAACCTGAACATGTCCAGACTTGATCAACAGGATTAAAATTAAGGCTCCAAAATTACTACTTTTCCTTTTCATTTGTGGAGATGGAAAGGGCTATAAAATCTCAAAATCAAGAGTAAATTGTATTCATGAATACATGCAAATGAAGCAACCTGGAATTAAAGCATTTTTCTTTTGAATATAACTTTATGTATAATGTTGAAGTCTTCAAGGATCTAAATTAAAATAATACAATTCTCCCAGTTAATTAAAATCTAATTCCTTCCTAAAGGAATCTGGATCTTGAGTGTATCATAAACACAATTCTGGGAGTTTGCTGCTGCATGGACTAAAGAAGTATACTGTGGCTTTGACTCAAGCAGCAGGAATATCTGCAATACTTGATGAATTACTTTTTTTTGGTCATACAAATAAAACCTATTTGAACAATGATCTGTTCTCTTAACATGGAACACAGCTGAAGCATATTAATAGCAGCATTGGCCCATGTACTGTTTATATATATATGTGTGTTTGTGTGTGTGTGATATATTTAGGATACTAATTTTTATCAGGCCCATTTTCCCAATAAGTTCAGCATTTTCCATTGTTCTAGAATAATAAAAATCTTATGCAACTTGCTGAAAAAGGCAAAAAGGAAATAAAAATAACAAGAATTTGATGTAATTTACAAAAGTGAACAAGTATGCCAGATGCGTAACACAGTGGAACAAATTGCAAATGCACAACCAAGAGCATTCATCCATTATAATATAATCTGCAATTTCTCTTCAAGACCTGCTCTTCTATTTCATAAGATTCCAACATGGATCTTTAGTTCAAGGCAAGTAATATAACTGTTCTCACTATGATCATATGTGATAAGCTATGGGTCGCTCAGCTGAAATCCATAGCCAGTTCCAGTTTCAAGGACATTGTGATAAAAATTTAAATCAAATGTAGATAAGATTTGATATTTGGGAGGTGATGGCACATGTAATCCCAACCTTCCAGAAGCATATGGGAGGCTATTTGGGATGCTGCAATGTGACTGGAAGATGTGAGTCTGAGGTTTTTTTAGGATTTTGGGGCGAGATGTTTTAGGAGGGAATAGAAGCAAAAAGCAAGCTATTCCATCTCCATCATTAAATTCCCTATCATTGAAAGAATGTCTAAAATCCGTGGCTGAGGTGTACATTTCAGAATGCGTATGATCCATAGCTTATGCATGGTGGACTAGATAATGACAGATATTTAAGAAGCTGCCTTTCACAGGTCAGGAGGTATCAACTGGACTCTTCTGAAAACCACAAAATATCTCCAGCTGACAACAAACATGAGATATTTTTTTCAGCCTTTCAGAGGACCGTCATTTATTTGGGTTATGGCAGCTATTTTTTTAAAAAAAATATGTCTCAATTCTTGCAGAGGACAGATCATGTTCAGTGGCAGACTCTATGCTTAGCAACAGAGTTAAGGATCCTAGTTCCAGAATTTTTCTAAGATTTTGGATTCTGATAGGATCACACATGTTCCATTACAGCTTAAAACGTTAAGATGAGAAACCACTTAAAGTTTCAGAACCTCTGGCCCAGTATCAGAACTTTAAAGATGTCTAGCCAGATTCAGTTAAAGCACTCTTTAATCCAACACATTGTTTTCCAAAGTAGTTAATCAGATACTGATAGGAAAACAGAGCAGCACTTCAGTGCAATAGCCATTTTTATTGTTCTTCTCACTCTTATACTGGCATATCTACAGCAAAGACACCCAAACAACATTATGCCTAATATCCATAGGCATTATCCTTTCATGAATTTGTCTTTTTTTTTAGTTGTTGTCAAACTTGGTCGCAGTACTATAGTAAGACTCTGTGACTTAATTAGGTACTGTGTGTTATAAATTCCCATTATCAACTGGGTTATCTTGTATCTCTCAGAGTCAGTAAAATAAAATCTAGTCTAAGTGTTCTTAAAAAACACTGTAGCTGTTTTCATCAAACTATAATTTTACATTCGTCTATGTTCTTCATAATCCTTTAATTTTTTTTATATGACTCAACCGGGAACATTGGTACTACAACTTCCAGAATGTGGCCAACGTGACCAAAGACAGGAAATTTCAGGAAGTGACGGTTCTAAAACCTCATTCTTGTTGAGAAAAGGGTTACTAGCTTTCTGATAATTTCAGCTGTCCTGTTTAGAACCTTTTCCAAATCTGCAATATGTCTTTTTGAGATGAAATAGCTGTTAAACTTGTTTCAACAGTTTGAAACACGCACTGCAGTGCCAGTTAACCCAACGTCTCAATTGACATCAGTACTATCTTCCCAGTCTACTTCTTGCATTGCTTCATGTTGCTGTTGATACTGTTTTAGAACCAAGCTTCATGGATTCCTGAAAAAAAATAGCTGTTGAATATTATAAAGAGCAAGATTGTTGAGATGACTTTTGCACATTTCAGGGAATTTGTGTAGATGAATCTTAAAATGCTAATGAATTCCACAGAGGGCGTGTTGGAATTCATTTGACTTAATTTTAAAACAAAATAAGATAAAAAGGTTAAAAAAATTTGTAAATTCTCACTGTTGTACACTGGTCTAGGCTTTCAGCACTGGCATTGGCAGGATGGTGATGAGTGTCAGTGTTTAATGACCATGGTCTAGAAACCAAGATTTCTTGACATTTCACAACTGTGTCTGGCATCATGAGAACAAAGCACATAAGAAAATGAGCAGGGTTTGACTGAGGCCTTGTTTTTAATACTTCTGACTGGTGCAGGTTGGTGAGGCCCTTGTCAGTGCCTGGTGACCAGTCAAGTCCCTGTTCAGTTGCCTAGCAGATCACTTTGCCTCTAAATAAGACGCTAGAGTTGTTGGCAAAACATCAAGAAATCTGTTTCTTAGACCACAATAATTAAAGTCTGAAGACCAACCCTAGTGCAGTTGTACCCTACTATAATCATAAACTAACTAACTCTGGATAATTTTTAAAAAAATAAAGAACACTTTATTTTGAATTTACTTTGATCAAGGTGTTTTATTGCATCTCAGAGGGTATACATGCATTGGGTTTTCCTCAAACCAAAATACAAAGCAAACCCATTTGAAATTCTCTCTCTAACTCTCTGTCGTTACAGGGTACGTTATCCCCACAATATACAACCACTTTTTAAAAAATGGTACCACATGTTGATTAAATATTAATTTGAAAGACTTAGATGAACATCTTTCCAACCTAATATACTTTAACAAAGAGCTGCCAAGCCACTTGTAACACTGATCAACAGTGACCTTATTAAGGAGTCAAAAATCTTAAGCTAAGCCATCAGCACACACAGTATGAGAGAACAAACTAAAACGATAAAAGAACACTTTTGTTTACAGTAAAGGGTATAATTCAGGTTTAGTGTGACCTCTAATCATAAACAGTACAGAAAATACATAGTGCTGTATGGGGATGAAAAACACTAAGATATATACAGAGAAGAACAAAACTGACAGATGTACATAAAAGCAAAAAGGGGAAAAAAATCATGATTTGCCCCTGGATACAGTGGGCAGCCAAAGTAGCCTGACAAACCTAAAGAAGTTTGCTTTGTTTGATTTTTTCTGAATTATATGGCAAGAAACTTACCCTTTACTTATTTTCAGTGCACTTTAAATAAGAAAGATAAATGTGATGGTTTCAATGAAAATACAGGACAAATAGTTTTAAAGAAATCTGATAAAATATCTTTATGTGGGGGATGTTTAACAACCTTTGTCAAGTAACTTGATAGGTTATTAATCTATCAAGATAAGATGTCAGGAAATTAAAATGTACCCCACAACAAATTGGATAATAATCTTGCTTTGGGGAAAAATTACATTCCACACACTTTTTTTTTTAAAAAAAAAGGATCGACAGTGTTCTTCTTGCTACCTGGTATAACCACAATATTGTTTTGTATAACAGATATGCAAAGGAAACTGGATTTGAAGAGAAAATTTAGAGGGTCGCCAAGGTTATTTACATTAAGACTTCCAGAAACACAGACACATCGCTCCAAATGGCTCACCACACAACAGCTGCATAATCTGTCCCTAATGGATTGGTTCAGAAAAGCACTAAGAAGGCATCAGAAACATACATCCATTGTTTAAGTTGAGAAACACATAAATTATAACCCAAGTACACAAACTGAGAGAGAGAGAGAGAAGGGATAACGACTAAAATAGTACACGTTCCTATGATCACTTTCACAGCTGTGCTACACGTTTTGGAAGTAGGAGAGAAGTCTGAGTAAGCACTGGGTTTGGTACTGGTGGCTCACTTGAAAATTCTGAGCAACAAAATTCTTGTTTGCAGATTCCAAACTTGCATCTTCACTTATCCTTTCACAAAACTACAATCACGAAAAGAGGGGGAAAGAAGTGTTACAAAGGTTAAGGGACAGGCATTCAAATTCAGTTTCATAATCTGATTTATATGCCAGATGACACTTTGAAGAGATAACCTTCCTTCCCTCAACCATGTAACGGAAGCTCTCTTTTTTTCCTAAGCTGCAAAATAACTGGAAACACATTTTCTTCCACATCTATTATATAGAAAGAAGTTTAATACGCATATAATTCATTCTCTTGTCTTTTGCACATAGGCACACACTGAGAGATAGAGAGCAACAGACCTGTAACATTTGATTCAAGATACTAATCTAGACCTTAAATTCCGCTCTTGAAGTGGAGAAGTGGTCAGAAGAGCTAGGGATGTTCGATAGCAAGTGTGCTGCACACACAAATGTCTGCGGTTGTGTTTTTTTTTTCTGTAAGAGTCAGGGAAGGGAAAGATACTGCTGCTTTTAAAGTTGATAGTTTTTACTACCAAGTGCAAACGTTGTCATTTGCTCAGGACTTATAGGTGGCTTCCACAATGATGAGTCTGCCAGAAGAGACACCCAGGTGAGCTTCCACGACTGAGAGCGAACATGAACCTGGGTGTTTTCTGTCCCAGTTCAATTCTTCAACCACTTCTTCACGTGAGAGCTGTTCTTCCAGCATGCTCAGTACTCAACTAACACCATTCAAATCAAATAAAGACTCTTAGCATCCCCTGGGAAATATAAAGGAGAATATAAGCTTGGAATATATCAGAGGGAAGGATGTAAGAAGAAAAACCATACCTTAAACAGCTCATAAGAAATCTTTAATGTTAAGATCTGCTAACGGGTCCTTTGTTGGAGGCTTCTTGGGACTCTGGGTGGCAGGTGTTGGACTCGGAGAAACCTTAATAGTTTTCCATCATTCCAGAAGGGCACAAAAACAGACAAACAAACAATTACAAGCATTAAGATCCAGCTCTAACCAAAATCTCTTTGAAGGAGGTAAGAGATTTAAAAGCATGAAATGTAAATAAACAAATCAATTTGAACATTCACTGGGAGCAGGAATCATTTTTGGACCAGTGGCACCTTTTTTATGAGTTAAAGCAGCTTAAGAAGTATCTTTTTTAAAAAAAAAAAGTGTATTAAAAATAAAAACTAAACCATTACACAAAATCCATATTGTAACTTTGAAAAATCTTGATAGTGTGAATTGAAAACAACAACATGTCACACTAGACTACCTTCCAGAAATAAAGAGAAAGTAATTTAGAACCTTGGCCTATATGACATAACCCCCCCCCCCGAAAAAAAAGTGAGGGGGGAGTAAATTTTCTGTTTTCTCCGAAACCAGGCAAGTTCTCACTTGTGCACCGGGTCCTGCAGCTGCTCCAAATGGTGGCCTCATCATCGCCTGTCCATACATAAGAGGCTGCTGTGGCATCATCCCAACGCCAGCTCCAGGAGGCTGCTGGAAAAGATTTGATTACAAATAATGTCTAAGAGATGCCATTTTATCAAGAAATCTCTTGATAAAATAGGCATGTTCCATTTGAGGGGTGTGTGCACAAATTTTGGGTGTCTTTTCAGATTTGAACCCATTACTACCTACAGCACATGGATGTCAGAGTAGACTACATTAACTTGTCAGCTGGAAATTCCAGCAACTGGACTGTGAACATTGCCTCAGAAGAATACATTATTCAGTACACAATACATTGTATGCTTTTTTTCCAGAAAGAGATAAGTGTACAATTCACTTTTTTTTCTGAAAAGAAAAAGCATACATTTTGACCACAATGTTCAGAAGATAAGCTTCAGGATGTGTGGGTCCTTAAACTGCAATTTGGGAAAAAGAGGAGTATTTTCCAGAAATAACTACAGGGGGTATGTTATTTCCAAACCTTCCATTAGCTATTCAAATTGTATTTTACCAGATAAGATTACTGAGATTTTTAAAAGGAAGAAGAGGGCAACTGGAGAAGTGGAAAGTAGTACTTTTCCTTCCCATCATTCTTTGAGTAGGTCCTTACCATCCCAAATCCTGATCCGGTTTGTGGAGAAGGGGCCCCCGGTGTAGGAGGGCCAGCACCTGCTGGAGGCACAGATCCTGTCTAGAGATTGTGGTAGCAGAGATAAATCACTAACTGGTTAAACTTTATACATATAAGACAGTTTAAAAGCCCCCCCCCACACTCAATTGTCAAATGTCACAATTTTCAGCACTTAGTAAAGAACTCTAATCTGCCAACGTTAAGGCAATATCAGTTAACTGCAGTCAGTGTATCCTGCTGCAAATACTTCATTTAATTAATTACATGCTGTAAAAAGAGCTAGACTTATTTTGCACACAAAAACGTTGAAAACGACAAACACGGGAGGTTGGTTTCTTTTTACGGAATCAAATTGTTTTTCATCATTCCAATGCCTGTTATAGGGAGCTACATTTAACATTGTCCTGAAGATGCAGCTGGTGCAAAATGGAACAATGAGCCTTGGTGGAGCAGTGGGTTAATGCCTCCTTAAGTAACACCAGCTGCCTGCAATTAGTGCAGGTTCAGTCCCACCAGGCTCAAGGTTGACTCAGCCTTCCATCCTTCCGAGGTAGGTAAAATGAGGACCCAGATTGTTGGGGGAAATAAGCTGACTTTGTAAAAATGCCACTGGGGGGGGGCGAAATCCCTAATAAGCAGGCATATACATAGAATGAAGCCTATTGCTAAGCACATTGATTTGTGCTTCTTAGATTGTAAGCCGCCCTGAGTCTTCGGAGAAGGGCAGGATATAAATGGGATTAAAAATAATAATAATAAATAAATAAATAAATAAAGCTATTCAGCAGAGCGTAAAGTGATTTGGTCAAAAATCTGTATCTTTTCCTTACAAAGGAAGAGAATAAAATACCTAAAAGAAATATTCCTGCCCTTCTGTTTCACTGCACAGAAAGCAGAAAACAACTTTATCTACAGACGCAAGGGTTATTTGCAAATTAGTAACTCAAGTTTAGGTTGACTGTAAAAATAAAGAAAGGCTTAATTTTGCATTAGTTTGGTAGTAGCCAGGTCTCTCAGTTAGTACAACTTCATAACAAAAGGCTACTTACATAAAAAACAATCGCCCAACCTTTCTGGTAGAAAAAAAACTTGCATTTAGTGTATTGTTTTCCTTACCTATAACTTACACTGTACAATATTTAATATTTTACAGTCTTTTGTTAAAATGTTTCCAATTCCAGTTTCACTCTTGCATTATTATTATTACTAGCTTATAAGAAGAACATAATTCTGAAAATAAATGCTTAACAAAAATTATAAGAAAACTGAAAAACAAACTCAAAACATATTATCATCTGAGAAACGAGGAAGTGTTCCACTGCTAGAACAGTAAGATAAAAATGCAGCATATAACAATAATAGGATGGGATTCCCATTTCCTTAAAAATGTATCAAAACTACAGTTTTGGAATTAGACAAATAATGCTGATAATTTCAGATGTTAAAACTTTTGTATGTGGCGGTATTTTGACATATTAAGCATGTAGCAGTCACGTTCATATGGAATTCTCTACACCTATGAAATATGCAGTATTTCCACATACCAAGGGGCCACTTGGAGGAACCCCAGATGACCATGTTGCAGGTGCTACTTTGGGTTGCCAGTTGGCTCCTCCCGTTAACTTCTTTTCTCCTCCACTCCACTGAAGGTCTCCCCTAAGACAATCAATGATTTAGAATACGAGTGCTAACTTATTGACAGGCAGAACTGCAACCATAGCAAAGTTCTGGGCTGGAATCTTACTGACATAATTACATTATTACAAGCTGGTATAAATTTCAAATCAGCATGACTGAATCTCCACCAAGCATAGGAAAAAAATGCAATTTTTAAGTGTTTGAATGACAAACAGAAAAGAGAATTTGATACCCATTAACTGCACTCCACAATGCAGAAGAAACTGCTTCATCCATCTCGATTAATTAAGTACTGCTGTACCTCTTCATATTAATTCAGGAACAGAGGTATTCCTGGATTTAGGATTAGACATTTAATGACCATTTGAAGTTACAAAGGCCTGAGAAAAGGTGACCTATTGTCTATAGAGGCTGGGTGAAAGAGCTGCCTGCCAAGGAGAGATGAACTGCTTCAGTGAGGTGAAGAAATGGAACTAGGATCCTGATGATGTGAGTTTCATTTCTGCACCCCTTGGAAGGAGTTCCCTTTGGCACAGAGAAATGACATCCACAGAATGCAGGAATGTAGCTCAGATTCTGATGATTTGAAGTCCATTTTTGCACCCCAACAAAGAGAGTTCCCGTCTGGACTTCCAGTTTTGCATCATGGCAAGACGGACACTGAAAGGCAGGGCTCTGCCTTCTGTGCCAGATTTCACCCTGCTAGGGGTCCTAAAAAGGGCCTAAAGTCACCCCAAAGAGGCGATGAAGAAGGAGGGGTGTCTCGTTGATCATGGAGAGATGGCGGTCTTTCTGTCTGATCCGAGAAAAGCCCTCCAAACCGGCCGGGGAAAGATTGGCTACATTCCTATGGCCAGCCATTAGCTACTGACAACCGAAGAAGAAAAGCACCAATTAATACATCGTAATCACCATGTTTGGAACTGGGTGAGAATAATGATGCTTTTCTTACTATTTTACACTTGAATTTCTAGGGAAAGGCTCCCAAGAAGCTAAAAACCTCTGAGTGTGAATGTAAGCAGCGTTTTAATTTCTATGGGGGACAGAAATACACAATACTGAAGTGGAAGTAACAAAGCTACAGTTTTGAAATTTCAGAACTGAGATAATTGTTAAGATTTTCTCTTTGGAAAAAACAACATTGAAGTGAAATATAAGAAATCAATCCTTTTAAGAGTAGAAAATGGATTTTAAATGACATCTAGTCGTGGATTTGAGTACAGCACTATAACTAGCTTCCTGGCTGCTTGGTGACTCCTAGCTTAAGGGAGAAAAGCTGGCAATAAAGGAAAATATTTTGACATACTTATCACCCTGACCTTTTTGGACTATAAACACCTACTGAGCTTGGACATTTAATCTCTAGAGTTAGTGGGAGAGAAAGAAAAATTTGACCTTTGATTATATCTGCCTGGGAGAGACTTTTGAGGGAGGTTGAACACTTTGAACATTGTGGATTGCCTGACTGACAATTTTTGGATGCCTAAGACAAAGGATCACTATAAAATATTGCTTTTGGGACTGGACCTATATTCTGGAATCTGATTATAAAGTATACATATAAAGTTCAGAAAGCTAGAGGAAACTTTGTTCTACTCTTACTGACACTGGTGATATTAGAGGATCTCCAGGAATGATGCCTGAAGAAAAAACAAACACCTTTCAGAAGGAAATATACTCTATGCTACAACTAATCCACCAAACAATTGTTGCATACAGAGGACATAAAAAGAAACCATAATGAGACTAAAAATAATTTAGATAATATAAATGAGCAAATCTCCAAATTAAATCTACAACTAGAAAGTTCACAGACGACTACAAAGTATGAACAAATAAACTAGAGATTGGAAGATGAAGCAGAGGAAATGGACCTACAGATGGAAGAGAGGAAAGAAGGGAAATATAAACTACAAATAAAATACTGCAAGAACGGCATAATAAATTATTGGAATATCCAAACATTGGGAAACTTGACCACACATCAGCACAGGAAAAAAGAGGGGTCGCTGTATATATTAGAGAGACAATAGATTCTCAATTGGTATATTCAGACAAAGAAGGAAGAATCTTAATGGTAGAAATATATCTACACCAAAAGCAAACACTGCTAGTGGCAATTTATGCACCAAACAACATTCAAGAAGAATTTTATAAAAACCTACACAGAAAAATAATAGAAATGGAGTACCAAAATATTTGTTTAGTGGGGGATTTCAATGCAATAGTAGATGGAAAAATTGATTATAAAAGCAATAAAACTGGGAAAACTGGAAGATTACCCAAGATATTTTTTGATATGGCGGAGGAAATTGGAATGCAAGATGTCTGGAGGGAGAGTAACCCACAAAAACTGCAACACACCTTTTATTAAAACAGTCAAAAACCTTGGTGAAGGATCAATATGATTTGGATGACTGCTGACATGAGAATGAACATACAGGATATTGAGATAGAAATAGGCACATGGGCAGACCATAACCCTCTGAAAGCGATTTGGAAAGGAATACAAAAAAGACCAAGATGGACTTTAAATCAATCTATATTAAAAGAAAGAGAATTCATAGAGCTAGCGAAAAAAGAAATGGAATTTTTCTTCAAAGAAAATAAGAAGATACAACATTACAAAATGTATGGGATACAGCTAAAGTGTATTTTAGAGGCATAGCTATAACATATATGGCAAAGAAAAACAAACAGAGAAGACAGCAATATGTATTAGTAAAAGAAAAATTTGGAAAGTTAGAATCAGAACTGCAAAAAAATCCACAAAAAAAGACTTTGAAAAGAGAAATGGACATAATAAAACATAAATTAAATCTGTTAGACTCAGAAAAAGTGGCAGAACAGATAAAGAGAGCAAAACAGAACTTTTTTGAAAATGCCAATAAACCAGGAAGATGGTTAGCTTATAAACTTAAAAAACAGAGAAGAAAACGATACACAACTTACTAGATGTGAAAGGCCATCTACAATTTAAAATGAAGAAATAAAAAAGATTATCAAAGAATACTACAAGGAATTGTACGATAAGAGGAAACCTCAAGAGAGAGAATTGTAAAATATCTAGAAGAAAATAATCTTCCAAAAATCTCAGAGACATTTAAAACTATGTTAGATGAAAAGGTTACAATGATGGAAATATCAGAGGCCATAAAAAGGTGGAGTTATATAAGAATCTTCAAGAGACACTAAGTGAACCGCTGAAAGATGTTTGTAATTTTATTAGAAGCTAGACTCCCATCTACATGGATGGAAGCAAATATTACTCTAATACCAAAAGAAGACTCCGATTTGACCCAGATTAAGAACTACGGACTGATTTCACTGCTCAATGTGGATTATAAAATTTTTACATCAATAATGGCTGAGAGACTGAAAAAATACTTAGTTGAATTTATACATCCAGATCAAAATGGCTTTTTACCGAAGAGACAAATTAAAAACAACTTAAGTGCGATAATAGACGTATTAGAATATTATGGGCTACATCCAGGGAAACAACTGGCACTAATATTCTTAGATGCCCAAAAGGCATTTGATAATGTCTCCTGGCAATTTATGATTCAGCAACTACAAATAATGGACTTTGAACAGAATTTTATAAATATGATAAAAACAATATATAATAAACAGACATTCACAGATTGTGAATGGAGATTGTACTGAGAGCTCTGAAATAAGAAAAGGCACAAGGCAAGGATGCCCACTATCCCCTCTGTTATTCATCTTCACTTTGGAAGTTTTAAATAGAAATATTAGACAAGATACAAAAATTAAAGGGCCGGGGATAAAAGGTGAAACATATAAATTACAAGTATTTGCTGATGATTTAGTATTTATTTTGGAAGAACCTCCTTGGACTGTTACTATTGTGTATGACCTGGACTGTTTTCTTTTTGACCGTGCATTTTTGTTTTTACACCACCTCAAAAGTAAAGTACTTTTTGCTTTCACAACTCAGTGTACTCTTGTGGTTACTGTGTGACTCTTACTGCTCTCAGTACCCTTCCTTGTCTGTGCAACTCTTTGGTAGCACAAGGAGACCTCTACACAATAATTCTCTAACAGAAATACTTGGGTATATACCTATCAGCCAAATGCTCAACAATAAAAGAAACAACTATGTAAGGCTATTGAAACAAATAAAATTGGACTTGGAAAAGTGGAAGAATTTGCAATTGTCAATGCTAGGAAGAATTGCTACAGTCTAAATGAATATATTGCAGAAGATTTTATTTTTATTCCAAACAATTCTGATAAAACTTGAGAAAAAATTATTCCAAGATTTAAATTCATGAATTTTGAAGTTTGTTTGGCAAGGAAAGAAAGTTAGAATAAAGATGAAAATGTTACAAGAAGCTAAGGAAAACGGAGGTTTTGGGCTACCTGAGTGGGCTTTGTATTATCAAGCATCTGTATTAACATGGGTGAAAGAATGGATAACTCTCAGAAATAAAAGGTTGTTATATTTGGAGGGACACGATTTACAATTGGGATGGCATGCTTTTTTGTGGTATGGGAAAAATAAAATTCATAAGTATTTCCAAAATCACTATATAAGGAATGCTTTGTTAACAATATGGGGAAAAATAAAAACTAAAATATATGTAAAAATTCCAGGGTGGCTATCAATGATGGAAGCTTTTCTACATCCAAACTTGGTAGACTTTGAAAATTTTTGGACATATAGAGATATTCTAAATACTGATGGGAATTTAAAATCGAGACAAGAATGGGAAAAACAGAGAACCAACCTGTCGTGGTGGGCACATCTACAGATGCAAAATAGATATGAAAAATACATGAAATTGTATGGGTTTTATAAAGAACAAACTGTATTTGATAAGATATTGTTAACTTCTGATGAGAAATTAATTAAGAAAATGTATAATCTTTTGTTCACTGGATCATGGAGAAAGCTAGGGAGTTCCAGAAAAACATCTACTTCTGCTTCATTGACTATGCTAAAGCCTTTGATTGTGTGGATCACAACAAACTGTGGCAAGTTCTTAAAGAGATGGGAGTACCAACACAGACATCTTATTTGTCTCTTGAGAAACCTATATGTGGGCCAAGAAGCAACAGTGAGAACTGGACACGGAACCACTGATTGGTTCAAAATTGGGAAAGGAGTCCGGGAAGGCTGTATACTGTCGCCCTGCCTGTTTAACTTACAGTATATGCAGAGCACATCAAGAGAAAGGCAGGGCTAGATGAATCAAAAGTTGGAAATAAGATTGTTGGGAGAAATATCAACAACCTAAGATATGCAGATAATAATAATAATAATAATAATAATAATAATAATAATAATAATAATAATAATAATAATAATAATAATAATAATTTTATTTATATACCGCCCTTCTCCCGAAGGACTCAGGGCGGTGAACAGGGCAAGAATAAAAAATACAAAGTTACAAAAGTTAAAAAAAGAATTAAATATATGCCCACTAAAAACAGTAAGTACAAATATTAAATAACAATAAAAAACCCCACCCATCCCCCATCAGGCCAGCTTGTTCGAATAAAAATGTCTTTAGGTCGCGACAGAAGGAGCGAAGATCGGGCGCCATCCGGAGCTCAACCGGTAACTGATTCCATAGCTCCGGGGCGCCCACAGAGAAGGATCTACCACTCTAATGGCAGAAAGTAAAGAGGAACTAAAGAGCCTCTTGTTGTGGGTGAAGAAGGAGAGTGCAAAAGCTGGGTTGAAACTTAACATTAAGAAAACCAAGATCATGGCATCCGGCCCTCTCAATTCCTGGCAAATAGATGGAGAAGAAATGGAGGTAGTGACAGATTTTATTTTCCTGGGCGCCAAGATCACTGCAGACGGGGACTGTAGCCAAGAAATTAAAAGACGCTTGCTCCTCGGGAGGAAAGCCATGGCAAATCTAGACAGCACACTAAAAAGCAGAGACATCACCCTGCCAACAAAAGTGCGTATAGTCACGGCTATGGTCTTCCCAGTTGCAATGTATGGCAGTGAAAGCTGGACCATAAGAAAGGCTGAGCACCAAAGAATTGAGTCCTTTGAACTATGGTGCTGGAGAAGATTCCTGCGAGTCCCTTGGACTGCAAGGCGATCAAACCAGTCAGTCCTAGAGGAGATCAACCCTGACTGCTCTTTAGATGGCCAGATCCTGAAGTTGAAACTCAAATACTTTGGCCACCTAATGAGAAGGAAGGACTCACTGGAGAAGAGCCTAATGCTGGGAAAGATTGAGGGCAAGAGAAGAAAGGGACGACAGAGAATGAGGTGGCTGGATGGAGTCACTGAAGCAGTAGGCGTGAGCCTAAATGGACTCCAGAAGATGGTAGAGGAAAGGAAGGCCTGGAGGAACGTTGTCCATGGCATTGCGATGGGTCAGACATGACTTCGCAACTAACAACAACAACAAAAATAATCTTTTGTTAATTTTGGAGATGGAAAGTGAACAAGTCAAAGAAACAAAGATAAGGTGGGCGAAAAATTTTGGTTATAATATAGAACTAGAAAAATGGCAAAAATTATGGGAGAGAAATTATAAATTGACAATGTCAACTTTGTATAAAGAAAATCTATATAAAACGTTTTATAGATGGCACTTGCCACCAGCAAGATTAGCAAAAATGTTTAAAAATATGCTGGAAATGTAAACATAACTCAGGCACGTATTATCATATTTGGTGGACAGGTGATAAAGCAAAGGCTTATTGGAAAAAGATACATGCTTAGTTATAAAAAATGTTGGAAGAACATGTGGAATTTAAACCTGAACTTTTTTTATTAGGTGTAATGCCAGAAAAGTTTAATAAACAAAGTTTATATTTAATTCTACATATCACAACAGCAGCAAGAATAGTCTTTGTGCAATACTGGAAAAATGAAGAAGTACCACCAGAAGAAGAAATAATTAAAAAAACATTGGAACGCGCAGAGATGGACAGATTAACTATGAGATTGAAAGATAAAGAAGAAACAGAATATTACCAAATCTGGGAGTCATTCTACAAATGGCTAGACAAAAAAACCAAGGATTAGGAATTGACTATGTATTAGCGCTTTTGAATCCAGACAGCATGCTGGTTGAAAAATTAATATATGTATGTAAGAGAAAAACTAATAAAATCTTTATAGAAAAAACAAATAAAATACTGCAAGACTTATCCATAACAATGAAAATGCAAAAGACCCTTTATCCCTTAAGTCTGCAAGATGCACCTGATGACAAGGAAGAAGATTTTGGGGAATGGAACATAGAGCTTTCAGGGGAAATGTTACAATTTGGGAGACAAAAGATGAGAGGAGAAATTGAGTTGCTTAAGGAACATAAATGGGTGGAATTCCCCCCCCCCCAAAAAAAATATCCTACCTAAATTGTCTTCCTCATGCCAAGCAACTTTCATAAAAATAGAAAGAAAATTCCTAGGCGATTTAATTCCCTTGGCTTGGAAAGCTACTTGGCAAAGAAAAAAAGCAAGAGTTACATTTCAAAAATAAAAGATTTGACCTATTAGAGGGGGCGTTATATGTTTAAATACTTGTTTGAATATGATTAAAAGAATGGATGACCTTTAGATATAATTAGATTTTATAATGAAAGATATGATTTAGAATTAAAATAGCATTTTTTCTTCTTCTTTTAATGTGGGAAATATGAAAATAAGAGGATTGGTATGAATAAAACTTTAGCTATATAAATGTAATTAATATTGAGAAAATCATAACTGACAAAGATACTTTAAATATCGATGGGAAATCAAACTTTAACAAGAGCATGAAAAACAGGATATTGATTTATGAATTGATATTATTTTTACTTGTATATTAGTAAAATATGATGAAGATGTTTATATCTAACTTTATATACATCAATAGTATTAAGAATTGTTAATTGTGTAATGAGGGGGAAAATGGAAAAAATATGGGGAAGAAAGGAGGACCAGGGAAAAAGTACTGGATTGTGCAGTACTGAATAGATTTATATTGAAGAAGTCAGTTAAATATGTGAACCCAGACATGTTGTTTACTAAGCTCTTAAAAATTAATAAAACTTTAAAAAAGAGAGTTCCCGTCTGTGTGCAGAGGAAAGATTAGAACCTCCTGAAGATCTGAGTTTCATTCTGCACTCTGCAGAAGAAATTGTCTTCCATGCACACAGAGAAGCTGATATCATTTTTGCTCTTTCAGGCAGAACGTAGAAAAGAGAAGGAAGCCGAAATCCAAGGAGGGAGCATTCTGTAGAAGCAGCACAGTAAGGTAAGGAGCACAGGGTGTCTCAGGTGGACGGGAGAGGACTTGAGAGGCCAGTGCAGGCCAAATGTAAGTGTCTCTCCTGCTGTTGTGATTCCTTGCCAGCCAGTGGATCTGGCAGTTGAGTCAGATGAGGGGCCTGGGGTGACATTAAGAGTCAGAGGAAGGCTCTGACGAGCTCCAAGACTTACAGTCGGACGAGGAGCCTGGCCCCTCTACTCGCGCTCAGGCTGAGACACAGCTGTGCTGGGAGCCTGAGTTGGACAGTGATGAAGAACAGTTGGGACAAATCCAGGATGCACGAAAGCGCAGGCAAGAGAAGCGAGTACGACAGAGGAATGAAATAGGGCGACTCCAAAGGCAAAGGAGAAGGCATTAGGAAGCCTCACCTTGGCTGAATTATGAAAGGGAAGGTGTGGGAGGTGCTGGCTGCCGAAGGCAACCGTTCGTATTGAGGATCGAGTTTCTGTGGACTGTGTTTGTTTGACTTGGACACTGACTCAGGTCTGTGAGAATAAAAGGGGTTGGTTTTTTCTTGTGGTTCCTGCCTGTTTCTTGGAAGAGGGGTTTCTCCTTGTGAGCATAACAAGGACTCACGTAGGCTGGGACAGAACACCTGCTTGGATTTCAACAGGGAAGATTTTCAGTTCCTGTGTGGAATCTCTTAGGCCAGGGGTCCCCTACTTCCGGTCCATGGACCAGTACCAGGCTGTGGCATGCCAGCAACTGGTCCGCACAAAGAAGGAAAACCCTATCCACAGGATGCAGCAGCACACAAAACCACACCCTCTCTGGTCCACGGAAAAACCTCTCTCCACGTAACCGGTCCCTGGTGCCCTAAAGGTTGGGGACCTCTGTCTTAGGCTCTTTCTCCCCACACACATGCCAAATGGGACTCCATCCACGTAACAACATCTGTGATTGTTTGACAACCATAACCAGGAGTGCTGGGTCTGTGGTCAATGAGTGAAGCAGACACATGGGCAGTCACGTGACATCTCATTTAATGACTGCTTTGCTTAATGGCCCAAATTCCAGACTTAATTGTGGTTGTAAGTTGAGGATATCTGTGATTGACACTTGTTTTTTAGGAAAGGTGAAGAAATGGTGAGAATTATTGATATTACATTATGTTGTAAAAATCTGATCTTTTGGATTGTAAAAAAATAACATTTTAACTGTTTTGCAAAATCATTCTACCTTTTGCAATATTAGATCTAGATCTATAATAATGATTAACCACCACCATCAAAAAGCTATATATGGATTATATAAAAATACTGACTTTCTATGCTAGAAAGTAGAGAAGGGAAATACACAACTATCTGGGACTTTGAATTAACCAGCTACTTACTTCTTTGATGTGGTACCAGAAATTCCAAGATCTGCAAAAGAAACCAGGAATGTAAAAGATTGTTTCATGTGATAATAGTTGTCAAGACATATTTGTCCACCAAATCATTAGACAACCTAGGTTTAGCTGACTTAGGCAGCATCCAGTCAGTCATCTAAAAGTTACAATAAACTATAATGTTATAGTTAGATTTTATATATAATTACACTGTATCTCTGAAAACTTTCTTATACCAGTCACTGATGTCATAACTCTACCTGATCGAGACCTCAACTTACATGATTATTTTCTTGATTACTTTACTCGTTTACACTTTCTTGATTACTTTCCAAACTATAAATACACAGGACATAATAAGCTAAGTTTAAGAAAATGTAAATTGTCCCTCCATAAAATCATTATTTTTATATTTTCCGCTTTAAAGGCTACTCCTAGAAATATGTTTTGTTAAAGAATGTCAATGAAATGGACTGAGCAATATGAAAACATGATACACCTTAGTCTCAAAGTTCAGGATGAGAAAAGGAACTTTCTGTAACAACCTAAGTGATAACACAACTACACTGTCCTCCCACGGAAGGGAAGAAATACACCCTTCAAAACATACCATAGTAACTGAACTCAGGAATAGCCAACTGGTGCAAAGTGTAAAAAGATCAACAGTCATAAAAAAGGAAAATCACTGTCAAACCAAACAGTTTATCTAACTTACTTCCTACTAAGTTTGCAAGAGAGGAATCAAGATCGCTTCCAATGGGTTTGGCTGCAGCTGAAGCAATGGCTGTGCCTACACTGGACAAAGGCTGACCAGTTTGCATTGTAGTGGGCATAAGGAGATCACCTAAGCCATCAAACACTGCAGATTTAAGAAAATCAGTAGATTAGGAAACATACTTTTTCAGATAATTAAGCTTTCACATAATCAACAGATGCTTAAATGGAGTATTCACAACCTTCTAAAAACATACACTACTGATCTTTGAACCATCACACAGGTTTAATGTCAACGTAATGCCAACGGAAGGCATGCATGCTTTTTGACCAACACATTGAAATACATGAATTCCAAACATACTACAGTAAGACAAAGCATTAGACAACACTAATTATTTAAACTATGAAAACAGTCCATGTTGCTATACTGCAAACTTTATGTTTCTAACACGGATATATGGAAGAATTGGTTCACATATTATTGTGTCCACAAATCTAATGAAAATGCTACCATTTTCTGGAACAGCAAAAAAAAAGTCAATTTGACATTACTTTCACCCAGTATGGCCCCTAAAATTAACTCAGGGAAGCCCTCAGGTTTTCATATTCCATTTCTGGATTTTTCCCCACAACACTTGAACCAGACTTTTTAATATCTGATTCCAAAGGAATCATAATTTATTAGCCAATCAGCTATTTAAGACTTACAGGAGGTTTTTTGAGATGTGAGTATTGAAACTAATTATTATTTCCTGATTTACAGATTTGGAAGGAATCATAATTAAGAATTGTCTCTTATGTAAGGATTATTTTTTATTAAACTATTGACAAGAACAAAGGAAGCTAGAAAGCAAAATACTACAACCCACTTTTGAATGCGCTCTAGGAACAAATTCAGGGAGAGAAAACAATTGAGCCCGTAGAGAGAAAGTAAAGTAAAAGACAAAGGTTTGTGGGGCAAACATTGTTTTTACTGTTGACTAACACACCCTGGGAGATTCAAAAAAATTTCCAGTGGGTAGGAAATCTTTTTCAGGTGGAAAGAGCACTCATTAGGTGCTTTCAAGTTTGTGCCACTGTTAGCAACCACACAGTATGATCTGCTCCTTGGAAATAGCATAGGTACTAGGTGTTTGGAAATTCTTGTAAAATAGGGGGAGGGAGGCCATGGCATCTTGTGAACATACCTATATGGGCTGAAACAAACCATCATCTCCTCTACCCGACATTAGGAGAGGAAGAGGTTACTGAATGGGGCACGTTTAGAGTCTCTATTGCCAGGGAGAAATATTTGTCTTGGCTGTATTAATACTGCCATTGGATAAGGTGAGGGTCTTTCTCCTTATAGACTGTGAGTGAAGTCATTACTGCTCTGCTGCTAATAGAAACACTGCAGAGGTCATGTGTTATTTACCATGCAACTAATATCAGGTTGCCTGGGTTTGAGATGGATTTCACAAAGAACCCACTGATTTATGTCTTCCAATTTACCATCATGATAAACGGACAAATATGGATAAGGTATGGGTTGCTCTAGAGTAGTGTTTTTCAAACTTGTGACTGGGTGGAGGTCAACTCCCAGAATTCCCGAGCCAAGAAGAAAATGGCATTGAAGGTTCAAATGACAATCATATAATCATGATTGGCACTTGTGGCTTTAAGTCAAATGGGTTGCTAAGCACCCAGATTGTGGTCACATGACTGCAAGGACGCTGGAACAGCTGCTGACCAAATGGTTGTAGGTGGAGGAGTATCTATAACAGGGGTGTCAAACTGCTGACCCACAGGCCACTTGCATCATGCGGAGGCCGTGCCCTCCCTAGATCTGGCAATGTGAAAAAAAGTCACGATACATCGTGACACATCACATGATGCAGCGAGTTGGACACCCGCGATCTATAATACCAAAAATATCAAAAAAGCCAACCAATATCGTCTCTCTGTACCTAATGAAACAGAAATATCTAATCCAGCCAACATTACATAGTAACACGAATTCACATCAGATACAGTAGGCATGCTAATGTTAGTAAGCAGAGTTGCACTATGCTCTGGCAAGCAGTAACTAAAGCAAACTACTACTAAACTATTTGGTTTCTTTACTTTTTTTCTGTCGCAGGACTCACCCAAATGGCAAATTTGTAGCAAGGCCCCAGCATGGAAGTAGACAATGAAAGAGACACAAACAGAAACGACAGAGCAGTAATGAAAAGTCAAGCCTTGTGTCAAAGGACAAAATACCCTGGACCTCTTTTATTTTTAAATTCTGGTGCCATGCACGCTTGGGAAAGGCTCCGGAGAACAGCAGCACCACATATCCATTTGCTGAGTGTACAGGAATAAGGTATCTGCAATTTCAGGAGTGTCTTTTTAAATGAGCATGCATATGAAGCACATGCAAAAATACAGAATATATGCGCTTCGGTTTGATGTGTTCTGAAATCCTATGGAAGAGAACCGAGCAGAAGGAACTGTGTTGCAAACTGTATATTAAAAGTAGTATTCTACATATTCAACAGTTTCCAAAATAGATGAAATACAAAAACAAATACTTTGGACATCTGGGAGAATTACAGTAATATATTTTGGAGACGAAGGCTGCACAGAGCAATCCTTTCACTCACCTGAGGGATCAAAGGAACTGCCAGCAGGGGCAGGAGTTGGGGCTGCTCCAAATGCTGCTTCGAAATTGGGCTGCAATATATTAGCCTGAGCTGGTGTGATGGGAGAAGGTGACGGAGATGGAGCAATAAAAGAACCTCCAAAGCCTTTTTAAGAAATTTAAAAGAAAGAAACTGTTAGTCTAATGCTAAGGACTAAACCACAGGCTTGAAAAAACATCGCAACTGGCTTTGACAAACGAAGTTCCTTTCCTCTTCCTGATAAGAATATTATTATTGTTTTCGCAGTGAAAGTAAAAGGCAGCAAGGATGAATGCAGAAAAGTAAGGGGGGATTAGCAAAATTCTGAATGAAAAGGTATAAATTGGGGCAATGAGCAACAATTGGGAAGTTAAATGTGGATTCACACCAGATAAAGACTTTGCCCTGCAGATTTTTGCTCTTCTACTGGTCACTGGAAAACATACCAATGAGAAACTTTTATTTAAAGAAAACATGTTTTGTCTGAAAGTGTTGATTCCCAAAATAAATAATATACAACAGAAGTATAGCATGCATAGGAATGCATGAAAAGGTTAGAGCATTGTTCAATAGAGAGTAAAGGTACGGATGTATGGTGTTCCTTTTGTTACATAAATGTATGCATATATACAAGTACCTAAGGAATGCCTGTTATAGGTCTATTGTTGTCAGGGATATATTCAGTAGTTTGGTAGGCAAACATGTTGCAAACCTAAATGATTTATAACAAATATCAGATACTTGTACAATGCAATAAGGCAGTGATCCTCAACCTTTACGGCTTGGCGTCCCACCAGGGGGGAGAGAGGAACCAACCCACTGCTTGTGCAAGTTGAGCTGCACAAGTACACATCTGGCTGCCGCTCACATAAATTGAGCTGCGCAGCTGTGCGCCAGCCTGCCACTTGTGCAAGTAGAGCTCCATGGGTGTGCGCTGGCTGCCGCTGACAAGTTGAGTTGCCTGTGTGTATGCACCAGGCCACTGCTTGTGCAGCCTGGTTCCGAATGGGCCATAGCCCGGGGGTTGGGGACCCTGAAATAAGGAGTGTGGATCTGAAAATTAATGTACTGATGTGAAGGCATTTGTGTTTGATAGGCAAAATGGAATAATTACAACTGATATATAAGTGGCAAAACATAAAGTAAACATATGAATTGTGTACCTTAGTAAATGTTTTCTAACCATGAGAAAATGGAGACATTTTGAGAAATAAAAAAGTAGTGGGTAGCATGTATTATAAAAAATGAATGCAAGCAAAAAAAGTGAAACGGCTATCCATAAAAGTGTGCTTCTGCTAACTTTGTAAGGGTTGGGAACATCAAGAGAAATGAAAAACACTAATTAGAAATTGTTTACTTAGAAGTAAATGTGGAAAAACAAGAAGAGATAGGGCCAAAAATGGATGCTGAAAGAATACAGACTGAACACAAAAGTCAGTGATCGCTATGAAAGGATTTAAAGTTTGGTGATATACAGATTGAATGTTTATCAAATTACAAATGTATAGGAACAGTGATTGTTGAAAAGGGGAAAACTGATAATATAGTGATTGGAGTTAATACGATTTTCAGATAAAGAAATGTAAGACGTTATTACAGTTTACTCCTCCCCCTTTTCTCTGCAGTTTGCAAAATGTTGCCTGACTTCACAAGGAATTACCACAGCTTTTTTTTTAAAGTTACCTTTGTATCTGTGTAGAAGAAAGCTTACACGTTTACATTTATTCTTTAAAAATTAATCTCAGTGACGGTTCCTTGACTATTTTTTTTTTGTCACAGTACAGAAAAGATGCAATAAAAGCAGGCACAGCCTTTCTTAAAAATAACACAATTACATTTCATTACCAGCTAATAGGTCAGTAGAAGAAGAAGTACTAGAAGCCGCTGAAATTGCAGGTTGGGGCTCTGAAGGGCCACTTCCAAATGCATCTATGGATTTTTTCCATGAGGCAGCAATAAAAGATAGCAGAATTTAAAGATACTATAACTATATAAACATGTAACATTTGGAGGGAGAATACAACTACGAATATAATTTTCAAGACCATAGAGGAATGATTGGTAAAATATAGTCTGAGAAATAGTTGTAGCTGTGTAGGAGAAGGAGTGGGAGTTACTAAGTCCGTTTGTAGCTACGTAGAGCCTCCAGGCTGATTCCTCTTTTGACTTCATCCCCAGGTTCTGCCACTCCTTCTCCTACAATTGTTCTAAAACCAGAAGAAACCAAAGAAAGACCCAGACAATTTCAGAAGTGTGACAGTTGTACTGATGAGACGTGATGGCAGTGAGAAGTTTTTCGATGGGAATATGACTACAAGAAAACTGCTAGCTTTCTAACTATCTATGGAAATTCTCAATCATCCAGGTCATAGTTATCCCAAAGATGCTTTTTTCACAAGGCAATTGGACTTTCTTGTTTTTATTTGAAGACGTTTCGCTTCTCATCCAAGAAGCAAGGACCACTGGTTTGAAAGAGGGGTCAAAGAGGCCATCTATGTCAAAACTGAACAGCCCTCTCTCAACAGAAGGGGAGGGATAGGACATCATCTATCTTCAGTCTACAACATAGTCCTTTTAACAGTTCCAAGAAGGCTCCACACCCATTTGCACTACTCAGGTGACCCTGAAGACACAGATAAGTCTCCAGATAGCATTAACGACTTGCTAAAAGAATGCAATGAACTGTCTGCAGGAGTATAGGTAAAGGTAAAGGTTCCCCCGCACATGTGTGCTAGTCGTTTCCAACTCTAGGGGCCGGCGCTCATCTCCGTTTCAAAGCCGAAGAGCCAGCGCTTGTCCGAGGACGTCTCCGTGGTCATGTGGCCGGCATGACTAGACGCCAAAGGCGCACGGAATGCTGTTACCTTCCCACCGTAGTGGTCCTTATTTTTCTACTTGCATTTTTACGTGCTTTCTGTTCTGTACCAGCCTGCTACCGGCCCTGCAGAAAAGGCAGGGACAACCCCTCTACAAACGGCAAGAGGCTGGAATTAAGCCTGCCAAATTTATTAACATAAAACAGAGCAAAACAAGACACCAACCATGAAACAGGAGCTATGAAACAGGAACTAATCAAGCGGTTGCCTTCAGCAAACCAGCCCTCCCACGCATTCCCCTTTTATACAGTTCAGGGCGTGGCTTCTCTCTGCCTCCTTCCGAGGTGCCCCATTGCCTTCCTCTGTTTACTCCTGATTGACTGCCTCCTGCGTCGGGCGTCCTTGAACAGGGCCAGCTGTGGGTCATCTTCATCCACGCTGTCAGGCTCACACAGCTGGGTCTCCGTCGTGACCAGGTGGGAGGGGCCTCGCTGAGGGCTCTCATCAGCAAGATCTTCAACCCCCTCAGCAAATCTTCAACACCCCCCTCCTCCTCTGAGTCGTCCGACCCAACTGCCGAACCCACAGGCTGACCCTGAATCACAACACTTTCGAACTGCTAGGTTGGCAGAAGCTGGGACGAGTAACAGGTGCTCACTCTGCTACGCGGCACTCGGGATTCAACCCGCCAAACTGCTGACCTTCTGATCAACAAGCTCAGCATCCTAACCCAGTGAGCCACCGCGTCCCTTTCTGCAGGAGTATACATCTTTCCATTCCCCACCGTTCAGTCAGAGCTGAAGAAGCTTCTTGGATGAGAAACGAAATGTCTTCAAAGAAAAACAAAGTCTAGTTGCCTCATGAAAAAGCATCTTTGGGGTGCTAGTTTTCTAAGAGCCTATTCTCTTCCTCATTTCTCCAAACTACTTTGAAACTAGCTTTACAACTCCATGCAGACCTAAATATTCTGCTGCTGCTGCAAAATATAGGCCCTGGATCTCCCTTTCCCCACAAACCATGCAGAAAATAAATAAAATGTATTGTCACTTCCCTAGTATCAGTTCACATTTTCTTAAGATTTTGTATGTACTTATCTGGCGGTCTGAAAAAATATGTCTAAGCAAAAAAAGGGTAGCTGCAAAATTCCAAGCCACCTATTGTATTTTGAAGTACATTGCTAGCTCTGTTGATGAAAGGAATAGCATGCTGGCACTTCTGCTTTTTCCCCCTCAGTATCTGTATCCATAGTTACATGAGGGTGTGTGTGGTTGTGCAGTGAGAAGATATACTGTAGTTCTAAACAAATCCTACACAGAGGCATCAGGACACTGAAGGTTGATGGGAAAGCAGATACTCTCAATGAAATAAGAAAGGATGGGAAAGTATTTGGTACCTTGCCATTCACAAAGCAGCCACTTAAGAAATCAAAAACAAAAAGTACTGTGAACAGTCTGGTGCTTTGCAATTACCAAAAAAATGAATGCAGACAGTAAGGATATACAAAGCATTCGAATAAAGTGATTTGCAACACATGTCACAGGGGAAAAAAAAGTCAATGGAAGTTTTTGTTTGTTTGTTGAGATATCTACAAGTAGACACAAAAGATGCAGCTCCTGAATATTCTCTTTTCTAATCCATTGTTTCCTTCTTTTCCTCTTTACATCTTATCTACCCTTCCACCATCACAGGCTCTCTCTGCACATAGGAACAAGACAACTTATGCTTGTTTCCACAAACATGCAGTCCCACAAGGATAATTCTTTACTGCCTCGCTTTCCTTCTCTGATTCTCGTTTCAGGAAAACCAAGCAGACAGATTGTTCCAACACCTACTGAGCTGCCTTGTCTGCCTGCCTTTCAATCTGTCTTTGGCAAACACATAACAGGCATCAGAGCCTCTACAGTAGAGCAATGTTTCCCAACCTTAGGAACTTGAAGATGCGTGGACTTCAACTCCCAGAATTCCCCAGCCAGCATAGCTGGCTGGGGAATTCTGGGAGTTGAAGTCCACGCATCTTCAAGTTCCTAAGGTTGGGAAACGCTGCTCTAGAGAGACTAACTGCTATGAGGCATATGGAATACGGATTGCTCTTCATTTGATCAAGATGGAGGTTGTACCAAAAAAGGGAAATATATCAACAGTATCTGCAGGAGGAAAAAAAAATCACCGTATTTAAAATGGATCAATTTTATCTATGAAATTTAATCAGTGTGCTATCAAATAATAAGTTTCATATCTATAGCTAGTCTGTAAATCTGGGGACTTCCCTTAATTTATACTGAAATTCTGCTTCCGATCATAAAAAATGTAACGTAATGTAATGTAAACATTCTGCCTGTATCATCACTGCTCTAATGAAAGTTGTCATCATTTATGCTTCTCCCCTTTACATATCTAATGTTTTCTTGAGTAATATTACAAATTATGAAGAACATGCCTTTTGATAAAAATCAGTAAGTTTGTGCTTTATGCTTGACCACAGTTATACTGCTCCCTTCATGATTTGTAATTAAAAGACAGTAGATGCTATGTAGAAAAATAATTTCAATGTACATCCCAAAAGCCCATACACCAACCTGGGCATTTTATGGCCCCCAGACCACATCTGGCTTTTTTGGGTGTGCCTATCAAGCCCGTGTGAGGTCAATCGGAAATTAGAAATCAAAGGTAAATAAGTATATGTTACATACACAATACAACTGTATTGCTTTTATTTTGAAGGTATTTTTTTCAATTTACGTATGTGCATCCATGTGTGTGTGTAGCCCTATTTGTTCCCCCCCCAACACACACACAAAAGTCCCCATTTCTCATATAAAATCCCTCCACTCCATCTCTAACCTACAAATACGGTAGATAGCAGATAGCTGTCAAGAGAAATATACCGTACATGCTATAGAGAAGCATAATTGTAAAACTGAAAATTGCATACTGTAGGAGGAAGAATGAAATAGTTACTTGAATAAGGAGTTTCATGCATGGAAATAAGGACAGACGACAGTAAAAGAACACCCAAACTGCATTTCATAACACTCAAGTTAGAAAGCAAATGAAGCACAACATAGCATAATAAAAGTAACTGTTGTAAAACGTTGAATTGCTGGCAAAGAAAAATGAAATGAACCCTGAAGTGAAATGGGAAGTACTTGAATGGTGAGGAACAACAATACCCACCACCAAACAGGTCAATCACACCTGAAGAGTCCACTTTAGCCGGGGAAGCAGTGGGCAGGGACGATGGTGCTGCAAATGCATCCACTGGAGTAAGCATGATAATATTTAGTAAAAGCAAATTAGGAATGATGAGGCCATTTTCCTTGAATCCACAACACAATATATATATATATTGGAAAGACTTGGAAAAACTAAATTCCCTTTAGATTTTTCACAGAGTATTCACTATAAAAGCAGCATGTTTAAAAATTAGGTTGAAAAGAAAAACTGTTCTGGGCCATTTTTTATTTATTTTGTACACACGCAGTAATATGTGTGTATGTGTGTATGTATTATATTAATGTATTTATGCCTTGGTTTTATATTATTGCATCTGCTCAAGAGCTGTTGTTTTCAGATTTCTCATTTCATCCATTCTATAGGAATTCCGGTTAATTCAAAATATGATACAATTTTACAGCCAGATATAGTTAACTTTCTAGAATTTAAACTATAGATTTCCTGGATTCTGGGTAGCATGAAAACGTCCTGATCATGGAAGCTTCCTGATCCTTCTTTTGATAAGCTGTGGAGGACAATATTATGATCCTAGAAAAAGCCTAAAAATGCTTATTAATATAGCAGGTAACTGTCACTTAGAGCCACATCTAAACTGCTAGGTAAATCTGTCAAAAGGGAAGGTGCTATTAGACTACCGTGTTTCCCCAAAAGTAAGGCCTACCCGAAAATAAGCCCTAGCTTGATTTTTTGGGGTAGGCCTAATATAAACCCTACCCCGAAAATAAGCCCTACTCCAAAAATAAGCCCTAGTTTTGGAGTGAGGGACAAACCTAAAAATCAAGCTATGGTGGGGGTGTGGAGCTGCACCCACTTACCTTGCAGCTAGGCTTTTCCTCGCCCACCCGCTTCTTCTGCGGTGTCTTCTGCAGCCAGCTCTGCATTTCTCAGTCACGGGCCTTTCTGGAAGGCCACTGCAGCCAAGAAATGAGCTATAGATTCAATTCATAGCTCGGTTCTGCAAGATCTCTGCAGCTGAGGACCGAACTATGGATTGAATCCATAGCTCGGTACTCGGCTGAATAGGCCTTCCTGAAAGGCCTGACTGCAAAATGCAGGCCGGAATGCAGCACCTTCGGCTGCAGAAGAAGTGGACTGGCTGGGCGGGGCTGTCAGTGCCGGAGGTGAATAAGACATCCCCCGAAAATAAGACCTGGTGCTTCTTTTGGAGGGAAAAAAAAAGACCTGATCTTATTTTCGGAGAAACACGGGTAGGTAGCTCATAAAGCTTTCTTCCTGGATTATGATTATTAATAAGCTCTCCAGGTAGCTTTTGACTCTGTCCATCTTTCAGCAATGATTTGAACAGGATGTGGAGTGTAAACTGCATATAGAAGTCTGTAAACAAGATTAGCACTATAAATTAGCAGAAGCTGGCACACGTTACCTTCCTAAATAAAAATAATTATGTTTTCATTTTTTATTATCAAACTTTTATGTAGGATTGACAATCTCATGTTCTAGGTCAATGCCTTGCTTGTACAAGGCTTATACAATCTAAAATTTGGGGGAGGGAGCTGCCTCTTTTCAAATATAATGGCACAAATGTGCTCAAAGGCAGCAGCCCTCAACCTTTTGGGTGCCAGGGACCAGTCCGTGCAGGGCAGTTTTTCCGTGGACTGGGGGGGGGGAGAGTGGTTTTGCACACCGCCTGGATCCTGCGTGTGTGCAGATGGGGGCTTCACTCGCTTGAGCGGCCCAGTTCCTGGTGGGCTGCGGACCGATGCGGGTCCACGGATCAGGGGTTGGGGATCCCTGCTCAAAGATCATCTAAAGTGACACAGGGAATATTCAGGAGATCAGCTCAGTTTTGACATTACTAACTTTTCAATAGTTTAAAACTGATCACGTTTCACAGGTGTTTTGGAAAAAAGGTGACAAGTCACACAAATACAAATAACTTAGGTCTAAAGAGAATGCACCTACCTGATAACAGATCACCAGTGAGAGAATTCTCGGGCCCAGGAGAAGCTCCAGTAGTTGGAGAAGAAAAAGTATCTTGCAGAAGCCAAAGAAAAATTACATGAAGATTAGAGATAGATATGTATATGATTGACAAAAAAATGCTCAGCAATCAAATAAAATAGATATTTAAAAACACAGACTTGGATTATTATAGGACAGAACCTTTTATATATATTTACCTGTCCCAAACAGGTCTATTGTAGGAGCTGCATCTGACTTAGGTGGTGGAGGAGCATCAGCAGGTGTGGAGTCAAACAAATCTAGATGACGAATATACTGTGTCTTACTAATTTATATCTCCATGTCATGAAACTTGTTTGTTTCTAAGAATAATTGCCATACAGACTAAATATGCAAAAAAAGACTGTTTGTATATGCTGAAAATCTAATTCACCCCCAAAAAATTTCAGTGGAAAGATAGAATTAAATAAGTTACCACCAAAGATATCTAGAGGAGGAGGAGGAGCAGAGGTGGTGGTAGTGGTGGTAGTAGTAGCAGATGTAGTAGCAGTAGTGACAGTAGCAGTGGCAGCAGCAGCAGTAGTAGCAGGGGCTGGAGGGGCCACAGCAGCAGCTGGAGTAGGACTGGTTGAGGAAGTAGCTGCACTAGTTGTAGGGGTAACTACAGGAACGCTGGTCTCAGTTGGCTTCATAGCAAAGAGGTCCAGCTCAGGAGCTGCATTGCCTTCTGATGGGGCAAAGGGGTCTTGTAAAAGGAAATGGCAGAATATACAAATATATAAAGGATTAGCTGGGAAGGACAGGAAAAGTCACACCCTGTGTGGATTAAATCACACACACACATATCACAATTTATACATACATGCGAAAAACAGAAATCAAAGGCACAGCTTGGTTAACCACTGTTGATTCTCTGACATTGGTACTAATAGGAGCCCAACTGCCCACATGCGTTTTCCCTCTCCCTTGAACTAAGGCGCTTTGAAAAGTTCTGCTCATCATTGTAGAAATCTTCTACCAGCTATATGCAAGATTCAGCATTGTTAACATTTTTCAATGAAGAAAAAAAAAAAGCTTTGGTGAAATCATGTAGGAGTGCTTTCCTGACACAATTTTTGTTCGATTTAGAACTTTTGTCCAAATACCTTGGGGAAAATGTTTTTTTTAAAAAAACAAAACAAAAACAAAAACCATACTTAAGTGACAAACATACTGCCATGAAGTTTATTTTAAGTAGTATGACACACACACACACACACCAACCACGACAGGCGAGCTAATGAGATGGAACCCACCATTTCCTGAACATGCATCAAGAGCTGCTGCTACAGGGGTTGGGGTAGCTGGTGCTGGTGCCCCTTCAGGTGCTGTAGGGGCTTCACCAGGAGAAGCTGCAAAGGCATCTTGAGGGCAGGTTTAGAAACAGAAATTAAGAAGAAGAAAAAAAGAAGAAGAAAATATAGTAAAAGAACCAAGTTAAATAGCATAAAAAAAAATCCCTTATACAAAATGCGGGTTCGTAGGGTGACAGTTGCATTTGTTTTGTGCAACTACCAAGAGTTTTCAAACTAAATTCAACCCATGTAATTATATTAGGCAGCGATGATTGCAATAGTCTGCAAGTACACACAAGGTAAGCAGAAAAGCTAATGGCGAAAAATGCTCCTTGTATAAGGGTCTTGAACAGCATGCATATGTACGGTAACAGCACTGGTGATGTTACCTAGTTAGGGTAATGAAACGTCTGCAAGAAAACAAGCATCAAGGACCCCTCATTTCAACCCTGAGCTACAAATATTCTCCTTCATTGGTATGCATATGTAACCTCCAAGGGGGGAAAACCCTACTAAATAAACATAAAAATCATTCAGTAACCATACATTTAACAGAGTAACTTTTCCTGTTCTGTTAAATTGTTTCATATATTCTCTAAGATTGGGGAAGTAAGGTAAAAAGTAAAGGAGCCCCTGCAGATTTGCTTGCCGACTTTAGAAGGTGGTGGTCATCTGTTTCAAAGCTCTTTCTGTGGTCATGTGGCCAGGATGATGTGCTGTTACCTTCCCACTGAAGTGGTATCTATTTATCTACTTGCATTTGCATGCTTTCGAACTGCTAGGTTGGCAAGAGCTAGTATGAGGACGGGAGCTCACCCCGTCACATGGCACTTGGGTCTTGAACCCAGGCTGCCGGCTTTCCAGCCAACAAGCCCAGTGTCTTAACCACGGAGCCACTGTGCCACCCTTGGGGGAAGTAAAGTAGACTAAAAAGTGTTATTTGCACTTCAATTACAACTCCTCTTAACTTGGATTACAGTAATTATACCCATACCATTCTAATAATTCAGGTGACATTATTGGCCTTATTTATTTGCAGAAGCGATACACAAAGCAATTCACACCATTGCAAGGGACTCGTCAAGCTTGGGATGTGTGCAAAAAGAACTTGTCTCCCTAAGACTACACTCCAATAATGGTAGGAAGTCAACCAATTGTCTATTTTTTCTTGCACACATCAAAGGCTATAACTTTGATCGCCTTTTTAGCAATTCACGAGCAAGTGGGATTAAGACTGTGGATCAAGGCCCAATCTCCTTTTCAAGAACACTCTAGGAAGGGGGAAATGGGAACCTTCTGCTTCTGGATTTAAATTTGCTTCATATAGTATAACTGAAAACAGCCAAAATCAGGACATGTTTTCTAATTCTTGCTTGTGTCAATGAATCGCAGTTCAAACTAATTCCCAATTAAGATACTGAGGCAAAGTATGATTGGTTCACCACTTAGCAAACAGGAATTTATGGCTTGTTAATGGCTAACTTTGGGTCAGAGATGTTAGAAAGTACAGTATTACGCTGAAACACTGATTCTTTTGGTAGGACTACTTTCTTGCCACTAGTGTTTTCTTTTCATCTCCTCCAAGAGTATTTCTTGTCATCGGAGGAAATTTTTCAGAGTGGCCATAGCAGTTCAGATCAAGTAGCTTAAACCACAGAAGTAAAAATAGCGGCACTTGATTGCTGTTCCCTCAGGTATCTCACAGTTAAAACTTCAAGGCAATTTTAAGGATAAGCTTAGCTTTACTACTATACATCATGAGAACGTTCTCAATGACCAGTTCCAGTCACTTTAAAGAAGGATATTGATTCTAATCTTTTTCTCTGCCATCCTCAGAGATAAAAATTCACTAGCTTGTTTATGCAATGCTAAACTATCCTTTAGAGTTAATCAAAACAAGCCCTCCTTTATCAACTAGCAGAGAAAAATATAGACTGCAATTCACATGTGCTACAAGGTTGAGAAATAAAGCATTTGCACTTTCTACAACTAGAGACACCTAGAATTGTCCATTGGGTTGTGAGAAACAGAAAAAGGCTAGGTCTAGTTTTCTAAATTCAAATCTAGAAAATCTCTTGCCTCTAAATAACGTTACAGCTATGAAAAAAGTAGTACCCAATTACTTCACTCTCTATTAGTTGTGTACAGTATTACAAACTCTGCCAACTCCAGCAGCATTTAGACTGGACAAAATGATTAGAAGAAATGGGGAAATACTGAAGTAGCCACAATGGTGGGGAGTTTGAAAAGGCAATTCAGAATTAAACCAGGACACTGTTGGTTTTGCTGCCATGCAATTTCCCACTAGAAAGATCAATTTCTCTAGAAACAGGAAGACTCACATGCTTATTAAGACACAGACAATTTAATGTTAAAAATATTCATCCTTGAAAATAAAAATCCTGCTGCCTTTTCTAAAAAGCTCATATAGACATGCATCTGATTTGCAACAGAACAAGTTAAAGCTGCCTTTAAGATCTATTAAAGAGCAAAGTAATAAGAAAAAAAGCAACAGGAAATGGAGTCTGCCAAATTCTCATTGTGCTGAACTTGTATTCTAATAAATGAAGCCTTTAAGCAATTTTGTTTTGCTTAACACGTTACAGAAAACTGTATGGCAGTTGTCCAATAACTGAGAACATTTCAATTTCAAGAACTCTAGTTAGCTAAGGTAAACAGGAAGCTTTACCCTAAATTCACACTGAAATGCTGAAAGCAGATACTGAAAATGGGGTAAAATTTCACAGCTGTTATATTGGAAGCATTTTGCTTACCTGAAGAATCACTAAATCAATTGTATGTTTGTTTTACAGTATGTACTTTTCCTTCTGAAAAACTTTTACCTCATAAAATTGTATTATTCTGTAGACTACAAGTTAGGGCAAGAGAAGGGCCAACCTCCTCTCCCCAGTCTGGCATAACATAGCTAATGGTGATAACTGCAGCAATACCAACAGATCTATTTCTCCCATTCAGAGAAAGAAACCTGTACAATATTTATAACTAGCTTCTCTGGTAAGCAGATATTTTTGCTTAATTACGCAAAGTTCAATTTGCTTTAGAGGGTTTAGACGATACAGTTGGGGTACTAATTGGCATTTCCAAGTCAGATTGAATATAGCTTCAGAACAAGGGACTGCCCATAAGTGTGTGTGTGTGTGTGTGGGATTAAATTTTTCTATATGTCTCAAACACAATTCCCCCCCATTGTTATTTGCAAGGAAAGAGATTCACACTACTTAACACATTTATGATGGGTAAGTTAGCTCCATCATATTCCTATGAAGATTACTTCTCAGAATCATTTTTGCACAGGGCAATATGCACGTCGGGTCCCTTTTCAAGAATTTTTTATTAATTCAGTAGGTGAAGTGAAGAAAATTACCCAAATTGATTGGTGTTTTCTCCGTCCTCCCCATGTTTCAGTTGAGAAAGTGGCAGCAAAATAAATAAACTAACTAACCTCCAAAGAGATCCACCTCAGCAGCAGCAGTGGTAGTTGCAGAAGTAGTTGCTGACTCAGCAGTTGCAGGAGGAGGAGCTAGGGTAGGTTCTGGTGCAAATGGATCTGAAATCTGTGGTTCAGAGGTAACACTGGAAAATCCAGCCAAACTGTCTACATGCGTCCATACAGGAAGATCAAACAGGAAGAGTAAGCAGAAAAGGCCAAAGTAACACTAGATTGCACAGTAAAATAAATTAAACAGAGACAGGCCTAGTCTAATTGAATATTTAAACATTTCAGCTGGAAGAACTGCTTAGAAATCAAGCATTACTCACCCTCTCCCAGGAGGTCTGTAAAATGTCCATTAAAAGAAAGCATTGTAAAAAAAAAATAAGGTTAAGAAAGTCAACATGCATGCTACTCAGAAGTCATTCTCTGCCAAAATGGGGCTATTTCAAATCAACGGGATGCTGCTCTAAGTCCAGATATGTCACTGGTATTGGCATGCAGTTTTACATGATGCTGTCTCTTTTCCTTTTCCAAAGCACCTAGAACAAAGACTTAAGTGACTAAGGCTTCTCTCAACCCATCTCTGACACAGCCTTATCTAACTACAAACTATTGTTCAAAGGAAGAATTATCTTGATATACTTGGCAAATAGTTATTAGTTTTTTTAACACCAGAAAGTGAACCTGAAACAGCTTGAAGAAATGGCACAACACTTCACAATCCAAGTCTTAACAAAATAAGCAGAGATAAGTGCTTTTAAATATTTGATTTTAGAAATCACAGAAGCAAGGCCATTTAAAAAAGTCTATAATTAAGCATCTCTGCTTGAATGCAAATTAACAATTCTAATACTGGGTTTAGAATTTGGTTGTAATGAGCAATAATACCAAAGTCCTAAAATTGTTTTTATTACACAGGTTTCCTGCATTTTATAGAAGTGTGTCTTCCATCCGTTGATGAATAGAAAAGGACTTTTCCCACCTTTGAAGCTGCAGAGGTGAGCAAAAATTGCCTGAATACCGTAGTTGTTCTATGGTTCTTATCCCTTCCAGATCAAGAGTGAAAAAATGGTAAGCTTGTTTGGCAATTTGGAAGGGAGATTCAAAATGCAATCAAGTCAATATAGTGAAGTAAAGGAGGCAGCTGCCTTCGGATTTACAGAACCCCTCTAGAATCCCCCTTGTTGCCCACTTCTGCCCTGTGGCTTCCAACAATGGTTGTGACAATTTCCCTTTGGAAAATTCTCTCCTTGTTCCAGAAGTTGTCCAACTGAGGACAATTAAGACTGTGCCTAGGAAGAAGCCATCCAACAGTAGCAAGACCAGCCAGAACCTTAATTCTGACAAAGGATTTGTAATGAGATGCCCAAACATGCCAAATTTGTCTTGAGTAGTGTGTATGGCCAATTTCCAGAGAAAGATACTGTTCGGTGGCTTGACAGGCAGCCCAAAACACTCCATACGATGCTAACTAAGCAAGCAGGGGAAAGAAGAAGATAAGACTCCAGTTCTTGGGTAGCCAATGTCAAGCTCTGGTCAGACCTGGCCATGTTTCTCAGCAATACACACTTCTCACTCACAACCAGAGTCTTGAGGGGAAGAGTTCTGTCTAGGCAGGTGACACAGCTCACCCCAATCATTGGCACCTGGAATCTGACTCTTTCACTTTGGAATTTTCCTGATCCTACAATGGGAAAGATAACGAGGGTTAGTCCTCTTGTCTTGCCCTCTAGAAGACTGAGAGCAACCTGCCCAGATATGGCTAATGATGAGGAACACATTTTGTCTTTCTTATGCTAACTCAGCTGGATTGCACTCTAAGCCTGTCATTGACTCACCTACAAAGCATAGGACTTTCTTCCAGTCACTGAAGAACCACCCGAGTGATGTCTGTAGTGTATGAGATTCCCTGAAATTGCTATAGGATTCATTTGCTTTCCTCTTCATACCTTGCCCTCCGCTTTCACCGCCCGCACACTTTCACCTGTGGCCAATGCTGCTACTGCTGCTGCTTCTATACCCAGTCATACAGGTAGTCCTCGAGTTACGATCACAATTAAGCCCAAAATTTATGTTGCCAAGCAAAACATTTGTTAAGTGAATTCTGCTCCCTTTTACAATCTTTCTTGCCACAGTTGTTAAGTGAATCACCGCAGTTATTAAGTACTGTAACACAGTCGTTAAGCAGATCTGGCTTCCCCATTGACTTTGCTTGTCAGAAGGTCGCAAAAGGGGATCATGTGACCCCAGGACACTGCAACCCAAATATGAATCAGTTGCCAAGCGTCTGAATTTTGATCATATGACCACGGGGAGGCTGCAATGGATATAAGTGTGAAAAATGGTTCATAAGTCACTTTTTTCCAGTGCTGTTGTAACTTTGAATGGTCACTGAATGAACTGTTGTAAGTGGAGGACTACCTGTATATGCAGTTGGGTCAAAAGGGGATGCTAATGCCAGGGGCATATACACATGCTGCAGTGTAAAAGCAATGCTAGGGCCAGCGACTCACACACAATAACATTGCATGCACTCTCTCTTGCAGATTTATGATGTCACATTCTGACTGCCTGGAAGAAAGCTACGGCTACGTCTTAAAAGTTTTTTTCTGAAACAAAGTAGATGGGTTTTGTGTGCATATTTGAAAAATAATGTCCTTCAATCCATCTGTTGTATAAGTTTAGTCATGCCAACTGTGTAAGTTCATATTTTAATCATGGTCTTCTGACTGGCTCACGGTTAAATTCATGGTGCCTTTAAAAGATAAGTGAATTTTCATCTTTAGTGGCCCTACAAAAGTTCCATGTTGTAATCAACAGGACAAAAGAGCATAAACAAACTTGTACACATAGGCCCAAGCTCAGCAAACCAGCACAGGTTTTTCTTCCCAACAGGATTTGTTTGGCTGGATGATTTGATGACTCTGATGTGCACATTTTCCATTCGTGCTCTTATTTACTACAGATACAGTTCTCTAATGCATTTTGCTGCAAAGCCATATTTGATCTTGTTGGTTGGCTTGTTTGCTGCAGTTCTGCCTCTCAAGTACTTTAAGGAAAATATTTGTTGTTAAGTGAGGGTGAGCAGATGATTGGTTCTGTGCTGCTGCTTTCCCACATTCATTATCATGTTGATAGATTTTGTGAATTATGATCATGAAAATCTTTAGGCAGTAATTAGCTAATTCACCTAGTATCAATGATCATCAATAGCAATTTTGCTAAATTACAGTTTGTAAACATTAAATGTAGTGCTGTCCTTTAGAAACCGTGGGAAAAATACCACATCTTTCCCCCAGAAAGTAATTGTTCTGTAAAACTATCCCAGTCTGATCATCACTTGTTTCTAGTGAAGGTATTGCATCTTCTATATTTGCCAAAATAAAAATTTAGATGCTGCGTGAATACAATCCCTTCGTTCATTGTTGGAGCTGTGTTGATGTAGGTTTAGGATTAAAAATAAATTTCCCCTCATCCTTCCTGGAAAGACTCTTGAGACAATTCAGATATATGCGGATGTACTAAACAATTCTTGCTTTGATAGGGTGAACTGGGGAAGGAACAAGATAGTGCAAACAATACTTCATTAAGTCTCAGAAAGGAAAGATCTATCTGCGTTGTTCTCTAGGATAGGGCATAGATGGGATTTTCTCTTTACATTAGATGCATAGAAGAAAGCATGCAGCTGACAATACATTCATCTTCTTCCCCTTTTTCTAGCACTGCCAAAGTACACATTAAATAAATGCAATGACATGAAGAAGACCTCTGGGACAGAACTAGCTTTACCACTATGAAGATTGAGGGAACCAATTCAAGTGGCAAAAGCTGGAGAGAGCGCATCCTAATTGTTTGCACATATATGTACATTACACGTGACCTTATAGCCCAAAGGAACAAGAAATAATCCTAGTTGAGTTGTGCAAGTCTCTTGGCCTTTTTTTCTTTTAGAGAATAAAGGCAGGTGTGCACCACACAACCTGGCCTGCCACTCTCAGGTATGGGGAAGGATACCATTAAAAAAATTAACCCATAATACCTCGGTTAGTTTTTACAACAGTTTTGCTACAACAGATAAGGTTGCACCTCTGCACATTGTTAGAAAGAGTTCTAATGCCACTTACGAAGAAAAACATTATAACCTAAAATGCTATTTTTAAATGACCAAAATCTGTGTGTCCTGTTGATTTTATAATAGGCTCAATGTTTTCAATAGATGTTAAAAAAATGTACTGAATTCCAACAGTATCCACTGTAGTTCCAATTGCCTGCATTTTGAATGGCAGTTTAAAGCATTCAAATTTTAAATGTCAAATTCCTTCTGCAGAAGGAGATAATTAAATCCAACAGAGTTAGGAATATAGTGCTTTGATTACAGGCCAATAAAATGTAAAAGGAGAAACACATTTTAGAATTTCTTTAGATTCAAACACAGGCTGATTCATGAAACAAAGCTTTCAGGATATGTTCGTTTGAAACATACAATGGGATAATATCAGTACAAATAGACATTGTATTCAAAAATATTATTCTGAAGTTAAAATATGTTATAAAGATGAAACTTTAAAATTCAGTATAATGGTATTTTCCCCCTCAAACTGGAGATTTCCAGAGGTGTTAGATGGCTGGCAAGTAGAAATGATGTACTCTGACACATCTAGAGGCCTGAATGACTGGGAAAGTCCAATTTTACAAAATTGCTGTAATCAGTTCAAATAGTCTTAGGCATAAGAAGCAGAATTAAGAAAGCATGGTCAGCATTCCAGCTTTATTCTGAAATTAAGTTTTGGGGAATTAAAATCACAAAGGTTTTACCTTCCCATGAAGTTGTTCCTCCAGGGGGAGCTGCTGAAGCTGCTTGCGCAGGGCCAGATGTGAAGTCTGGTTGAAGATCTAGAAGATCACTGGAGAGCTTGGAAGCACTATTACAAGAGGAAAAAATACCAAAGAAGTATTTGGATAAAAGTCATAGAAGTAATTTTGAAGTCCTGTGAATTTATTTGCAAGAATTAAACAAAATATAATGGCATATTCAAGAATATAATTAGAACTGTACAAATTGTTGTGATCTTGTATCAACTTTCCCCAACCTAGTGTTCTACAGAGAAGTTAGGCTTCAAAGGTCTGTGAAAAACGGTCATAAGTGACTTTTTTCAGTGTCACAGTAACTTTGAATGGTCACTAAATGAATTGTTTTAAGTTGAGGACTACCTGTACCAAATATTTTAAAAGTAAGTATCATATTCTCAACCAAACTAACCTTACTGGAGCCGTTGTTGAAGATGTTGCAAAAAGATCAATTGGTGGAGATGTATCAATACTTTTTGCTGGGGTAGAATTGGGAGATGTAACCGTTGTGGCTGGAGAAGACTGGAAAAGAAGAGCTGGTTAGGACATATATTTATATTTTTATTTTATTTATTTAGTAAAATTTATATGGCCACCCGCTCACTCTCAGTGACTCTGGGCAGCTTACAAAAAATAAAAAGTAACATAAATTAAATCTATTTAATTTCGGCTCAGTGGGTTAGGACGCTGAGCTTGTCGATCAGAAGGTCGGCAGTTTGGCGGGTCAAATCCCAAGTGCCGTGTAACAGAGTGAGCGCCTGTTACTCGTCCTAGCTTCTGCCAACCTAGCAGTTCGAAAGCACGTAAAAATGCAAGTAGAAAAATAGGGACCACTCCGGTGGGAAGGTAACAGCATTCCGTGTGCCTTTGGCGTCTAGTCATTCCGGCTACATGACCACGGAGACGTCCTCGGACAAGCGCTGGCTCTTCGGCTTTGAAACGGAGATGAGCACCGGCCCCTAAAGTCGGAAACGACTAGCACACATGTGCAGGGGAATCTTTACCTTCACTTTTACCTTTAAGTGGGAAGCTAAAGAAACATTAATCATGCTATCACCACAAAAGAAGGTTTTCTAAAATATTAATGTTTTCTGTTAATTATTGGAAGGAAAGCCTGCAAATATATGCATATTTTAATGGTGAATAAAAACCTAAAATACCCCTATTTTTATAGGAAGTTCCCAAGCCTGAACAGGCCCTCTAAAAATTCTTCAGTGATATCACAGCAGAGTAACATGAAGTTTGACTTAAATGAACACTATTTAATCATTATGTAATGAACTTCAAATTAGCTTTATAAAAACCTTAAGGAAAAGAACACATGGGCTAATATTAAAGAATCAAGAGCCAAAACAGGAGTTACAGTAAGAAAAGCATTTCAAAAGGCTGCTCTGAATGTTTACCTTGAATTTTTGCTCACAACTCAGCATTACCTGGGGATCAATGACTAAGTAAGATCTCAATTTTTTATGGCCAGCACAAAAATTGGCATTCTGTCAAGAGCCACGTAGGAAAAGATACTAGCAGTATATCTTTCCATCAAGAATGCTCCTTTGCTGTAAGAATTCTCATACATTTATACTTTAAAACAAAAACAGTACATTCCTGATGGAGGGTGACTTTGTATGGAATATAAATCCTCTGTACAATAAATGCCTTATTGAAAGTCTTCGAAGCTAAGTCCATTTTAAATGTTGGCTTTATCACACTAGACAAATTCAAATCACCTCTGAGATCTTTTCCCAGAAAAAATTGTATACTGTGTACATTAAGTTGGACAATCCTGTATATTTTATAAAAGTGATGTTAATATAAAACGTTTTGAACACAAATTTGCATGCAGTTAATTATGAAGGAGATGACAACTCTGAAATGTAGACTATTTACTATGACAGTTTGGACAGCAATAGGATCTTTGATTCTGGAATGTTAAATAAAACATTGTAAGATAGGCTTTTGTGTACTATGTGAAACATTAAGTGTGGTGAGAAAGGCATAGAGCTTTCATTTAAGTTCAGAAGTCCATTTGTTCAGGATATGGTAGTAACATGCAACCATCATATCAAAGCTATAAAACATTAACCTTTCCTTTACCATTAGGAAAGAAATTAAAATCTTTTCATCCAAACCTTACTGATTATTCTTGATTTTTTTTCAACTGGATTTTAAGTAATATTAATAAGGGACCTTGGAGGTTATCTAGTCCAACCCCCTGCTCAGGCAGGAAACCCTATACCATTTCAGACAAATGGCTGTCCAGTCTCTTCTTAAAAACTTCCAGTGTTGGAGCATTCACAGCTCCCTGGAGGCAGGTTGTGCCACTGGTTAAATGTTCTGTCAGGAAGTTTGTCCTTAGTTCTATGTTGCTTCTCTCCTTGATTAGTTTCCATCCGTTGCTTCTTGTCGTGCCTTCAGGCACTTTGGAGAATAGCTTGACTCCCTCTTCTTTGTGGCAGCCCCTGAGATATTGAAACACTGCTATCATGTACCCCCTCGTCCTTCTCTTCATTAAATTAAACATACCCAATTCTAGCAGCTTTTGTTTTGTCTGTTACTGAGAGCACTCTAGGGATTTTAATACTAAATATACTTCTGCATCTATATTAGGAAAACTGCAGTGTTGATAAAAGACAACATGCGTTTTTTCTAAAAAACAAACAAACTCCTCTGGTATGAAATGTATTAGTGAGAAGCAGTCTTAGATTTAATCCTGAGAAGTACTTTCACCCTTATTTAAAAACTGTATTGCCAAAGCTGTCTCAGCCAGCAACATCAAAGCTGTCAAATTTGAAATCTATAGTAACTAGGAAATGTCCAAGAAACCACTATGTTTCACATTTTTGCTTCACAGCAGGAAAATTTTCCATTCAATTATTTTCAAAGTTAAATCATGCATGAAACCTCATGTAGACTGAATTTTTTAAAAGCTTTTAAAAATATAACCTTAAACATATCCAGCAGGATGTCAGAATAGGTTATAAGCAAGGAAGTTACTTTATAAAAGGGTACGTTATTACAAAATAGCTGTGAGGAAGAACTATTACAAATGCCACAAACATATCCATTGCTCAAAGTAGTAGTCTGCTGGTACTTCACCCACCTATTCTGGCCAATGATTTTCTTTGGATTGAGTTCAAAGTTGTCACACACAGGGCAAGCTAATTCTTTCCTTTTGTTGTTGTTGTTGTTTTTGCTTGACAACTGTGTGTTCTGTGCTCACTACAGAACACAACTCTGTGTCCACTACAGTCCAAGTCCTGCTGTGGCTTCACATTAAGCGAAATCCCAATATGGCTTAGCATGTTGTGGCAATTGTGTTCATTACACAATGATATGTGCACATCCAAGGCAGATTCCTTAGCTGAATCATGTGCACTTCTGGTGCAGTTAGTAATACTCTTTTCACCAGCCACACTTATTTTCAATTTCCTGTGCCCTAAAAAATAGCAGCCTAAATTCTAAGGTGATACTGGTGAAAGACATGACAGCATAATGTGATTAAATCTATTATACATTTTCCCCCTTAAAACATAATTGCTGACTGTAAATTTACTGGTCATGTAATCCTTATATCTTGCTTTTGACTGTCGGAGAAGGTGTGAAAGGGTGTGCAAAAGATGCTGCTTTTCATCGGGGAAGGTATGTTGGGGTACTCAAGTGGATAATGCAGAGCAAGTGCACAGGGGCTAGAGGATGCGCTGGTGGGGGAGATCTACCCCAGTAACATGTGATCTTCCCTACTGGCTTCCTCATTGACTTTCTGGAAAAGTTGGCATGGAAGGTTGCAGATAAATGATTTCAGGCACTTAGTAACCTGATGTAAATAACATTTTGCAAATTCATGACTGTGGGTGGGCAGGGATGGCCAGAACCTTGACGACCACTCATTCAGTGCTGTTTTAACCTGGAACTCATGCTGACCAAAAGGTCATAGTTCAAAGACTACCTATATTACTTAATGTTTGAATCCAGGGAAACTAGTCTCCTTTTGGTGACATCTATTTCAGTGGGGCTAAAGGAAAATTAATTTCTATGGATACATGCTTATGTTTGATTCTATAGTTTAATTCTCTGGAAAGAGGTCATCCTGTGTAATATTTTTCACATAGAAATGAAAGGTAATATAGATGTATGGGATACAAACAGTAAGAGATCAAATACCAATTTTATACATTCTTAGGAAGCATAAGACTTTTCCAGTTTACATATTTAACTGAAGACTTGACTAGTTATATAAATCTTTAAATTACCTTGCCCAAGGGTGAAGGAGCACCAGACCTAGAAGAATTAATGTAAGAAAATACGATTCAGAAACAGACTTTATTTGTTAGTTATAAACTCACAGAAAAATCTGGCAAACTATATAAATATTTTAAACAATAGTGATTGCCACTGCAATTGTAAAACAAATTTTCTATTTTAAAAACAGATGGGAAAACATATTAAAAATAGGGACAACTCATTTCTTCCTAAACCTTTTTCATTGCTCTTTTTTAAAATGGAAGAAAAAATTTAAAATATTCTCTAATAATTTCATTCTAAATCAAACATAATATGGTTAAAATGTGAAATTAATTGATCTGTTCAGAAATATGGCAAATCACGATATAAGTTAAAGTGCCATAAAAAAGATAAAAAGATAAAGGAACAAACAAATAGAAACTGTTGATAATGATTGTACTTCAAATCGGAAAAAGGTGACTTAAATACTGTGTTTTCCCAAAAATAAGACCTATCCCGAAAATAAGCCCTAGCTTGATTTTTACATATGTGCCTAATATAAGCCCTACCCACAAAATAAGCCCTACTTAAGAGCTGGCGCATTTGGCCGCCCATGCATTCCGTCACACCGCCTGGTTCTTCGACATGAAGTGAGGAGAGGAGAGGGGAGCTGTCCCACATGCCCCTCATCCACTTACCTCAGGACCCCCACTGCCAGGCGTCCCATGTGCTGACACCTGTCATGCCTCATGGCGGCACCAACAAGTGGCCACAGAAGAACTGGGGTGGCGGCTGTGTGGGCTCCTGCTAGATGGGGCTGTTGATGCCACCATTGCAAGACAAGGCAGGTGTCGGGGAAAAAAGACATCCCTGAAAATAAGACCTAATGTCTCTTTTGGAGGCAAAAAAATATAAGACCGGGTCTTATTTTCACGGAAACATTGTATGTATTCTGAACCTTAATATCATCCCTGATTTTTTCTTAAAAAAATATTGCCTTAATTGAAACACTGAGGATTATATATATATATATATATATATATATATATATATATATATATATATATATATATATATATATATATATATATATATTTGTTTTCTGAGGTTTTCGCGGGTGTTTGTATGTGGATCTTTGGTTATTCGGGTTTTTCCCCGCGTAGAACTAAAGGTGTAGGCGCAACGTTTCGACGGAATCCCATCCGTCATCATCAGGCTGGTGGCTTTAGCTTCCTTCTTCTGGGAGAAGCATGTGGCTGTTTGTTCCTCTTTTTTAAACTGCCAGAGGGGGTGTGTTCTGTGGGTGGAGGTGTGCTCTGATTGGGTGGGGGATTAAGTGTGTTCTGATTGGGTGGGAGTGTGTTTTGAATGGTGGGTGTGTTCTGATTGGGTGGGGGTGTGTTTTGAGTGGATGGGCTGGTCTCAGCTGCCAGCCTGAGAGATAGAAAAACGCCCCCACAGCATGAACAAACGAGATGATACCTCTCGCCTACCAGCCATTTGGAAACCCGCCTTGATTGACAGACGAGGCCCAACCACCAAGAATGATACCAGACCCAAACTCATGATAACATCACATGACATCACCACCACACAACCATTCAAAAAGCAAATCCGAACCCACAATGATAACGAGGCACAACCACAAAACAGAAACCTAACTACAGCTGCAACATCAGCCACTTTAAACCCCTCCAAACCACACAATAAGCAAACTGACACCCACTATAAAAACATGGCACCACAAACACGAAGCCGAACAAAAGCAGCACAACTCACCAGCTCAGGTCTAAGGCTGGCAGCTGAGACCAGCCCATCCACTCAAAACACACCCCTACCCAATCAGAACACACCCACCATTCAAAACACACTCCCACCCAATCAGAACACACTTAATCCCCCACCCAATCAGAGCACACCTCCACCCACAGAACACACCCCCTCTGGCAGTTTAAAAAAGAGGAACAAACAGCCACATGCTTCTCCCAGAAGAAGGAAGCTAAAGCCACCAGCCTGATGATGACGGATGGGATTCCGTCGAAACGTTGCGCCTACACCTTTAGTTCTACGCGGGAAAAAACCCGAATAACCAAAGATACACACACACACACACACGCATATATATATATATATATATATATATATATATATATATATATATATATGCGCAAATTATTCAAATTGCTAATAAAGAATTTGGGAGGCTAAGATGATCATTTCGAACTCTTTATGTTCTCGTCAGTTAGTCATACCCTTTATCTGAGATTCGAACCCGGGCTGATTATATATCAGGCAGTGTTTTAACCTCCTGAGCCACGGGTTCCTTCTCTCTTATATTAGCTGGAAGGCAAGGCAAATGTATGTTTAAGTATTTGTCAAGGCTTTTTGAATGGACCTTGCTAATTAACTCTTTCATTCCTGTTTTGGCCCGGCTCAGGGCTTATCCACAGGAACTAGTCAACTTATGACAGCTCATTATTTGTGCAAATTATTCAAATTGCTAATAAAGAATTTGGGAGGCTAAGATGATCATTTCGAACTCTTTATGTTCTCGTCAGTTAGTCATACCCTTTATCTGACTATTCAAAAAGCCTTGACAAATACTTAAACATACATTTGCCTTGCCTTCCAGCTAATATAAGAGAGAAGGAACCCGTGGCTCAGGAGGTTAAAACACTGCCTGATATATAATCAGCCCGGGTTCGAATCTCAGATAAAGGGTATGACTAACTGACGAGAACATAAAGAGTTCGAAATGATCATCTTAGCCTCCCAAATTCTTTATTAGCAATTTGAATAATTTGCACAAATAATGAGCTGTCATAAGTTGACTAGTTCCTGTGGATAAGCCCTGAGCCGGGCCAAAACAGGAATGAAAGAGTTAATTAGCAAGGTCCATTCAAAAAGCCTTGACAAATACTTAAACACACACACACACACACACACACACACACACACACACACACACACACACACACACATATATATATATATATATATATATATATATATATATATATATATATATATATATATATATATAAACCTTGCCCTAAATCCAACTCATAGTCTATCATCTCCAAACAAAATTCAATCAATACTTGTTACCCAAATCTTTTTTAAAAAAGTTTATTTAACTTCCCTTTGATTTTGAAGTTTTGTTAAAAAGATTGAAGTGGGCTCTTAACATATCCACAAAGCATTGTAGGAGATTAATCTTTTTATGGTTTACTGCAAGGAGCTAAATAAAATCAGTGAGCCATAAGCCAAGTAACAATTTAGCTAGCAGTGTGAGTTTACAGTTAATTATCTTTTTAGAACAGAAATTATATTTTCATAAATACTGTAAACATGAAAATTACCATTGTGCTTCACAGGCATTTCATTTTCCAGAGTTCCAAAACAGCATGCAAATTACTGGTAAGAAACTAATATTCATAAAATATAAGATTTCATTAAAGAGACTGATACAAAATACACACAGGCATACACATTAGTAAGTTTACTTACCCATCACTAAGTGGCAAAACATCCATTATGCAAATAAAAGAGAGGGATACAGAAAAACAAGATCAGTTAATGTCAGCCTATTTTAATTTCTTCCAATCGTTACTAACATTGGATGATAAAATGCAGACTATTAAAAAAAGTTTGCTCAGAGTAGAACACAAGGAACTTTACAAATTAACTTAAAAAGCGGTATTTATAGCACGTATACTCAGGAGGAAATTCTGTCTGTTGAATTCTGTTACATTAATTAGGATGACAACCTTGGTTAAACTTGAAATGGATTGCATTGGGCTACCTATAACTTTCAGCCACATTCTAATTTGCAACAGTTTCTATGCAACACAAGGCCAGATCTTGGATATCACACTTTGTATTAACATCATATAATTAATTTTGGAATATTCAAAAAAAATGCAGCAATGAAAAGGAAGCAATATCCCTTATTAATTAATTTTATATAATGTCATAAATGCATCTAGTTTTTTTATCGTACAAAGTGACAGAGCCAAGTTCCAAATCGCTGTTGTGATTGAAGGAACCTACTGATACAAGCTACAAATTTCTATCTGTTTTAATCATTTATAATATCTGTAAATATTTACAAGTGCAATCCTACATGCTCAAATATACCATATGGGTTAACACACATTTACTCTGTGTTTCCCCATTACAGCTTCTTTCATCAGCTGGAAACATGACTGTTATGCCATTTTTGCTACCCAGGAAAACCCAATTATATCCTTCATACCAACAGGTAAGCAATAATCTCACAACACATACATGTACCATCCATTCTGAAAGGAAGACTGGAGATAATGTGTCAGTACAAAGTAGTATGTATATAGACACCAGTGCAGCTCTAGGTTGCTAATATTCCTTCAATAAGTGGCTATCAAATGATAGCAATAAAGCTATCACTAGGCAATGAGAAAACTCAGGAAGAGAGAGATACATGCAGCTTATTACAATCATCAGTTGAGATGCTGTTTTGTGTTTACCACAGTATAATGAACGTTCAATGCTTTTTCTAGTAAGGAGCCAAAAACTTCACCAAGCAATGCTCAAACTGATACACAGATTCTCTCCCTACAACCTCTTTATATAAATCTATAAAATCTCTTCATACTTGTTCCCAGGTTTCTTTCCTTCCAAAGTATTTAGATGCTGTTCAAGAGTCTCCATAAGACTACTGGGAGCCTAAAAATATAATGAAAAAACACATTTAAAATCAAGGAACATTAGAAAAAGCAATTGATACGGAGCTCAAGAGGCATTTCCAGAGTTTTTTCTTTGAATCAATTATTTGCATGCATATGCTATTTATTTGTTTGTTAAATTTATTTGCCGCCTATCCCACTTAATGCATAAAACAACTGTGCAAAAGACCATTTCCATGCTACTATGAATTGTATACTATGCCGAAGTACATTTTTTGGAGGAAGAGGTTATAAGTTGGAATGCAAACTGAAGCCAGAATCGGTGTATATTAGACATTATTAATAGCACAAATGTTAATCTATACACAAAACATATGCATGCAAACTTAAATACATGGTCAACCTAATGAAAAATCTGGCAATTTATTCTCTGTAGAATTAGATCTGTAACAAAACAGGGAACTATACACTAAAATGAACATAAAACCTGAGGTCCCCATACTAGACCTTTCCTCCGTGTAATGTTAACCAATGCCTACCACACTTCACTTTCTCGTGTCTAATAATATAAAGGAGGGGCATAAGACACAGAATGCATTACATATTACAGATTCTGAATACTGAAAGTTAGTGGTCAGAATTCTGTTTCTCATAAAACCTAATTCATCCTTCAAAGTTTATGTTACTGGTCCAAATATTTCTGAGAAGCAATTCATGACATTCTTCAGAATTATTTTTTCACACCTGCTCAGGGCATGTTTTTATTTTTTTAAGAATCATGAAGTAAAAATTTTCCACTCAGCCAATGTAAAAACATTTTTTTAAAATCCAAACATTAGTCTTAAAATTATGATTAAATTCAAGTAATCTCACCCTTAACATTTATTGTACTGTTTTAATCTAATCATGCTCTTGCTGTTATTAAAATGAGAAATGACTCCAAGTGCAGTAAGAATAAAGAGTATCTTTGAAATTCCCAGATGAAGTAATACTTATATAAACAGATTTCTAGTGATCAGATTTTTTTTCCAGGCATAAGGTAGATACATATTATGTTTCATCATGATAAGTCCATTATTTGTATCACTTAGGTTAGCAATATCTATGAGTTTTTAAATACACAAATTAAATTTAAACCATTAAAAACTTAATTGGGCATAACAATATTGAAAGATTGCAGTTAGGACTAAATTAGCACACATAGCTTCTGAACCTGTTTATTTGTTCAATTTATAACAAACTACCTTCAAGTTGCAACAGAGCTAGACATATACCACAAATTTAATGCAAACTTGTTCTAACCTTATCTAAACTTCAACACACAAAGTATACCTTGGAAGAAGACCAAGATATCATCTAAATTCACAACAGAAATCCTGGAGTACATATAAAGTTCTTTTTAAAAATATGTAGAGATGTGTTGTTCTGCCTCAAGAAAGGTTTCTTAATGTAAGTTTAAGCTGTCTTAGAGATAGCAATAGCAATAGGTTCAAACTAATTATACTTAATAATCTATTTCCCCAGGCATATGGAATGAACTGGACTTACAAGTTGTAGGTCACTGGTTCAAATCTCTAATACTAGTTTTTAAGGTCTGTACCAGGGCCTTTCTAGAATCATTACTTAGAAAGACATCATTAAAATAGAATTGTCTGATTAAATACACAAATGTTCCATTTTTTGTCAACTTTTTGTCCATTATCTGAGATGGTTTCCATGTGCTATGTAAATGGCTGTCAAATTCAGAATTGGCAGAAGGTATAGTGGTCAACGCTTCCCTTTTTCCCCCAATGTTGAAGAAGTATATTTCATATCCTTCTCTATAATGATATGCATTACATATGATCTTTCTTCAATATATTGTCGTAATAGATCACTAAAGAATCCTGTTCTTCATCATAAGACAGAAAGACAATCAAATATCATAGTCTACTACCATTTCTGAAAATGCAAGAAGGTACTAATAGGATACTGAATACAAAATCATGAAATATATCATAATTAGGAAATATGCTTCTAATCTCATCAAAACAGATAACTAAGGGTTCAATTAAAAAAACCTTTTCCCATTTATTGATTCATAATGTGTTGATAAGGTACCAATTTTATGAGCATACACATCTGTTGATTAGTTCATATAAATAGTTAGAACTTATCCATTTAACAATAAAATAAAATAAATATATAAATGAATATAAATAATATAAAAACAAAAGTAGCCTTTATACTACTTCAAAGCATAATCAGAAATCTCTATTCATGAATCTATAGGAAATTTGGTGTACGGAATTTATATGAACTGATGAAGCCAAGTCTTCCTCAAGTTGATATTGATGTTTGAGAATGTCAAGGATACATCCATGTTTTCTCTTGGCAACAATACAGAACTGGTTTGCCACTGCCTCTGTTTATTTGTTTTTTAATTTTCCAATCTAATCTGTTACTCTGGGATTCCCTGGTGCTCTCCCATCCAAGCTCTATTAGGTCTGCCTTAATTTTTGAGATTGGCCAAGTCAGCTAAGTGCTGCCATCTAGCCAGCCATTTTGGAAAATACTTTTGCAATTAAATGATTACTTAGTCTATGCCTTTCTATATTCAATAAGTCAAAACATTACTTGCAAACAGAAAAGGGAGCTTTCTGCACTTTTATTTGGCTTTTTGTCTTTTTCCACCTTGTCAACTTCCTTTTTTATTTACTTTTTACTCATGCTACTGAAATTTAATAAATTACATTAAAAACAAAAGGGAACATTAATCAAGGCCACTAACTTATTTTGTTCAAATTGAAAGACTGGCAGTTAACTAGGTGGAACAGACTTTTAGGGAAAATAAATGCTATTACGCTACTTGATATATATCATCAATATATCATCAACAATATATCATCAACTGTGCAATAGGATAATGCATGTATTAAAAAAATCAAGTTCTTTTCTTCTTTCATTCATTTATGCAGAAACCATTTTTAACTCTGAATGTTTCACCATGTGTGGTTATACCTCAGAGAAAAACTTTTAAGAAACTACAAACACAAATGGTTTATGTTCTACATCATGTACAAGGACTTTCAAAACTGCTCATTCACTACTTAGCAGCATGGATATTAAGATATCCAAAAGGAAAGCATAAGACAAAAGTAATTACATTAAAACCAAATGCTTTCAAACTCCAAGTTGTTTTAAACTTCTGCTTTAGCTGCCTGCCTATAAGCAAGTATTAAGTCATGGTATTCTATCCATTTCATGCCACCATCAAATCTGTCCTTAATGGATGATGATGTATGGGGAAGCCTGCAAACTCTCCATTACTGAATATAATACCAACAGCAGACTTAAAAAGACCACTGCTTTGAATTAAACCCCTGAATAATTTCCTAATGCACTAAAATATTGGAAGATATATAAAATATATGAACACTGGAAGATATAGATATTCTTATTTATGATTAAGGAGTTTGCAAAATCTCTTGGTTTCAATTTAAACAAGATTACATTTCCGACAATCACTTTCTAACTATATTCGGGCATTATCAAGTAAAAGCACTAGAAGAAAAAAATATAAGCAAAGCAAGACAAAACACTTCATGTTCACTTGAAGCTACAGTAATGATGTATTCTGTCAAAAGAAAAACAGTAGGCAAAAAAAGAGAATGGTAGCTGAATTTATTTATGCTACTTCAAACAATTTCTAGTACATTACCGTGAAAAAGCCAATGATTATTTTTATAGTTGTGCAACATTAGGTCAGTGTAATTTTAATTCTATCTACCTGTAATGTGTAATTAGAAATAAATCTGTTTCATTTATATGCAAAATATTAAACTGTTATAGATATAGGATGCCATCATAATGTTTGCAAGTACTGTACATCATTCTTAGGTTAAACTTCTGTAGAAACTACTTAAGTTTTAACAACATGCTCTGTAAGTTTTAAAAATATTGTTCAAATATATTTGCAATAAATAACTATTTCCCAATCTTTAAAGGTAGTTATTATCCCTCTATATTACCAATGCAATGATAAATAATGACTGCATTCATGTACAAAGTACAAATATGAATAAGTTTTCATTTCTTTGTACTGAACTATTTTACAACTAATAATTTAGGAGTAATTGGTTTTATTATGGTAGCCCTAAACCAGGGGTAAGAGCCTAATGCTGGGAAAGATTGAGGGCAATAGAAGAAGGGGACAAAAGAGAATGAGGTGGCTGGATGGAGTTACTGAAGCAGTAGGCGTGAGCTTAAATGGACTCCAGAAGATGGTAGAGGACAGGAAGGCCTGGAGGAACGTTGTACATAGGGTCGTGATGGGTCGGACACGACTTCGCAACTAACAACAACAACAAACCAGGGGTAGGCAACCTTGGCTCTTTTATGACTCGTGGACTTCAACTCCCAGAATTCCTGAACCACAAGTCATAAAAAAGCCAAGGTTGCCTACCCCTGCCCTAAACCTATCCCTTCCTTGGAAAGAAAAAAAATTGCTATGTTATGGACCAAGTTAAAGCATGGGTACAAATCCTAAAGAACTTCCTCTTCCTCTCTCTGCTTGCACTCTCAGATGTCCCAAAGGTGTTTTCTTTCAAAAGGCAATGTTTTGCTTGAAAACATTTCACTTTTCATCCAAGAAGCTTCCTCAGTTCTGAAAGTTTCTTCAGTTCTGGTTTCATAACTGAAGAAGCTTGTTGGATAAGAAGCAAAACGTCTTCAAGCAAAATAAGAAAGCCCAGTTGCCTTTTGAAAGCAAGCACCTTTGGGATCACCGTGACCTGGATGACTGAGAATCTCCATAGACATTGCACTTCCAACAGTTTGGGAACAAATTCAACCTCTAGAAAGGAGAAGAAATGGAGGCTTTCTTCATTAAGTACAGTATCTCTAAATACCCTAAAAATGGAAACTCCCTAAATAAGTGCCCTAAAATTGGAAATCCTAATCTAGAAACACAGACATGATCGAGCTACATTAGTCAAAGTGGTTGCCATTTTCAGTAAGCATATCTTTAAAATATTTAAAATAATTAATGCATTCAGGTTGCATGCTAAATGAACAGATTTTTTTTCCTGTCACATTTAAATACTGTCAAGCTGAATGCAACTTACTTGGGTGAGATCAGGAATATCGCCTTTGTCAATTCCAACTTGCTGTGGATCAAGAAAAAAATAAATGAAAATAAAATTGTTTCAAGTTCCACACTTCTGATCACAAACCAAAAAGCAATATAAATAATCAAGCAACAACAGGTGAACTGAATTGTTAAGTGTAACATTGTTAATTACCTTCTGACAGAGAGAAACTTGTAGAGCAGGGGTGTCAAACTCAATTTCATTGAGGGCCACATCAGCATTGCGGTTGCCCTCAGGGGGCCGGGTGGGTGTGGCCAGGGTGGGCATGGCCTACTGGGTGGGCGTGGCTAGAGTGCGTATGGCCTACTGGGTGGGCATGGCCAGCTCTACATCGTTTGCATCAAGGGTGCCTATGGGGGCCTGGGCAGGAGTGGCACAGATCTGAGAGTCTCTGGCAGGAGGAGGGTCTCTGGGCCAGGGCCAAGGCTGTGGGGGCCGTTCCCTCACTATTTCCAGGATGGCTTCGCGGGCCACATAAAACCACTTCGCGGGCCAGATCCGGCCCCCGGGCCTTGTGTTTGACATGTCTGTTGTAGAGGCTTTCAAGACTGAACACAGCCTTTTGAGATAAGCCAGGCCAAAAAAACAGATACTTTGAGGATTTCACAAATGCTAGTTTGTTGTTGTAGAGCAGGGGTGTCAAACTGAGACCACGCCAACCCACTGCCGCCAATGGCAAGAGTTGCAATACATCACGACACGTCACATGACATTGCAAGTTTGACACCCCTGAGTGTAGTAATCAAATTTTAAGTGATATTAATTAATCAATCAATTAAACAAATAAATAAATGTATTTTCAAGTTTCTGTCACATCTTATAGTAAACAATCCCAAGGTTTTTAATCGCTTTTTAAAATACATCTATTAAGACTTATTGTACATCACCCAGAATTTTCTTGGAGTTTGGCAGCTTTAAGAAATGCATTAAAATGAACAAAATCAAGATGGGGATCTTCTTCCTTATGCTTGATTTAATCTCTGGACTGGGTGATTTTTAAGCCTTTCTTTGATACTGTAATTCTTTCACACATTCTCCAAGTATCTCTCTCTCTCTCTTTTTTTTTTTTTTTTACAATTTGAGGCGTAGGTCTCTGGGACTTCTTTTCACATACCACGAAGCATTCAGCTGAATAATCAGGCAAGCATTGGATGTTGAAAACCAACCACCTGGTGATTACTTCCATTAGATGACTGTCATTTCCTTCCGTTTAATGAACGGTCACTACTAGTTAAATCACAAATCAACATACTATCATTGTAAATGTGTAACTGATGTTAAATATAATCATTATCTCTTCTATCTTTTGGTATTTTTCACAAAATTCAGTACATTGAAGAATATTTGCAGTCTTTATATGAAAGTTTCACTTACCTCTGCAACTTTAAGAAATTCTGATACTCTTGTCATCCTAGTAAGAAACCGCTTATAAATTTCAAGGGCATCTTTGCACTGTCCTTTCTTCATTTCAAAAAACTTCTCTGGAAGAGATATATTTGACAATCTGAATCTCTAGTATTCTTCATAAGCAGAACATCTGAAGACTTGACATTTCACTATGAAGAAAAATCTTCATAAGTGATATTATTAAAAAGATGGCAGAAAGCAATTATGGCCAGATTTATTTTTTGCCCTATTCCACTTAGCAAACTTCTATGAACGATCCCAATTTCAAGTTTAATTTTATACTATTACCTAACCTTTTTCTTCCTTTAAATTGAAATCCCAGGACAATGTATTTCTAAGACAAAATCAACAATGAATTAAAAAAAACCTTAGCTAGCTGAGTGTGCTTGCAACCATTTGCTTGGTAAACTTATTTTTTTCTGATAGGGGTTATTTATTTGGGTAAAAGAACAAAAACATGATCTGTGCCAAGGAGGAAGTTTGCCTCATTAATACATTGCCAAAAGCATATGCTGAAGTGCTTATCTAAGCATCACTAAGTACAGTATTTGGACGCAGCCATATGTTTGTAAAAAGCAAGCCTTCAGTCCTTAAAATAGCAAAAAAAGACACTGGCCTTGAATTTGCTACCTGGATTGCTGAGATTTATTCTTCCACAATAATGATGCTGGCAACTGGTGCTGGTTCTTATTGCTTAATGCAAGTTGCCTGACTAAAGTGCCTGAGCATAGAGTTCCACACTTGTGATTAATCAGTGAGTCAATTACAGTATTTCTGGAAAAAAAAGTTCTAATCTTCTTTTGGAAGAATAAGTCCAAAAATAACCTAAATCTCAATCCTAAGTCCAAAGAAGAATCATAGGAAGAAGGACAGAATGACTGATATCAATTAGTGCTGCAAAGGAATGGGAGAGTTGGAAGTTAAGTCCGGGTGTGTCCTTGTAAAAAAAAAACATGGCTGCATGGAACTCCTTGTTGTCAGAAGCAACAAAAAACCTATAATACACCCAATAGTAATAAATCATGCAAGACAGTTCTGTGTTTTTAAACTCATGTCTAGTGTTCCTTCAAAAGAATGCTAAGCCTGGTTTAGAAGAAGTCCATTTAAGACCCACACAAACTCTTTAGAAAATGGGCAGATCCTATTGTGAAAAAATGTCCAAGGAAAAATATCCAAGAGGTTTCCAACAACTAAAGGAAAGAGACATACCTGCAAAGCCTAATTCCAATAGGAGGTGAACATGTCAGTGATCGTGATCATGTCAGTAACTGCATCATCAGTGAAGTATTCTAAAATAAGAAATACCTAGGACACACAGGATAATGCTACACCTCCTTGCTATTCTCTGATACTAACCTTGTTATAACATATAATGTTGCCAGATTCTGCATAGCAACCCTTACAAACCATCCGGTGCCAAAAATTAGTTTTAATGAGCATCTAGTTCATCATTCTAGAGTGCTCTGTATTGTGATACTGTCAGAATCCATTTATAGTGTGCCAGCTAGATCATAGCAAGAATTGTGTCAGGAGATGGCCTGACTAAAGAAGGTGACTTATAAGGAGCTAAACCTGAGGGCTGGGGCTGAGGTAAAGAAAACACTGTAATGGCATTGCATGAAAAAAAGATTACCAAGGAATGCTTCTGTGAGTAAGAGGACATGGAAATATGTCAAAAGTAGTTTTCCAGCCTTAAAAGAAACTATAGATTAAAGAACCATGAAGTTAAGCAAATCAAAGAATATTAGGCTTGAGAAGAAATCCATGAATACAAAAAAAAAATAAAATTAATCATTTTTTATTCTTCAAAAGCATATTTTATGATGCTGAGGTTGCTAATCTAAAAATCAGTGATTATGAGAATTAAGGAAACATTACATAACGGGTGATAATATAAACACAGTTAGTTATTCACTTATATAACACTCCATCCTACCTGACTGAGAGTCCGTAAAATTAACTGCCACAATGGATCTGGTCTAAACAGGAAGATTGATGTGAACACAGGAGAATCAAAATAGCCACTGACTTGGAATATCAACAATGCTTCTTCTTTAACAAGATTAACTTCAGAGATCATTTTTCTTTTTAATAAGCATGATTAAGAATATGCTTTTATGAGTTTACATACCTAATAAATTAATGACTCCATCATTGTAACAGGCAAAAAGCTTGATGAGATCTTTGAACAGAAGCATAAATGCAGCATTTATGACCCCATTTGTCAGTTCATTTGGATGAACCTATATAAGAAAAGCCCATGATTTATTGTAAACACACAACATTCAGACTACCTCTTCTTTCAGCACAATGTAAAATATTAGCAGACATATTCATTGTTCAGATTATGGAGTCTAAACAGAAGTGTAAACAGACATTATGCCTCTGTTGCAGTAAATTCAGCAATGCTAAACTACAAGAATGAACAGCTCAGGTCTGACTGCTAGAAATACTGAAACCTAGATAACCCACTAAGAAACTGAATATTAATACACATCATTTTGAAGTTTGTGTAACATTAATGGTGAAATTATGAAGCTCAGTTGTGACCTTCAATGAAGCGTAAAACGGTAATTCAATCACCCATCTTCAGCCATTTATTTTTTTCTGTAGCTTGACAAAATACAATCACTTTCCTTTACAAGTTAAATGTTTTGTGGTTTTTTTTAATATTCAAAGTAAGAAGTGTTTTTCTATAACCATAAAAGTTTAAGGAAAGTACAAGCACATACATCAAATTCAAGAAGTGCATCTATTTGTCCTTGTAATATTGGCATGCTCTTCAGTAGTTTTTCTGGGACCATTGTCCTCATTACACCATCAGCCCTGAGGAAACAAAAGCAAATCCAACTTATTATTATTATTATTATTAATTTAATTTGTATACCGCCCTTCTCCCGAAGGACTCAGGGCGGTGAACAGGGCAATACATAATAAAAACAAGATACAAAAATTAAAAATTATTAAAAAGTAATTAAACAGCGATGCCCGTAATAAATTAGTACAGATTAAAAGTTAAGACCAATTTATAAAACCCAACCCCATCCCATCAGGTCAGGCCGGCTTGTTCAAAAAGGTGGGTTTTAAGATCGCGCCGGAAGGAGCGGAGATCAGGCGCCATCCGGAGCTCGACCGGAAGATGGTTCCATAAATCTGGTGCGCCCACAGAGAACGCCCTCCCCCTGGGGGCCACCAGTCGGCATTCTTTGACCGGTGGCACCCTGAGGAGGCCCTCTCTGTGGGAGCGTACTGGGCGGAGGGAAGTTGACGCCGGCCGCAGGTGCTCCCCAAGGTATTCCGGACCCATGCCATGTAGGGCTTTGTAGATCATTACTAACACCTTGAACCTCACCCGGAAGACATACATGTTATACATCTTATTGTATAACAAATACTTTGAGGCAATGTGCAGAATTTTTTTAAAATGTTACATACAATTCTGGGCTATAGGCGCCAAGCGATTACTATTAAGAAATTTCAAACCTTGTAAGACATTATGACAATTGTCTCAATTTGAATGGTGATTATGTCGAAAAGTAATGTAATAGTTTTCTAATGTGTATAATAAAAGTTCTGTATCTACGAGTGTCTGTCATTGATAACCAAGTGGAGATTTATTTCCAAATTGCCCTTGTATTACTTTCTTATGAAAATGGGACTTTTAGCTTTCCCAATTTTAGCTCAGTTGTTAGACCCAACTGGAAAGTTCATATTTGACCTCCCTTAATGTCTTTGCAATAGTTTGGCTCTGACTTTAGCTAAAAGTCATGTATTTTTCCAGCATTAAAAACTAGAAGCTGGATTAAGCTGGGAATGAAGCTTAAATTTGTTCCTTATTCCCATAACAAACTGAATTCTGGGATGATCCTAGTTTGAAAAGTAAATCTTTTTAAATCTTCATGGGCAAAATACATATTACTTTTGTATCTTGCTACCAAAATATTAGCTTTGTTGGAACAAAAATTTGGATTGTTTAAAATAGCTTACTTATCTAAAACATATTTTAACCTCCTGATTTAGACCAAATACATTAGCATTTTACGAGCTGTCTAAATTATAAAATTTTAGATACTTTAATTTAGCATAATTTGGTTTCAAATGATCCTTAATCTACAGTTCAGTTTTATAGAAAATTGACATATATCACTGATATTGGTAATTTGCAAGAAAATTGGAACAAAAAGAATGAGTATCTTGTATACCAGATGGGATGTTTACCATGGGTAGCTGTCAACTTCAATAGATTAGAAGTAATATATAACACAATGCATATTTTGGATTTGTTTCATGATTGCTCCATTTGACTTATTTGATGTTGGAAACAGTAATAACAGCAATAATATGTGAATGCTATTTGAACTATATAATGAAAAACTAGAATTTGATTCGTAAAAATTCTGGATTTATTGTGCACCAAAGGTAGCCAATTTATTGTTTTGTTTTGATGGAAAAAAACATTAAAACAGATTTAAAATCATGGACTAATATTGACTTATTTTCCACCTATGAATTAACTTTGTATCATTTATGGGAAAGGCTGAATAACATTATTCTGTATGACTAGGGTTTAATTTGCTATTTAAAAACTGAGTGTGTTCTTATGTATTTTAATCATTTTGTTTCTTCTTTGCATCATGATTTCTTTATTTTTTTATATGTTAAAGTAATGCTTTAAAAAATGGATATGTAATCTCTGGAGTGTCTAGAGGTATAATCTGCTGCTTGGCAACAGAAATTTCTCCAACATGAAACACTTTAATGAGTTCCTATGTTTTGCCTGGGAGTCAGATGGAAAATATTATTTTTCCCCAATGAAAGTAGTGGTACATAGCCACATAAGCCTGGAAGTTAGAAAGGGAGAGAATTCATCTGACATGTAAAGATTTACGTTTTTGCTACAGCACACTACATAAAAACTGGGAAGCTGCAATGATAATTGAATTTGAATAGAAGGTAGAAAAAGAAGTAGTATTACACCCAATAAAAACTCCTGAGATTTTGATGTTGGTGGGATAAACAATGCCTTCAATCAAAAGTCTTTAGCCATTTTAATAGACCATTAGCATTGGGAAATGTGTAAATATGGTTACAGAATCTTACACTAGTTAAAAAATAAATCCTCTATGAGATATGGCCACAAATCATAAGGGAATGAACTCTTCAGCGATCTATTCCATACACCAGGGGTGTCAAACTCAATTTCATTGAGGGCCGCATCAGCATTGCGGTTGGCCTCAAGGGGCCGGGCGGGTATGGCCAGGGTGGGCGTGGCCTACTGGGTGGGCGTGGCTAGAGTGCGTATGACCTATGCATCAAGGGTGCCTATGGGGGCCTGGGCAGGAGTGGGTCAGATCTGAGGGTCTCTGGGCCAGGGCCAAGGCAGTGGGGGCCGTTCCCTCACTGTTTCCAGGATGGCTTCGCGGGCCACATGAAACCACTTCGCGGGCCACATCCGTCCCCCGGGCCTTGTGTTTGACATGTCTGCCATACACACTCAGATACTTTCTGATTGCATCAGAACTATGGTGCAATGTTCTCTATAAGAGCTGGGTGCAAATCTGGCCTCCAGGAGTGCCTGACAAAGATCATCTCTTAAACTAGGCTGATAGAGCCAATTTAACTACACAGACTGTTTCACTGAGAGTTTTTCCCCAAAGACATGCCTTTAAGTGAGAAAGCAGTTCTATTTGATAAACATCTGATAATGCATGCACAATTCCATCACAAAGCAAAAAAGACACAATGAATGTCTGTCAGTTTATTGCCGCAGTTCTACATCTTCCTGATGGGTGCTCTGATGGCCATAAAACACAAGCAGCAACTTAGTTCAAAAGACTAAAAGTTGAGAGGAACAAGATCCAAGCACTAGAGGAGGAACAAATCAAAGATGTTACTACTGAAACCATCAGAAGAAAACTGAGGGAAAGGGAAGAAATTCAATTTTTAAACAGAACATGGTGTGACAGAAGGCAGGAATCCTAGCAAAATGTTAGGCTCTTTAGACATTCTATTGATAAACACACAAAATAACCTACCGTATATACTTGAGTATAAGCCGAATTTTTCAGCCCACTTTTTGGGCTGAAAAATTCCACTTCGGCTTATACTCCAGTCAACAAAAAAAACTTACCGAGGACTTGTGCGCGGCCGAGGCTTTGGTGCTTCCGGGATCGCCCGCACCTCTCCCAAGCCACCGCCGTCCGAGACCTGCCGAAGTTTGGGGAGGTTTGGGGAGGTGCGCGCGCACCTCCCCAAACTCCGCGCCTTGCCTGCCTGCTTCTTTCCGCAGCGGAAAGAAGCAGGCAGGCAGGGCGCGGAGGAACGGAGACTTGCCGACGTTTGGGGAGGTTTGGGCGCCTCCCCAAACCTCGGCAGGTCTCCGTTCCTCCGCGCAGACCTGCCGACGTTTGGGGAGGTTTGGGCGCCTCCCCAAACCTCCCCAAACCTCGGCAGGTCTCCGTTCCTCCTGCCGACCTTTGGGGAGGTTTGGGCGCCTCCCCAAACCTCCCCAAACCTCGGCAGGTCTCCGTTCCTCCTGCCGACCTTTGGGGAGGTTTGGGCGCCTCCCCAAACCTCGGCAGGTCTCCGTTCCTCCTGCCGACCTTTGGGGAGGTTTGGGCGCCTCCCCAAACCTCGGCAGGTCTCCGTTCCTCGGCACAGACCTGCCGACGTTTGGGAAGGTTTGGGCGCCTCCCCAAACCTCCCCAGGTCTCCGTTCCTGTTTGGGGAGGTTTGGGCGCCTCCCCAAACCTCCCCAAACCTCGGCAGGTCTCCGTTCCTGTTTGGGGAGGTTTGGGCGCCTCCCCAAACCTCCCCAAACCTCGGCAGGTCTCCGTTCCTCCGCGCAGACCTGCCGACCTTTGGGGAGGTTTGGGCGCCTCCCCAAACGTCCCCAAACCTCGGCAGGTCTCCGTTCCTGTTTGGGGAGGTTTGGGCGCCTCCCCAAACCTCCCCAAACCTCGGCAGGTCTCCGTTCCTCCGCGCAGACCTGCCGACGTTTGGGGAGGTTTGGGCGCCTCCCCAAACCTCGGCAGGTCTCCGTTCCTCCGCGCAGACCTGCCGACCTTTGGGGAGGTTTGGGCGCCTCCCCAAACGTCCCCAAACCTCGGCAGGTCTCCGTTCCTGTTTGGGGAGCTTTGGGCGCCTCCCCAAACCTCCCCAAACCTCGGCAGGTCTCCGTTGCTCCGCGCCGACCTGCCGACCTTTGGGGAGGTTTGGGCGCCTCCCCAAACCTCCCCAAACCTCGGCAGGTCTCCGTTCCTGTTTGGGGAGGTTTGGGCGCCTCCCCAAACCTCCCCAAACCTCGGCAGGTCTCCGTTCCTCCGCGCAGACCTGCCGACCTTTGGGGAGGTTTGGGCGCCTCCCCAAACGTCCCCAAACCTCGGCAGGTCTCCGTTCCTGTTTGGGGAGGTTTGGGCGCCTCCCCAAACCTCGGCAGGTCTCCGTTCCTCCGCGCAGACCTGCCGACCTTTGGGGAGGTTTGGGCGCCTCCCCAAACGTCCCCAAACCTCGGCAGGTCTCCGTTCCTGTTTGGGGAGGTTTGGGCGCCTCCCCAAACGTCCCCAAACCTCGGCAGGTCTCCGTTCCTCCGCGCAGACCTGCCGACCTTTGGGGAGGTTTGGGCGCCTCCCCAAACGTCCCCAAACCTCGGCAGGTCTCCGTTCCTGTTTGGGGAGGTTTGGGCGCCTCCCCAAACCTCCCCAAACCTCGGCAGGTCTCCGTTCCTCCGTGCAGACCTGCCGACCTTTGGGGAGGTTTGGGCGCCTCCCCAAACGTCCCCAAACCTCGGCAGGTCTCCGTTCCTGTTTGGGGAGGTTTGGGCGCCTCCCCAAACCTCCCCAAACCTCGGTAGGTCTCCGTTCCTCCGCGCAGACCTGCCGACGTTTGGGGAGGTTTGGGCGCCTCCCCAAACCTCCCCAAACCTCGGCAGGTCTCCGTTCCTGTTTGGGGAGGTTTGGGCGCCTCCCCAAACCTCCCCAAACCTCGGCAGGTCTCCGTTCCTCCGCGCAGACCTGCCGACCTTTGGGGAGGTTTGGGCGCCTCCCCAAACCTCCCCAAACCTCGGCAGGTCTCCGTTCTTCCTGCCGACCTTTGGGGAGGTTTGGGCGCCTCCCCAAACCTCCCCAAACCTCGGCAGGTCTCCGTTCCTCCGCGCAGACCTGCCGACGTTTGGGGAGGTTTGGGGAGGCGCCCAAACCTCCCCAAAGGTCGGCAGGAGGAACGGAGACCTGCCGAGGTTTGGGGAGGTTTGGGGAGGCGCCCAAACCTCCCCAAAGGTCGGCAGGTCTGCGCGGAGGAACGGAGACCTGCAGAGGTTTGGGGAGGTTTGGGGAGGCGCCCAAACCTCCCCAAAGGTCGGCAGGAGGAACGGAGACCTGCCGAGGTTTGGGGAGGTTTGGGGAGGCGCCCAAACCTCCCCAAAGGTCGGCAGGAGGAACGGAGACCTGCCGAGGTTTGGGGAGGCGCCCAAACCTCCCCAAAGGTCGGCAGGAGGAACGGAGACCTGCCGAGGTTTGGGGAGGTTTGGGGAGGCGCCCAAACCTCCCCAAAGGTCGGCAGGAGGAACGGAGACCTGCCGAGGTTTGGGGAGGTTTGGGGAGGCGCCCAAACCTCCCCAAAGGTCGGCAGGAGGAACGGAGACCTGCCGAGGTTTGGGGAGGTTTGGGGAGGCGCCCAAACCTCCCCAAAGGTCGGCAGGTCTGCGCGGAGGAACGGAGACCTGCAGAGGTTTGGGGAGGTTTGGGGAGGCGCCCAAACCTCCCCAAAGGTCGGCAGGAGGAACGGAGACCTGCCGAGGTTTGGGGAGGTTTGGGGAGGCGCCCAAACCTCCCCAAAGGTCGGCAGGAGGAACGGAGACCTGCCGAGGTTTGGGGAGGCGCCCAAACCTCCCCAAAGGTCGGCAGGAGGAACGGAGACCTGCCGAGGTTTGGGGAGGTTTGGGGAGGCGCCCAAACCTCCCCAAAGGTCGGCAGGAGGAACGGAGACCTGCCGAGGTTTGGGGAGGCGCCCAAACCTCCCCAAAGGTCGGCAGGTCTGCGCGGAGGAACGGAGACCTGCAGAGGTTTGGGGAGGTTTGGGGAGGCGCCCAAACCTCCCCAAAGGTCGGCAGGAGGAACGGAGACCTGCCGAGGTTTGGGGAGGTTTGGGGAGGCGCCCAAACCTCCCCAAAGGTCGGCAGGAGGAACGGAGACCTGCCGAGGTTTGGGGAGGCGCCCAAACCTCCCCAAAGGTCGGCAGGTCTGCGCGGAGGAACGGAGACCTGCCGAGGTTTGGGGAGGTTTGGGGAGGCGCCCAAACCTCCCCAAAGGTCGGCAGGAGGAACGGAGACCTGCCGAGGTTTGGGGAGGTTTGGGGAGGCGCCCAAACCTCCCCAAAGGTCGGCAGGAGGAACGGAGACCTGCCGACGAGCCGCGGCCACACAGGGTATTCCTGTGTATTCAGGCTTGCAAAATGGCGGATCGAGCCTCTGCTGGCGGCAGAGGCTTGCAGAACGGCGGATCGGCTTATACTCGAGTCAATAACTTTTTCCAGTTTTTGGGGGTGAAATTGGGGGTCTCGGCTTATACTCGAGTCGGCTTATACTCAAGTATATACGGTATATTATACCCAACAAATGGCCATACTTGCTTGCCAGAACCCTTTTTTTACATGTTTTCAGTTTGATTCCTTTTTAATGATTCACATGAAAATAATATTGTCAGAAATAGTTACAGCAATATTCAGTTTGTTGTATTGAATAATAATATAACATTCAATTTAGGTTAGGTTAGGTTAGGTTAGGTTAGGTTAGGTTAGGATAGGATGTTAGGTGAGGTGAGGTGAGGTGAGGTGAGGAGAGGAGAGGAGAGGATAAGGTAGGGTAGGATAGGATAGGATAGAACAGTACCAGAAATAATTATAGCAACATTCAATTAATTACATTGCAATAACAATATTGATGCTAGATAAGGACAGCTTACCCCTTTTTTACTCTTGCAAAATCAAATGCCATTTGCCTGTATGAAAATGCTTTTTCATTCAAGTATCTACTGTAACGCCTGATAAAAGTAGACATATCGTATCCTAGAAACAGAAAGCATAATATGGTCAATTTTTGATTTATTAATTTATAACAGTGAGTGAAAAAAATGATAATGTTAATGATGCAAACCTATTGGATATTTCAGTCATTATTCAAAGCACTCTAAAAGTCTAAGTAAAAGAAGGCCCACATGTAAATAATTGCCTAAGTACTGACACCAAGTCAAGAATCTCTCAATCAATGAACATTTCCCAAAATCTCTTCTTTAAATGCAGGTCACATTAATAAACCCCAAAGGGAGAGCAGACTATCTTGTAAATTTCAATATACAACTAGTTTTGAATAACAGACAACACTTGTTACAGTAATCACTAGTACACATTCTCATCTAAAGAACAGTTAAACTAGAAAACAGTTGTTGGATCATTCTGTATTGGATGCTGATCAAATAAAGACGAGTTACAGTATATGATTGATAGGGCTATGATGAAAGAGAGGACAATTCCCCTATCAACATCCCTATAAATTTTAACTTAGCTCTGCAATGTGCTCATGAAGTTGTGCTGCAGAGAGGCTTACATACAGTTAAGCCAGCGGTGTCAAACTCGCAACATCACGTGACATGTCACGACATATCGCCACTTTTTTTCCATTGCTGGCAATGGGGTGGGCACGGTTTCGCCATGATGCATCTGGCCCACGAGCCAGCAGTTTGACACCCCTGCAGTAAGCGATTGATTCTGCAATCGTTGCATTGCCAGGATTTAATTCACAGAATCCTATATGGAGTTATTTTGTTGGTAGCCTTGGGGAAAGAGTACACTACTAAAGTTTCAGGAATCAAAAACAACTTTTCATTTTAGAAGGTTTTCTCCCTTTTCATTTTTTCTTTGCACTGTCTCTTCTCCAATTAATCTGTGATATATTTAATCTTTTCTGTATTAACAGAACAAGGCACCTACATTCCTCCTAAGATACTCATATCAACAGACCTCAAGTGACCGCCTGCCAAACTATATTTCAGAGGAATTAACAGATGTAAGGCTGCCTACAGGTTTTTTTTAACAAAACATGTTTACCAGGAATTGAAAACTTACACTAAACTGACTAGGTCTGACATAATAGCAAAGAATCAATATAACAATCCTTTAGAATATTGAGCCTGGTATAACTTCTTTGCTCCTTATTAAACAAAAATGGTCATTCATTATTAAGCATCCAACTTTATCTTTTGTTTTTATCCTTTTTCGATATCAGAGAACCATATCTGGAACAAACACATAAAATAAATACATACAAATAAATTTAATTGCATTTTGACGCAATCTTTATTAATGTCAACTACACGTCCTCGATGAAAGCAAACACGAATCTTCAACAGGAACGTGTGACAAAACAGAAGTTGCTTTATTCAGCTCCAATGCACATAAAGTGAAAACAAAGTCAGCGTTGATAGCACATCTCTCCCAATGCTTACATAGTCGCCAGGTACAGGGCTCCGCCCTCAATCCATAGACCAACATCCGCCCACAATTCCATATAATCCCTCCTCCCCCCACAGCTCCATTTGCTGCTGTCTCCAGACACCAACCCCACGGGCATTTGTCAGCCTGTCTGCCCCCCATCCAGCGGCCCACCCCCAACCAGGTAAGTAGACCATGTAACCCCCACCCTAAACATCCGGCCCCACTGTGCCCAGCTGCACAAGGGACACCGCTACCTAAACTGCCCTCCGCAAACCCGAAGAAGTCTGTTCCTGGGCTCTGCTGGCCGGCAGCCATCCCAGCAGGAAGCTCTAAATGCCTTGCTGCCCCCCCCCCCGAGGTCCCTATGCATAACCAGTTGGCAATGGAACCACCGGGATGCTCCAGTCACCGTGTAGCCCCCTCCAATGCCTCCTCAATCAGCTGTTCGGCGGCAGCCTGCTCCAACGCCTCCTGGATCAGCTGTTCAGCGGCAGACCCAGCAGGAAGGCCTGTTCGTGCAGCCATGCCTACCAGCGTTTCCGGAAGCAGCTGGCAGGCGGCCGAAGAAGCAGGACACCTAGGAAGGCCGGTGGCGTCCGTGGGGGAGGGAGAAGGACGCAGCTGCTCAGCGGTAGGCCCCATGGGGAGATTGGGAGTAGCAGGGGTGCACGCTGGAACTGGGGGAGAGGGGTCGGTGCAAGAGACCGCCTCCCCCACTGAATGTCGGGCCCACGGGGCTCGACAATTAAATTAAAGCCTTTTTTTCCAGAATATAAGTTTTATTACCTTCAGACTAAGGACTAGTTTTCTATTAGTTGTTTTTTTAAGAAAAATGCTATTTAAAAAACAATAATAATAAATTGGTATAGTTTCACTTTAACTGTGACTTAAAGTAACAATGAGGCAGTATCTCAAAGTCCTTAGACAGATCATTTTGGTGTATTGGGAAAAATACAGAGAAATGCAGATTAAGAGCAAAGATAAATTTAACCTTTACTGTATAAGTTTGTGATAAATATTTGCTTTGACTAAATATGTAGGCCTAAACAACTATGAAAAATGTCACTTCTGCTCATTATTTTCTGTAAATAAACTACCACACTAAACTTGATAAAATGAATGGTTTTTCTTACCATGTGATCCGCTTTTATCCAAGAAATTGCTGAGATTGAATAGTGTGTTTCTAGATGCCAAATACTGAATAAATCTCTGAGGGAGAAAAACAGAATAAAATGAATTACTGTATATCACCTCTCTTTCATGACAGATCCCTAAACATATTTCATTTCTGGTAAAAAAAAACCACAGAAGATTTCATTACATAATTAATATCTAATCTGTACATATCTCTAGTTATGTACAGTACACCAGCTTATATACAAGTACCTAGACACAGATGGCTGTTCAAGAATCTGAATACGCACTGAATCATTCCATATTTTTAAAAAGGTTGAAAAATTCATGTTTTATTTAGAAAAACCAGTGTTAGAAGTGAATTATTTGAACAGATGAGAAATTTTAATTTAAAAATCAACAGCCAACAACTGCATTTTACATACGGTCAGTATCTCTGACCGTATGTAAAATGCAAACGTATTGCCTCTTTAAACAAAACTGACATAACAAGACTACTGCTAACATATACCAAACAACCCATGTCTGGTTGGGTCATCGTTTCAGAGATAGTTCCTTACCTAAATAGAAAAACGGAATAGTCAACAGCAGGCAAAACAAATAGTGAAAGCAAGAGTAATTTCTGACTTCCTGCCGGCTTTCCCATTGATTTTCCTTGAGGAAATTTGGCAGGGAGCATCAGAAATCTTCTTCCTTTCCCTTTCCAACAGGCAGTCAAGGAAGCAGGCTGGGTGTGGGAGGGAAGGAGGGATTGTGAGACTAGTTAAGAAACTGTCACGCAACACTGAAAATGAAGATCAGGTTGAAAGATGCAGCAGCAGCCAGCAGCACTGAAACAGCCACAACTTTCTGAATTTCATTACCCTGGGGGTCACTGAGCCAAAATTTTGGACAGATTCTATAAATTAGCCCATTAAAGGTACCTTAATTCAAAAATGGTTGCCCTACGACGCACCATTTCTCTCAGTTAAAGTTTATGAGAAGTTAAAGTTCATGACAACATTTGACAAAGTAGACCACAACCTATTTCTTGGTAAGCTAAAAAAAAAATGTGGGATAGAGACAGACAGTATCACCACCAAATGGATTCATAACTAACTGACAAACCACACTCAGCACGTGTCCTTAATGGAACTACATCTATATGGAGGAAAACAAGCAATCGGGTACCTCAAGGTTTCGTTTTAGCCCAGTACTCTTCAATATCTTTATATTCTCAGAGTTTTAGTGGTATATAGGTTTTATTAAGGAAAGTATTGTTTTCACTTGAACATAAGCCAATTCAGGAAAACGTAAGATCACGTTTTATTCTTACAGTACAAGAAATTATTCAGAATAAAGAATAAAATAGCAGTCCATAATCTGAGTAAAAAAGTAGCGGCCCTACTCTATTTATATGCTAGGTTTGTAAAACAACAAACAACTTGACCAATGTAGAGAAATACTAGTTCACATAAAACTAGTTCTCACTGTCTTCCAATTTTAGATAAAGGACTTGTTTTCTTTACTAGGCAAAAACTGATCATGTATGGGATATCAGCAGATATTTATTGAAATTGATAAGGGAGACTGTAAAAAACAACTTTAAAGACAGGATCTGAAGCAAATATTTTGGCATGCTTTCAAAGTTAAAAAAAATTACAACATGAGATCTCAGTTCATAACTACACACATACAGTGTAAGAAAATGAAAAGGGTTGCCTCTTTTAACAAATTGTGAAAATATGTGTAGGTCAAAACACTTTTCTTTGTATATCAGATTAGTACAGAGATGTTATTTTTGCATAATAACACTAAACTCTTTCAGCGGATTCTAACATTGCATGACCAAATGCCTAATGCAAAGATATTCATCTTAACTAATTCCTGAATTTCCACATCCTCTAAAACCTATTTCAAATGATCCCTGATCTCCAGAGCATATCTTTTAGATGCATGAAACACTGTAGTAGGAATCATCTCCTTCAGTAAACAGAGTGGCTTATTTATTCTCTGAAACTTTCATTCAGAAAATGTCACATAAGCTAAATATTTTATATTGCCTTAACAGTGTATCAGATAAGCTCACCACTTGCTGTCACTTTTTCTTTTTTAGAGTCTATGAGATGAACACAGGCTTCCTTAACAATCCCTTGCTTTAGCTTTGTGGACTCAAATGCTTACCTCATTGCCATGAACCATTAGATGATGTGTTGTAACTAAGGCTTTGAAGACAACAACCCAACTACTGTTTGTCGCTCTCTCAAAGAGGGTATCAGCCATTTGTGGAATGTTGACATTTGTCTCATTTGTGGCCTGGATTAGGTCTACAGTATTTGGGGAAAGAGAGAATAGTAACAGTAAATATAGAGGAGACGATGTACTGGTTTTAAAGAGAATATAGTTAAAAATTACTGACCAAAATCATTACAAGACAGAGTAGTAATTTCACTAAAAAAAGAAGTTTAAGGTTTAAAATAAGTCATTCTGTATTTAATACTTAGAAAAGCCAATAGAAAATAAAATGGAAAACAGTTCCTACTGGATGATCTAAAATTATTGCTATTGCCAAAGTTTATTTTGTGAGAATTGGTTCTTGCACTACAAGAATAACAACAGGAGAAGCAGCAGTAAAGAAGCAGGTAATAAATATATGGCCCAAGTCCATTCTGGGTTTGACTCAATTAAAATTATAGTCATGTTTATGTCTATGTATAAATGTTTTGTTGTTTTAATCTCTTCAAAGTCCCACCATTCCCATACAAGAAGAATACTATAACCAGGACAGAACAGAATATCAGAGTTGGAAAGAACCTTGGAGGTCTTCTAGTCCAAGCCCCTGCCCAGGCAGGAAACCCTATACCATTTCAGACAAATGGTTGTCCAATCTCTTCTTAAAAATGTCTAGGGTTGGAGCATTCACAAATTCTGGAGGCAACTCGTTCCACTGATTAGTTGTTCTAACTGTCAGGAAAATTCTCCTTAGTTCTAGGTTGCTTCTTTCCTTGATTAGTTTCCATCCTTTGCTTCTTTTGTCCTGCCTTCGGGGACTTTGGAGAATAGCTTGACTCCCTCTTCTTTGTGGCAGCCCCTGAGTTATTGGAATACTGCTATCCTGTCATCCCTAGTCCTTCTTTTCATTGAATTAGACATATCCTATTCCAGCAATTGTTCTTTATATATTTTAGCCTCCAGCCCCCTAATTATCTTTGTGCTTTTCTCTGCACTCTTTCTAGAGTCTCAACATCTTTTTTTACATTGTGGCGACCAAAACTGGATGCAGTATTTCAAGTGTGGTCTTATCAAGGCAATATAAAGTCGCATTAAGACTTTATGTGATCTTGATTCTATCATTCTGTTAATGCAGCCTAGAACTATGTAGGCTGTTTTGGCAGCTGCAGCACACTGCTGGCTCATATTTAAGCGATTGTCCACTAGGACTCCGAGATCCCTCTCACAGTTACTACTATTGAGCCAGGAAAAAGGTCAATCAATCAATTCCAACTTCTCGTGAAAGATTCTGAAGTTGTGATTGATTGACCTCTTCCCCCCCCCCAAAAAAAACCTTCCTTTGTTTCTTTGTTTGCGGCAGCGGTGGCAGATCGCAAAGGAGAAGCAGCACAAGGCTGGGAGTCAGGTAAGGAAAGAAAGGAAATTTCTGGGGGGAGCGAGGATTTCTTTCCTTACCTACCCCGCTTGTTCCGAGGCCACTTTCCATTCAGACGCATTGCTCTTGCCAATGGCCCAACCACCCACTTCAGTGCCCTCCCTCCCCGCGTTCCAGCGTTCCACCTGCTGCTTTGGTGGCTCTGTAGGCAGAGCTGCGAAGTTCGCTTCTTTGTCAGAGAAGAGAACTTCACAGCTCTGCCTACAGAGGCACCAAAGCTGTAGCTCAGGGGTGCTCAAATTATGGCCTGACCTCTTTTTATCTGGGCTGCCTTAACCTCCTGGGCAAGCCGTCCAATCGTGAGGAGAGGGTGGGTGGATAGTGGCAAGAGCCCCAGCCAATGGCGGGATGGCTAGTTGGTGGGAGAAGATGTTTTTTTCCAGTTTTTCCCTTGCGCGCCCAAGGGTGCGCTTGCATTTCAGCCATGCCCCCTTCCTCTCCTCCTCTCACCTATTTTCGTTTTACCTCGGGGCCGGACTGAGAGGTTCAGGTCTCACTTGCAGCCTCAGCCTCGCTTAGGGCAGCCAAGCCTGTTGATGACGATGCCACTGCTGTTGCTACTTCTGAGGCGGGTCCCTCGCTAGGCACTATGGAATGCGAGCCCCAGCCTCTGCCACTGCTGCCATGCCAGCCGAAAGGAAACTGGTGCCGCCAGCCCTCAACATCACCACCACCGCCGAGGGACCCAGCCCCACTGGCGGTTGGAGTGGGGCTGCTGGAGTGGAGGGCCAGTTACAGGTCTGAGGGGAGCAGGCGAAGGGCGAGATATTTGTGAGGGGCGGCTGGGGTGAGCGAGAAAAAAGGAGGAGAATTTGCTCCTGGAAGGTTATTTCAGGCTTGTGAAGGGTTGTGTGGAGCTGAGGCGATGAAAGGTCAGGCAAGCTGCTGGGAGGGAGGATGCAGTCGGCCTTTGGAGGAGCATCCCGATCCATGAACGGGGGTGCTGTGTCCAGGTGAAGCCCCAAAAGGTAGGCAAAACTGGAGATGGTGGAGCAGCTCGGAGGAACTGGGAATGCTGGTGCTGGTGGTTGAGAGAAACTTCATTGGCCTTTAGGGTCCAGGAAATGGTGGAAGAAGGATGGGGGCATTGGGATATGCCCCGTGGGAAAGAGGAATGAGGTCCTGCCAGGCAGGTTCTTCTGCCCTGAGACGTTCTGGAATGCCAACCAAGGAGAATATTTCTAGCTAAAATGAAGTTAAAATGAAGGGTCCTTGGAGGGGGTGTCTCTGAGGATGATAGTTTTCTTTCAGAAGTTTCAGAACTCAAAGTGGGATAATAAGTGAATTAATAATGTTACCTAGTTTGGGTCATGAGACGTCTACAACAAAGCCTTAAAGCTCAAAGAGGACCAAGGAACCCACATCTGCCCTCTTCCTCCTCTTCTCCTCCACTCCACAAACCCCATTCTCCTCTGGCACTGCTGATGTTAACTAGTTTGGGTCATGAAACGTCTGCAACAAATGCGGAATGGAAATGGCACCCCTGCCCTGCCCCTTCCTCACCCCACAGGACGAGCCTCCTGTCCACTGTCCCACCTGCCAGAGACCCCCTGGATCTCCCCAACCATGCCCAGCTCCCACAAGCAACATCGAGGTGGCCATGCCCAGCCAGTTTGCCATAACCACGGCAACCACGCCCACCCAGTAGCCACACCCACCCAGCGGGCCATGCCCACCAGGCACCCGACGATAAATAAGTGGGGTTTGGGTTGCAGTTTGGCATTCGGTCGCTAAACGGTTTGCCATCACTGACCTATATTACACCTGTGCATTTGGTTTTTCTTGCCTAAATGTAGAACATTACTTTTTTCATCATTGAATTTCATTTTGTTAGAACTAATTAATGAAACATATTTTTTCCTTTTGCTACTGACTTTATAGATTTACCTTTGAAAGATTAAATGAGTAACCTGCACTTTTGAGTACATGTACAAGGAACTACCTGTTTTTTACATTATTCTCTCATATCAACTTCTCCTCTGTTTATGCCATAAAAGCTGTGGCAGAAGGAAATTCATTAACTGAGAATTTTCAGCCATTTCTACTTTGGGCCAATACATGCAGAGTTGGTTTAGAATCAGTTTAGGCATTTACCTTTTCAGCATCTCAAATTTAATTAAGCATAATGTTTAGAACTAAATTGAGGATTAGATCTATACTTGTATTTATAACTGCATCTATACACACAGAGAGAGCGAGAGAGAGAGAGAGCCTATGTTTTTTACATGACTGGATATTATAGTATCAATTAAGTTTAAAACTGAATAATTAAATTATTGTTATCCAAATCCACTGTCCTACAAGGCAGTATGTAATAGATACAAAAATGTCACATTACAAACACAAAACAAGCACAGAAAAAAGCAAATATTATCTCAATTTAAATGTCTACTTAGTCGTAGTATATTTCATTGATTTAATGAAAACAATTCTTTCTTGTAAGCCTGTCTAGAAGCCCAGTGACCTAATCATGACATGCTATAATAGAGCAGATTAATGTGAAGCAATTTACATTATTGCAAACTTATTCTTATCACTATGCTCATATCGATTCCTTGTTGTTGTTAGCTGCGAAGTCGTGTCCGACCCATCGCGACCCTATGGACAATGTTCCTCCAGGCCTTCCTGTCCTCTACCATCTTCTGGAGTCCATTTAAGCTCACGCCTACTGCTTCAGTGACTCCATCCAGCCACCTCATTCTCTGTCGTCCCCTTCTTCTATTGCCCTCGATCTTTCCCAGCATTAGGCTCTTCTCCAGTGAGTCTTTCCTTCTCATTAGGTGGCCAAAGTATTTGAGTTTTAGCTTCCTATGATGATCGATTCCTATGATGATCATATTTCTTCCTGTTATATTTCAGTAAGAACTGCTATTATTTATAGATTTTAGTCTTACTTGCTATAGAATCTACTACTTATAAAACTCATGAACATCCACATTGATATGGAAGATATAAAGATCAATACGGATTTAACATTCAGAATTCATGAGCAATAATTTAAAATCACTTCCTATTATTATATTCAAAGTAGATCAGGTACACTTTTGCAGGCATTTTCTAAACTGGAATCATGAGACTGGTGCAGTAAAATTCCATATACCCACAGTAGGGACTGCGAAAACTTACCACAGCCAACTCAAAATGGTCAACTCACCATGGCCAACTCACTGCCTACTCACCATGGCCAACTTGCCATGGGACAACTCACCAATGGCCATCTTGCCATAGAACAATGCAAAAATTAAATTTAATTATTTAAAATAATTTTATCAATATTTTAATTTTTGTCATTCACATTTCATTTTGTCCTTCCTTTGCCATAATTTCTTTAATGATTCTATTTCACTATTTCTTCAACATTACTTTAACTCTTGTCCTGTGGCGAGTTGACCATGGCAAGTTGTCATAGACCCGCCACAGTAGCGCTCTATATGCTTGGAAAATTATTCTAGAGAAGTTCTTTGGAGTTAATTTGAGCATTACACTCTTCTGCTGTTACAGTTATTAAAAACAGCCTGATTGTTTTCAGGCTTTTGTGTGAGCCTGAAAAAAGATGTGGTTGCTTTAAGACAGACATGTCAAACACAAGGCCCGGGGGCCAGATGCGGCCCGCGAAGTGGTTTCATGTGGCCCGCGAAGCCATCCTGGAAACAGTGAGGGAACGGCCCCCACTGCCTTGGCCCTGGCCCAGAGACCCTCCTTCTGCCAGAGACCCTCAGATCTGTCCCACTCCTGCCCAGGCCCCCATAGGCACCCTTGATGCGAACGATGTAGAGCTGGCCATGCCCACCCAGTAGGCCATACGCACTCTAGCCACGCCCACCCAGTAGGCCACACCCACCCTGGCCACACCCACCCGGCCACCTGAGGGCAACCACAATGCTGATGCGGCCCTCAATGAAATTGAGTTTGACACCCCTGCTTTAAGAGTTACATTAACTTTTAATGTAAACCATCTTTCCAACAATCATAACCATATTCAGGCTAGTTGTATGGATATCTGAAAAAGGAGTTATTTTAATAAATGTTAAAGAGGTATTGTGCTGATGTGAAATCAAAAGTACTTCTAAACCATTTTCAAAGAATGCACTATACTAATACACAGCAATAATTTTTAATTCTTCAAACACATATTTATAAATTCCACGTTTAAAATCAAAGGAGAAAGAGATGCATATGTATACATAAGATGGCACTATACCAAGAGGTTCATGAGGCAAGGAGTTAAAAATGTTTCAATAATACTGTAAGAGAGCAGACAGCAGTAAAATTATTGCTAAATAATAATTGTTATTGCTAAATGATAAAATACACAAATAACTGTGACACAGAGAAGCTTATATGATACACTGTTAAATGCTTCATCAGGGCACATTCACAACTCTCTAAGTGTAATGCAGCAATAGCAAAGTCACCACAAAGCACATGATCAATGATTCCTGGATATGTTGAATCAGAAGGAATGACAAAGAGAGAGAGTTGCTTTCATTTCCTAACATTTGTCATCTAAAGCGGCACTCTCATTCTGATCGTAGGTATGACTGTAAGAGAACTGCAATTATCACCTGCATTATTCTGAGTAGGGTGACTGTGTTGCCATTTGACAGAATTCTACATCACTGGCCCAAAGGGTGGTGGTTGGGGGAAATACTTGAAAAATATGGTCTTAATTCATACAGGTAGTTTTCAATGTTGGTCCCCAATTGGTACCAGATTCCTGCTGCTAAGGTAAGCAGTTGTTAAGTGAGTCGCATCCAATTTTACAACCTTTTTTGCTACAATTGTTAAGCAGATCACTGCAGTTGTTAAGTGAGTTACTGCAGTCATTAAGCGAATCGACTTCCCCCGTTGACTTCGCTTGTCGGAAGCCATCTGGGAAGGTCACAAATGGTGATCACATGATCCCCAAGATGTTGCAACAGAGACTCCACTTCCTCAGGGTCTTGCGGAAGAACAGGGTAGAACAATGGCTAATGACTTTCTTTTACCAGTCTACTATAGAGAGCATCCTCTCGCACTGTATTGTGGTTTGGTATGCTGGCCTGACAGCCGCGGATAGGAAGATATTACAGAGGGTGGTGAGCACAGCACAAAACATCGTGGGCTATCCCCTGACACCACTGGATGACATTGCCAGGGCTCGCTGCCTTGGAAGAGTGAGGAAAATTCTCAGGGACGACTCACACCCTGGTCGGTACCTCTTTACTCTCCTACCATTGGGTAGGAGATACAGAAGTATAGCCAGCCGTACCAACAGGCTGAAGAACAGCTTCTATTCATGGGCTGTCAGGCTCCTGAATGGGAAATAACTCTATATATAATTGACTTGCGAGGCCGGTGTGTTGTGCAATTAGCTCACATGGTGTAACAAGATGGTGGGTTTGCTGTCACTGTGAGTTGGGGGGGGCATGAAGGGAGGCTCAGCCAATCTCAAGGTATACATGTTGTACTTCGACAATAAAGGTTCATTCATTCAACAATCATCAATACATGCCAGTATCTAACAGTCAGGCTTCAGAGATTTAAGTCCGCATTTGATATATATTTTTTCTTCCATTCAATCGTGTCGGATTTTCAGAAGACTGCTGGGCCAAATCTCTTCAATATTCTTGGCAAGATTTCCTATGGAGACAAGTTGGGTCCTTTCTGCAAATTCACTCCACTGGAGCTCACACAATTTTGAATTTTTAAGAGAAGTTTCCCATTCTGTCTCAAATACCAGGTGGAATATAGAGTACAGCTATCCAGAGACAACCTTTGGTTAAACCTATGTGCTCCTTTTTTCAATTAGCCTAGCACCTTTAATACTGATTGATGACAATAAAAATGGTAAGAAGGAAACAGTAAGACTAGATCACATGTTCTCCAGTAACCGCGCCCAGATAAACAAGGATTAACATCAGGCAAACAATCAAACAAAAAGCAATATCCTAATGAATATGAGGAAACTATGCCCCACCAACACTTGCAGGGCAAACTACTCTACATAAACAGGAAGCAACTCCACTTTGATATTATCTAGTTCAGGGGTAGGCAACTTCGGCTCTTTTATGACTCATGGACTTCAACTCCATGAGTCATAAAAGAGCTGAGGTTGCCTACTCCTGATCTAGTTGAATACAATAATGAAATATCTGCAAGCAAACAACCAAGCTCAGAGAGTATCAAGGACTTCACAGTTTCATGAATGACATATACAGTATTCTCTTACACTCTTAATTATACTTTACAATTTTATAACAACATATACCGGTAGATACAAAAAGTCCTCATTCAGCAAGCATAATTGGAACTGGCAATTTGGCTGTTAAACAAAATGCTTTCTAACCTGAAATCACAAGTTTGCTTATAGATATATTTCAGTTTTCCTTTGCATTATGAACCAGATACTTAGTTATTTTATACCGCAATGGACTGTACCAATGGACTGTACATGAATAAATTGTGATTCATGTAAATACCAATGTGTAATGCAAATACAACCAGTATCGTTATTTTAATTGATACTAGCATGTCAGGTTTTTAAAAGCTTTTCGGTTTGGATCTATCGGACTGCAAACTCTTATTGATAATTTTTGATCAATGCAGAATGCTATGTAAGTGTTTACAATGGCTGTGCTATAAGTATTGTCACAAAAAAGAGCATATTAAAAATGCTGCAGAAAGAGGCAATTGAGATATGACAACAATTTGCATTAAAAAGAGGGAAATTGTCCTAATTCTAGCAGGTATTTATCAAATACTATCATTTAAAAAAAAAACTTTAAACTAACACTGTTGATGTTACCCAGTTTGGGTAATGAAATGTCTGCAAGAAAACAACCAAGCTCAGAGAGCACCACGGGCCCTTCACTTTTAAACTTCATTCAATATTAAAAATAACTTTAATGGGTCACTTAGAAAAAGTGGATACAAGTATCCAACTTGTACAGTTACATAGAGGAGAAACTGGGACTTCCTGTTGTGGGAGCGAATTTGTGGAGTATTCTTCACCACAAGGTATCCATGCTAGGTAGGTTAATTTAAAGAAATGAAACTCTATAAATTACACTTTACATTCCCCACCACCACTTTTTGTGAGGGAACAAAAGTGACAAATTGTGGTGACTTTATAAAATTGTGAAAGCTACACTTATTTATTTATTTAATTATTTAATTATATTTATATACCGCCCTTTCCCGAAGGACTCAGGGTGGTTTACAGGGTGATTAAAACAAAAAATACAAAAGTTAAAAACAGTTAAAAAATTATATCCGTCCCTGAACAAATAAAACCCCAGTTAAAATTAAAATTAAAATTAAAATTCTCAGCCTGGGCCAGAGAGCTCGAAGAGCCAGGTCTTCAGGTCCCGGCGGAATGAACGGAGGTCGGGGGCAGTCCTAAGCTCCACTGGCAGCTTGATGTCGGCAGCAGGTGTTCCCTCAGATAACCAGGACCCAAGCCATTTAGGGCTTTATAGGTCATCACCAGCACCTTGAATTTTTTTTAGAAAATATGTTACCAATCAGGTGTATATTATCAATAAAAATGCATGTTGCTTTTCAAGAAAGTCAATAAAAATGATTGTAAATCAACGTAAGTACAAATCATTATGCAGCAAGATTGGAGAAGGGACTATATCAGCAGGAAAAAACAGGATATAACTTAAATAAATAAACAAATCTAATAAGAATGAATCTTTAAACCACATTAACCATATCTAGAGAAAAGGAATATTTTGTTTGAAGGGTTTTCCCCCATTCCCTTCTCTTTTCCACATCACTTCAGATCTGTTGTTGAAAATACATTTTGGGATCACATATAGAGATTCACAGAATCTTGGGAATAGGTGTCTCAGCTCAAAATCTTTTCAATTTGGTAACAGACTAAGAAACTTTAGCTGCAATATCATATTTTTAATGAAATATCTATTGATGTCATTAAAAAATAAACAGAAAGTGCAGAAAAAAGAAAAAAGAGAGGGAGAATATAGAAACAAACGACTTTGTGAAATAAAATAAAACAAAATACAGGTAATCCTCAACTTACAACAGTTCATTTAGCGACTGTTCAAAGTGAAAAAAAAATGACTTATCATCTTTTTCACACCTACGACCACTGCAGCATCCTCATGGTCACGTGATCAAAATTCAGAAGCTTGGCAACTGACTCACATTTATGACGGCTGCAGTGTCCTGGGGTGCTGTGATTGCCTTTTGCGACCTTCTGACAAGCAAAGTCAATGGGAAAACCAGATTCACTTAACAACTGTGTTACTAATTTAACTGCGGTGACTTAACAACTGTGGCAAGAAAGGTCATAAAATGGAGCAAAATTCACTTAACAAATGTCTCACTTAGCAACAAAATTTGGGGGCTCAATTGTGGTCATAAGTAGAGTACTACTTGTATGTAGAAAATTGCTAGGAAAAGAGGAGTTTGAGAAAGCACTGTTTTGTATATCATCCAGCTTGATGCAAAATTTAGATAAAATAACCTTTACTGTCATTTTTTTTTACTGTGGGCACAACGGCACACATCCAAAATTAAATTTGGTTGCCCGTTCTCAAAGTGAAATACATACATGACACACACCTAAAACATACTATATACAACATATGTATAGACCTACACCCCTACATATACATAACAATAAAATATTAAATACTGTCCATCTTGAATATATAACAGAAGGAGGAAGCTTGAGAGTTCACAAAGTTAATGCTGTATGGAATGAAACTATGGTTGAATCTGGATGTTCTGCTACGGATACCACAAAGCCTCCTCCCAGAGGGTAACAAGGAAAACAGGTTGTGAAGAGGATGAGTAGTGTCCCAGATAATCTTACGGACCCTGCCCAAGCAACACTTCTGTGCTATGTCCTGGATGGAGGGGAGGGAACTGCCAATGATCTTTTCGGCCATTCTCACCACTCTCTGCACCGCCTTCCTGTTTGAAGCAGTGATGGTTCCAAACCAGACTGTGATGCTGTATGACAGGATGCTCTAGATCGTCCCCCTGTAGAAAGTGGTTAGGACAGGGGAAAGAAGATGTGCTTTTCTCATGCAACGCAGAAAATGCAGGCGCTGCTGTGCCCGCTTCACCAGTTTCTCACTGTTGAGCAACCAAGCCAGCCTACTCGTTAGCTGCACACCCAAGAATTTAATGCTGGTAACCATCTCCACAGGTGAATCATTTATGCACAGAGAAGTGTGGCTGTGCCTGCCTTTTCTGAACTCGACAATGATCTCTTTGGTTTTTCCGGTATTTAAAACTAGGCTGTTTTAATTAAAATTCAATTTGCAATTACATTTGCAGTAATTTAAATACTAACCAGGATCAAATTTTGGGGATTCAGGTCAGATGGATCATACTATGATATCATACTATCACTGCAATACTATGAATCAATGTTGAGCAAACAAAGGATAACTGAATGTTGATGGAATAAATATACTATTAATAGCTCTCTACTTTAGGAATATATGCTTTAGGCATTTATGCTGCACAAACATTTCTTTCAAACCATGTTTAGGTTAGATTCCAGAAGTAGTATATTTACATAATGTTTCTTGATAAACAGTGCTTCTATTTATAGTGGAAGCATTTGTAATCAATCTATTTTTAATCAAAATAGAGATATAACATCTTCGGGCAAAATAATTAGGCACTAACTATTAAGCAATCATTTACCTTTCATTTGAAAAATCAATGCGTCTTTTAATCAGCAGTAGCTATACTCCAGGCAAAATGAGGTGCTATATTGTTTTTAAAAGCTGTTTGGATGCACACTGTTCAGACAGTTTTTAGAGCAGAACTGTAATAACAGGCATCCACTTTGATTCAAACTTTGCTACTGATTCAGTGATGATTTTGATGCCTAATTTCCTAATTAAACAGAATTGAGAAATTCTATTTAAAAGTCAGTCATATAGCAGTATAAGAGTCTACGTGCAGAGGAAGAATATGATATTTCAAAGTAGGGAGATGAGCAGTTCCAAAATGCAATAAATAAAAATAAAATTAAAAAAGATTGTTAACTGAGCCACATAGTTTCCATTTAAATCCCAGCTCAGCTATAGTTGAAAGTTATGGTTTTATTTACTTACTTATTAAATTTATTTGCTGCCCATCTCACAAGACAATTATTTTTTTATTTTTTGTTAATCTTTGAAGGTCCTATAAGATTCTGTCATTTAATTCAGAGTTTTCAACAAAAGCACCATTCAGTAATGGCAGACAACCTCAGTCATAATACCAATGAAGTTCAGCTCAAGGGTAGATGACCTGATTCGCAGCATCCTCAGCCAGTACAGCCAATGTCAAGAGACAGTGGGAAATATAATTCAAACAACTGGATTGCCTATTGCTGCTTAAATAAGTGTCCAGTGAACACATGGACTATTTCCCTCAAACTATCCCAGAATAACTAGTACATGGAAGAGTTTCTGTGATTAAAAAAAAGACTAGAAAGAAAATGGTGGAACAGACAAAAAACACTACTAGTATTTTGGGAATATTTTTTTCCCCCGGAACATTTTATATTATTAGATTACCACTCAGTAAAGAGGATCAACGTAAAGAGATCTCAGTAAAGAGAAGCAACACACTCTGCCTCATCAAGAACATAACAACATAACAACATAACAACTAAGGAGAAACTTCCTGACAGTTAGAACAATTAACCAGTGGAACAACCTGCCTCCAGAAGTGGTGAGTGCTCCAACACTGGAAGTTTTTAAGAAGAGACTGGACAGCCATTTGTATGAAATGGTATAGGGTTTCCTGCCTGAGCAGGGGGTTGGACTAGATGACCTCCAAGGTCCCTTCCAACTACTTCTTCTTCTTCTTATTATTATTATTATTATTATTATTATTATTATTATTATTATTATTATTATTATTATTAATTATTTAATTCACTTGCACTGTTTTATGTTTACATGTTTGATGACAATCAGCCTTATGTTTATAAGTGACAGTTTTCCTACTAAGCACCTGCATGTCATAAGCATTTGAATTAAAATTACCATATTAAAATCAAATCTGATGTTTTTTAATTTTTATTTGGTGTGCGTTGGAAGAGGGGTAGTCTTATACGGCGAGTATAGCCCAAACCCTATAATTTAACAGGAAATGTAGGGGGTCATCTTATACGCCCAGTCGTCTTATACGCTGGAAAATACGGTAATCTTAAATATGATCTTCCCCATTTTTCTCGGTTCAACTCTGCAGTCACACATTAAAAGTGAATATAGATGCATGGTATAATATAAGAGAAAGAGCCCTGTTCATTTAACTCATCATGGGTGACAAATAGAAATGATCTCCAATACCAAGCAAGGGAAAAGGTGACACTCAACACACACTAAGACTAACATGCGTTGTGATGTTGTTATGTTCTTGATGAGGCAGAGTGTGTTTATTGAGTAACAACAGAAGCAGCCCTAGTGGCTGCTGAACAGGTATATATACACAGTCGCCTCTAGGTGGCAACCAATAGGTTTAAAGTACTAACAGTTTCCCACCCAAAACATAATTAACAGCTTGGAGACAGCCAGTCTGGGTTGCAGTTAACACAAACTGTTAAGTACAGCAATTAAGGCACAGATTGAGCAACTGATTTCAGCAGTTGAGGCCAATACATTACAGATGTATAATGATTTTTAAGACCCAATCACTTTTATAATATTATTTGTAAGATTCTGTAATACTTCTGTCAGCCTATTAAGTCTGCCTCCACCCTTAACATTTTAAATGAATCATGCACTATTAAAAACTCCCTGCGGTATCATACATATGGTTTTATCTGGTGTACTTCACTACTCAGGGAGCTACAGCTGCATCTAGCTCTTCACAGGAATGCTTACAATACTTCCATTGTTCATGAAAAAAACCAAGCATCATTAGCAAATGAACAGACAAATAACTAGCTTGGGGGCTCTCCTTGATTACAAACTGTCAGTAGAGGCACAGCAAGCTTCAGTAAGAAGAAGCGCCTATGGCTGGTACACCATTTCCAGCCCTATCTGGATAGAGACAGCTTAGCTTCAATAACTGATGCTATAATAAACTCTGCACTACTGGAAAAAAAACTTTTGAACAGTGACTTGAAGACAGCCCAGGAACTGCATCTGGTATAAAACTAGCTTGTTACTTAGAGGAGGGCTAAAAAGGATACATAATTCTGGGTCCTGTGCTAATGTGCTGGCTACCTGTAAGCTACCAAGCTTAAATGAAGGCCTAAGCAGCTTAAGATCCAAAAATATAAAATACTGCTTCTCCCAGTATTAACCAACTAATGAGCTAAAATCAGGGGAGACCACAACCTGTGGCCTCAACTGTTAGATGTGACTCAGACTATCCTTCTGATATCCCAAATTCTATTTTACTGTGTAGTGAACATGGTTAGTCCAACTGTGTATTGTTTTAAAAATCAGCTAAAGGCATTTGTACATCCTGGTATTTGCAAAATAGCTACAGGTATTGCCCCAAGACGAGACTATTTTTCCACTGAGCTCCGTTTTAAACCCTTATATTATCATTTTTTTTACTGTCTTGTTTTATAGAACTCTTTGCCTGCATACTATTCATAATAGTCTTGTCCTATTAATCTTAAAATATTAGCCCAAGTTTAAGTATTATTATACACTGAGATCAAATTGGCTGGAAAACAGGGCTGGGGAACTACAACTCCTAGATTTTCCGCCATGATAAATATATCTGTTGGGAAATATAATTGTTAATTATATTTAGCAATAATTCAGCAATGTCTGGAGGGTTCCCAAGAACTGAATTTAGAGTTCCTTTATTTTGCAAAGTATTAGGTGTGTTCACTGTATTGTGTTAGATGTAAAGGCAAGACAAAAATATGATAATAATAAAGTGCTCTGGAACTTTGGAATTCCAACAGACAGGTACCTGCCACATAACAACCCACTTAACAATTGTTGATAAGACAGACAAAAGTCTGGATAGTGAACCTATAAATAGCAGAATGGAAGAGAAAGAAGTGGAAAAAAACCACAAAATACAAAGACCCGCAAATAGAAGTAGAATGATTGTAGCAAAAGAAAGTACAGAAATTACAAGTAGTAATAGGCACCTTGGATGCAATCCCCAAAAGTCCTGAGCCTCACTTGTGTAGATATCCCAGACTCCCAAAAGACCTTTTTGATTCCTATATTAAAAGTTATAAAGTTCTGCATTCCTGAGTTGTAGTGATAAATCTCTTTACACTTGTTCATAATTGTCCTTGCTTCAAGATAAAACCTCTGCCTTCCCCAATTATAATTATGAAGTCTGCATTCCTGTGATATACCTTTGTCCCCTGCTTCATTTATAACAAGACTTGTTTCATGTAATTGCCCATGCCTCAAGATATGGCTTCCTGTCTCCTGAAATTGTCTCTGCTTCAAGATTATGTCTTTCAAGTCATGTCTTCCTGTGATAACCTTTTGTCTTCCCTGTTAGCATTTGTATATGGCCCTGTCTCCTGCAATTATCTCTGCCTCAAGTTATGTCTTCCTATGATAATCCTTGTCAACTTTGTTAACATTTGTATAAGATAGCTATGCATTATTGTTTCCTGTAATGACCTTTGCCCTCTTCATTAGCAGTTCTCTGTTAGCATAAACTATGTTTTATTGTTTCCTGTGATGACCTTTGCTCTCTTCATTAGCGGATGTATGCAATGAGTTATGTTTTCCCTTTGACCTTCCATGAGTGTGTTTCCCCCCCTCCCAAATGAAACAGCCTAATAAAAGGAGGGTGTATGGAGCTGTTCGGGGGCAAAACATCTACCCCGGGCACTCTGTGCTCTCTCACCTTGAACAAACTTGTGTTGGTGCCTCAGCTTGTCAAAGGACTCTGCTCCTGAACCATCGCAGTTCCCAAGTGTGACCGTTGGAACGTCCGGCACACTGGGTCGGTGGCAAAGGGCAAGATCCTTCCATATTCAAGGTGTTCACCCTTGCGAGGGTCCCTCTAAATTCTCACCCCTGTTACGGGGCTCTAAGAGTTGAGGCCAGAACCCAAATCAACCGCTCAGCGCAACACACTTGAACACCATCAATACTGACAAAAATCACCACTAGCCAATTGCAAAATGCAGCTTTACTTGGAACAGTTTATATCTTGTGATGATAACTTTATAAAAAATGATAACCATAAAAAACAACATCTGCCTATCTCAGGTCCTTGGGAAAAACTCAGCAGGTGGATAAGAATGCCAAATCTAGCCTAAACAACTGGCAACGAACAACAACAACAATAATAATAATAATAATAATAATGATTGTGCAGACATCCATAATAACATAAGGCTGTCAAGAATGAGGAGATCCTATATGTCCAACAAATAACCTTAAATATCCTCCCCAAAAAGTCAACATAAAAGTCAACATAAAATTTCTGTCACTAAATTCCAATCTAAATTCTTACAAAACATTTTATATGGTTTAAGGATGGTCTTCCAATTCCATGTCAAAAACCAGTTTTATGGGCATGCAAAATGGCATAGTACATTATATTCACCAAACTCACCCACTTGGTTATCAGAGTCTTTCTGAACCATCTTGCCAATTAAAATTCTATGCTGGGGGGGAGGGGGAAGGTAATCCAAGACAGTCTCTTGCCTTATATTACGTACTTGGAGCCCTGGTGGTGCAGTGATAAAAATGCAGTATTGCAGGAAAACTCTGCCCATATAGCCTGGAGTTCGATCCTGGCGGAGCTCAAGGTTCACTCAGCCTTCTATTCTTATGAGGCTGGTAAAATGAGGACCCAGATTGTTGAGGGCAATATGCAAATAACACTTCTACATTGTAAACCATCTAGAGAGTGCTATAAAACACTATGGGGCAGTATATAAGCCTAAATGCTATTGCTAAATGCTATTGCTTCTTCTGATATCAAAACCTAATACATGTAGTGTACAACTGTACTTCTGCAAATTTGTTCCTTATGCGCTGCTTTGAGCTTAAATTAGATCTATCTGGAGAAACAATACTAATGATATGAGAAATGTTTACAAAAACAAGGAAACAACCACAGTACATCTACTATGCTACATAACATCTACGACACTTTGCTTTGAAGGAATCTTATCAATTTTCAAGGTGTACTGCTTGATCATGAAAATATTAGCTAGTTCCTCTTTGAAGAATTCCCTTTACAGGCAATTCCTTTGACTGGGGTAGTTAAGACTCCTGCTAAACATTAATCTATATCTTCAACTGCAGTCTTTGCTTTCAATTTCATTCCATAGCCTTATAAACCATAATATAAAGAAATGTAGAGCCGTATATCACTGTTTTCTACAACTAAAAACATGTTACAGCTAAACTAATAACTATGCTTAGGAGAACATGACAAAGCCATGACAAATCTAGACAGCACACTAAAAAGCAGAGACATCACCCTGTCAACAAAAGTCCGTATAGTCAAGGCTATGGTCTTCCCAGTTGCAATGTATGGCTGTGAAAGCTGGACCATATGAAAGGCTGAGCGCCAAAGAATTGAAGCCTTTGAACTATGGTGCTGGAGAAGACTCCTGCAAGTCCCTTGGACTGCAAGGCGATCAAACCGGTCAGTCCTAGAGGAGATCAACCCTGACTGCTCTTTAGAAGGCCAGAGCCTGAAGCTAAGACTCAAATACTTTGGCCACCTAATGAGAAGGAAGGACTCACTGGAGAAGAGCCTAATAATGGGAAAGATTGAGGGCAAGAGAAGGGGATGACAGAGAATGAGGTGGCTGGATGGAGTCACTGAAGCAGTAGGCGTGAGCTTGAATGGACTCCAGAAGATAGTAGAGGACAGGAAGGCCTGGAGGAACATTGTCCATAGGGTCGTGATGGGTCGGACACGACTTCGCAGCTAACAACAAGGAGAACAAGTCATGATATTAAACAATGGGCTGCAGTGATTCAATATGCTATCTATTGCGAACTAATTATTTCCAATTTGTCTGGCATCATATGCTTCACCAAGTTTTTTAACCATGCTTTATAGGCAACCAAATGAAATGCCTAATTGCAGCTATATTTAGTGGATTGAATGTAATGCAGCTAGTCTAAAAATTTAAAGCACAACTTGTAACCAAGGCTTATTTGTGACCTACCTGTTAAGCTGTGGCTTTAAATGTCATTTGAATGCAGCCTAAAACTAGTTTGGGGGAGGGAGGGGGTTTGTGCCTTCAGGTCAGGGTTGATTGCTAATGACTGCCTGGACTATTCTGTATTTTCAAACAAAAAATAATAATAACAGGGGAGATCCGAAAATCACATGAAACTAAAAACCAAGTAAATCGCATGATAAAAGTATTATGTATACATTAGGTAATGATAAATTATAGTGAAGTGAGGCCTCATAAAAAGGGGGAAAAACCTGCCAGTTCCAAGACACAAAGCTATACAGCCCACTGCTTACTGAACACACACACACACACACATGTGTGTGTGTGTATGTGTATATGTATATGTATGTATGTATGTATGTATGTATATATATATATATATATATATATGTGTGTGTGTGTGTGTGTGTGTGTGTGTGTGTGTGTGTATGTATGCACACACACACACATATACACACACACACACACGCACACACACACACGTACCAGGCTGTGGTATGCCAGCAACCAGTCCACACAAACAAGGAAATCCCCATCCGCAGGATGCAGGCAGCACACAAAACCATGCCCCCTCCAGTCTGTGGAAAAGCCTCTCTCCACGTAACCAGTCCCTGGTGCCCAAAGGTTTGGAGACCTCTGCTGTAGAGGGTGAACTAGAATTATTAATACATGAAAGTAGATAGTGCATGATATAATTGGAATTACTGAAACTTGGTGGAATGAGACCCATGCGTGGAACACACTGATAGAAGGATATAAACTGTTCAAAAAAACCAGACCCCACAAAAGAGGAGGTGGAATTGCACTATATGTAAAAGGCCACTATATTGTTACAGAAATGCACAAGACCCAAAACAAAAACCTCCTAGAATGCGTATGAGTCAATATAATAGAAAAAAATATTAATGCATTGCCATAGGAATATACTACAGGCCTCCCAACCTAGCAGAAAAAAATAGATGTGCTTTTTGCTAACCAATTAACAAACATATGTAGGAAACACACTACAATAATAATGGGAGACTTCAATTACCCTGATATCAACTGAAAGACTAATTCTGCACCAAGTGGGAAAGATTCCTTGGATGAAAATCCTAAAGTGGAAAACAACTGAAGAAGCTTGGGAAACTCTGTAAAAATATGATCATAAAAGCCCTATCCAGCACAATACCACTGAAAAAGAAAATCAAGAAAACTAACAAGAAACCAGCATGGCTGCACAAAGATCTCTCTGCTAAACTCAAAGACAAAACAGATAACTACAAAAAATGGAAAGAGGGACACATAACTAAGGCAGAATATCAGCAGATAGCCAGAATCTGCAAAGAAGTCAGGAAAGCAAAGGCTCAGAATGAACAAAGACTTGCAACAAAAATCAAAGATAACAAAAAAAAAGTTTATTTCAACATATAAATAACAAGAAAAGAAATCAAGGAAACAGCTGGTCCAATAAGAGAGAAGACGGCAAGGAAGTAACAGGCAGTAGAGAGAAAGCAAAGCTACTTAACTCATTCTTTGCATCGGTCTTCACACAAAAAGAAATTATAGCTGAACTCACCAAAAACATAACTGAAAAATACAGGCTAGAAATAAAAGCTAAAATAAAACAAAAAAATGGTATGAGAACACAAGTCTGATCTTGATGAACATAAATCACCAGGACCTGACAGACTACACCCCAGAGTTCTGAAAAATCTGGCAGATATCATTTCAGAAACACTGTACCAAGGTCTCTTCCAACATTATTATTATTATTATTATTATTATTATTATTATTATTATTATTATTATTATTATTATTATTATTATTTTGATCATCGCACAGTCAGCCAGACTGGATTTGGCATTTTTGTCTACCTATCGAGTCCTTACCAAGGACCTGGGATAGGCAGATGTGGATGTTTGATGGTATTACAGATATCGTCGCAGGATGTTGGATTTGATCTGTAATAACAGATCATTATTTCTGTTTTCAGTCACTGTGTATTTGTAACGGGTAAACACCTTTTCTTCCAGTAGTTCTGCAGCTGCTGGCCTTGGTTGCTCAGCCAACAGTCCTGAGTCCTGTAACCCATTTTTCACCAGATATCTAGGAACTCCGACATCTAGCATGGACCTTGTTAACCTGGGTGACATCCGAGCTGGTATGGCATTCTGAAATTTACGTCTCACCATATTTTTTATGGGAGAGACACTCTTTGTCTGACTCTTCTGATGAGACCTGTCCAGTATGGTTGAACCTCTGGCATAGCTCTCATCTTCCTCACAGTACACAAGCCCCACAACCACGTCAAGGTAATGCCTCACTGGGGAATAATAATAATAATAATAATAATAATAATAATAATAATAATAATAATAATAATAATAATAATAATAATAATAATAATAATAATAACAACAACAACAACAACAATAATTTATTTTACCATATCTTTCAAAAATCCTGGAGCACGGGAAACTAACAGAGGATTGGAAAAGAGTTGATGTGGTTCCCATTTTCAAAAAAGGGGGGAAAAAGAGACCCAGGAAACTACAGACCAATCAGCCTAACATCAATACCCGGCAAGATACTGGAAAAGATAATCAAAAAACAGATCTAGGAACATCTAGAAACAAACAAAGTTATAACAAGAAGCCAGCACGGGTTTGTTAAAAACAGATCATGCCAAACCAATCTTATTTCATTCTTTGATCAAGTGACTAAATTGGTGGACCAGCAGAATGCTGTGGATGTGATATACTTGAACTTCAGCAAGGCATTCGACAAAGTAGACCACAACCTATTTCTTGGAAAGCTTAAGAACAGTGGAATAGACAGCACTATCATCAGATGAATTTTTAATTGGCTGACAAACTGCACTCAAAGGGTAGTCCTTAATGGTACTACATGTACATGAATGGAAGTAAGCAGTGGAGTACCATAAGGTTCTGTCCTAGGCCCAATACTCTTCAACATCTTCATAAATGAGCTAGATGAGGCAATAGAAGGGGAAATTTGCAAATGACACTAAGCTGACAGGAATAGTCAACACCCTAGATCAGGGGTGTCAAACTGCCGGCCTGTGGGTCGGACACATCATCAGGAAACCATGCCCAACCCATTACCGGCAATGGAGAAAAAGCTCCGATACGTCGCACGACGTCACGTGACATCGTGAATTTGACATGTCTGCCCTAGATGATAGGGTCAAGATTCAGAGGGATCTTGACAGACTAGAACACTGGGCCCTTTCTAACAAAATGAAATTCAACATAGAGAAAAGTAAAGTCTTACCCTTAGGCAAAACCAAAAGTACACATATAGACTGGGTGAAACCAGGCTTATTAGCAGCAACTGTGAGAGGGATCTTGGAGTCTTAGTGGACAGTCAATTAAATATGAGTCAACAGTGTGCGGCGGCAGCCAAAAAAGCCAATGCAATCATAAGTTGCATTAAGAGGGATTCAATCAAGATCACGTGAGGTACTAATACCACTCTATAAAGCCTTAGTAAGACCACACCTAGAATACTACAATTTTGGTCTCCACACTATAAAAACGATGTTGAAACTCTGGAGAAAGTGCAGAGAAGGGCAACAAGGATGATTAAGGGACTGGAGGTTAAAACATATGAAGAACGCTTATAGGAACTTGGCATGGTTAGTCTAGTGAAGAGAAGTATAGTTCTCTGTATAGTTCCACTTAGAACTCAATAATCTTGTTCAGATGACAATGCTAATCTATTCTCTGATTAACCTTAGTGTGTCATTTAAATAAGGACCATGCATCAGAACACCTCTGGTTTCTCCTTAGCTTACCTTAATTTTGATTCTGGGTATCATTTCTGTCCAGAAATGCATCTAATGAGAGTTAACAAAAAATAATTCTACTTTTCTGCCGCCAGACAGAGTCCCTGCGATCAGCCAGTGAAGATATGGATTTGTATTTTTGACAAATGAGATACAGGAAGCTATGACTGGCCAGCAATTTGAAAAATAACATGGATATTGACCAAGGAGTTACAAACGTCTTCATGATTAACATTTAAGACATAAAGTAAGGGCAAAATCATATTTTTAGTCTGTCTGCACTCTAAGACAGGCTGAGCCTAGAAATTAAGTTGGAAGCAAATTTTATACAGGTAAGAGTTGGTTTGCAGTTTTATCATCAACGTTTTGAGGCATGTCAGAGTAAACCTCTTAGGCAAGCTTACAAAGCAAAAAGTCTTGTATTGCCTATCGTGTTTTTTTTAAGAAAGTAGTATATTTACAACCTCTGCCCCAAAAGACATGCTGCTGAGCACTTCCAAGATGTGCAGCCACCTCCCGCGCTCCCATGACTTATTAGCCACAGAACAGCTGATTTTAATTTATCAACATGGTCCTTTTCCCTTTCCTGCTGTTAGAGAATACTTAAATGAGCATGCTTTGCAAATGCAATCTTGTCAGATAATTTGCTGCTGTGTTGTAAAATACAAATTTACCAATTCGCATTTTATCTGCAACAGAATATATAACCAAGCCATCACCGTCTAATAAAATCAAAATAATGGAAACTGACTACTATCCTAAAAATACTTATTAGGAAGCTAGCCTCACTGAACCAAATGACAAAATCATCAAATGTTTATTTGGATGTAATTATTAGTCAGGTCAGTTAAGCAAAGTTTTGAAAGATAAGTATTAGACTAAAAGAATTAAAAACTACAAAAGCAACAACATGTAAAAAATCTAAAACAATCTTTCCAACCTACTTAAAAATACAAAATGCCCAAGAGTTTTTCCTTTGAGCAAAAGAAAGTGTGGGCACAAACAAAAAAATTGGGGAAGCACTTCCAAAGACGGTGTACCACAAGGAAGAGGTGCTTCCTCTTGTACCTGAATATGCAGTGTAATTTAATGAATATACTTTCAGAGGAATCTTTGCAGATAGCCTAAGGATCTGGTCAGATATACAGAAGAGATCTTCCATTAGATTCTGGCCCCAAACTATCTGAGATTTTAAACGTATACATTAATATTTTGAGTTTGGTGCAGAAAAGGGCTTGGAACCAAACAGCGCACTAGAATCATATAACAGTTATTTTGGACAAAGCACAGTTTGAAAACCATTTCATACATATCATTCAGAGCTCAAAGCAACAGAAGCTATCTACTCTTCTCATTGTAGTAATGGATCCAGGAGCACATGGGTAAAATTAGAATGAAATTCCCTCCAGAATAGGCTAAATATCACTCAACTAGAGAATGAACTACCCACCACTTGTAATTCTTTCTCTGGACTGACCTTCAATTTATCAATTCGCATCCAGTCCATTATTCTGCTCAGATATCGATATCCACCACCTCACCTGGGTTAGATGAGAAGGAGAAATGAAATTGGGTGGCCATCCTCATATAGCATTTTCACTTGTATTTCCAAATAAAGTTTACATACAACTACTGGAGAAAGTGAACCAAAGGGCTTACCAGGACTCAATATAAATTGCCAGGGAATATAAGCAGGAAACTTTTTGGCAATGGATGTTTAGGTAGACTCTCTATTCTCATTCCACAGTTGATCCAGACATATACCATACTCAAGGTTAGTGAAGATTTATGAGAGGCCCAAGTGAAATCTAACGGTTGTATACCTCTTTTCTTTCAGCACCATCATCGAGTCTGACTAAAACATTTTTTCCCCAAGAGTATTTAGAATTTATCACTAACCAGTCATCTAACAATGCTTCCTTAAGAAGAGGATGATAATAATTGCTCTGAGGTTGTCCTCCACTTCTGGGTCCAAAGATTTCTTCAAGGATATTCCAATGCTGCCTCTTTTCAGAATGACAATACAATCTCATTTCAAAACAAGGACTAAACTCTCTTGGTTCCTATCAGCCATTTCATTCTTACTAAATTATAGCAAGCTAAAAAATGGTATCATGCACGCAAGAGCTAAGGTAAACTTATACAAGGGTATTTTCTAAAACTTTAAACGTCAACCAAACTCAAGCAGAGTAGACAATGAGTATCTCCATTCTAATGGAATTACATCAAAAATGGTGTCAACGTTTTGTTAAATAGGAGCAATTTTTAAGTTGAAGGATTTTGCAAATTATTACAGTTAACCATTGAGAATATGGCCAAGTCCCTTTCAGGAACAAGTCATAATAAATATTTCAGTATATAAAATAGCTTCACCAGATGATGCTGCAAAATGCTGTGGAACTGAATCACTCTCATTATATAAGAACAGACTTCATAAAAAGCTATAATTCAGGATTTTTCTTTTATGTGTCATCAATTGAACCCTAGAGTTTCAATAGGGGTTCTATGACAAATTAAGGACCAAAAAAAAAACCACCACAAAACCAAATGCGAGCTCCAATTTTTTTATGGTATAGCAAAAAGGGCAGGGCTTATAAGCTAATATTCAGGACCTCCATTCCTGGGGTAGTATGAATGAGCATACTTGCTTTGGTGCTTGATTAGAAATCTGAGGATTTTTTTCTTTTAACTAAAAGATTCTGCAGCCTGAAAAACTTTGAAACCAACTGCTCTAACTCATGTTCACTCAGGTTCAGTAGCTGCATTCCTGTTGACTTTATTGCCCAAAACGTATCTAAATCTGTCAAGGAAAAATGATGCCTGCTCAATTATCTGAGTAAATGTCATATTGGAATACTAGACATACCAATTGGAAAATCCCATGGGGCCCTAGCAGCAAATTTAAAATGATTAGAGTTGATTACTTTCAATGAAGCAGATATAGAGATTCAACATCTGAGCTTTCAGGGCCACAGACAGACCTGATATCCCTGGAATGATGTCTAAAATGTGTCATCAGATTAATATTTTTAATAAGACATAAGGGATTCAATGTTATTCAATGTAAAACTGGAGAGTAACCATATCAACCGCATTTAATTTCAGTTACCGTATTTTCCGGCGTATAAGACGACTGGGCGTATAAGACGACCCCCCAACTTTTGAGGTGATTTTCATGGGTTAAAAAGTCATCTTATACGCCGGAAAATACGGTACATGAAATGAGCTTTATCTTTGTAGGTCCTTCAGAGACTACCTGTAGCTAGTATTTGGATAGTATTTATGGCATTTGCTCAAATACTATAGGGAAATCCCACTGCATGTGCGTATTGTCCCAGGTAGTTACTTGTATCCACACTGAGGAATGGGTTGTTACGCTGAATATATTCTATTAGAAACACTTATTTCTGAAATTTCATTCTGTGCTAAATCAAACCTGCTTTTCATTACATCTTCCAATAAGTTACCTGTTCATATCTCAGATGATCAAAATGACTCTACTCTTTGTCAGAATACAAAGAAGCATAATTATCTCAAAATGTTTAATTACTGTAATGTACTTTGAACCTACTGGTTAGTGACCAATTTAATTACAAATGTTAGTATTTTGAGTGCTATCATTCTACTAGTAATCAGTCAAAAGCAGAGGGCAACCAACTTAAGATCACTTGTAAATAAATGTTTTGTAATCATACAGCCACTGTATGTACATTATTAACTCATCTATAAATGCAACAATGCAATGCAATAATGGCAGATGTTTTGGCTTCTTTCTTTTCACGTTAGAGCCAAACTTTCTCTTTTAGCTAGGTTAACACTGTTATCTATTCTATGGCATCAAATAAAACACTAGCCCCAATGTCTTAACTTCACAAAAGGGAACTAGTGCACTTTGGAAAATTTCTACAAAAGTCCCAGAAGTTTTTACCACGTTTATTTATTTTGCACGTATACCTTCCCAAGTACCAGAAGCTTATTACTACAGGTAGTTGTCAACTTACAACAGTTCATTTAGTGACCGTTCAAAGTTACAATGGCACTGAAAAATGTAACTTATGACCATTTTACACTTACGAACTTTGAAGCATTCCCCATGATCATGTGATCAAAATTAAGATGCTTGGCAACTGCTTCTTATTTATGATTGTTGCTGTGTCCCAAGGTCATGTGATCACCTTTTTCAACCTTCTGACAAGCAAAGTCAATGAGGAAGTGAGATTCACTTAACAACCAGGTTACTAACTTATGAACTGCAGTGATTCACTTAATAACTGTGGCAAGACAGGTTGTAAAATGGGACAAAAGTCACTTAATAAATGTCTCACTTAGCAACAGAAATTTTGGGCTCAATCTTGGTCATAAGTCAAGGACTACCGATAAATGACAATATAAATGTTTTGTGTTGTGTTCTGAAACACCTGAAATCAAAAAACCAGGACACACATAAGTGGAAGTACAGTGCCACAAACTACCATACAGGTAAGCCTTGCTTCTGTTTATTAATTTTTAAAGATAGAACCTCAATTTTTTACTATCACTATACGAATACAGTACACATTTGTCATTTTACTCTTGCTTGTGTGCTTTACGGGTATATCGTATTCAATCATTGTTAGCGAAAGACCAGAGAGCAGTAATGGAATATTTAGATGACAAAATGTAAAATTGGTAATTAATAGCAGAGCATCAAGTGATTCTGGCTGCACAAGTAGAAGCTATCAGTGTTACCCCTCAAACTACCTTCCTTTGAAGTTCAGATATAAAGAGAAAGGAATTCAGGGCACCTTAAGTCTTTTCCTAATCCATCCTATATTTCACTACTTATCCTATATTTCACTACTGGTAAATACGTATAATGCAAATAAGCTTTTCCATCAAGTTCTCCACTTTGCTTTTCAAAATAAGGAAAGCTATGCATCCCTTATGAAGTTACGAGACATTTAGTACTCTGAGGGCTCCACCCTTCTTCCTAGTCCTTACTGATCTCTGTCCTACTTCACACCAACATATTCTATAGTTTAATGGCTTGGGACTGTAACCAGCTCATTTCCTAACCGTGAAGTCTCATTTTGAGTAGAACAATGCTATTTCCTTGTAGAACAGATCCTGAGTCCAAGAAAGAGATATGGCAAGCCATTTTATTCCCCCTCCTTTTATTACTGCTACATCACACAAAGGTTTACTTAAAAGCTGAACATTTCCTGATAATTTAAAACCACAATTTTGCCTTTTGCTTTTTACTCACAAGTTTGGTCTCATATACAGGTAGTCCTTGCCTTACAATAGTTCATTTAGTGACCAACTGAAGTTACAACGACAGTGGGAAGAGTGACCTATAACCATTTTTCACACTTACAACCATTGCAGCATCTTCAAGGTCATGTGATCAAAATTCAGACACTTGACGACTCGTATGTATGAAGGTTACATTGTCCTGGAGTCATGTGGTCACATTTTGCAACCTTCTGGGCAGCAAAAGCCAGATTTACTTAACAACTATGTTACCAACATAACAGCTGCAGTGATTCACTTAACAAGAAAGGTCATAAAATGGGGCAAAAATCATTTAACCAATGTCTCACTTAACAGAAATTTTGGGCTCAATTGTGGTCGTAAGTAAAAATACTACCTGTATCTATTGCAGTATTTTGCTCACTTCCACAAAAATCACATGCTTGGATATAACATTAGTACATTACTAAAATGTTAGTATCTAATTTAGTAATTTTTGATTAAAATACACAAAGTAGAAACCAACAATGGACTGACAACAAACATTACTGAATTAACCCAATCCTTCTATGAAATCACTATTTGGATTATTAAATGAAACAAGTGGAGAATCAGAGCCTCTATGCATGACATTTTGGGATTATATAGATTATTAACTTAATATATTAAGTTACAACATATTAATTACCTTGCTATGGAAACATAGTAAGAAACAACAACTTCATGGGTTGCTCAGAGTTCACTACCTTATAGTTCTGTGACCTTAAAAAAAGCTGCACAAGGTAAGAAAAACAACACAACTTGTTGCTTTAGAACCTCCTGCCTTGAGCATGACCAGCAAAATCCCAACATAACTTATAGTTGTGTAACTGTAATGTGTCATGTGAAATAAAAATATAAAATATAAAAGAAATAATTATAATAACAATTCAATTTCCAATCCATTCAAGGTTTAAAGTTAAATCAGACTGAGATAATCCACACACACTGCAGTGTATCTCTGGCCCAACATTCAAACACTATCTTTCCGATAAGGTTAGAAGGGTTTCAAGGAAGTGTAAGCAGATTTCAGGCTTGACTAACTCAGTAAACTATGTATTGTTTTTTCCTTTTACAATGGGTTCACACGTCACATTAACCCAAAAAGAAATGCCATCACATTTTCATATAATTGGCAAACTGGAACACTCATATTCAGTGCAAAATTCTAGTCCTTCTTTAACAGTGATGTGTAGAGGGTGGCCATTTTGTTTCTTTTTCAAAGGAACAATGGGATCTGAAAAATTATTTTACTCCACCATGACTTGATTTCTCAACACTTGTTTGGTGTGACCAGAAAAAATGAATTCTCAATTAAAAGGAGCCCCAGAATATGGGGCAGTAGATATTGCTTGTTGTCACTTTCTGAATGAGGAATACCCTGCTGTTTTGCAGAGATTTGTAGAAAAAGGATAGTTTCTTCACTATCATAATAAATCTGTTGTTGGACTTCTTCACCTTGACCTTATGAAAGATTGATCATGAACTGACAAAAATGTTACAAAAACTATGGATGTGGCTGTATCTTCTCATTCCTACTAATACTGGTTTCGCTCCACAACTTGCAAACACAAAATCATGTATACCACTGACTGCCCATCAATGTTTATCTCAGAAGAACCAGTGACCCACCAGATGAATATAAAACTCATGAGTTATGGGCACAGAGGGTAACAGTTATAAGTCAATACTACCTGGAAAACTATAGATGGATGCTCCAGATTTAATATGAAGTGTGAACTCACTTTTATATACCTTAGAAAACCAAGCTAAAACACCAGAAGGAATTAAATCTCACTACAAAATACAGTACATACATCCGGCAGTCCTCATTTAACAATCAGAATTTGGACCAACAACCTAGTCATTAAGTGAAGTGGTTGCTAAGTTAAATTACAACTGTGCTTTTAATCTTACTTCAGCTTTCTTTGTTTTACAGACCTGCAGAGATCATAGATGCAAGGACTGGTCATAAAGTTATTTTTCATCACTGCAACAGCATACAGTCACTAAACAAGGACTACCTTTACTGCTGATATAACCATGACCAACATATACATGCAACAGTTTGCTTTGAGAACTGTTGAAGAACTGAATTTTGGATTCTGAATAATGAAAATATCCATTTGAATTCTGCCTTTTCTAGTTACACTCCAAATACACAATAAATCATTTCCAGACAGACTACAATGATGAAGAACTATTCAATACCACTGTGTTCAAAATTCCACTTGTAATTTCTTTTATATTGCTAGTTAAGCCAAACACTAATTTCTGGACTGAATGTTTCCAGATTCAAATAGATTTCCTGCTATTCAAAATGAAGAAAATGGTCAAAGCAACATATCTTCAGAACTTATGCAACAACAAATTCATTTTTCCAGAATGCCTCACATAAGGATTCATCAAGACAGCAGATTAGAGTGCCTGAGGAGTATTGAATTGCATGCTTTAAAAAAAAAACCCCGCACATGACTATGCATATCAAAAGATGCTTACAATCCAGGTGTTTTTTCTTGGGGCCCATCACTTCATGTGTGGTTGCTTTGCAGACCGCTCTGGCTACAGCTGATCCTGTAACGCTGTACTGAGCAGCTGCGATGCGATCTGTCAGCGTCTGACCTGACATCTTCAGCTAATTCTAGGACTGCTGCCACTTCTATAAAGAAGGGGAAAAAACAATTGAGGGGAGGAGAAAAAGAAAAGACAACATGATTTGTCCATTAAAAGTAAGATTCCTCTAGAGCTTGGCTTCACAGTTCACTCCTTCCCCAACCCCCCCCCCCCCATCTTTTCTGTTGTGTAACTGTTTGCGCTGAAACGTGTGGCCATGGATGTTTTAGAGATGCGGGAATAAAGAGGAAATGTGACTCAGGAGATTAAGACGTTAAGGTGTGCGTGTAGGGGGAGGGCGAGAGAGATTCCTTTTCCTTCGGTGAACTGCATCCCTTGATCAATATGATGGCGGTTACTGCAAACTACCACCTCCCTCTTCGTTATTTATGTTGGAGGGAGGGCCCGAGAAAAGGCTCCCCCACGTCTCCAAAGACCAGGCCTTCCCAACAGAGCCTCAAGAGGGCTCCGAGAATGAATTTAACAGCTCGTCTCCCATTCGGCCGCTATCGAGCCCGTTTCCTCTTGCAGCTGATTTCCACTGCAGCACCGGGTGGTTTTTTTTTTCTCTCTCTCTCTCTCCTCTCCCCGTCGCCCTGCGTTTCCACTTGGCTGTCTGATGCGAGATTATATCATTGCGCCATATTACGACCTCTCGGAGCCTTATTCCCAGTCCACAAGGCAGCTCCTCCTCGAAGACAAGACAACCACAGGCCGCTCGTTTCCCAAAGCCCGGCCAACCCCACCCCGATATCACACCCCAAAACCCCACTCCTTTCCTTACCCAATTCCTAGTTTTGCCTGCTCGGCAATTGCAATGCCTACTCCCACCCCCCGCCCCCACTTCCCAATGCGCAGGGTATGGTTGATAGCAGAAGCAGCCGTTTCTGTTATCCGGGCACAGCGGCACCCCTTACCACCCCCCCACCTCCCACCCCCACCCCCACTCCAATGCTGAAGATTGCTAAATGCCGGCCAGGCCTTCCACCCACCCTCCTTCCTTCCCGGGAAACGCCGGAGAACCCAACGCGGCGAACCTGTCAACACGCTCCGGTCCTCCTCGACGCGCGTCGTGCCTCTTCCTCTCCCCCTGCTTAGCTCCGGATCGTGAGAAGGTGCCCCCCCCGCCCCCCGCGCGCCGTCGCTGCTCCTCCCGCCGCAACCTTTCTTGCCCCCGCCCGGCTGGCAGCTGCGCCGAGAGCCCCTCCTCCTCCTCCTCCTCCTCCTCCTCCTCCTCTTCCTCCCGGTTCGCACCGGCCGCTTTGCTCCAGCGCGCGGGAAAGGCGCGCCTACAGCGCACTCGCCGCTCCCTCAGGTGCAAGGAGGGGGCGGCCGGGAGGAAGATGCGCTAAAGGCTGCGGAGGCGCCGGAGGCAGCGCGGCTTTCCACGCCCAAGAGCCTTGCCGCTATTTCTAGCTTTAATCTCCGTTCGCTCGCCTGGCAGCCTAATCTCTGGTGTGCGGCGACGAGCCTTCCCTGGGGTGGCCCTAGAGCAGGAATAGGCGAACGCCTGCAGGCGGACGAGACGCAACCCTCTCCGCCTGGCGCACACGCACACACGCGCGCACGCACCTCGGTCTTTCCTCTTGCTGACTCTTTCGGCTCGTTCTTCGGGCTACCTCGCAGGTTCGGGGCTTTTTCAGAATCAGGTGATCCGGAGCGGACGAACCGAATAGCCCTCTAGGGGCCGTAAAAGCGGAGAAAGTCCCTCGTCTGCCTAAAGGGGACGCCCGTTACCGGCGGGATTTCCCCTTTGCTCGTAGGGAAAGGAACAAGGCGCTTAACCACGTGAGGGACGGCTTCTGGCAACGTTTTTAACCCAGGTCTGGCTGGTTTCGTAACAGAGTTTGGTCCTTCCTTCCCCGTTAACTTAGTCCTGTCCTTTGCTGTTTTATTGCACCGTATCCCAGATCCTATTACACGTGTCAGATGTGGATGCGCGTAAAATAATCCTTTTCACTTTCTGTTGCGAACGAGCCAACGTTGTACCTCTGTTTTTGGAAAAGCGAACAGCTACATTTCCTGTGCTTCAAATTCTTAAAGACTTCAGCTTCTACGTTAATATAACAGTTGAATATTATTAGTTATGCGGCTTTGTAGATAACCAATAAAAGCCTCAGCTCTAAATGGCGATTGCTCGGAAATTGAGAGATAATGCCAAGTTTAGGGTGTGTAATAGTTTAAGACTGTGCGATAAATGTTATCCGTAGGCAGGACTCGTATTAAGTGTCTCCGTTCTTCTGTGCCATTGTCATTTCAGCTATTGAAGCCATTAACCAAACTGGGTCTTACCGTACATTATCTTTTTCTTCAACTTTCTTCACTTATAATCATACCAAAGTGTAACTGAATTCACAGGACTGTGTTATGCTTTTAGCTATAGCTACCATATTTGGGCTACAAAAATTCAGACATCCACAAGTAAAGAAATACAGAAATATCCAACAGACTATAGTTTTTTTCTGGATCTCATGAACTTGACAACCTCCCCAATATTTACACTGCCCTCAGTCTTCAGCCTCACTACCTCATCTTAGATTTTTTTAAAATTATGGATTTTCTTTTCCTCCCAATCAACAGCCTTTTGCTTTCATCTTCATGTCAACAGTATGAACCAATGACTCTCCCAATCATACATTTCTGTCACTGAAACTGCAGTGTGTGAGCCATGTACAGTGGGACAAAAAAGTATTTAGTCAGCCACCAATTGTGCAAGTTCTCCCACTTAAAAAGATGAGAGAGGCCTGTAATTTTCATCATAGGTATACCTCAACTATGAGAGACAAAATGGGGGGAAAGAATCCAGGAAATCACATTGTAGGATTTCTAATGAATTAATTTGTATATTCCTCGGTAAAATAAGTATTTGGTCACCTACAAACAAGCAAGATTTCTGGCTCTCACAGACCTGTAACCTCTTCTTCAGGAGGCTCCTCTCTCCTCCACTCATTACCTGTATGAATGGCACCTGGTTGAACTTGTTATCAGTATAAAAGACACCAGTCCACAACCTGAAACAGTCACACTCCAAACTCCACTATGGCCAAGACCAAACAGCTGTCGAAGGACACCAGAAACAAAATTGTAGACCTGCACCATGCTGGGAAGACTGAATTTGCAATAGGCAAGCAGCTTGGTGTGAAGAAATCAACTGTGGGAGCAATTATTAGAAAATGGAAGACATACAAGACCACTGATAATCTCCCTCGTTCTGGGGCTGCACGCAAGATCTCACCCCGTGGGGTCAAAATGATCACAAGAACGGTGAGCAAAAATCCCAGAACCACACTGGGGGACCTAGTGAATGACCTGCAGAGAGCTGGGACCAAAGTAACAAAGGCTACCATCAGTAACACACTACGCCGCCAGTGACTCAAATTCTGCAGTGCCAGACGTGTCCCCCTGCTTAAGCCAGTACATGTCCGGGCCCGTCTGAAGTTTGCTAGAGAGCATTTGGATGATCCAAAACAGGATTGGGAGAATGTCATATGGTCAGATGAAACCAAAGTAGAACTTTTTGGTAAAAACTCAACTCGTCGTGTTTGGAGGAGAAAAAATGCTAAGTTGCATCCAAAGAACACCATACCTACTGTGAAGCATAGGGGTGGAAACATCATGCTTTGGGGCTGTTTTTCTGCAAAGGGACCAGGACGACTGATCCATGTAAAGGAAAGAATGAATGGGGCCATGTATCATGAGATTTTGAGTGAAAACCTCCTTCCATCAGCAAGGGCATTGAAGATGAAACGTGGCTGGGTCTTTCAGCATGACAATGAACCCAAACACACCGCCCGGGCAACGAAGGAGTGGCTTCGTAAGAAACATTTCAAGGTCCTGGGGTGGCCTAGCCAGTCTCCAGATCTCAACCCCATAGTAAACCTTTGGAGGGAGTTGAAAGTCCGTGTTGCCCAGCGACAGCCCCAAAACATCACTGCTCTAGAGGAGATCTGCATGGAGAAATGGGCCAAAATACCAGCAACAGTGTGTGCAAACCTTGTGAAGACTTACAGAAAACGTTTGACCTCTGTCATTGACAACAAAAGGTATATAACAAAGTATTGAGATGAACTTTTGTTATTGACCAAATATTTATTTTCCACCATAATTTGCAAATAAATTCATTAGAAATCCTACAATGTGATTTCCTGGATTCTTTCCCCCCATTTTGTCTCTCATAGTTGAGGTATACCTATGATGAAAATTACAGGCCTCTCTCATCTTTTTAAGTAGGAGAACTTGCACAATTGGGGGCTGACTAAATACTTTTTTGTCCCACTGTATGTATAGTCTAGTACATTTATGTACTACCTACATCTATAATAATCTCCTGCCCAAAAGCTGAAGAGAATATGCAATTTACACAAATGTTTAGGAATATTTTTGTCCTGTGTAAAAACTACCTTCTGTGGTTGATGCCCTCTGTCAGTTATATTTACCACTGTAATAATTTCTGCCTGGGTAACTTAAATATTTTAAACTGACCACTGTTTTTATAATAGGTATGGCAGTTAAAGACAGTGAGTTTATCAGCTGGAAAGCCAACAGCCCAGGTTTGAGACCCAGGTGCTGCACAATGGGGTGAGCTCCCATTATGTCCCCTAGCTCCTGCCCACCTAGCAGTTTAAAAGCATGCAAATGCGAGTAGATAAGATAGCTACCGCTTTAGTGGGAAGGTAACAGCATTCTGTGCTCCTGGTGTATAACATGCTGGCCACATGACCATAGAAATGTCTTTGGACAATGCTGGCTCCCTCGGCTAAGCAGGAGATGAGCACCAGCCTCTGGAGTCGGATACAACTGGACAGGGTAAACCTTTATACCATGTTTTCCGAAAAGTAAGGCCTACCCTGAAAATAAGCCCTAGCTTTATTTTGGGGGTGGGCCTAATATAAGCCCTACCCCAAAAATAAGCCCTAGTTTTGGGGAAAGGCACACCCCTAAAAATCAAGCTGGGGGAGTGGAACTTACCATTGCAGCCAGGCCTCCCATGGATCGACACTTGCCTCGCCTTCTTCTGTGGCCGAAGGAGCAGCTTTATTCTTCAACTGAGAAAGGAGCTCCGGCCTGCATTTCGCAGTCAGAGGCCTTTCCGGTAGGCCTCTGCAACCAAGAACTGAGCTATGGATTCAATCCTTCGGCCACAGAAGAATTTGGAGAGCTGGGCGGGGCTGTTGGTGCCGCCACCGCAAGGTGAATGGAAAAGACACCCCCTGAAAATAAGACCTGGTGCCTCTTTTGGAGGTAAAAAAAAAGACCTGGTCTTATTTTCAGGAAACATAGTATTAAGTGAACAAAACAAGTCTCTAGGTATAGCTTGAATATACCCTGACTTCTGGGAAGATAGTAAACAAAAGATTTCTTTCTTACTGGAGAAATGTTATGAGAAAACACTTAGCACACATTTAACAACATAATTTTATTAGCAACCGTTTGTGACTGTTCAACGGATATCACTTCAAAAATCTTTCAAGCTGTTTTCTCCTGCTCTGAAAATTGAATGGATTTTGAGAGGTCAAACTCATATAGATTCTAACATGTAGATTTGTATCCTGAACCTATTACTAGATTTCATTCTGACATTTCAATCTTGAAAGGGTTCATTGCCTTGAAAGACACAAGTATTCAAACCAAAGAGAATGCTGACACAATGTTCCACTCTACTTGACTAGAAACTAGAAATTGTATTTGTTTTATTTTGGGTTTACAAATGTATGTGACCTGAACATCAGACAAGCAGTTATTTGCACTATAAAGGACAAAATAAGTTATTTGTTTTTTTCTTGACATTTTTTCCATAGCATATGGATTTATAACTAGTACTAATTAGATTCCTGTTCTGGTTCTGTTAAGAATGCATCCATTCATGTAATTGTTACTACCAGGTAACAGCCTAATCCTCTGCTCTGTGCTTGATTGTTGCATTTATATAGAATTCTCATTAATGTATTAATTACTGAAGTTATTAAATGCTGAATTAATAGCATTAATTATTGAAATTGATAAGAACCTAACAAATACTGTTCAGTGAACATATCACCTAGAGCACCCCCACCATCTAGTCAGAGCTGAAGAAGCTTCTTGGATGAGAAGCAAAACATCTTCAAAGAAAAATACGAAAGTCCAGTTGCCTTCTGAAAACGCACCTTTGGAACAACCATGACCTGGATGACTGAGAATCTCCATAGACATTTGACTGAAATGGTATATAAGTTTTCCTACTTGAGCAGGGGGTTGGACTAGAAGACCTCCAAGGCCCCTTCCAAGCCTGTTATTCTGTTAACAAATGAAAGTGAAATAAATGGAACATTGGATGATAAGTAGTCAGGAATGAAGTCACAAAGTGATATAGAGTTCTTATTAATATACATCAGGCATGTCAAACTCACGATGTCACATGACGTATTGTGACTTTTTTCTCATTGCCGGCAATGGGTGGGCACAGTTTCAGTATGATGCATCCAGCCTGCTGGCTGGCAGTTTGACAGGTGGAGAATTGTGTTTTAATCCATTGTGCAAGGGGCGGAGATTTCAGATTCCAGCTTCCTTCAAGCAAGCATTTGCCGGTGTATTAGGCTAATAAAGGACTTTTAAGGTAAACAATGCCTCAGAGTCACTTGAAAAGCCCATACGTCGGAAACTTGACATCTGATATACATGGAAAGAAAGCCCACTAAACTGGATATTTTTTGAAGATGTGAACTTGCAGGTACTGAAGTCAACCAGTTTACATCAGATGATTACATGATACCCTATTCAGGGCATAACCATATGAAATAATGAGATTGCAATGCTATTGATAAATATACTCAGCTGTAACCCAACAAATAATATAGCAGATATCCAATAAACCTAAATGTTATACTAGTGGTTGCATTTATCACTGATGTAATATCAGAACATACTGATGAATCCTATGGCAAATTGAAGGAGATATTGAATGCAACATCTTGAAAGAACCTAGTGTTGCTAATGGGGGATCTGAATTCAAAAGCTGAGGATGTGAGAATAACTTCTGATACCGATAAACAATCTAGGGATAGTTACTGATGCAATAAATGGATGCAGAATACCCTTCCTTCACAAATGAGACAGGTTTTTTTTCCATTTTGCACTGAAAACGTGAGAGACTGGTTTCTTATTTGAAAGTATTTACTGGGATATTTATGCTGTAACTTATTATTAATTACTATTACTAATATTACTATTCAGACCTTGAGAAATATCTTCCAAGGATTGCTAGAAGGGAAATCTGACAAAGAAATGGGGAGACCTAGAATTTCAGGATTTGTTTGGATATATCAAAGTCAACTGGTAACAAATACAGTAACTGCGTAACTGGATATCATTGGAAGTAAATACATTGCAGAACGAGAAACACAATATGCACAATATCAACAATATTATTTGGTCATCCAGGTCTCTTCAAAGTGCAGATTGATGAACAGAATATGAATTATTTTTATCAAACATTTTAAGGTTATAAAACTAAACAGCATAGATAAGTATGCCAGCAAGATTTGACCTCAAAGACATGCAGTTCAATCTAAGGAACGTATTTAATATACATAATCTGTATGAGAAAAACATAAGGATAAGTAGTTTCAGTTTCAGTTTCAGTTTTATTAAATTTTTATACCGCCCTTCTCCCTAGGGACTCAGGGCGGTGAACAGGGCAAATGATAAAAGTACAAAACTACAAAAGTTAAAATAGAATTAAATTAATGCCCAAGATAAAACAGTAAAATATACAAATATTTAAAAACCCAAATTAACTCCCCATCAGGCCAGGCCAGCTTGTTCAAACAGGTGGGTCTTTAACCCGCGCCGGAAGGAGCGGAGATCCGGTGCCATCCGGAGCTCCACCGGCAGTTGATTCCATAAGGCCGGGGCGCCCACAGAGAAGGCCCTCCCCCTGGGGGCCACCAGCCGGCATTCTCTGACTGGAGGCACCCTGAGGAGGCCCTCTCTGTGGGAACGCACAGGGCGGAGGGGGGTTGACGCCGGCAGCAGGTGGTCCCCGAGGTATTCCGGACCCATGCCAAGTAGGACAGAGAAGAAAATTTCTTATGGCTTTTAAAATAGTTATTACCAGCTAGGGAATGCTTTAGACAGTAAAAAGACTGCACAATGCCTGAATGAAGATTTCGAATGTCAAACAAGAAAAGTATCTCAAGTATGTTAACAAATAGTGGAAAGGACTAGAGAAGTCACAAAAATGTTTATCACAATGAAAGATTACTCAAGTATAACTTGGAAGTAATTATAATGGAAACCAGTGAAGGGAAAACAGATTTTAAAACTATATCAAAACCCTAAACAGAATTTTAAAATGACACAAATATTTGCAAAGAGAAAATATATGATAAACAAAATTGTGTACGTTAGACAATAGATCTGCCAGTTAGCAAGTACCAGACTCAGATGGTCAGTGAATTGTTTATAGCTTCAAGAGAAAAAGTGCTAATAGCTCTATGTCAACAAATAGAGAACAATAAAGAGCAGGGGTGTCAAACTGCTGGCCCGCAGGCCGGATGCGTCATGAGGAAACCGCGCCCACCCCATTGCCGGCAATGGGGAAAAACCTCCAATACATTGTGCGACGTCACATGACGTTGCGAGTTTGACATGTCTGATATAGAGTATCTTAGAAATTGGAAAAGATCTGTATGATAAGATGAGAGGTGCAAACAAAATATGTAAATTACTCAAGGTTGGCATTTTCTCCACATGCTAGCAGTTTCAAGCTCTTACATATAAGAATGGAGCCATATAGGAAAAAAAATGCCAAATGCAAGACAGATTTCAGAAAAGGTAGAGGGACTTGAGATCAGACAGCAACAATAAAAACGGGCTAATGAAAAAAGCAAGAAAATTGGAACGAAGTGTGGTTATCTTTATTGATCATAGCAAGGCCTTTGCTTGTACAGGTCATGAATAAGTGCGTTCCACATTAAGACTAATGGGTACATGGCTGATTAGCTGATTTCTAACAAGAAACCTTCGTTAGGAAGGGAGCCCATGGTGGTGCAATGGTTAGAAAGTAGTATTGCAGGCTGACTCTGCCCATAGTCTGGAGTTTGATCCTGACCAGCTCAAGGTTGACTCAGCCTTCCATCCTTCCGAAGTCGGTAAAATGAGAACTCAGATTCTTGGGGGCAATATGCTGACTTTGTAAACTGCTTAGAGAGAACTGTAAAACACTGTGAAGTGGTATATAACTGCTATTGCTACTGCTATTATTAAGAATTTAATTTGAAGAAATGGAGTGGTTCAGAATACAAATGGGAGTAAGACAATGACACATATCATTTCTAATTTATACAATAAATATTTAAAAAGACAATCTTGAAAGGGTGACAGCTGGAATCCATACTGGAGATCAAAATATTTTAAAAATGAGATGTGCAGACAATAATACTTTGTTTGCTAAAAATGAAGAATACTTGGGAAAGTTCATTATGAAAATAAAGTCAATAAAGTAAAATAAAACGTGTGTGTGACAAATGTCACAGCCCAGGGCTGTCTGGCATCCTGTCACATACTCAGCCAGATATACATGCTGTTTTTTAGTTTTTGTCACAGCCACTAATTTTCTCATAAGAAAGGAGGAGCTGCTACAGTGTAGGCAAGGAAGAGGAAAAGCTGATGACACTTAAAGGACTGACATAAAAGAAATGCAAAAATAGGGGTGGAAATCTTGAGATGGAGTAGGCAGTTTTGCAGTCCCACAGTTTTGTGTGATCTGGGGTTGGGTCCAGAAAAAGACCACTAAAGTGATCTAGAACAGGGCTTTTCAACCAGTGGTACGGGTACCACCTGTGGTACATTGGCACCTGGCAGGTGGTACGCAACCATCCTAGAGAAGTGGTAGAAGGGGAGGGGAATGAGCTGAACTGGTGGCAGCACCGCAGAAGCCTGAGCAAGAGATGGCTGGAGCTGCAGGGCTGTCAGGACTCAGCGGAAGTGCCAGGATCAGCGCCAGGATCCAGCTGGAGCTCAGCACCGATCCTGGTGCTTCTGTTGAGCCCAGAAGAAGCGCCGATCAGCTGGAATGTTAACAGCATCTCCAGGGTCTTGTGATTTACATTCAAATGCTTGGCAACTGATTCATATTTATGATAGTCACAGTGTGTCCCAGGGTCATGTGAAGTGACCCAAACCTGCTGCAACCACCCAGCAGACGGGGGGGGGAATAAAAACCAAACACCCCCCACCCCACCCATGCTGCCAATGGCTTGGGGGGACACTTTTTTCAATGCCATTATAACTTCGAACAGTCACTAAGTGAACTGTTGTAAGTCGAGGACTATCTGTACTTCATCACTAGGCAACTGGTGGTACTCGGATGTTGCCATATCCTAAAAGTGGTACAATGGGTGAAAAGGTTGAAAAGCCCTGATCTTGAAGGATCTCAAGATTCCTTCAACAGGTTTTTCTTCCTAATGCAGATGGTTTTCATGGGAAGTTGAAGACCTTTCATGAGAAACTACCAGTCAAACATCTTCACTTAGTCCTAAGTAGAAAAGTATAGCAGTCCACATATTTCATTAACATTGGGAAGCTATGTAAATCCTATAGAGTAGGGGTTTTCAAACTTGGCCTTTTTCTGACTTGTAGCCTTCAACTCCCAGAATTCCTCAGCCAGGCACACTGGCTGAGGAATTCTGGGAGTTGAAGTCCACAAGTCATAAAAGGGGCAAGTGTGAAGACCCCTGCTATAGAGGGGATTTACATCTTTAGGATTTACATCTTTAAAAAACTTAGACAGATGCACATAAATAAAGTTTTTGTTTTTGTTTATGTCTTGCCACTTCACTATACTTATTAGAAAAATTAGAGGAAAATGGAAGAGTGCAAGAAAGGAATACAGTATGGCTTGTTTAGTTGCTGTAAAGAAATTCTGCTTAATTTCTTGAAAATGAAACTAGTAACATTATTTCGCAAGAGGGAAGAGAAACTAATAGCTTCCTTTATTTTGCTAAAAAGAAGAGGAGGGAAAAAAATTACAGGAACATATTGTGTATTGTCGGTTGGATGGATTCCATGAACCAGTGAGGGCCTCATGACATTGGGTTAATGTTAAATATTAGAAAAACAAAGACAACATCAATCTGTATGCTTTGTGTATTTGTAATTGACAGTGAAGATACTAATTTTGTCTGAAAAAGAAAATTAACTGATTTTTTTTTACCTGGAATGGATAGGCATTTTCTGCCATATAAAATTAAATTACTGGTGCAGACCACCTTTTTTGGTGAAATAATGTTAAATTGATACATAGTTCATTATTAATCATGTATATTTTGAGTATGTGTATTCAGGGGTGTGTGTGTGTGTGTGTGTGTGTGTGTGTGTGTATATCTCTGTGTGTATTGCGTAGAAAAGAGAGGGAGGGTGTATCAAAATCCTGATTTCAACTGCAATGCCTGTTTGATAAAATTTGGCTCAGGCTTCAATGTTAAATTACCGATAAATATGTTAAAGTTCAGTGTACTCAAGCATTTTGAGTTACAAGTGATGCAGAGACAGCTTGAATTATTTACTTTCCCAGTTGAATGGAGAGACAAGCAGTAACATCTCGGCAATGTTCTAGTAAGCCCTCCTGTCAGCTCAAAATGCTACCTCACTCATCTGCCATTTCTTTAAACAACCAGCTTTCATACTAGAACATAGCAATTATTAAGCCACTAAACAGCAAGATAATACATTTCAGTCTTGTTATACATACTGAATGATAAATGCTATTTTATACATTATTTAGGGAAGGTGTCTTCAAAAACTTGTGGACTTCAACTCCCAGAATTCCTCAACCAGCATGCCTGGCTGAAGAATTCTGGGAGTTGAAGTCCACAAATCATAAAAGGGCCAAGTTTGAAGACCCCTGATTTAGGGATTTTTTTTCTCTTTTAAATCCAAATATATTCCTTGCAGACCTTATAATGCTTGCTTATGGAAAGGATGTTATGTTTCTTTGAGTTTACTTTGATATTGATTATATCCCACTTGAGATTAGATATTAGCATTAGACATATTGTGATAAACCTAAACATGTAAGCAAAAAAACCTTACAGAGATAGATCGGGTTTTGAAAATGAATGAAGCTGCAGATTGATAACAGAGCAGCTTGTTCCTAAAAAAAAGGAAAAAAGGAAAAATTCTGGTATGCTTCCTGTACACCAGACCTTTAATAAATGTGGTATAATAATTAACTTGCACATTGCTACAAATCAAATATTGCTTAAGAAATAGTTCAAAGCTCATATTTCCTTAAAATAATTGAGTTTTCGTGATTTCTCAAATTGGGATGTAGCTTATACGTAAGGGAAAAAACATTACCCAATTTCCAGTGTAAGTGGGAACCATTTTGTTAAAATTAGTAAAAAATGTTAAATTGCTCACCTGAGGATTTGGTTTTGTCAGGGAAAAATGTAAGTCTGGAGGAGGGAATCTAAGGGATTATCTGCACTATCCCTTTCAGCTCTGCTTGTCCTGTACTCATACCAGCTGGACCGAAAGCAAACTTAAGAGGACCTGTCTGGAATGAGATGCTCTGACTACAGCTTGCAAAGTATTCATTTAGGACTGTAGGTTACTACATCCTTCCATTGCTCAATTCTCCTGCTGTTGCAGTCTCCCAACCAATTGCTTTCGATAGGTCTTTCTAGACAGACTTATATTGCTGTGCGTGTATGTTTATATGCACTTTTTCCCCCAGTTGTGTTCAGTTCTCAGAGACTTGCCTGGACAACTCCTTGAAGTTTTCTTGGCAATGTTTTTCAGGAGTGGTTTGCCACTTTCTTCCTCCTAGGGCTGAGAGAAAGTGACTGGTCCAAGGCTACCCAGTTGGATTCGTGCTATACATAAATATACGTATAAAGTGCATGTATGTCTACAAAGCTGGTTACTTTACATGAGGACTACCACAATCCACTCTGCATGGGCCTGACTTCAGAAGCTACAGCTGGCCTGGAAAGTAATGGCATGAGCAATTCAGAGTGGAACTCATTTTGCCTAAGCAGCACTTCTGCTATGCAAGCTACACTGGTAACTAGTGACCTTCTGGGCACAATTATGGTGCTGGCTGCCACCTAGAAAGCCCTTCAAGGCATAAAGCCTGGCATCCTGAAGCTCTCAGAGAGACTGAGGACTTACCCATTTGGGGTTTGGTCTATCTTGGTTACGCTATACAGTTTCTATTGTGTAGTGGGTCCGACGCAAGGAAGAGATGCCAGCCGGTGTGTGAGTTCAGCTCTTTATTGGAAGGGGGGTAGCGAACTGGGGAATGAGGGTTACCTGGCCTCCTTAAATACCTAGCCAGGTAAGCTGACAGCCAATGGGGTTGGCCCTAGGTTTCCCGCCGAAACTGGATTTCCCGCTGAAACCGTTCAGGCCAACGCCCCCTGGTGGCTGTTGCTATGCAGGTGCCTGCATACATAACACCCCTCCCCCCTTGGAGAAGAACCAGATAACAATGAAACAACTTGCACTAACTATAACTATATACACTGTGTGTCAATAATAATAAAAAAAACAATTCAACTGTGGAAGGGTCATTTGCACACATAGTCCGACAGGTAGGCAGGTGTCCTGTGGGGCCGGGTGGACCGTCTGGGTGTGGCTTGGCCCTGGGCTTGGACAGCTGGTTCCTGGGGCCTCTGTGCTGGGTTAAACAGGACTGGGTTCAGGAGGCCCTCCTCCTCTGGTTCCTGCTCTGTGTTGTTTCCAGTTGGACTGGCCTCCCCTGGGGTGTGGCTTTCCGGTTGGGCGTGTGTGGTGCGCTCAGGGACCCTTCCTCTGAGCTGGTCGATGTGTCGCCTTATGTGCCTGTCCCCCTCCCCCCCCACGATGTAGGAGAGGGGTCCAGTTATTTCAACCACTGTTCCTGGGACCCATGGGTGCCCTGCCCTGTAGTTCCTTGCCCAGACCAGGTCCCCCACGTTGAGGACTCTGTGTGCTGGTGATGATGGCGATGAAGATGATGATGGTGGTGACCTAACCGTCTCGGCTGCTACCCGGTCCGGGTGTAAACGGTCCAGTGTGGTGATGAGGCGCCGTCCCCATCGCAGTTCTGCTGGGCTCTTCCCAGTAGCAACGCATGGTGTAGTGTGCTGGGCAAGTAGGAATTTCGCCAGTCTGTGGTGCCAGTCCCTGCTAATGATGCGCCGGAGTGCATCCTTGGTCGTCCTTACCATCCGTTCGGCTTGCCCGTTGGTTGATGGATGGAAGGGCGCGGAGGTGGCGTGCCTAATCCAGTTCGCCTTCAAGAACGCCTGGAAATCAGTAGCGGTAAACTGAGGCCCATTGTCAGACACAATTATGCCGGGGAGGCCGTGTGTGGCAAAGAGAGCTCTGAGCACCTGGATTGTCCTCCCCGAGGTCATATTGGGCACTGAGACTACCTCCAACCACTTGGAGTGGCTGTCCACCACTACTAAGAATAGTTGGCCCTGGAATGGCCCTGCATAGTCAATGTGGATGCAGGACCAGGGTGTGTGTGTGGCCTCCCACCTGTGCACGGGTGCATGTGGCATTTCCAGTCTGGATCTCTGGCACGTGTAACAGGCCTTGACCCGTTCCTCAATGTCCTTGTCCAGTCCTGGCCACCAGAGGTAGCTTCTGGCCAGGGCCTTCATCCTAACCACCCCTGGGTGTCCCTCGTGTAAGGAGTCCAATACCCTGCTCTGTACTGCGATGGGAATGATGACCCTGCTTCCCCAGAGGAGGCAGCCCCTGTGCGTGGAGATCTCGTTGCGCCTGGTGAAATAGGCCTGGAACTCAGGCCCTGGGGACTTGTCCTGCCACTCTGTGCAAACCCAGGAGTGTACCCTGCTCATGATGTTGTCTGTGGCTGTGTGGCTGGCAATGTCCTTGGCATGAACTGGGCACTCTGGTAGCACCTGCAGTGCTAGGATCTGTGTGGCTGGGGCCGGGTCTGGATCAGGGGTGTCTATGGGTAGCCTACTTAGACCATCTGCGTGGCCCATCTCCTTCCCTGGCTTATGCACCAGCTTGCAATTGTAGGCTGCAAGGAAGATGGACCACTGGAGCATTCTGGGGGACTGGATTTGTGGAGTCTGCCTGTCCGTTGTGAACAGGCCCAGGAGTGGTTTGTGGTCCGTGTAGACAGTGAACTCCCTGCCATACAGATAATCGTGGAATTTTTTGATACCTGCCACGATTGCCAGGGCTTCTTTGTCAATTTGGGCGTAGTTTCTTTCTGCTCCAGACAGCGTCCTGGAATAGTAGGCTATGGGGATTTGCGCCCCATTGGGCTCAAGGTGGCTGAACACTGCGCCCACACCGTAAGGGGATGCATCGCATGCGATGCAGATGGGCTTGGACTCGATGAAATGGGTTACTGTGGACTTATCCGACAGTAGCGCTTTCAAGGCCCTGAAGCTATGGTCGTGGGCGGCAGTCCAGACCCATGCTGCCTGCTTGTCTAGTAGCCTGTGGAGTGGCTCTGCAATGGCTGCCTTGTGTGGGAGGAATGCATGGTAGAAATTCAACAGGCCCAGGAATGCCTGCAGCTCTGTCTTGTTCTTGGGTGTGGGTGCTAGCTTGATGGCACCGCCTTGGAGGGAAGCGAGAACGTGGCTGACCGTGGGGACCGGGTAAGCGTGCGGGTTCAGTGCGTGGTTCACCGAGCACTTGTAGTCGGCGCAGATCCTTATTTCCCCGTTGGACGTGAGGGGGGTGACGATGGGGGTTTCCCACTCCCCCCATCTACGGGCTCTAAGATTCCCTGGGCCACCAGCTTATCTAATTCACGCTTTATTTTTTGTTTGAGCGCGAAGGGGACTCGCCGCGGCTGGACCCTAATGGGGGGGAATGTTCAAGTTAAGCTTGAACGCTATGGGGGCCCTGTGTACCTGCCCAGTGTCCCGTCGAAGACGTCTGCGAACTCCTTGCAGACGGTCTCGACGGCGTCCCCCTGGATCCGGTGGATCCCGGTGACTGCGATTCCCAGGGCCTCAAACCAGTCTAGGCCGACTAGGCTGGCTCTCCGGCCCTCTACTACTACAACCCCCAGGTGCTCTTCGCGACCCTTAAACCCTACTGAGACGGTGGCCTCCCCTCTTACCTTGACCGGTGAGTTCTGGAAATAGGTCAGGGTTAAATTTGTAGGCCGTAATTTAATCCGCTGCTTGCTCCGGCTATTTATGTAGTTAAGGGTCTCGTCTGAAATGATCGAGACCGCTGATCTGGAGTCAAGCTCCATGCTGCAAGGAATGCCTTGCAAGCGGATTGTTAATCTAATTTTAGGTTTGAGCAGCCGGCGGCTGCCCATGTGATTAATGGACAGCCGGTTCTCAACATAGCCAATTCGCGTTTTGGTTGGGGCCCCAGTACCTTCGAATGGCGATTCCTCCGGCTGCAGCTCGTGGATCTCCTCTCAGGGGCGGCGGCTACGACAGACCGCGGCTATGTGGCCTGTTTTCTTGCAGGCCCGACACGTGGCTGACTGGAAATTGCAGAGGCTGCGCACGTGGTTCCCACCACACCCTGCGCACTTCTGAGGGTTGGCGGAGTTGCTGGGAGGCCTGGGCTTGTCTGGGTGTCTGGCTCGCTGGTCGAGGGTTGACTTCCGCTGGCACCTTGCTGGTGGACGCTGGTCACCTGGTTGCCGGACCTGGTTTCCTGGCATGCTTGGACGGCCCCGCAGGCCGCTTCGTGGGCTAGGATGGCGTCCTCGGCTTCTTGGAGTGAAACCTCCTCTCTCTCGAACAGGCGCTCTTGCAGCCGCCTGTCTCGTAGGCCGCAGATCAGCCGGTCCCGTAGCCGCTCCTCCAAGTTCGAGAACCTGCAGGTAACGGCGGCTTCTCGTAGGGCGGCGAGGAAATCGGCACCAGTTTTGTCGGGGCACTGGTCTCTTTTTTCGAATTGCGACTGCGCGGCCACCTTGGAGCATTGGGGCTTGAAGTGGGCGTTGAGTCTGGCCACGAGGTCCCGGTACGCGATGGTGTTGATGACCTTTTGGGGGAACAGGTTCGCAGAGATCTCCAACAGCGCTGGCCCCCCGAGGCAAAGCAGGGCTGCCTCCTTCGCCCTGTCCTCTGATATCTGGTTGAACCGCATGTACAGTTCAACCTGAGCCAGGTAACGGGCCCAGGTCTCGGGGTGGTGGGTGTCGAACCCGCGGGGTTGACCGGCTCTTGCCATGGTGGCGGTTGCGGTTGCGGTCGCGGTGCGGTGTGCGGTCTCAGTTGCGGATGCGGTGACCGGCGTGGTCCGGTCGGCTGGCGGTCGTGGTGGGGAGAAGGAAGGAAAAATGCCTTTCCCTTCAGCTCGCGGAGCGTTGCCCCAGTGACTTCAGCTCTTGGTCGGCAGCAATCCCACCTTCGTCGCCACTATTGTGTAGTGGGTCTGACGCAAGGAAGAGACGCCAGCCGGTGTGTTGCTCTTTATTGGAAGGGGGTAGCGAACTGGGGAATGAGGGTTACCTGGCCTCCTTAAATACCTAGCCAGGTACGCTGACAGCCAATGGGGTTGGCCCTAGGTTTCCCACCGAAACTGGGTTTTCCGCCGAAACCGTTCAGGCCAACGCCCCCTGTTGGCTGTTGCTATGCAGGTGCCTGCATACATAACAGTTTCCCCTATTATGTTTAGCTTTATGTCATGCTATCCTGTCTGTTTTTAGGCATTGTGTTGGTTTTGTGCAGCATCCACAGTCTGTGCTGATAAATCAATCAATCAATCAATTAAATAAATACAAATAAAGAAGCAAATTAAAGAATCAAATGAACAGCCATTTTTGAAATGGAAATTACATTTTGTGTTTTCCACGCTTTTACTGAGTAACACTGGTTCAGATTTTGCTACAGCCAAGTCTTTCTCACAAATATAATTGCAACATTTGCATTAAAGGCAGTCCTGAAGTTCCAACTGTTCATTCAGTGACCATTTGAATTTATAGTGGCACTGAAAGAATGATCTTTATGCCTGGCCCCAGAAATTATGGTTGTTGCTGATCAAAATTTGGATGCTTTGGCAGCTCACCTGCACTTCGACCACAGGGTGCATCAAATCAACTCCTGCCACACACCTATTTTTCCCGTTCTCTCTGCTCTTTTGGTCACCCTGCACTTCTCTCATCCTGGTGTTCTGCCAGCACTGCCATTCTGTTCTTGCTACCATGCCAGACCTACTGGATCCAAACTCAAACCTCTTTGTTCACTCCATTCAGAAAAATAAGATATCGTTTCCCTGCCTACATCTGTATTCTTTCTTCATTTTTTTTTACTTTGTAACAACTAACAATACATCCAATTATGGGAACAGGTTGTGCTAATCACTCAGGGAGTGGCTTCTCTACTGAAACTGCTATTATTGATGGCTAATGCATGAATTCAGGTTATTATTGTTTCTCGGGGTTCTAAACATTGTGAGACTCCATGGAATTCAAATCTAGCAGTTCCTCCCCAGAACGGATCAGTGCCTTATGTGTCAACCCGCTACAAATACAATTAGATCACATCTCTCTTTCTGGTTGTGAAAAATACAGTGATGGTGTGAGAAATGCCAAGGGAAACATATTATTTTATCTCTATAATATCCATTAATGTAGTTCTTGTTTTAACCATTTAGTTGTGTCCAACTCTTGGCAACTTTATAGGCACATGTTCCTCATGCTACCCTGTTAAGCACAGCTTCTTTCAATTGTTGGATATTCAACTTCTTATCAAATTTGATGTTATCCAGCCAATGTGTTCTTTGCTTGCCCCTTCTTCTTGTTCCACTAACCATTCCTAGCATCATTGCCTTCTCCAATGAGTTTGCATGCATGACATGGCCAAAGTAAATCAGACATGATTTTAGCTTCTAGTGTTGTGTCTGGTTTTATCCATTAATGCAGGATAGTTACATAATTATCACGCAAAGGAAGAGATTTATCATGATTATTATTTCTGAAGTCAGAACTGTTCTGCCATTCCACCATACTGGAACACATTTTTGTAAACTGTCTTATTTTAATCCATTTGTAATAGGTAACTTTGCATCCAATATACAGTCACTGCCAGCTGTATAAATCTGCTGATGAAAAATAAATCTAACACCATACCCTTACGTTAAAGAAAAAGAGGGGAAACTAGCATAAAGAATTACATCATTTATTATTTGATTTAGAAGATGCTTGAGAACCAGTGTCGGGATGCTAAAGGAGAATATCATTAACAGTGAAGGAAAAGAAGACTAATAAACTAGGTAATTTGGGGATGATGCATCTTTGCCAGGGGAAAGAGCAGATTCTCCTGCTTCAACAAAGATGCCTATCGCTTTAAATTCAAATATTGGCATACTTAAACAGCTGCATTTGGATGCTTTGCCAGCAGAAAAACTACTGCTTATAGATGAGTTTCAAGTTCAAAAATACAGAATTACAAATATATGTCTGGGTTGGGGGTTTTTTTAATTAAAAAAATAGATTTCACAAAAGCATTTTTCAGTAACCTTCTAGAGAGGCTTGATCATTTTGTCACTGAGAGTCACAACGCATACTTATAAGATGTACACAGACTGACAATCCATACAAAGCAGTTATTGAAAATATATTTATTTATTTACATAGTTTATATCCTGTTTGACACCCTGGTTGGCATTATTAAGATCAGAATACCAAAGTGTTCCCAACATTTCAATTTCTTCATACAAGTAATTATTTTTCAACCAGAACAGTGTTCATAATTTTATGCTGTTAGTCCTAATAAAAGTATCGTATTATTATTCTGCATCTATTGCTATTATTACTGTAGCCACATACCCAGCAGCCTAGATGTCTCTAATGTATATAGATTACAGTATGCAGACCAATAATTGACTTTACCCAGCTAACCTCCTTTCTCAGCAGAGTACATTCTGTGAAACTCTGAAGTTGATTTTATTAAATGTTCCCACTGAGAAGTCAGTTCCTGTCATGTTTCCTTCTGCCAATGTTGCCTTTAAAGTGATTTTAAACTGTGGATTGTGACCATCTGGATGGACCCAACCAATTTAGAAAGGAGGTCACAGTATTTTTAACCTAATCAACTTTTGTAGGCAAAGTGGGAGTGAGTTTTTTCAGTGTTCCCACTTGGCCTCTTTTATTCATAAATTTTATTTACTGGAGAATTGCAGAAATTCATATATTTCTGCATTTTAGGATACCCTAAAATATCTATTCACTGACTTAGTTGATTTGCACCTAGCTTCCGCTTCCATTATATAGTGTTTATGGAGCTTCTAAGTGGTCTGTTATGGAGACACCAACCAGTTCCAAATATGTTTAACTTCAAGATGCCCTTCCTTCATAAATTTCATTCCTATTTTTCCCCCTTGATCCTCCTCCTCCTCTTCCTCCTCCTCCCCATCTGTATTTTGAAAAGCTCTAATCTTGTAGATAAAGTTTTATTTAGTCAATAGATGGCGCTAGGTATCCATATAGGAAACCATATATATAATTGAATAGTTTAAAATAGAAATATATGTTTTGGATCAAATGCTATTACCATTTAGAAATAATAGCACACTAGCTTTCTCCTGATACAGTTGGAGTGGTCCAGTTTGGAATAAGTTATTTAATTTATGTTCTTGTTTTAATGTCTTCCTATTTATTAGACTCCCATTCATGGATTACTGCTTTGTCCTGGCGAAGGGGCTTGCCTAATTCAATGAAGCTGTGAGCTATGCCGTGCAGGGCCACCCAAGATGGTCAGGTCATAGCAGAGAGTTCTGACAAAACATGATCCAGTGGAGAAGGAAATGGCAACCCACTCCAGTATCTTTGCCATGAAAACCCCATTGACAGTACCAAAAGGAAAAAAGATATGACGCTGGAAGATGAGCCCCTCAGGTCAGAAGGAGTCCAATATGCTACTGGGGAAGAGCAGAGGGCTAGTACTAGTAGCACCAGAAAGAATGAAGCGACTGGGCCAAAGCCGAAAGGACGCTCAGCTGTGGATGTATCTGGTGGTGATAGGAAAGTCCGATGCTGTAAAGATTTTTTCTCCATAGGAACCTGGAATGTAAGATCCATGAATCAAGGCAAGCTGGACGTGGTCAAACAAGAGATGATAAGACTGAACATCGACATCTTAGGAATCAGCAAACTAAAATGGACAGGAAAGGGTGAATTTAATTCAGATGACCATCAGGTATACTACTGTGGGCAAGAATCCCACAGAAGAAATGGAGTATCCTTCATAGTCAATAAAAGAGTAGGAAAAGCAATACTGGGATACAATCCACAAAATGACAGAATTGTTCTGAACCAGCCCTCTTCTAGCAAACCCCTATTCAAAAAGAAGAGACTGGAGAGCGTCCAAGGCTAAAAGGCTTCTGCCAAGATTTAATTACGCAGTTAACAAAAACACTAGAGCTTGTCTTCTCAAGCGGAAAAGTTGCTTTCAGCAACCAGCCCCTCCCCAAACACTCCTTTTATAGAGAGCTCAGGGCGTGGTCTCCCTGTGCCTCCTCCCGAGGAGTCCCACATTCTTTCTTTGTTTGTTCCTGCTCGACTGCCTCCTGCGTCGGGCGTCCTTGAACAGGGCCAGCTGTGGGTCATCATCTTCCGCACTATCGGGCTCACGCAGCTGAGAAGAGGGCCCCAGCTGGGAACTCTGCCAAGCCTCCACGCCATCATCAACCGGTTCGTCTCCCACACGGTCCTCCTCCCCCTCATCTGAGTCCTCCGACACATCTGAGCCGGCTGCCGAAACCACAGGCTGGCCCTGAGTCACAACACTATCCCGCACCGCAGGGCCCTTCCCCCGGGTCTGCCGATCCGGATGCGGTCGGGATGGGAACTGTTCGTGAAACGCAGTCACCAACGCAGGGGCATGAACGGCGGTCGCGTCTTCCCATGTGAAGTCCTCCGGCCCGTACCCTTTCCACTCGATCAGGTACTGGAAGCGACCTTTCAGCCAGCGGGAATCCCTGATGCTGGCGACCTCGTACTCGGGGGTGCTGCCTCCATCACGAGTTCCTGATGGGGGAGGTTCCGCTTGGCGAAGTGGACAAGCCGGTTGTTCGGGGACCAACAAGGACCGATGGAAGACGGGGTGCACGCGCAGGGAACGTGGCAGAGTTAAACGATAGGCGACCGGGTTGATGACGGCCTCGACTGGGAACGGTCCAAGGTAACGGTGGTCCAGCTTTCTCGCCGGCCGAGTGGATGGTAGGTTCCGGGTGGACAGCCAGACCCGATCCCCCACCGATAGTGGAGGCGTATCCCTTCTCGACCGATCGGCGAACCTCTTGTAGTCGGCCTTGGCCTTCTCCAGCTGCCGTCGCACCAACCGATGGATCGCCTGTAGCTCCGCCATGAATTCGTTCGCTGCCGGCTCCGATGAGTCCACGGGAGAAAGGGGGAAAAACCGGGGGTGATAACCCACGTTGGCCAAGAACGGTGTCATCTGCGTGGAGGTGTGCTGCGAGTTGTTAAAGGCAAACTCGGCTATGGCCAAATAGTCCACCCAATTGTCCTGCTGCAGGTTAACGTAGCAGCGCAGATACTGCTCTAAGATGCCGATGACCTTCTCGGTACCCCCGTCGGTCTGAGGATGATGCGCGGACGAGAGGCAAACCTTAATGTCCAACGCCCGCATCAACTCCTGCCAGAAGCGGGCTGTAAACTGGGCCCCCCTATCGGAGACGACTCTATCGGGAAGGCCGTGCAGCCGGAACACCTGTTGGATGAACATGCGACTAGTGGCGCGAGCTGACGGTAAGCCGCGACAGGGGATGAAGTGCGCCATCTTGGTCAACATGTCCACCACCACAAACACTGTCGTGAAGCCGGAGGATGGGGGTAGATCCGTCAGAAAGTCCATGGACACAGCCCCCCAGGGTCTCTTGGGTGTTGGCAAGGGCTGCAGTAAACCAGGCGGGGCCCCTGTCGCTGACTTGGCCTGCCTGCAAGGAATGCAGGAGGTGACATAAGACTGGACATCGTGTCGGACCCGGGGCCACCAGAAGGTACGGGAGACCAGGTTCAGAGTCTTGAACAGGCCAAAATGCCCCGCAGCCGGGTTATCATGACACTGGCTGAGGACGAGTCCCCTGAGTGGCCCTCCTGGAACATAGAGCCGGTCACGATAATACAGGAGTCCATCCGCGACCGACCAAGGCGAATCTGGCCCCACCTCTTCCTTCCGCTGAGCCACCCACGCCTCCTGCTGCTGCGCCTCCCGGATCCGAGCCCGTATATCCACTGGCTCCCGCACCGCAGCAAAAGACTCGACGGGGATCACTGTCCTGGGCGGAAGCTTGTCTTCCGCTCGGGTGTATTTGGGCTTTCTGGACAGAGCATCCGCTCTCTGGTTGTGCCCGCTTGGTATGTACCGCACCCGGAAGTCAAACCTCGCAAAGAAGAGGGACCACCGGATCTGGCGTTGATTCAAATTCCGAGCGGTCTGCAGGCTTTCCAGATTCTTGTGATCCGTCCAGACCTCAATCTGATGCCGCGCCCCCTCCAGATGATGCCTCCAAGCCTCGAACGCCGCCTTGATGGCCAGCAGCTCCTTCTCCCAGATGGTATAGTTGCGCTCCGAGGGGTTCAATTTCCGAGAGTGATACGCGCAAGGGAAAAGGGTACCGCTGGGCTTCGTTGCCTGGAGTAACACGGCCCCAATGGCAATGTCGGAGGCGTCCGCCTCCACGACAAACGGCCGTTGCGGGTCGGGATGTTTCAAGATGGGCTCCTTCATGAAGGCGTCCTTCAAAGCCTGGAACGCCTGTTGTTCGGGGGCGTTCCACTGGAACCGAGTCTTCTTCTGCAGGAGCCGGGTGAGGGGGGCTGTCAAGGCAGCAAAGCCAGGGATGAATGTCCGATAGTAGTTGGCAAATCCAAGGAGTCGCTGAACGTCCTTCACGCGACGCGGGGGTTGCCAACTCTGCAACGACTCGACTTTACTCGGCTCCATGGCGATGCCCTCAGGAGAAATGCGGTGACCCAGGAAATCGATGGTCACCTGGTAGAACTGGCACTTCTCCAACTTGGCAAACAGCCGATGTTCCCGGAGGCGCTGCAGGACCTGACGGAGATGCTGATGATGCGCTTCACGCGACGGGGAGTAGATCAGGATGTCGTCCAGGTAAATCACGACAAACTGGTCCAACAGATCCCGAAAGATATCGTTCATAAAATGCTGAAACACAGCGGGGGCGTTGGTCAGGCCAAACGGCATCACCGTGTACTCGAAATGTCCATAGCGAGTACCAAACGCCGTCTTCCACTCATCACCCGGCCGAACCCTGACGAGGTTGTAAGCTCCACGCAGGTCCAGTTTCGTGAAGATCTTAGCCTCCCGGTGTCGGTCCAAGAGCTCGGGGATGAGGGGCAGCGGGTAGCGGTTACGCACCGTGATGGCGTTGAGTTTCCGGTAGTCACAGCAAAGCCGTAACTCGCCCGACTTCTTTTTGACGAAGAGCACGGGCGCAGACACTGGCGAGGACGAGGGCCGGATGAAACCACGAGCCAAATTCTTTGTCAGGAAGTCCTGCAATGCAGCCAACTCGGGCTCCGACATGGAGTACAAACGCCCCACTGGGAGAGGCGCATCAGGGACTAGATCAATGGAACAGTCATAGGGCCTGTGCGGGGGTAATTGGTCCGCCTCTGACTCGCTGAACACATCAGCAAAGTCGGACAGTTCGGGAGGCAAGGAAACCCCTGAGGAACCCTCCACCTGGCCGGCACAGATATGGCGGGTGTGGTCCACGCACTGCAAACTTGGGAAGGTGACCAAGTTCTGAGACCAATAGATCTGTGGATCATGCGCCCGGAGCCACGCCAGTCCCAAGACCACGGGGAAGTGCAGATCCAAAGTGACGTAAAACTGAATGGCCTCCACATGGGTACTGATGGCCATACACACGGGTTGCGTGGCGGCCGTAATAGGCCCGGACAGGAGCACTCGACCATCGATGGTCTCCACAAGCATGGGCGGATCCACTGGACACTGGGGAACAGCCCATTTGGCCACAAAGGCCGAATCCATAAAGTTAGTGGTAGCCCCAGAGTCAATTAAGGCATGGACCGGAATCCCCTCTGGCTTGCCAGGAAGGATCAGTCGTGCCTCCAGAATCAAATGCCGTGGAGGTTCACAGGCACCGTCGGAACGGCGTCGCTCGGCGTGGTCGTTGTGGGTCGCCCGATCTTTCACACCGTCTAGATCGGGCTCGGGCCGTTTCCCGATAGCAAAGCAGGGGACTTTCTCAGGGCAGGCTTGGTCACTGACGCCCGCTGACGCTTCTTCGGGCAAGAAGCAGCCAAATGTCCAGGGTCCCCACAGTAAAAACACAACCCCTCCGATCGTCGTCTGTCCATTTCCGTCACCGATAGACGGGACCTGGCGGCACCCAGCTCCATTGGCTCCTCCCTCTGGACTGGGGGCTCACGCACAACAGGGGCGGCAGGGGTCTGTGGGGTGGCACGGCGACTCTTACGCTGCTGCAGCCGGGCATCGATCCGCAGACAAAGATGGATCAGCCCATTCAGGTCTGAGGGAATGTCCACGCGGGCCAGCTCATCCAACATCTCCTCTGACAAGCCATCCTGAAAGGCATCCACGAGCGCAGCCTCATTCCAGGCGGAATCCTGGCTAAGCAGCCGGAAATCGCTGATATAGGCCTGTAGAGGGCGCTGACCCTGCCTCAAAGCTTTCAGGCGTCGGGTGGCAGTCTGCGCCTTAATCGGGTCCTCGTACATGAGGCGCATATGGTCACAAAACCCCCCAAAGTTATCCAACAAAGGGCTAGGCTGTGCCAACAGAGGCGTGCCCCAACGAGCTGCATCTCCCGACAGAAGGCTCAACACGAATCCCACCTTATCTCGGTCAGTGGGGAAATCAGCTGCTCTCACGCTGATATAAAGCTGGCATTGTCCCAGGAAGGCAGGAAACAGTTCTGGTTTACCAGCAAATTTATCCGGCATAGCTATCTGACATTTCCTCCTGGGTGGGGGTGCAGCATGTACCTGAGCTTGCAGTTGTGCCACCTGAGCTGCCAGCAAAGTGAGTTGCTGGGTGAGCTGGGCATTCTCGGCAAGAAGCTGCTCCATCGTAGTAATAAGGGGTGGGTGGCTGAAAGCAAACTGTTCTGAACCAGCCCTCTTCTAGCAAACCCCTATTCAAAAAGAAGAGACTGGAGAGCGTCCAAGGCTAAAAGGCTTCTGCCAAGATTTAATTACGCAGTTAACAAAAACACTAGAGCTTGTCTTCTCAAGCGGAAAAGTTGCTTTCAGCAACCAGCCCCTCCCCAAACACTCCTTTTATAGAGAGCTCAGGGCGTGGTCTCCCTGTGCCTCCTCCCGAGGAGTCCCACATTCTTTCTTTGTTTGTTCCTGCTCGACTGCCTCCTGCGTCGGGCGTCCTTGAACAGGGCCAGCTGTGGGTCATCATCTTCCGCACTATCGGGCTCACGCAGCTGAGAAGAGGGCCCCAGCTGGGAACTCTGCCAAGCCTCCACGCCATCATCAACCGGTTCGTCTCCCACACGGTCCTCCTCCCCCTCATCTGAGTCCTCCGACACATCTGAGCCGGCTGCCGAAACCACAGGCTGGCCCTGAGTCACAACAAGAATGATCTCAGTTCGAATCCAAGGCAAACCATTCAGTATCACAGTAGTCCAAGTCTATGGCCCAACCACTGGTGCTGAAGAGGATGAAATTGACCGGTTCTTTGAAGCCCTACAGCACCTTATAGAACTAACACCAAAAAATGATGTGCTTATCATCATGGGGGATTGGAATGCTAAAGTAGGAAGCTAAAATGAGATTCAAGGTACTGGTAACGGTGTTTAAAGCCCTCCATGGCATGGGGCCGGAGTACCTTAGGGAACATCTGCTGCCGGCATCAAGCTCCCTGCGCCCTGTGCGTTCCCACAGAGAGGGCCTCCTCAGGGTGCCACCGATCAGAGAATGTCGATTGGTGGCCCCCAGGGGGAGATCCTTCTCTGTGGGCGCTCCGGAGCTGTGGAATCAGCTACCGGTAGAGCTCCGGATGGCGCCCGATCTTCGCTCCTTTCGTCGCGATCTCAAGACATTTTTGTTTGTACAAGCTGGCCTAGCCTGATGGGGATCGGTGGGGTTGTTTTATTTTTGGTCTTTTAATTTTATCTCGGGGTTTCTTAGAACTGTACTTCTATTGTTTTTAATTAGGGCAATTGTTTAATCACCTTTTAATGTTTGTATTGGCTATTTTATTCTGCCCTGTGAACCGCCCTGAGTCCTCAGGGAGAAGGGCGGTATATAAATGTTATTAAATTAAATTAAATTAAATTAAAAGATAACCGGAATAACAGGCAAGTTTGGCCTTGGAGTACAAAATGAAGCAGGACACAGGCTGACAGAATTTTGTCAAGAGAATACGATGGTCATAGCAAACACTCTTTTCCAACAACCCAAGAGATGGCTCTACACATGGACATCACCAGACGGTCAACACAGAAATCAGATTGACTATGTGCTCTGCAGCCAAAGATGGAGAAGCTCTATACAGTCAGTAAAAACAAGACCAGGAGCTGACTGTGGCTCAGACCATGAGCTTCTCCTTGCAAAGTTTAGGCTTAAACTGAAGAAAGTAGGGAAAAGCACTAGGCCACTCAGGTATGAACTAAATCATATCCCTGATGAATACACAGTAAAGGTGACAAATAGTTTTAAGGAATTAGATCTGATAGACAGAGTGCTTGAAGAACTATGGACAGAGGTTCCCAACATTGTACAAGAGGTAGCAACTAAAACGATCCCAAAGAAAAAGAAATGCAAGAAAGCAAAATGGCTGTCTGAGGAAGTTTTGCAAATAGCTGAGGAAAGGAGGGAAACGAAAGGCAAGGGAGAAAAAGAAAGATACACCCAATTGAATGCAGAATTCCAGAGAATAGCTAGAAGAGATAAGAATGCCTTCTTAAATGAACAATGCAAGGAAATAGAAGAAAACAATAGAATAGGGAGGATCAGAGATCTCTTCAAGAAAATTGGAGAGATGAAGGGAACGTTTCATGCAAAAATGGGCATGATAAAGGATCAAAATGGCAGGGACCTAACAGAGGCAGAAGAGATTAAGAAGAGGTGGCAAAATTACACAGAAGAACTATACAAGAACGAGCTTAACATCCCTGATAACCACTATGAGGTGGTCACTGACCTGGAGCCAGATATCCTAGAATGTGAAGTGAAGTGGGGCTTAGGAAAGCTGAGCAACAACAAAGCTAGTGGAGGTGACAGTATTCCAGCTGAGCTATTCAAAATCTTAAAAGATGATGCAGTAAAAGTGCTACACTCAATTTGCCAGCAAATTTGGAAAACTCAACAGTGGCCACAGGATTGGAAAAGATCAGTTTACATTCCAATTCCAAAGAAAGGCAGTGCCAAAGAATGTTCAAACTATTGCACCATTGCACTCATTTCACATGCTAGTAAAGTTATGCTTAAAATCCTACAAGCTAGCCTCCAGCAGTATGTGGACCAAGAACTACCAGAAGTACAGGCAGGATTTCGAAGAGATCAAATTGCCAACATACACTGGATCATGGAAAAAGCTAGGGAGTTTCAGAAAAACATCTACTTCTGCTTCATTGACTATGCTAAAGCCTTTGATTGTGTGGATCATAACAAACTGTGGCAAGTTCTTAAAGAGATGGGAGTACCAGACCGTCTTATTTGCCTCTTGAGAAACCTATATGCAGGTCAAGAAGCAACAGTGAGAACTGGACACGGAACCACTGATTGGTTCAAAATTGGGAAAGGAGTATGGCAAGGCTGTATACTGTTGCCCTGCCTGTTTAACTTACAGTATATGCAGAGCACATCATGAGAAAGGCAGGGCTAGATGAATCAAAAGCTGGAATTAAGATTGTTGGGAAAAATATCAACAACCTAAGATATCCAGATGATACGACTCTAATGGCAGAAAGTGAAGAGGAACTAAAGAGCGTCTTGTTGCGGGTGAAGAAGGAGAATGCAAAAGTTGGCTTGAAACTTAACATTAAGAAAACCAAGATCATGGCATCTGGCCCTCTCAATTCCTGGCAAATAGATGGTGAAGAAATGGAGGTAGTGACAGATTTTATTTTCCTGGGCTCCAAGATCACAGCAGGTGGGGACTGCAGCCAAGAAATTAAAAGACGCTTGCTCCTGGGGAGAAAAGCCATGGCAAATCTAGACAGCACACTAAAAAGCAGAGATATCACCCTGCCAACAAAAGTGCATATAGTCAAGGCTATGGTCTTCCTAGTTGCAATGTATGGCTGTGAAAGTTGGACCATAAGAAAGGCCGAGCGCCAAAGAATTGAGGCCTTTGAACTATGGTGCTGGAGAAGACTCCTGCGAGTCCCTTGGACTGCAAGGTGATCAAACCGGTCAGTCCTAGAGGAGATCAACCCTGACTGCTCTTTTAAAGGCCAGATCCTGAAGTTGAAACTCAAATAATGAGAAGGAAGGACTCACTGGAGAAGAGCCTAATGGTGGGAAAGATTGAGGGCAAGAGAAGAAGGGGACAACAGAGAATGAGGTGGCTGGATGGAATCAGTGAAGCAGTAGGTGTGAGCTTAAATGGACTCCAGAAGATGGTAGAGGACAGGAAGGCCTGGAGGAACATTGTCCATGGGGTCGCGATGGGTCGGACACGACTTCACAACTAACAACAACATTTATTAGACTATATAGTATGCATTTGTATGGCATTTTCCAGAATATGTTGCTTCTAACTATTTCTAACTTCTAACTTCTATTTCTAACTATTTCTAACTGTTTCTAACTTCCTGACAGTTAGAACAATTAACCAGTGGAACAACCTGCCTCCAGAAGTGGTAAATGCTCCAACACTGGAAGTTTTTAAGAAGAGACTGGACAGCCATTTGCCTGAAATGGTATAGGGTTTCCTGCCTGAGCAGGGGGTTGGACTAGATGACCTCCAAGGTCCCTTCCTCCTCCTCCTCCTCCTCCTCCTCCTCCTCCTCCTCCTCCTCCTCCTCCTCCTCCTCCTTCTTCTTCTTCTTCTTCTTCTTCTTCTTCTTCTTCTTATTATTATTATTATTATTATTATTATTATTATTATTATTATTATTATTATTATTATATTATTATTATTATTTTCAGTATAGTACATGGAGACCAATAAGAGGCTCTATGGAAATTTGAACATTTATATGAATCCTCAGTTATGATTACTAATGTTTTGCTAACCCTTTAAATTGTGTGCTATGATACCTATAAAGTATGTTCCTGTTTTTATTTTTAATTTCAGTTTGGAACTTCTTGATTGTGATATTTGAAATTCTGAAAACTTCAATGATGTTATGTTGTAGTAAGTGACATTCAAGATATTTCTCTGTACATATACAATCTTATTTTTGTAGTTATGGCAGAAAACTCTCTTTCTTACACTATTTCTTTAATAGTACAAAGTTTGATATTTGATATTCTGATTGCTCTATAAATTGGGATAAATCAAACATGTATCAGGTATATGTCATTGGAACCATTTCTGTTCAGTGTATTAAAATATATTGCAAAATATCAGATCGCAGTCATTGTTTTGACCCTTCCACAAAAAGCTTGCCCTGGCATTTATTAAGTAAGGAGCACAACACTGAGGACAAAAACCATGTTTATTGCATGATTGGGTACCTGCTTTACAAGACAGAGGGACCCTAAACAATGGAAATGCAAATACTTTTATAGAAATCTGAAGACTACAAGGTCAGAAGTCCTAGGTGATCTAATTTACAAGCTAGTTTGGGGAAACTAACTAGGTCCTTGTCAACTTACCTGTGGTGGGTTCCTTGTTAGGCACGGTGGGCCTTCCAGAAGGACAGCAGAGCTGAGGAAGTTCATGATTAAAGGAGATGGAATGTTGAGTTCATCAGTTGATAAAGTATTTCTGTGTTGCAATTCTGTTGTAAGGGTTGCCCTTGGGCAGTGGTGTGACAGGGTGAGGAGGCCTCTGTTCTTTGGTTTGATGGGATTGCAGGGTGCATTGTCTGAAGCAGGGAAGTTAAATTTGCGTCTGATGGGATTAGGCAAAGAGAAGAACTGGGTTTGACCCTGGTCAAATGCAAAAGAACACAGGTGGTGAGGAGGAAGGGATGGGGTGCAATTTCCATTTTGTTTCCTAGATTTTCTCCACTGCAAGCCTATTAATTAGACGTTTTTAACACTATATTTCATGGATTAAATATAGCATGGGTACTTTTCACTCTGCATTATTATCGAGGACAATAATGTTTATATAATGGCTGTTTTATATTATATTCACTTTCAAATGAAACCTAATTCTACCCCTTCTTTATCACTTCTCTGTGTTACAAATTTCTAGCTTTAGTAAGGTACAATACTAATGAATCTGAAGCTTTTATGTGCCCCAAATCCTCCCCCTCGCATAATCCCAGGCAAAACTTGAGAAACCAGACTGTGCCTTAATTATTCCAAGGACTTTAGGAAAGTAGGCTGACTCTGAGATAATGGCTGATTTGCTGGCTGGGCCCCAAAATCCAGAAATGGAGCATTGTCCTTGATTCATCAAAGCAGCAGTCAGTATTCTGAAAAAGGCTGGTTTTCACTTATGTTGTCCATTCTGTAAAAAGAAGAAGAGGAAAGGAAGTGGTGATGGTGGTCCTCCATATGAACAAAGATGCAAAGATTTCAAAAGAGAATAATAATAAGTAACATGTGTAGCTAGGTGACTATACTGATTTTATTTGGAAACTTGAGCGTTTAATCGTTACTTCCCTTTCCCAAAATAGTCTTTTTTAACCCAGAGATTTGGCTTCACTGGTTTTAGAAGGAAGTTTCTCATTAAAACCTTTTCCTGCATGGGTACAATACTATCTTTTATGTTTCATGACTTAACAAGGCTCGTTAATACTTGTATTATGGGGCTTTAGGCAGGTAGATTCAAAGCATCTTCCATTCTAATTTTCCTAGAGTTGGGCTGAAGGGTGAGCTTCTGGCAGAAAGGCTGATGGCTGGGAAGCTCTTGGAAGGAGAGGTTTCAAATAATCCTTCTGTTTTATAACACCTTCCCTGTCTAAAACAACTGTTTGCCTAAGGCTAGCCTTTCTCAGGACAATAAAATTCAAACTTTGATGGATTTATTTCCCTTCAAGACAGCACAGCACAACATTTTGTTCAGCGACCTGACAAGGATCAATGTAAAGGCGATTTCATCTCAAGGTCAACTCCTGTAGGCTTCATTTACAAAAAAATAAAATAAATGATGGAAGTGAGTTGCTATTCTATTCTATTCTGTTCTGGATTTTGTTTTTTGTTTCAGCCCCTCCCCCCCATTTCCCGGATAATCTTTTATCCAGTTTATTAGCCTGAGCATGTGTGGTTTCTGACATTAGTGAGGTGCTGCCAGGTCGCTGAACCCTCCTCCTGGAAATTCTTATTCTCATCTAATATGTGATTAATATAGTACCAAAAAAGAAATTTGTGCCTTGCCCTGATCTTTTACCTCTTTTCCCCTTCCCTTTCTCTGCAACAAACAAATGTAAGACTTGTACAGGAAAAAAAAATCAGTTCTTTGAACCACACTCTGTACCTCTGGGGGGAAAAAAAAGCTTATGGGAAAATGTATTTGTTTATTTTTCAAGGGACACATGAGTCTTCATTTTTAAATCCTTTATCGGATTTTTAAAAAAAAATGAAATTGTTTATAATAGCAGCATCAACTTGATGGCCTTCTTAGATTACCAAAAAGTTATCTGGTTCTAATTGCCCTAATCATTTTATAAAAGGGTTATTTTTTTTGAAGGGGGGGGAGAGAAAAGGGGCATAAGCATATTCATGTTTTCCCAATAACCTATGGGTCAATGCTGAGCTACATTAAAAGACAGTCTCAAAAAGAGGTAATTGCGTTAAATCTTTTGTAGCAAACACACTAGAATCTTGTGAAACTTAAAACCCAACCAATTTATTATTTCACAAATCAGTGAAGTCAGAAAATATTGGAATCTAGATACAACCATGATGGCTGCATGTTTTATCATTGTATTTCTTATACATTTTCAGAATTGGAAATGTGATCCATGATAGACTTTGCAACATAATCTTATCAAGAGCTGCTCAAAATAATCCCACCAGAGCCTGAGATGCTTCACCTTCACTTTCTCATCCTCCACCAGTGAGTAATTCATACTTTTCCCTCCTTTGGGATCCTTTTTATCCCCCTTCATATTTTTTTCTCCCTGGATTGACCCTCATTTTCTGAGCTTTTCTTGGGTCTGACTGTTTTGAAATCAGAGATCTCAGCAGTAGACAACTGCTTTTCTATCTTTGTCACGCCTCACCACACCCCCATGATGGCATGAATATAGCTCAATTAAGCCACATTCATCAACACAATCATAGCACAGATTGCAGAGCTTTTCACCATGGTTCATATTCAGAAGTTGGTCAAAAATATCTACATAACTCTTACAAATGTGTTTTTGTGTATGTATACAATTAGATACATCCGCATCACTTTATATACTGCGCACACACACACACACACACACACACACACACACATTAGTGTCCCATTGCAAAATTATCTTCTTCTTTGCAGCACCAATCTTCCTTCCTGTGGTAGGAACCTACAGCGGGGAACATTTAGGAAGAGGAACCTATGATCTCATCTTTCCTGGATTATGGACACATAATAATTAGGCAACACAGAACTACTTTCTATGCTAATTTCTCTGTATAGACGCTTAGTTATCACTCATCATGGTTACAAAATATAAGTCACTCTTCCCCTGGAGATGAAGAGAAGCATAAGCATTTATCTCATCATTAATGCTGTTGGCCATGGAAGTTCAGTAGACTGTACTCATTAATTACCAGCCTCTCTTCCTTCTTATTTACAGCCCCTAAACTAGATTTATTGGGGTGGACTGTTTAACTCTCTGAAGATCTAAATGGCATAGTCAGCTACAATCAGGCAAGGTCACTAATATATTTTTCTGGAAGGAATAGCTCCTTGATGCTTATGTCTGCCTATTAGTCATAAGAGATAATTTGATTTTCTGTCTTTCAGGGTTTTCTAGGTTTTTTTTTTCTTGAATTGTACTTTTTCCCCATTTATTTTCCCACACACAGAGACACAGTTTCTCTTTAACCCTGAAAGCTAAATGGAAGATGAGGGACATGCTGAAAATCTTCCTTGTTTGATAAAAACTATACAGTGTTTTCTAAAGAGAATTTTAAAGCCCAGATTCTCTATTTATTAAAAAGAATGACAAGAAACAGAGACAGTGTGTGGTATTTACTTGGATGTGTAGGTTGCTGAGATGCTTAAATACTGTAGTCAGGGTTTCCATTTATAGTCTATAAGGATTGAAGATTGCTCCAGAAAACTCTGTGAGATTTAGCATTGTATATAGGGAGGAAAAACTGTATACATTGATATAGACATCAAATGTGTCTGCAAGAAAAAAAAATGTTAGGGAAGTATTTCCTGCCATATGGAGGAAGTAGATATTTAAAGATTTTAATGTCTGCATATATATGACTGAGAATGATACCCCAAAATAGAAAAAGGAAGTAGAAGAAATATTAACCTGAGAAAGCAGATTTTTGGAAGAAGGGATCATAGTGATTGATTTTGCACATTCACCACTCCAGTTCTTGTCATAATTTATCCTTCCAACAGCAATTAGAGTTCATCCGTCTCTGTTTATGACTTTGTTACTTAGCAGAGAATTCACCAGATTTATTGAGCCAATTGGGCAGTTTGTTCTATATCATGATCCAAGGGTCAAAATCAGTGGGGGAAACTAAGGACATTGAGATCAGATATGACTATACACACAGTAGTACTTCCAGAAGCATTCATCCTGCTAAAATAATAACCTGATTTCTATCCAATAATCTTAGAACCTTTAAATGTTCAGGAGGAGCCCACTCACACCAATAGAACAAGAGACAGCCCTAATTTCCTGGAACCAGGGTACTACAACACTAAAGGAGATCTCAGGGGATACAAAGCTAAAAATATTTTATTTGTGCACATAAATCACAATGGTTGGGTTGCCACAGTGTCCTAGTCTATTGACCATGGTTTACAAAACACTATGCTTAGGTTTACAAATCACATTAAGTCACAAACCAATCATACATACTGTGATTGAGTATGTTGTGAAAATCCAGAACTTAATAATTCTGCAAAAGTTTCTTTTGAGTTTCATAACTTTATTACTGATTTCACCCTCAAATAAGAATGAGGGTATAAAGTCAAGGAAGATTATCATACTGGTTTTGTTTGTATTGTTTAAATTTTAGGACATAATCCCACTCAATTGTTTTGTTTATTTTGTTCAGAGCAGAGAATATAGCAAGTGGTTGGAAGTCCAAAACCTTGAAATCTATTCCAATAATACAGAATGAATTGTTTGATTCAGAAAATAATAATGTTTGAATCTTACAAACAAAAAGAGAAAACAACTTCTCTACAGCAGAACCTTCTTAAAGGCCCAGAAACAGAAGATGGGTTGTCATTTGTCAGGCTAAGCCTTCTGACACCCCCGGTTTTCTATTCTCAGTTCACTTCCCTGTTAGATTGATCATTCTGCATAGGGCACATGTCACTTATATTTGAAGTTTAGCGTTTGTTAGAAAAAATACAGTGATGTCCTACTATGCCTAATACAACAGACATACCTAACTAACACTGTGAGTAAGCATTGATAACCATGAACACTTCACACAATTTTAGACATTTTAAACCCTAATACCTAAGCATCTTTGTTATTTAGCTTGTCTGAACTATTCAGCAATTCTCTTCCTGTGCCAGACACGTAAGAACTCTTTGCTTTTTATATATAACTTATACAGTATTGTGAAGGGTAGTATATTGTACCATTGTATAATTAAAGAATAGAGCTAAGGCACTTCCATTGAAGGACTGTATCTATTATGTCGTGGGCTCTGATGAGTAGGAATGAAGACGCACAGCTGAGTACAGAGAAACTCATTCTTTTATTAAGCTGGAACTGTACTGAGGACTTGGGTGCACAATATATAGCCAGACCCTCTGGTAGCAACCAATCAGATTGAACCCATGCTTGCCGCCCAAACCTGACCAATTGCAGGACCAGAGACGTCCTGTCTGGTGAGGTACCAAAAGCCCAGTACAATACACCCCTCCCTCCTAAGATCAGGCTATAATACTCTTATCAATTTGACAACAGTAAAGGCTTATGAATCACTCCCAACAACCCAAATACTAAAATAATAATAATAGTGCTTGTTAAGCCAAAACAGTTAGAATGACATTACGCAACCTTTACAGACGTGCCTTGTAGTATGGACTACAATGAGATTAAACAATGGCTAAAATAGCTTGTCAATGCAGTATAACTATAAAGAGATAAAACAACATCTCAGTGAACATGCTTGACAGCAGTTACAATTTACCCCCTATTTCTGTATATAGTGGTACAATGTCATAGCATTACACATCACTTTATTTTACAATATAGTCTGTAAGAAATTCTGGGGGTTTGCGTGAACTGGAGGAATGCCTTGGAGTTCCAGTCACTTTGTGGTCTACCAGCTTACCCGGTGGGCTGGGTAGACCCATGTCCCCTTGTGCTCCGTCGTCCAGGAGAATTGGAATGCTCTGGCTGGTCTCTCCAGGTTGGCCCACCCCAGAGTCAGACTGTTTTGCAGAGTAGGCACAGCGGTCGCTGAGATTCGGCTGGTTCGCCTGGTCAGGGGTCCCATGTTGCACTTCTGAGCTGCCATGTTACTCCTCGGAATCAAGTTCCACTGAGAAAGGAAAACCCTGGTGGTTCTGGTGTGGGCTGGCTTGGGTGCCAGCTTGAGGACTTCGGGAGGGACTCGTGCCATAGTCCTCACTTAGTGACCCTACTGGAAACCTGTTCCTAAGTTGGTCAATGTGTCTTCTGACCAGTTGCCCTCCCTCCAACCTCACTTTGTAAGATAGGGGTCCGGATACTTTGGTCACCTGACCAGGAACCCACAAATTTCCAGGCCCATAGTTTCTGGCCCAAACCCAATCACCTATTTGCAGCCCCCTCAGGAGTTTTGGTCTTGAGGCTTCAGATGCCACTCTGTCTGGATGCAACCTGTCCAGTTTAGTAATTAAGCACCTTTCCCAATGAAGCTCAGCAGGACTTTTACCTGTAGCTGTGCAGGGTGTAGAATGTTGACAGAGCAAGAAATCTGCCAGTCTATGATGCCAGTCACCTGTGATAATGCACTTGAGCACCTCCTTTGTTGTCCTCACCATGCATTCTGCTTGTCCATTCGAAGAGGTATGAAATGGTGCAGACGTTGCATGTCTGATGAGGTTAGCTCTAAGAAAAACCTGAAACTCAGCAGCCGTGAATTGAGCTCCATTATCAGAAACCAAAACATCAGGCAACCCATGTGTTGCAAAGAGTTTTCTCAGCACCTGGATGGACCTAGCAGTAGTCATATTCGGGACTGGAACTACTTCCAGCCATTTTGAGTGGCTATCCACTACTACCATAAAAAGCTGTCCTTGAAAAGGCCCAGCGTAGTCTATATGAACCCTGGACCAGGGAGTATGTGTTTCCTCCCACCTATGAACTGGGGCCTGAGGCATTTCAGGCCTAGACCTCTGGCAGATATAGCAACCATGAACTTGATCTTCTACAGCCTTATCCAGGCCAGGCCACCAAAGGTAGCTCCTAGCTAAGGCTTTCATCCGTACAATGCCTGGATGGTCTTCATGTAAGGATTGTAAAACTCTGACCCTCAATGATGTGGGGATAATGACTCTGTTGCCCCATAATATGCAGCTCTTGTGTGCAGACAACTCATGTCTCCTGACAAAATAACTTTGGAAATCAGAGCCTGGACTTTTTTCCAACCAGCCTGTGTATACCCATGACAGCACTCTGCTCAGAATTTTATCTGTGGCAGTTTCAGCAGCAATATCCCCTGCATGGACGGGAAACTCAGGCAAGTCCTGAATGGACAATATTTTAGCAGCAGGAGCTGGATCAGGATCCATTAGTGGCAGTGGTAGTCTGCTGAGGCCATCTGCATAGCCCATTTCCTTCCCAGGTTTGTGAATTAACTGAAATTTGTATGCAGACAAAAATATAGACCATCTCAGCATTCTTGGAGATAGTATGTGTGGAGTTTGCTTATCCATTGTGAATAGCCCCAAAAGGGGTTTGTGGTCAGTGTAGTCAGTGAAATCCCTGCCATATAAATAATCATGAAATTTCTTGACTCCAGCCACTATGGCTAAGGCTTCTTTATCAATTTGTGCATAATTACGCTCAGCAGCAGATAAGGTTCTAGAATAGAATGCAATAGGAACTTGTTTCCCATTCTTCTCTATGTGGCTTAAGACTGCCCCCACCCCGTAGGGAGATGCATCACATGCAAGACATACAGGTTTAGACTCAATGTAATGAGTTACAGTGGACTTTTCTGAAAGAAGGGCCTTGAGATCCTGGAAACTTTTTTCATGTAAGTCAGTCCATTTCCAAGGGGCTTTTTTATCAAGTAGCCTGTGGAGGGGCTCTGCTATTGCAGCCTTATGAGGTAGCAATGTGTGATAAAAATTCAGGAGGCCCAAAAATGCTTGCAGCTCTCCTTTTGATTTTAGCCTAGGAGCCATTTTGAGGGCCTTTACTTTTGAATCAGCAGGGTGAATTCCACTAGCATCGATACGGAACCCCAAGAATTCTGTTGATAAGACCCCAATACTACATTTGTTTTTTCTTTAATTTGAGGCCCGCATTGCGGAGCCTTTGCAAAACAGCCCCGAGCCTATTGGCGCATACTTCTGGGGATTTCCCGGCAATGAGAACATCATCAAAATAAGGACAGACATCCTGTATACCCTTAAGTGTGTGTTCATAATCCCTTGGAAAATACCCAGTGCAACGCTGACTTTGAATGCCCCTCTATGAGTTACTATTGTTTGAGCCGCAGCTGTGGCCTCATCTACCGGCAGTTGCTGATACGCCTGTGCTAAATCAAGTTTAGCAAAAATGGTTCCCCCTTGCAAAGAGGCTAGAATATGGCTGACTATCGGGACCGGGTATGCATGTTAATTGAGGGCTTTATTTAACGTGCATTTGTAGTCTGCGCAAATGCGAACCTCTACGTTGGGCTTTAGTGGGGTGACAATAGGAGTTTCCCACTCCCCCCATCAACAGGCTGTAATACACCCTGCTCTACTAACTTATCGATTTCAGACTCGATTTTGTGTTTCAAAGCGAAAGGAACCCTGAGAGGCTTGATCCTAATTGGTACAACGTTAAGATCTAATTTAAAAGAAATTGGTGGCCCAGTATACGTTCCCAGTTTTGACTCAAAAACATCCGTGTATTCCTCACAAACAGCCATGAGGTCTGCTGTCTGTGTCTGGTTAATGCCTGTAATTTGAATGCTCAAAGCCTCAAACCAATCAAGTCCAATAAGACTTGTTCTTTGGCCCTCTACTACTATGACATCCAGGTACCCCAAAAACCCTTTAAATTTCACCAATAAGGTGGCTTCACCCTTAACTTTAATGTGAGCATTCTGAAAATCTGTTAAAATAATATATGAGGGCCTTAGTTTAGCCCACTGGTTGCTGCATCTGCACACAAAGTTGAATGTGTCATGTGAGATGATTGAGACTGCCGAGCCGGATTCCAATTCCATTTTACATTGAACTCCTTATAGCTCTACCGAGAGCTTGAGTTTAGGCTTAAGGGGGCGACGAGCCCCGGTGTGGCAAACGCTTCTCTGGCTCCTGAAGAACCCCACACTAACTGGACCCCAGTACCTCTCCTAGTCGGTTCCTCCAATTGGTGCTTGGGTGGCCTGTCTCTCTGGTGGGCTCTGCACACCATCGTGATGTGGCCGGTCCTTCCGCAAGCTCTACACGTGGCTGAACGGAATCTGCAATTGGCGCAGGAGTGGTTGCCTCCGCACCCTTTACATCTAGGTAAGACAACTGCCTTGTAACCGTTCTCTCTTTGTTGGTTGCTGCGGTTTTGCATGCTTGGCTCTCTCTGGAGCTTGTTTATTTTGGGTTCTTTGTCTTCTGACGATTCTCTGCTGCATTTGGTGACCTCAAGGTGGGCGGAATCTTCTATTTTTGAAGATTTGGTGGGCTGCACTGTTTGTACTGCACCTCCGGCTGCTTCGTCAGGCATGACCTCATCCTGTGCTTCGGCGAATGTGAGATTTGGTCTGGCAAACAATCTCTGCTGCAGGGTTCTGCCTCTCAGGCCACAGACGAGCCAGTCTCTCAGACGTTCCTCTAAATTTGAAAACTTGCAGAGGCGTGCGGCCTGCCTTAGACCCGTGATAAACTCTGATGCTGTCTCTCCGGGAAGCTGCATTCATTGGTCGAATTTAAAATGCCATGCCATCTCCAACATTTTTGGCTGAAAATGCCTGGTCAGCTTCTTCTTAAGGTCAGTAAACGATACTGCTTCAATGGGTGTTGGCGCAGAGAGATTTTCTGCTAGATCGAAAGTCGCTGGCCCACACACGCACAGCAACGTTGCAGCTTTTAGGCCTTCCTCTGCAATCTGGTTTGCTCGTAGATAGTTCTCCACTTGCGAGAGGTAAGACGGCCAATCTTCTGGATGTTTAATGTCAAACTCTCTGAGTTTGCCGACCTTCGGCATCTTTTCCTCGATTCCTGCGTTCTTGGATCCTGCTTCTTAGGCTCAGGGAATGCGTCCTCTGAGCACGCGGCCGCTAGTGTAGCTTTACTAGCCGGCCTAGGGAGGGGGGGGAAGATGCCTCTTCCCTCCAGCGAGTAATGCTGAACCCTCATGACTTCAGCCCTTAGGTGGTGAAGCAGGATCCCATCCTCGTCGCCAATATTATGTCGTGGGCTCTGATGAGCAGGAATGAAGACGCACAGCTGAGTACAGAGAAACTCATTCTTTTATTAAGCTGGAACTGTACTGAGGACTTGGGTGCACCTTGCCACAATATATAGCCAGACCCTCTGGTAGAAACCAATCAGATTGAACCCATGCTTGCCACCCAAAGCTGACCAATTGCAGGACCAGAGACGTCCTGTCTGGGTTGCTGGAGAACCGTTAGTTCTCCAGCAATGCACGTGGTGAGGTACCAAAAGCCCAGTACATAACAGTACCAATTTAAAAGAACCTCTTTAATCCCTGTATTCAAAAGCTGGGTTTATTTATTTCTGGTGAAATGAGAGTAAAACTGTTTTTTTGTTAAAGTTCTGCAGTCTACAGCCTGTGGACCACCCATCTGTCCATTTGCCGAAATGCATACCTCCCTACAACGCCTATCTTCTAGGTTTCAGGTTTTCAAAAAGAAAGGTAGCCAAATGGATTTTGGTGCCCCAGTCCCAGGTCTAGTTACATTCCCCCACCCCTCTGGTTTTCACAAAATCAAACAAATGCACACAATGTAAAATAAGAACATGGGTAGTGCACTGTCCTTTTTTGTAGGCTTTACCACCAATTCAGGTGAGACAGAAATGTCTGTTTCTTATTCCTTTGGAGAACTGGGTGTGGAAGGGCTCTATCTTGTGTGGATGTTCCTACTCATTTGGTTACTCAGAGGTGTCTAATTCACAAGAATCCAGTTGCCACTTTTGTAATCATGCAGTAATGGTAAGGTGCTGTGCTATATTTATGTCTGAATCAAGTTGTTGCTGGGCATCAGGAACATTCTTGTTTTTTTCCAGATTAACACTTTATTAATCTGCATTATTTAGTGGTTGATAATCACAGTCCTCCTTCACTACGTCTTACTGACTTCTGAATCTATCTACAGTCCTATTTTTCCCAGAAGGTGCGTATCTAAGTACTAAGCAAGCTTACCCTGCTTTGTTTACTAGGTCAATCACGGACAGCTAGATACTGCTGCATACACCTATGTGCCCATTTTCCTGCTATTATATTTTCTAAAGTAATACCAATGTACGTGCTATCTGTTTAACCAGAATATGTAAGGATTTGGGTGGTATATATATTTGATAAACAAAATAGCTCATCATATTTTGATTCTATTTATATATCTATCATATTTATAAATATCATTTATCAAAAATGTCCTTCTTGGAATGAATCACATCTGTCAATTGATCCTAAAAATAATATTTAATTTGTACTAATTATTAAAAAAACATTTTCTATTAATGTCAGACTTACTTTGACTAAAAGAACACCTACAATTAGCAAATTAAAATCTCTAGGATATTCTGCCAATGTCACTAGTTACTGTTAAGTTATGCTGAAAAAAGATATTTTGCAGTGTTGTTTTTTTTAAATTCAGGCATCCTAAGAAATATCTCCCTTGACCTCTTCTAGCTAGCAGGTTTCCTGATCAAGAACAGGTACTTAAGCTAGCAACTCAATATATGCAGTGAGAGACAAATCAATGCCAGACTTACACCCTAATTAACAAACTGGTAAAGCCCGGATATTTTGTCTGAAAGTAACACAAAATTCAGTCTTAACACAGAATTAAGGCTGAGATTACTAAACTCATCTGAAACCAAGGTCTGTAATTATCTAATCTATTAACACTTGTGGATCAAACTGAATCCACATAATCCAACTTTACAGTATGTGGATCAGATTTTCTATTTAGGTGACTAGCACTCAATAATAATGTCCTGTTTTGTAGTTGTGAGTCATCAAAATGTCATCTCACATGATGAGAAATCAAGCAAGATTTTGTAGGTGGGAAAGTGTGAAGGAATGTGAATCATCATTATTTCTGGCTGAAACTAGATGTTTCAAGTCTTGGTTTTAAAATGTAGACAAATATACAAAAAATATCTATATTACCTTTGCAAAATACTGTGCATTTCCAGTCTCAGTATAGAAATCATTAAATAAGGAATTTCAAAGTGTAGAAAAATCAGTTTAGAAACATATCTGATTGATTCTGTAGCATTATTTGGCTTTCAGATGAATAAATTGAGCTTTCAATTTAGCAACTTCCTGACCTAGGGCATGGTAGGAGAACTATTAGGGGGGATAGCGATTACTTTCCATATGATCATATTTTTCATCATACTGCACATTAAACATTGTTCTCAATTACAACTGGAAATTAATTGGAGTTGCTAGGCTCTGTCCTTAAGCACTGTCTATTAAAATTAAAATTCTGTGACACAGAAGCTGGCCATTATTCCCCATATACTGTATCTATAGCCAGATTAAAATTAATCAAAAAGAAAAGAAAATTATAGCAATCAGATTACATCATATGCCATGGGAAAAAACTTTTTGAAAGTAAAGAGTTAAAAAAAAGATTAAATAAATGCTTGGATCCTAAATATATTTCTCCAGAAATTAGTAGTATTGGTATTCCTTTTCAAGACTCTGCAAAGTTGTATATATTTAGACTGGTAAAGCCCAATGAGTGCCAAATTACAGTAAAAAAATATTGACAAAACCCCCAGAATTTTGAAAGATTACCTGCAACTATCTGATCAACAGTGTGACTAAATAGAAACAATTGGTTCCTATACATACTGTTAATTTACTTAGAATACAATTACATATTGGCAATCATAACTACCATTACTCAGTTTGCATTAATGTATACATATATTTCTATACATCATATACTATTTTAAATTTGATGTTTCTATACACCTATATAAATTATACAGCTTTCCACAATTTAACACCCTCTAGATGTGTTGGTACTATGGCTTCCAGAATTCCCAAGATTGCATACTACAATTCCTTGGAGTTATCTATAATAAATGTGCTAGTTTTATGGCACCATAAGATTTTTAATTGTTTGGATTGCAACAAACTAGAAATAGGCAATACAGGCAGGTAGTCCTCTACTTAGAACCATTTTTTTTAGTGACTGTTGAAAAAAGTGACTTATGACCATTTTTTACACTTAAGACCGTTGCAGCATCCTCATGATTACATGTTCTAAATTCAGACGCTTTGGCATCTGGCCTGCATTTGGGGCAATTGCAATGTCCTGGGGTCATGTGATCATCTTTTGTGATTTTTTGACAAAGCCAATGAAGAAACCAGATTCACTTAACAAGTGAGTTACTAATTTAACAACGGCAGTGATTAACAGCTGTGGCAAGAAAGGTTGTAAAGTGGGGCAAAACTCAATTAACAATTGTCTTGCTTAGCAATGAAAATTATGGTTCTAAATCAAGGACTACCTGTACTTCAAATTTTAAAATTTAAAATTTGTAAACATTTTATGGCATCTTATGACAGGACTTACTTACTGAGTGATAGAATGACTACCATACAGGTATGGACAATCATAAACTAACCATCCAACCATTTAATCTAAACCAAACTAACCAACCAACCATCTCAAATTGTCATTTGGCAGGGAGCAGGTAGTCACATTGCCAGACAAAGCTCTGAGGGAGTCGGAGTGACAGAATGTCATGAAGCTGGTATTCCCATCTGCATTTCTTTCCCCTCTTTTTCCTCAATTATAGAATGGGTACATTATTTATGGGACCTTAAAAGTGTTATATTTATATTGTTTGAAGTCATCTTGAACAGTCAGATAAAATAGTAGCATGCAGGTAGTCCTCACTTAATGATTGTTACTTAACTAATGTTGAAAGTTATGATGTACTCCCAAAACAGGTACTTATGTCCTTGAAGTTATGGTTGCTGTATTTCCCTCCCCCCACTAGTCACGTGATTGTATTTTGGGTGTTTGGCAACCAACCTGCATTTACAACTGCTTGCAACGTCAAATGGTCACATGATCATAATTTGTGCCTATTTTTTGCTAGTTTCTGGCTTATTTTGCTGGTTGCCCATTTAGAAGAATTAATTTGCTCAATGACCACATTCACTTAACTTTCTTATGATCATTGTAAAAACAGTTGTAAAATCAAACGGGATCACATATTTATACACTTAACAACAGCAGTGACTTCCGAACAAAATTCTGAGCTCATTTGTGGTCATTAAGTGACATTATTATTACATTATATTATTATAATTAGACATTATCATAATTAATTATAAAGAAATTAGCCTAGAATAGGAAAACTGAAAATTTAGAAGGCTTGTCGTTAGTTAAAAAGTATATGACTTTTAATCATACAGTATTAATAAATTGCATCACATTTTTTTGAGTTAGAAGTTCATTTAACATTTAGTAAAGCACCAGGGTAGGAACCAGAAAACTGTGAGTTCTAGTCCTGCTTTAGGCATGACGCCATTGTGGTGACTTTGGACCACTCACTCTCTCTTAGCCTAGGAAGCAGTAAGAATGATGCGTAAAAATAATTGTACTAAATTATTTTGAGATTATTACTAAGTTGAGGATTGTTGAATTGGTTTGTTTAAATATATTAGAGGTAAGGAACATAAGCTGCAATGTAGATTATTATATTATTTGCAGCAAAATTATAATGACAGGGCCAGAATTCCATATGCAGAAGAACAGGCAGACAGTAATTACATCTGTGTTTTTCAGGCCAATTGTGATAGGTTATTTTACAGATGCAATTGATTTTAAATGATCAGCATATAATTAGAGATCTATAATTCCTAATACTACTACAGCAAAATGGATCTCCTATTCCTGCAGCAATCCCCATAATTTTAGCAGCATTTTTGCTTCCAGTGAATTGGCTTTATACAATCACACTTCCATGTTAAATTCACACACTGATGCTATTTTTTTTTACAGAGAAAAGGTTTTATATTATTTCTTTTTTCCCTCACCCTTGTAAGTGGTCTGAATAAATATCCTGATCTTAACTCATTAGGTTCTAAAGATGCAGAAATCCAATACACTCTCAATACACTAATGGATATACCATAGTTTCAAATTGACTTCCATCTGAACAGTGTGAATGAGTGAGAGAAGATGGTTCTGAGTTAAAAATCACCAGTCATCCGTGGAATCTTTGGTAATAAAAGGTTCTCAACCACACGGTGTCATCAGTGATAAAGAGGCGACAAAGTAATTACCCCAATGTTTTTCTCCCATCCCTGGTGAAGCAAAGCAGAGGTCTGGCTGAACAAGTAGAAGTGTTCACACGCCCAGCCTTACATTATATACAATGGGTACAGAATTCTATTTGTTATGCACAACTGAAAGCATGCAGTGCTTTCCAGCAAGGTTTAAATCACCTTTACACAGAAGTAGATATTAAGAGTATGGAATGTTTTCCATCTAGATATTCCCATGTTAAAGTGCCATTAGCACCATCACGTTAAATCTCACCCTGAGCCATCTGTGAGCACACTCCTTGTTTAGAATAACACACTCCAATCTACCAAGATCTCACTGTATACTTTTGTGTGTTTTTCTTAAATGGCATGGCATCACAATAGAAACATTGACACGTAAAATATTTATCTAAACAAACTCAGTTCCACTTCATAGTGCCTGAGTTATAATGTTTCCGCTTTCTCCATTTCTAGCCTACATAATTCCAAGAAGGTAAAATTCCTCTTCTGAATGTTTGAAATGTTAGAGCTGTATTAATGAGCATTAAAAGAAAAGGTTCAAAAAGTGAAGAACTGGTTATTTCTTTGGCACCAGGCACTACTGCTGTTCCTTTGCTGCTCTTCCTCCTCTGCCTTCTAGCAATTTTTATAATTTCTGAGTTTTTTAAAAAATAGTTCATATTAAACTAAACAATGTATATTAAATGTTTTATTACAATTTAGTTTTCCTTTTGGTATTTATTAACACACTTAAAAACTATTCATATTGATTTTGCTATTTTTATTTTTTAAATAACTTGGTCATTTGCTCAGAGAACTGGTTATTTAGTAGATAAAAATACATTTCTGAAAGAAAGGCAGGATATAAAATCCAACAAACAATGACAACAACACAAACACATAATAAACTTATATTTGAGAATGAGGATGTACCTTTTGATATTTGCACAATGTATTCAAATTAATAGCATTGATATAATAGAACCCCTGAATTTATTGAGGTTTGGGCAAGCATATACATAAAATATGTAAATGTTAGCTTTCCCACTACTCCCACTACTCAAAATACTCATTTTTTTTCCAAAGCATGCCTCAATAGTTCCTTTATTTATCTATATTCTCTTATTTGTCTACCGTATATACTACTAACACTTTCGTCATGACCTTTAATTGCACGAAATGGTGTATCATAGGGCAACAGTTTTTAGCCCAAGATATCTCAAATGGGATAACTTATAGAATCCATCCCAAATCTGGCACCCATGACTCCCAAGGGAATGAATTTTGGGGAACTTGTGGCTGCTTCAGTGCTACTGGATGCTGTTGGGCTACTGAGATGCTGCGGGCATGTGATCTTCATTTTCAAGTTCCACGACAGTTTCGCAGCCAGTCTCGCAATCCCTCACTTCTTCCCCTCCCAGAAGTCACCATTTACCTGCCAGATGGGAAGGGAAGGGGGGAAGGACAGAAGGGAAGAACAAGGAGGAAAGAAAGAGCCTCCATGCACAACACCTCTTGCATACTCACAAATACCCCCAGGCACCCTTCCCTACCCATGCCACCTCATCCCCACATGCCAGCCCTGATAGGCACGGCACCTCTCATATGCCCCTGCAATTCCCATGCATTCTTCTTGACCCATGCTGCCCTCCCCCAAATGCTCCATGTGACCTACCTGTGTGGCACCTCTTACACACCCCAGGCACATTTCCTGATCTATGATGCCCACCTGCATGCCCTCCAACTAATGCAGCATCACTGGTGCACACCTATACATACTTCCCAAACCACATGGCCCCTCTCTCACACACCCTGTACCATTTTTGACCGGCACCTTTGGGTACTTCTTCACTCACTCCCCAACCTGGCAGCAACCACTTACCATTCAGCTGCCTTTGCAATTGCAACTTCCTGCTGGCTTCCCCACTGACTTTCTCCCTGCAAGCTTTCCATAAGGAGAAGTAAATAAGGAAGCCAACAAGAAAGGGAGGGAGGGAGAGAAGAAGGAAGGAAGGAAGGAAGGAAGGAAGGAAGGAAGGAAGGAAGGAAGGAAGATTTCTGATGCTCTCTGCCCAGTTCTTACAAGAAAAGGAAGCTGGCAGGCACTCTGAAATCTCTCTTGCTCCCACTACTTTTTGGGTCATTCTGTTTCTCTGTGTAGGTAAAGAAACCTCTCTGAAATGGTGACTCAATGGGGCATGGCTTATCTCGTAGCATATAAAATATTATATTTAATCTTCTAATCTCTTTAAAAACTGCTTGACATTCAGCATGTCTGATACAAATGCAGAAAGGTAGACCTTCTGTGGGAATCACATGCTACATTTTTCATAATTCTTCCAATAGTAACGCCTGAATCAGAAAAGACCAGTTCCTTTTTTTGGTAAGAAATTGGTTTGTACATTGCAATCTCCTGCATGATTACGGAAGAGATAAATCCTTCACTGTTCATTGGACTTATTCCCAGATGATAATAGATGGCAGTCTGAATCTAATTCTGAACCTAATTAAGAATTTTAAGTTGTTAATTAGAACCCCATGGTATTCTTGGGAGGTCTTTCCAAAATCTCTTTTTCTATCTGTGTTTTATCTTTCCATCTGTACAATATAGACCAGACATGTCAAACACAAGGCCTGGGGGCCGGATCCGGCCCACGAAGTGGTTTCATGCGGCCCGTGAAGCCATCCTGGAAACAGTGAGGGAACGGCCCTCACTGCCTTGGCCCTGGCCCAGAGACCCTCCTTCTGCCAGAGACCCTCAGATCTGTCCCACTCCTGCCCAGGCCCCCATAGGCACCCTTGATGCGAACGATGTAGAGTTGGCCATGCCCACCCAGTAGGCCATATGCACTCTAGCCACGCCCACCCAGTAGGCCACGCCCACCCTGGCCATACCCACCCGGCCCCTTGAGGGCAACTGCAATGCTGATGCAGCCCTCAATGAAATTGAGTTTGACACCCCTGATACAGACATAGAATGCTGATGTCTCTATTAGACTGGCAAGTTACCAGTTATTTCAGGGGGAAAACATCCATAACTAAAACTGCTGTATCTTGTCTCTCTCCATAAAACTAACCAGTTCTCCATGATATCTAGTTAAATTGTATAAAGTTGAGAGCTTGCTGAATATCAGGGGAGGGTGTCCCATAGAACATAATCCACTGCAGACAAAGTATGCTTCCTATGTCCCGCTAGATGACAACACTTCAGAGAAGGAACCTGGAATTTGGGCCATCTTATCTGACCTGGTAGATTGGGCAGATAGTCGCAGAGAGAGGCCGCCCCACAGAGAGCTTAGCTTTGGGCTATGCAGGACTTTAAAGATAATAACCTTTAGGTGAGAGGGGTGGATAGATAGATAGATAGATAGATAGATAGATAGATAGATAGATAGATAGATAGATAGATAGATAGACAGACAGACAGACAGACAGACAACAATACCTGGTTTGATTATACCTGGAAAGGAACTGGAAACTATGTGCACTGCTGCATTTTAGACTAAGAAAATGACCAAGGCAAGAGTGACTGTTCTCCTGCTGCAGGAAGGTGTGAAATTGGTTCACAAGATGAATTTGTGCAAAGGCCCCCTTTAGCCACAGCTGCCACCTGCTCCTCAGGCGGCAGCCATGAGTCCAGCAGGCCCACCAAACTGCTTATCACTTCTTTCTGGTGGAGTGCTACTCCAGCGAGAGCCAAAGATAACACCTCTTTGGATCCAGGAGGGTCAAAAATCCATGGTTATATCACCTACTACCTATAAATAGCAAGGTTATCCTTGTTTGTCTTTGATGAAATGGGGGGAGGAGGAAAACATTCTATTAGATATGCTACAAAAGGGAGCTTAGACCTTTTAACCAGTCTGACATTAGATGCTCACACACATATAGTGTACAATATGCAGACAAGGCTCATAGGCTTGCCCTATAGTCATCATTTTGGCCTTTTTGCTAATGGATAGTAGCTAGCTAACTATGGCTCTTCATGTTTTGACTCAACTGCATATTTAAAAAAAACATAAAGCAAGCTTCCATTGGTGAATATCATAGGAAAAAAAATGAATTCTTTCTTCTCTGATGGTTTTTCCATCCATATAATTTGTGTCTCCCTGATTTCCCAGTTTGGTCTTGCAAATACTGATGATGACAACAAAAGACATTTACTGGGAGGTGGGAAATTAGCAGGAACGGAAGTTAAGGAACCTTTGCCTCGGAAACTGTAACTTGGGTAGCTGCTTTGCTTTTAACAAAGCACATGGGGCTGCTACTATGCATAGAGCAACAGTCTAACTCCTATTCTTCTTTTGTCCCCTCTTGCAGCAAAATAATTAGATTCAGACTGCAGTCTACTATCCTCTGGATGGGGCTGACCTCGGAACTAGGAAGTTGGTCTTACATACATCACTCAAATTGAGCCGTAGATTTTTAAGATCATTTTCAGTCTTCTTCACCCATGTTTTCTTTGCTACTATTCACTGGACTTCCCATTCTGTAGGCCACTTTCTCCATAGGAGTCTGTAAGAAAGCTGATGTTCTATCAGTTCTGCACCCATGTCCAAACCTTCTTAGTTTGCACTTTTGTGTTGATCCCCAACTGTAGGTTGTCACTGCATCTCAATCTGATAGTATCATTGAGATGGACGTGCAGGGATTTTCTCCAGATAGGTCCTATAATTTTAAAATGCATCAAAGTTTAACTAGGCTTGCTTTTAACTTTGTCCACATCTCAGATCCATATAGCAAGACTGGCAGAAGATGTAAATATTTATTTTCACTGAAACATTTTAGTTTTCTCCCCATGCACCCATTTAATTATCCAAGATAGTAATGCTGGCAAATTCTGGACTATATTTTTGCTTTTGATGATGTTTTCTGTTCTTCTGCCAGTGACTCAAGAAATTTAAATTGGTTTGAGGAAGACAGCAGACTGTAAAATTGTTGTTTTGTTAACCTTTATTGTATCATAGGATATATGTGCGGGCAGTATTCATGGTATCATACAACATATCTGTGGCTCCTGGGTCACTGTCTGCAACTATGGCACTGTCACAGGTGAACATGAAGTCAGTAAGTAAGTGTTTCTCATCGTGTACCCCTTGCCTGCCTTTCCTTTCCTCCTTATAACATCAGCTATGATACTGAACAGCAGGGAAGAGATTACACAGCTCTGCCTAACACCAGCTGGGATTAGGAATCCCTCTGAAGTTTTCTTCCATCACACCAAATAAATAATCTATTTTGTCAAAGGAAGAAATCAAACACTGCTTTTGCGTCTTTAAAGAATTGCATTTACACAGAGGCCCCCATTTACTGTGCCTGAAAATCACCAGCCGAGCTTTCACCAATAAGCATCTCATTAGGGTAGTGTGCTTACACATTGTGCCACCGGTCAGAGAATGCTGTCTGATGGCCCCCAGGGGGAGGGCCTTCTCTGTGGGTGCGCCGGATTTGTGGAACCGCTTACCGGTTGAGCTCTGGATGGCGCCCGACCTTCGCTCCTTCCGACGTGATCTAAAGACCTATTTGTTTGAACAAGCCGGCCTGGTCTGATGGGTTTGGGTTTTATTATTGCTTTTAACGTATTGTAATTTATTGTTGTATTGCATTGGGCATTATGTTTAATCTTTTCTTAATTTTTATATCTTTGTATTTTAGTATTTATTGCCCTGTTCACCGCCCTGAGTCCTTCGGGAGAAGGGCGGTATGCAAATAAAATTATTATTATTATTATTATTATTATTATTATTATTATTATTATTATTATTATTATTATTATTATTATTATTATTTGTACAATTGTCTATTCATAAAGCCTCCGCAGACGGAAGCATCAGTCTGGGCCAAGAAATTAAGAAAAGCTGGAACTGATTACTACTTGAATGGGAAATGATTAGGGCTATAGGCTGAAATTGGGAAGTACAAAAACATCCCCCCCCCCATCAAAAAAAATACTAATGGCAGATCACCTTCATATTGCTGCATGGGTGTTAACAAGATTGGAAATTTTATCCTTCATTTACAGTACTTTTACTTATTTAAATGAATTTAGGCATTGCCCAGCTCTGAATAACATTGGACAGCTCACAAAGTAATGTCATAAAAAAACTAATACAAACCAAACCAAGATGGGATCTGGTCGTTATATACAGTCAAAAACAACAAACACCCACTCAGTAAGGGGTCCCATCCATCTCAGCCCAAGGCCTGGGAGAACAGCTAAGTCTTCCAGGCTTAACTATTTACAGAATGTCACTGATATTTATTACCATGAAGCTTCTGCTAGTGAAAGCTTAGCCAGTGGACATACTAACAAGATTCTTTGCTCCAATAGGTCATAATGATGACTCCTATATAAAAATGGGGAGGACGCTCTTTACTTAAGATTATGGTAATGCAAAGATACACATTTTTTCATTGCATACAGGTAGTCCTCGACTTACGACAGTTCATTTAGTGACCGAGGTTACAAGACTGAAAAAAGTGACTTATGAACGTTTTTCACACGACTGTAACAGCATCCCCATGATCACATGATCAAACTTCAGATGCTTGGCAACTGACTCACATTTATGATAGTTGCAGTAGCCAGATTCACTTAACAACTGTGTTAATAACAACATCTTCAGTGATTCACTTAACAACTGTGGCAAGAAAAGTCATAAAACGGGGCAAAGCTCCCTTAGGAAATGTTTCACTTAGCAACAGAAATGTTGGGCTCTGTTGTGGTGGTAAGTCAAGGACTACCTGTAGTCTTACTTTCTCATGCAATTCATTCATTTGCTCACTCCTCAATTCCAACCACAGTGATGATTATCATTCCCATAGCCTTACTTTTTAATGGAATATTCCTAAATACATACTTTATTCATGTGGACCCTTCTCCTTGCACTGTGTTGTATTAAGGTGTCCTTGACTCAAAATTTCTTCAAAGTAAATCAGCACTTCACATCAAAAATCAGCACGATCAACTTTCCCAAATCATAGCATATTTCTAGTGATTCCTCTGCAATTATTTATTCCTTTGCAATTATTCCTCTGCAAATATGTAAGCTCTTGACTGCAGCCATATGTTCTAATCCAACAATATGTTCAAGGAGCCATGCATGATGGAGTGTCAAATGCAAGCATTCTGCCTTGATTCTTGGGCTACTTTTACATATTTTATTTTATTTTATTTATTTGTTAAATTTATTTGTTGCCTAACTCGCGGTAGGGCTTACAACAATAAAAGGAAGAAATGAAAAGAGTGTAAACAGAAGATAATAGAATGATGAAATAAACAAGGAAAAAGAACACAATGAGAATAAATCAATATAATAATCAAAAATATATGGATGGGTCGAGAGAACAAACAGAGAACAAGGATGGGATGTGGAGTCTGCCATCAATCCAGCAGCCCTGTTTGGTCTACATCCAGCAAGATTTGGTTTTAAGGTTGAAAAATTTGATTCTTCCAAATTCTGAAGACAGCTGCATTTACTTTTCTTGCTGTCTGCTGTGACGGTTTTTAAAAAGTTTTTGCATATTGAATCTCTCCTACATTCACATCCACGTTGAACAGAATGCTGCTTTTGATACATGTACTGGAAGAGAGGCAAGAGGCCGTTAGTTAAGATCAGTGGTGGGATTCAGCCGGTTTGCACTGGTTCGGTAGAACTGGTAGCTAAATTATGCTGAGTTCGGAGGCCTCCCAGGCCTAGTATGGTCTGCTGGAAGTGCATGGATGCCACTTCTGGAAGTCTTTTGTAGGCTTCAGAGGCCCAGGCCTGTATCCGATAAGAGAACCAGTTGTTCAGGTATTTGAATCCCACCACTGGTTAAGATCCTTAGAGATTTGCAGAAAAGGGGAAATGTTGGTGTGAATGCTGTAATACTGTAAGCCAGGGGTGTCAAACTCAATTTCATTGAGGGCCGCATCAGCATTGTGGTTGCCCTCAGGGGGCCGGGTGGGTGTGGCCTGGGTCGGCGTGGCCTACTGGGTGGGCGTGGCTAGAGTGCGTATGGCCTACTGGGTGGGCATGGTCAGCTCTACATCGTTCGCATCAAGGGTGCCTATGGGGACCCCGGGCAGGAGTGGGAGAGATCTGAGGGTCTCTGGCAGAAGGAGGGTCTCTGGGCCAGGGCCAAGGCAGTGGGGGCTGTTCCCTCACTGTTTCCAGCATGGCTTCGCGGGCCGCATGAAACCACTTTACGCGCCGGATCTGGCCCCCGGGCCTTGTGTTTGACATGTCTGCTGTAAGCCATCATATTATGGAAGTACTGCCGACTTTGGGGGGGGGGGGCAGCTCTGTTTCAGTAGAACCAAAAGTTGGAAAGCTTTGGCTGCTCCAAGTTTCATACAGAACAAAATCTGTCCTGGGCAACTTGCGTAATATCGGTGTATGCTGCACTCCCCAGCTCTTAGAATAGCACACTTAACTAGTATGCCTGTCCTCCGATCTTCCTGGTATCTTCTATCACCTTCCTTTATTCTACCCAGATTTTCCTAGCACCTTCCTCTTTTCTCTCTCTTGCTGCCACCAATGCTGACGATGCAGCTTCTCCTATCTTCTTAGTACTTTCTTTTCCTTACTTTCCTTCCTGTCTCTCTTCAGCCACCAATGTCCTTAGCTTTTCCTTAGCTCCTGCCAACTACTTTTCCCGTAACTAAACAATTCTTTAATTCCATGCATGGAGCAAAACAAGTCTGTTTTGTTTCGTGCGTGAACCAAAGCGTCCAAAACAGGTGTGTTTGGGTTTGGAAACAGACCATCTGAAACCAGCTGTTCCATGCATGGAGCTGTTTGTGCATTGGATGTTTTTCACGTTCCTACTTTCAGTCACATATGATAGATATGTGGGGCACTTTTCTGGGTTGGCAGAACAAAGTTTTAGTGATTCGTAAGCCCAGAGTCGCTTCAGAGTGAGATGGGCAGAATATAAATTTAAACAAAGAAACAAACATTGTAATATTTAGCTTTGCTCCTTGGCATTTATGCATCGTTTTTTTAAACATACATAAAACCACTGATTAAAGTAATTCAGGGAACTGGGATTAAATATTATCAGAGTCAGGGCTTTTTTTCCTCATAGAATGCTCAGAACGGCATTCTGGCACCTTTTTTTTTTTTAAAGCTCCCTCTATTGGCTTTCAAAAGCCTTTTGCAGGAGTAGGCAATCTTGGCTCTTTTTTATGACTTGTGGACTTCAACTCCCAGAAATCCTGAGCCAGACATGCTGAGGGGAAAGAGAGAGGTTTCCAAGCTGAGCCATGCTGGCTTAGGAATTCTGGGAGTTGAAGTCCTTGAGTCATAAAAGAACCAAGATTGCCTACCCTGCACTAGAGGAGGACATTAAAATTACTTACAAGGTTACTTCTTTAGGAACTAAACTTTTAGAATCTAAAACAGCTAATTCAAAAAAGCCAACAGGAAAGAACCTCACATTTTTCATCTGCTTCTGTCTTTTGGAAGGTAAAATTAGATAACAAAATAATCTATTTCCTATGTCAACATCTCTGCAATGAAATCAATAAAGGTAACAGGAAAGAAATGAGAAACATTTTTCTCAATGTAATATGTCTAATTTAGCTGATGCTAGAAAAAAATAGTATCTTTTGTACACTATTGAAAACTATTTTGAATCTATAACCATCTATTACAACTAAACCACTTTAAATTAAACAATTCTTAAGAATAAAATATTCTCAGTTTGGACTTTACTTTTACTGTTTGGACTGTTGTGTGTTTTGAAAAATAGATTATTTAGAATCTAGTTACGTTGCACTTCAGTCTTTAAATAATTAACCTAGTATATACATAACAATATATGATGTTTTCCATGGTGAGCTTAACATCAATAACAACATTTATTAAAAAGGCTAAAATAATTTCTGGTGGTATTATCTGTACATTAAAATTTTGTTTTATTTAAGAAAAGGATAAAGTTTTGTCCGCAATTGTTCTTACTGGGCATTATTACTGATACTACTGTTGTGGACACTAAGTTGATGTTGAATTTAATTACGGCAGCAAGACTTTTAGTAGGGCAATATTGGAAGAAGGAAGAACTGCCGACTATAGAAGAATGGACTTTAAAAGTTTCCAACCTGGCGGAAATGGCAAAGATCTCAGCGTACTTGAAAGACCATTCGCAACAAAGATATATTGTGGAGTGGAAAAAATGGATTGATTATATCCAGAATAAATATGGGACTAAAAAGTTTCATCTAGCATTTGAATAAGTATTGATGTGATATTTATATTGCTTGTAGTTATTTTATAAGAGTTAAAGTGCGATAGATTTAATAGTTTATTGTTGTTTGCATAAGGTAGATTATGATTGTTTGTATTTTTATACCCTGTATTTAGCTCTGGGAAGTCGGGGAGGGGGGAGGGGGAAGGGAGGGAGGTGTTGGGGAGGGTTGGGGAGAGGGGAGGGGGTTGGGAGGGGTTTTGTTTTGTTAAAAAATGTATTGTAAAACTTTTCAATAAAAAAAATAAAATAAAATTTTGTTTAGTCACAATCTTTCACTTTTCACATTGTGGACAAGCAGTGGTCATGTATCCTAGCAAAAGATGTTACATATGTGCATAAGCGTAGTCAGTAGCATATACCTTTTTAAAAATATCAAACATGCAAAGAAACAAAAATAAGTCCAAAATTACATCCAGAAATGCCAACTTTGCAACCAATATTTCTCAGCCATAACTATGGCACCCTAAGGATATCTGCATACATGCAAATGCTTCTCTGGGATCAGTAACGCAGCAGGGATTGTTTTTCCTTCCAGTAACAGATTCCTGGGAAATACCAAACATGGCCTTGAGAATTCCAATGTTTGTTCCAAATTTTTCTGGATGTGGTTGGAAAGAGGCCTAGAAATGCCAGCACAAATACATCACACTTGCTGAACGTGCACATGCAACTAATTACAATCTTCAATTATATGTGATACATCTAAAATGAGATGGGCTGTCTCAACTGCAACTTGCAAACTGTTCCGTTTTGCAGCAAAACAATCCAAGACAAGCTGATTAGCAGAGCTTAGAGAGGACTCATTAACACAATTTTTGGGAAGGAAAGAAACAGAAGGACAGTTTAACATCTTCCAGTTGATGTTATGTTATGTAACATCTTCTGGGAGTTGAAGTCCATGAGTCATAAAAGAGCCAAGGTTGCCTACGCCTGGCCTATTGGCTTTCGAAAGCCAATAGGAATTGCTGCTGAGTGTGCCAAAAACCCGGCCGGCAAACATTGCACAGGAAAGTTGTCTGCAGCGAAGGCAGGAACTTTGCACCCCTCCCTGCTGCCCAACTACACAATCTCAACTAGGTAAGTAAGATATTATTTGCAAATAGGATGGCAATAAACAATTTAGGCTGCATTTACATCAGGGCTTTTCAACCTTTTCAGAAATTGTACCACTTTTAGGACATGACAATATTCAAGCACCACCAGTGCTTAACGAGGTGTCAAAAACTTGATGACTAAAAAAAGGGAGGGGGTATTTTGGGTTTCATTGGTTAGATTCATTTATTGTTATAGAAATAGCTAGTTTATAATATTAGAGAAAAGCAAAAAGTTGAGGTTCAATGTTAATGCTTCCTTCTACTCCTGTAACAGAGGAACTCAGAATTCAGCGCCTTTTCTTTTTCCCTTCTCTCCTTCACTTTTCCCTTTTTCTCTCACCCTTTGCTCGCAAAAGCCCCCCACTCACACTTTGCTCACAAAAGCCTCCAGTCGCTCTCACTCACTCCTCTGTCTCTTTCAAAGGCACCTCGTTCAGTCTCCCACACTCACTCCTCCGTCTCTTTCAAAGGCACCTCGTTCAGTCTCTCCCCCACTCACTCTGTCTCTTTCAAAGGCCTCTTGCTCGCTCGCTCACTTACTGCCCCATCACTTCCAAATGCTATTTGCTTGTTCACACACTCACTTACTGCCCCGTCGCTTCCAAACGCCATTTGCTCGTTCACACACTCACTTACTGCCCCATCACTTCCAAACGCCACTTGCTCGCTCACTCACTCACTTAATTTGGAAGTGATGGGGCAGTAAGTGACCGAGTGCTGGTGCCGGAGGCCATCAGCTGTTTGGCACCGGAGACCACTGCCACGAGGAACACAGCTCTGGGTCGCGGTTCGGAGCAGCTCTGGGTGGGGGCTCAGCACGGTCCGTGGCGTGGCAACTGCGGGGAGGGGAATCCCCATGGCGGCTGTGGGGAGGGGAATCTTCACAGCATGTGGCTCTGAGCCACAGGGGCAGGGGTGCAAAGGACGGGCAGCAACGCCGTAGCAAGACACCGGCATCACTCCCAGTGACAGCACTCGGAGTTCCGGCACCTTTTTTTTTTTTTTTAGAAAAAAAGCACTGATCAGAGTTATTCCTCCTTACCATATTAGCCAGATAGTTCAGTGTACATGCTGAATGAGTGTCTAGGACCTGCAGTACTCTAGAACAACGGTCCCCAACTTTTATGGCTCCAAGGACGGAGGGTGCTGGCAGGGGGGAAGGGATAGTTTAGCGCACATAATCTAATCCCGCAGAAGTGCAAATGTAGTTTCGTGCACTCATCTGCCACTTTTGCGACCCAGTTCCCAACAGGCCACAGACCAGTACAGGTCCATGGACCCGGGGGTTGGGGGCCCCGGCTCAGGAGTAATTAATAAAACTTAATGTAGACCAAACAGAAGTAGTATTAATTCTGTTCTTTTTCAAGATTTTCTTCCTTTTGCAGGATTATTTCTGTAAAGTCAGAACTGTTTTTTCAGGGATCTTCCCAGTCTTAGTCTAACAAGAATAATCTTATTATACTATTCTCTGAAGAGACAAGATTGAAGTTTCAATAGTAATTTTAGAACCAGCTCCATGTGGATTCCATGACCTAATGTGCATTTTATTAAATTTGATAGATGAACTGCAATTTTTCTTCAATAGGGATGAGCTTAGTGAATGCACAAGTTCTAGTCACATGAACATTAAATTACTACAACAGAGAAAAAGTTATGTTTGTTCATTAGAAACATTTCAAAACTAATAGGTAAGGTATTATTTTTTCTGAGCTCTTATTAAAAGGATTACAAAATTGAATTCCTAGATATGAAATGGAATGGCCTCTATAATCTATATCAGGGGTGTCAAACTCGCAACATCATGTGACGTGTTGCGACATATCATGATTTTTTTCCATTGCTGGCAATGGGATGGGCACGGTTTCGCCATGATGCATCTGGCCTGCGGGCCTGCAGTTTGACACCCCTGATCTATATGATGCTGCTTGAAGACATTCTGGAAATTTCCATTGTTTCAGAGAAGTTGCAGATTTGTTGATTGAGCCACCTCCAAAATAAAAGATTCTATATTACTGTATTTTTATTGGCTGCAGATATACAGTAGTCTGAAATTTTATTCATGGTGATATCAATCTTTAAAAAAGTAAGTGCCTTGGGTCTAGGAAGTTTCAAAAATCAGATTCCTATCATCAAGTATTACTTATTTTAAAAAGGTCTAAGACAACCCCTTTTCTGTTGGACTACCAAATGCCAGACAAGTGAATGCCCTGTAGTTTTTTTTAAAAACTTTGATCTGTCTTCTCTAGCTGGCATGGCCAATGGTAATGGATTAGAGAAGTAGTTGTCCAAAATATTTTTAGATTTTTATCTCACCTTAAGTACTTTACAGGTAACTCAAGGCAGCAAACATACATACAATTTCTTCCTCCTCCTCCATTTCTCTGTAACAACCCTGTACTTTTGGGCTGAGAGAAAATGACTGGCTCAGTCACCCTTGGTTTTTATGCCAAGGCAGGACTAAACTCTCCTGATTTCTAAGCCATCACCTTAGCCACTTCACCAAATATCTGAAACGGATTACTTATTTATAATACAGAATATATAAAAAAGTTATACAAGTAATTTATATTACTTATTGCTGTTTCTGGATGTCTGCATAGCTCTCATTTTTAACTGTTCTTCTGTCTTGCCTCCTTTCTCTTGCTGGCACAGTTTAAATTATTAAGTACTATTTCTGTTGCTCGGGACGATTTGGGTTTCCACATCTGGAAGAAGAGCAAAGCACATCCATAAATGAACGGATAGCAATATCCGCGTGGAACAGAAAGCGTGGAAGCGCCGTTTTTTTTTTTTTTTCTATCGCAGACTATGGATATTCTCTGGCTTTCTCACACAGGACCCGACGGACGAGAGCTCAAGCGTGAGCTTCCCCTCTTAAGGACAACAGCCATGTGTCTGCTCAAGTGTGATTAACACTCACTTGCCATCTCTCTCCTAGGGCCATTTGGAGCTTGCACGCGTCCACGCTCCCTGTTTACTCCGCTGCGGCTTTCACGCGCAGCCGTTTTGTTTACCTCTCTGGCAAACGAGATAAGGTGGCTGGGAGGCTGTTAAGCAATCGTTATAAAAACCCCTCCGGCGGCAGCCGATCCACAACCCACCGCGGGGAAGAGAGGAAACGAGAGACTGCTAGCATTTTACTGGTGGGTTGGCTGGGTTGAGAGCGGCCAGAGCATGGAGGCTTCGCCGCTCTGCCTTCACAATGCTCCGCCGCTTAGAACCGCAAATTCCCGGATCTGCTCCAAAGACTCTTCAGGGTAGCCGAACTTAATCACCAAGTAATGGGCAACCTGCGCTTAAGAGCAAGCATTGGGGCGGGGGGAAGATTCCCATCTTTTCCAGCTACTTCTTGATCGCGCGGGAAAAATGGAGCCAACCCATCTGTGGTCCCAGGACCTGCCAGAAACTGATTTTTTTTTTTGTTTCTTACTGCGCCTTATTGCCAAATCGTGGCTAACGCAGCGTGTCTAATATATTTGCAGGTCCGAAGGATTCTGGAGACCTTGGATCCCCACTCCAAAAGATGCCGAAAAACTACGTGTGCAAAACGTTGAGGTGAGTGTATGCCGTGCTCAGGATTATGACAGCCCTTCCACGTGGGTTTATGCACAAGGAGCCGGTCTTTAGTTGACTAATTCAGTATTCAGTACGGTGAAAGGAAGGAAATGTATGGTATTAAACAATTGCCACTACTTCGAGACTAGAGATATTGGCACATTAATAATAATAAAGATCTCACTGCATTCCACGAAGAACCCTTTTTAAAAAAAACCCGAAATAAAATTAGAAGGCTGATTTATGGAGCAAAGGATTTTCCTTACTGAGTTAAATTTGCATACAGGGCTCATGTGACTGAAATGTAATTCCTAAATTGATTATGTCTTTTGGCAATGTAATATATCAGTTTATGCTGGGCACTATGAAAAGACAGCAATTTATTAATTTGTATTTTAAGACTTATGATTTGGCACAATCAGGAGAGGGAAAATAACCATGCATGTTGCGTTAAGGTGTTTTGGGTGCGCTGACTAAAATGAAATCCAATATTTACTTTGATATTACTGGGTGACTCTGGGTCAGTCACACTTTTTCAGCTGAGCCCACCTCACAGGTTTCTGTTGAAGAAAAAAAACCTGAAAGAAAGAGTGCCTACTTCCTGAACAAAAGGCAGGAAACAAACATATTTAATAATAATATTATTTATTTTATTATATGCTACCTAGAGTCATGTCCCTGAAATGGGTGGCTTTGATTTGATTAAAAAATGGATACCGTAAATATTAAATAATCAATTTTAGATTTGTTTCTTCTGAAAGTATCATAAATTTCAACCATTCTGTTGACCTTTATTTCTTCCTTCAGTTGCATAGTCCTTCTGATGCTACAGAAGACTCTGTAAAACTTGCACAATATACTCACCCAGTGAGGTAAGATAAAACAATTTTATATTTTCCTAAAACATAATATTAGTGAGACTCTCAAGATTAATCTTTCCATTTTTCCCAGCAGGGTTCTTGTGCCCTAAAGGTATCAAGAAAAGTGATAGGATTGTAAGTAAGAGATTTATACCGAATAGCATCTGAAATCACACAAAACGTATCAGGGCTTAAACTAGTAGCTAGAAGCTCTCTGTGTCACTTTGGGTTCCTCCCTCATTCTCTCGTTCTCTCTCTCTCTTCTCTCTTTTTCATTCTCTCTCTAATTCTCTTGCTTACTCAGTCTCTCTTGTTCTCTCATTCTCTTGTTTTCTCTCTCATGCTCTTCTCTTGTTTTCTCTTGTTTTTTTCTTTCTCATTCTTTTTCATTCTTATTTTCTTTCTCACTTTTTTCTTTCTTCTTTCTCATTCTCTCTTTTGTTCCCTTTCATTCTCCCCCGTTTTCTCTCTCATTCTTTCTCTCTTTTGTTCCCTTTCTCATTCTCTCTCTCAGCCCAATCTATTTTACAGTTGTGTGTGGAAAAATAGGAGTAATGCTTCTCTATGAAGGGCAGAATATAAATAGAACAATATATAACATCAATAAATAATTTAGTTTTCTCAACAAGATTTCTCAATATTTTTGGCTTCTTCAACTTATTAGCCTAGCAGTTAAGACACTTGGCTTGTTGACTGGAAGGTTGGCAGTTCATGACCCAGGTGCCACACCACAGGATGAGTTCCTATTACTTACCCAGCTTCTACCTACCTAGCAATTCAAAAGCATGTAAATGCAAGTAAATAAATAGGTACCACATTGGTGGGAAGGTAACAGCGTTCCATGTGCCTTGATGTATAGTTATGCTGGACACATGATCACAGAAATGTCTTTGGATAATGCTGGTTCCCTCAGCTAAAAAATGGAGATCATTACCATCCCTAAAGTTGGACGCAACTGGTCAGAGAAAGCCTTTACCTTTTTTTTAAACTATAGATAGTCCTCGACTTACAATCATTTATTTAGTGACCATTTGAAGTTACAACTGCACTGAAAAAAGTGACTTATGACCACTTTTCACACTTACTATCATTGCAGCATCCCTATGGTCATATGGTCAAAATTTGGGTGCTTGGCAATTGGCATGTATTTATGACGGTTGCAGTGTCCCAGGATCATGAGATCACCTTTTGTGACAATATGGAAGCTAGATTTGCTTAACAACTATAATGATACACTTAGCAATTGTGGCAAGACAAGTCATAAAATGAGGCAAAACTCATTTTTACAACTGTCTTGCTTAAAAAATAAATTTTGGGCTCAATTGTGGGTGTAAGTCAAGAACTATCTGTATTCCGAAACCTTAACAAGTTTTTCTCCCAGTGTCTTCCACATTTACAGTATATGTTGTTTTAATTTTGTGGTTTTAGTGATGTTCTCTTATGTCTTTATTCTTTTCAGCATATGCAATAGCAGTTACAATAGATGGCTTTTCATCTGGTTTGGAGCCGACTATATCATTTGGCAGAGTGTCTTTTGAACTAATTAGAAGACAGCAAAATATTATTTTTTATTATTTTTATACATTTATTGCCTGTGAAAGGAAGAGGCAATTAAAATACATTTATTTTTGAAATAATGTTTTTACTTTAGTATTAATTATTAAATTTATGTGCTGCCCATCTTGCAGTTGGCGATGTGACAATGTCATACGGCTTCCACTATTTCAGTGGAACTGTTGGATCCTACAAAGGCTTCTGCCCAAATTGGTATAAAATCTGTTAAGTTTTATCACATGACCTTGGAGGAAAACTAAGGGACTCAAGTGATTGGTAAATGAAACAACAGAGCATTTAAGGTTTGCGAGCAGTTTTTGTGAATTCAAAATTGTTGAATGTTAAGCAATAAGGAAAGACCTTAAGACTGACTCTAAAGCAGGGGTCCCCAACCTGTGGGCCACAGCCCACTACCGGGCTGCAGCCGCTTGGCCACTGGGCTGCGTGAAAGGATGGCAAGTGCATGTGCACATGTGGGTGCATTCATACCCCCCACATTCGCACTAGCGCCGCCCCGAGTGTCCCACTAGTGCTAGTGCCGCCCTGAGCTTGCCACCGGCTCTAGCACTGCCATGAGCATCCCACCAGCACTAGTACCAGTCTGCCTCGAACATCCCACTGGTGCTAGTACCGCCCCGCTCCCGAGTGTCCCACCAGTGCTAGCATTGCCACGAGCATCATGCTGGCACTAGTGCCAATCTGCCCCTGAGGATCCCGCTGGCGCTAGCACCGCCACACCCCCAAGTGTCCCACTGGCACTAGCACCACCCCGAGCATCCTGCCAACACTAGCGCCACCCTGCCCCAGAGCACCCCATTGGCACTAGTGCCACCCATAGTGTCCCACCAGTGCTAGCAAAGCCCCATTTGCAGCACTCGCACCCGCGCAGCCAGTTTGCATGTACCCATGCACTCACGTGCGGCCGTTTGTATGTGCATATGTACTCGTGTGTGGCCCATTTGTGTGCATGCGCACCAGGCTCATTTTTGCACACCCACAGCCCATTTGCGTGCACATACGTAGCGGTGCCTGCCTCCCTTTCCAGGCTGCCAAATCAAAAAGGTTGGAGACCTCTGCTCTAAAGCAGTCACCCATACTATTCTGTTTTATTTATTTATTAAATTTATATGCCACTAATCTCACTGTCAAATGACTGGGAGGCTTATAACTTCATTGTTTTCCTGCTTTTCCTCTGCTCATGTTGTAGCAGCTACTGTATGTCAAATTTTGAAATTATTTATTTATATGAGAGATATATTCTGCCCTTCTCACGTTTATGTACTACAATCAAGAACAAGATCCCTAGAGCTGTTATTTGGTTGAGTTTTGCTGACTGATCCAAGGCCACATATCTCAGCAAATTTTTCTTTGGAGCTGATCACTGTACTTTCCAAATCATGGGACATGATTTTCAAAGCAATTGATAAGGAAATCGGCATGGATCCCTGAAGCAGATGTGTCCAAATGCAGTTAATATTTTTGTGATAGCTACAGCTGCCTATTGGTTACACTGGATCCTCAACCAGATGCAGCCTGAGGACCTCAAGATCCAAGGCCACTCACAGCATTTCTGGATGGCTTTTCTCCTCTTTTACAGACTTAAGTCACCCTCTGTGAGAACAGTATAGGATGAATGAGAAACCTGCCATGCTGCATATTTTTACTCAAAAAAGTTTTTTTTTCCTTACAGATAATGGAATATTATCCTGTATAGATACACTTATTGTAAGCGACAAGGCTGAATTTTTGGTGCAGTGCTAAACTTTCTGCATTGGATATAAAAACTTCTATGGAATTATTAAATGCCCCAAATTATTAAAAAGTGCAGCCATAAAGTCCATACCAGATATCTTTGAGTCCCATTTAATTTATGAATAACACACAATATTTTTAAATTGTGCCAGAGAAGTTGCATTTGACTGGTTAGCATTTTTTTCAATAGTTGCTTGATTATGCAGGGTGATTATAAATGTGGAATGACTTAGGTGTTGAATAAAATCTGAACTTCTCATTAAAAATTTATTGTGTGCTGTAATATTATTGGTCTAATCAAATGAAATTTCAATGTCTTAAATCATTGCCGTGTATCGTAAGAATAGAAATTGGGGTATTGATTGGGAAAATTAAAGATTCCCCTTCAATCTGGAATTTTTCCCATAAACATTCCTGGTTATTTGTCCTACTTCTGCAGATGTGTGTTGATGGGGTCAGACTTGCTGTAACTAAATGCAGTGTGACCTTAAATGAACTTTCCATGTCTTGCCTACGTGCACTTATGGTTATTTTAAAATCCGTCCAGTTTTAAAAAGAACTTTCTGTTCTTAAGCTCCTCTTGAGAAATGTTAGAATAGTCCTGTTGAATGTTCTGAATGTGCTCAATAAAGTGGCAATTAAAAATGAAGGTACTTTGACTTTACCATTTGTTGAAAAGGTATAGAGGTAAAATCTCAGCATTAGCAAATTCATATCCACAAAAGAATAGAAGATATGTGTTTAAAGTTAAATGTAGAAAATAAATCTCTCCTATCATACCACAGTATATTTTATGAATGTTTTATGACAGATTTTGAGGTAGAACGTTAATGCAAATTTGACTTTTGTGTTTTTACAAATTAAACAGCATTTAGGTCCCCTGAGAGCATAAAGGCAATCTTTGAACAAGCTTATATTTAAATTAATTCAGCAACACGCATTTGGCCTAAAAAGAAATGGATATCTCTAATTGTGTGTAATTCCATTTTGTTGTCAAATATTGCTAATATTAAAGAAGTGATTATATTTATTTTAAGCTATGAAGCTATTTTAAGCTAATAGTAGGTTAGGTAGAATGAGATGAAGTGATTTTAATTTTTCCTTACATATTAAATTACAAACTTGTCTATTTGTTTCAGGCTATTCTGGCCCAAATCCAAGTGTTTTGACTACATGTATCATGAAGCTGAAGCACTTCTGAGGAACTTTCCTGTCCAAGCCACAATTTTCTTTTATGACGAATCAGAGAACGAGGAAGATAGCGATGACATAGACCATGAATCCGAAGAAGAAGTGGATAATTAACTGCCCTGTTTCCAAATGACCCTGTTTATATTCCTTTATTTAATATTGATATCAAAATGCAATCATAATATTTTAAGCTAATTTATATGTAACTTATTGTGAAATTAAAACTATTATTTTTATAGTACTAGTATGCATGGGTTTTATGTCTTCTGCATAGTGTCTTCGCCTCCCTTGTCCTTCTGAAATCAATAATTTAGTTATGCCAAGGATTATGCTGTACTAATATATTAATTCATAAAATGAAAAGATAGAAAACTACAGGAATGGCCATATTAAATAGGAGTGAGAGGTTAGAAAAGATGGGTTGATGGTTTCCATATTAGGGATTCAAGAGGAGGTTTTTTTTTAGTTTAGAAAGAACAGTGATTCTTTTTATTTTTTATTTATGATTTCATTATTACGCAAATCCTTTCGGAACCCTCAGCCTTGCGGTTTTTAGAGTTAACAATAGTTACATGTGAAAAGAAGGAAGAAACACAAACTTTCATGTTTTACACCCAATACAAATACAGGGAGTCCTCGACTTATGATCACAACTGAGCCCAAAATTTCTGCTGCTGAGCAAGAGAATACTTAGCAACAGATGTAAAACCTCAGCATTGGCAAATTCATACGCACACAAAAGAATATTGGATAACGCGTTGAAAGATAAATTTAGAAAATATTCTTCTATCACATCACAGTACGGTTTATGAAAGATTTAAAAACAGATTTTGAAGTAGAATGTTAACTCGTTGTGAAATGACTTTTGTCCCCTTTTCTGAGCTTTCTTGCCACGGTTGTTAAGTGAATCACTGCAGTTGTTAGCTTAGTAACACGGCTGTTCAGTGCATCTGGTTTCCCCATTAGCTTTGCTTGTCAGAAGGCTGAAAAAGGGGATCGCAGGACCCTGGGGAATTGCAACTGTCATAAGTACATGCCTGTTGCCAAGTATCCAAATTTTGATCACCTGACCATGGGGATACCGCAGCAGTGTTAAGTGTGAAAAACTGTCATAAGTCACTTTTTTCTGCGCCATTGTAACTTTGAACAGTCACCAAACAAAGGGTTGTAAGTTGAGAACTACCTGTATACTCATTCTACAAACGGCCCTTTAAGTAGTCTGGTTTTTAATCTTGATGTTGCAATCCTGCAAGCTCCTAAATCCACTTCAGCTGAAACACGGGTATAGGACTTTAGACCAAATTGGTAACTTTTAAATTCAATGATACCTAATTTTCCTTAGTGCTGTGGAAAATGTTTTAATTACAACATCTTTTTTTTAATCTATGTACAGTATTAGTATGGCTGTGAAAGTTGGACCTTAAGAATTGCTAAGCGCCAAAGAATTGAGGCCTTTGAACTATGGTGCTGGAGAAGACTCCTGCAAGTCCCTTGGACTGCAAGGGGTTCAAACCGGTCAGTCCTAGAGGAGATCAACCCTGACTGCTCTTTAGAAGGCCAGATCCTGAAGTTGAAACTCAAATACTTGGGCCACCTAATGAGAAGGAAGGACTCACTGGAGAAGAGCCTAATGCTGGGAAAGGTTGAGGGCAATAGAAGAAGGGGATGACAGAGAATGAGGTGGCTGGATGGAGTCACTGAAGCAGTAGGCATGAGCTTAAATGGACTCCAGAAGATGGTAGAGGACAGGAAGGCCTGGAGGAACATTGTCCATGGGGTCGCGATGGGTCGGACACAACTCGCAACAAACAACAACAACAGTATTAGTTCCACATGACGTTTCAGAGAGTACAGTGGATTGAGTGGGTATTTCTCCTGCACAGACATGCCTCAATATATAGCTCTATCCAATATAACAGCTGAGCAGTGTTTCAGAATAGGAGGGAAAAATAGTGTTTGAGGAGTGTGCGAGGTCATGAACTTAGCACCTGTCAACAGTTCCTTAGAGCAGATGCAGCTTTTCCCACGATCATGTGGCTGCTCTCCACAGGTGAAACATGATACTGTATTCAATTTAAATACTTCCAGGCAAATGCTATAGAGACACTAACACCCTTCAGAACTTCTATTTTGTCTTCAAATCTGAAGTGCTGCAAAATACGGTATTGTTTCCTTCCATTTGCAGTGAGATTAATAATTAACAATTGAATGCATTCTACTCAGATTCACTTAACAACTGTGTTATTAACTGCAGTGATTCACTTAACTGGCAAGAAAGGTCATAAAATGGGGCAAAATTTGGCAACAGAAATTTTGGGCTCAATTGTGTTCATAAATTGAGGACTACCTGTACTTGTGCTCATCTTGTATTTCCAATATTAAAGATGAATCTTTTTTGCTTGATAAATCTGTTGGTCATATAGGGATACATACATTTTGTTCAAACGCATATGCATGTCTTTATGGTATTGATGTGTGCAAACTGTATTAACAAAATGGGGTTGTTAACATTCAACAAGTGCAGGGTATAATAGGAAAACCCCATATCATATAAGTATCCTTCACCAATTTTATACTTTGAACATAAGATTCATACTGAGCTCTTTTGAAATAATTTTTGGCATGACCAATAGACTTAAATCTTTTTCTGAATTAATCTCAATAGCATGATAGGAATATTCTTTAAAACCCTTAACCATTGATTTGTTAATATATTTTAGAGTTCTTGAAAATAACTAATATTTACTAATATCCTAATTTTCATTCTTAAAAATACATGCAATAGATGTTGTATCCTAAGTTGGGACCATAATCATAAATCAAATTTGTTTATTAAAGTACTTAAAGTGCAATATTAAACAATATCCTACTAGCTTACTTAGTTTTGGTTCCAGCACAAACTTTGAGTGTGTATTAATTAAAAGTATTACACTTCTGGCAGAAGTTGTATTTCCATTAATATATACTTAATCATGAGCTTTCCATCCTTTATAACACGGCTTTTCAACCTTTTCACCCATTGTACCACTTTTAGGATATGGCAACATCCGAGTACCACCAGTCACCTAGTAAGGTGTCAACTAGATGACCAAAAAAAAGAAAAAAAGGAAAAAAACTGATGAAGTACAGGTAGTCCTCGACTTACAACAGTTAGCTTAGTGACTGTTCGAAGTTACAATGGCCCTGAAAAAAGTGCCCCCCAAGCCACAGCTGAGCAAGACACCTGCCTGCCCACCCGGCAGCGCTCTTCCTCCTGTCCAAGGTTTTCATTGTTGTGAGCATTTCTGTTGAGGATTGACAGTGGGAGTGGGATGGGGGGGTGTTTGGTTTTATTTCCCCCGTCTGCGGGGTGGTTGCAGCAGGTTTTGGTCACTTCACATGACCCCAGGACACTGTGACCGTCATAAATATGAATCAGTTGCCAAGCATCTGAATGTAAATCACAAGGCCCTGGAGATGCTGCAACATTCCAGGTGATCGGGGCTTCTTCTGGGCTCAGCAGAAGCACCAGAATCAGTGCCGAGCTCCAGCTGGAGCCTGGCACTGATCTTGGCGCTTCCGCTGAGCCCTGACAGCCCTGCAGCTCCAGCCATCTCTCGCTCAGGCTTGTGTGGTGCTGCCACCGGTTCAGCTCATTCCCCTCCCCTGCTACCACTTTTCTAGGATGGTCGCGTACCACCTGCCAGGTGCCAATGTACCACAGGTGGTACCCGTACCACTGGTTGAAAAGCCCTGCTCTATAACAACAGTGCTTTCCAAACCTGGATATATTATCAAAAACTGGGTAAAACTGCTTTTTCTTGGGTAATAACACACATGCCCATTATCCAATCACAACAGAGACATTTACTGTAAGTAAAGAATTTCTGATAAATGGTAAAAAAGAACTTTCTGATAAGCAGTTTTGGATAAGGAAATAAAGCTCGGGGACATTGCTCTAGATCATATTCAACCCACAGCCCACAGGCTGCATGCAGCCCTGACAGCTAGTAATTGTAGCCCCATAACACTCCAAACAATAAGGAAAGTTTGCTATTTATCCATTAACTATATTATATATTTTATATGGGGCCCAAGACAATTCCTCTTCACTCAATGCAGCCCAGGCAAGCCAGAAGGTTGGACATGCCTGTACCTTTTTCTGAGTTTTAGAAGTTTCTTTTAAAACAGCTGCATCCACTTCAATGTTACTCAACTTAGCAGCTATCTATTTCCTTTTTAAAGGATATCTAAGACTAAGGCCTTTTATTTTCTGCACATACACACAATTTTATGGTACAGTAAGTTGGTGGCAGAACACAGTGGTTTAGTTGATCTTCAAATCCTGGGTCAGATCCCATAGACTACCAACCTCCACAGAGGTGTAGGTCAGAATATAATAGAAAAAAAGCATCTTTAAAAAAGGCAATGAAATAACACCTGATACTGTTGCCAAGAAAACTATATTGACAGTTACTATTATTAGATTTTTATCCCACTTCTATATTTACATGGCAGGCCTAGAACTCAGTTTCTTGTTCTTATTAGTTATCTAACATTGCTGTTGTTGTGTATGTAAATAGTTAGCAATAAGCCATGGAAGAGATTGCAAACACAGTGCAGCTTTGCAAGGTTTAAAGCGGGAAAATAAGGTGCAATCATTGGACGCCACAACCAAGGAGCGGGAAAACAGACTGTTTGTATTGGTTACAGTTCAAACGCTTTCTCTATAAAAGGGTTGCAACATTTGACAGTTGACAGTTGACTTTGTGTATTCAATAAACTCGTTCAGTGTTAACCACTCTGAGTCCTCGTCAATTCGAACCAAACAACTGGCGACGAAGGTGGGATTGACAGAAGACCAGAGATTAGGAAGAATTGTCGTGAAGGCGGCAAATTCAGAGCGAGTCACAGTCAACCGAGCGGCCGCGGCAGAATAGGAAAAAAATTCTCCGAATGGCGCAAATCGGGTCACTGAAGGAATTCGACCCTAACTTCCCCGAAGATTGGGAAGAATACATCGGTCAGGTCGAAGGATTCCTGTTAGTGAACGGAATCACTGACGACCGAAAAAAAGCGGCGGCACTTTTGACAATTTGCGGCACACCGGTCTACAGAGTTGCTGTCGGGCTGTGCCAGCCACAACCAGTCTCCAGCGTGCCCTATGCCGACCTCCTCGCAAAACTAAAGGTTCACTTTACTCCCCGAAGGTCCGAACTCTTTTGGCGGCGCATCTTCGAGAAGAGAAATCAGAGACCGGGGGAGTCCATACAGAAATTCGTCGCTGCCGTCAGGGAAGCCGCAGTACGTTGCAAATACGATAATTTAGAAATTAGAATTCGGGACAGAGTCGTGCTGGGCTTACGTGATGAACAATTACAAAATAGAATAATCGCCAAACCTACCGGCGATTTACAGGAAGTGCTCGACGAACTCCTAACGTATGAGTCAACCGGGTATCGCGACCCCCCCCGCAGTAGCATGGCAGCAGCACCCGAAATTAACCAAGAGGGCTATGTGGACTGCGGGGAGGTGGATCAGCAGTGGGAGGAAGAGATCGCCGAAGTCTCCAGGCGATTCGGGAAGATGGCACCAAGACAACTCAGAAGCGAGGGGCCGGAACCTGGCCGCCGGCAACAACCCGCAACACCGCAAAGACCACCAACCGGGGCACAACGACCGTGGCGGGACACCGCAACCAGACCGCGCGACAACGACACCCAGAACCGATGTGGCAGCTGTGGCGGCAACCATCCCCGCGCTTCCTGCCGATTCCGCACCGCCAAGTGCAGGGCTTGCGGCAAGACCGGCCACATCCAGGCCATCTGCAGAAACCGCGTTCGGGACTCCCGTCTGAACGAAGTCGATGTGTGGCCAGAGGGTAAGGTAACCCCCAATGCTAGTGGCAAGGAGACCCCTAGAACCCGGGTGAAATTTCCAAACCTAAGGGAGGTGGCCCGAGTCAATCGGAGACGGCGGGGAAGGGGGCACAATTTTCCGGACGGAAAATTAAAAATCACAGTCCTTCTGCAAGGGGTCCCTTGCAGAATGGAAATCGACTCAGGGGCTTCAGTGTCGATAATTTCCACTGAAACCCTTGAGAAAATTGAACAACTAAGCGGAAAAAGAATTCCACTTAGTCCAACAAATATTCAATTAATGGACTTCCAAAAAAGTCCAATAATCGTAAAAGGAAAGACCAGCCTTAGAGTAAACTTTAAGGGGTTTAAGGGGGTCTTAGATTTGATAGTTACGGAGGGAAATAGGACCAGCTTAATAGGGCTTAATTGGTTTCCTGCCCTGGGAATTTGGATAGGGGGAATAAATTCAGTGATTAGAAATAAGACCCTCGAATCCGTCTGCAAAGAATTTGCAGACGTATTCGATGGATCTCTAGGCAAGTACAAAGGGCCCCCCATTAATTTTAACCTAGACCCCTCAGTAAATCCAATCAGGCTAAAGGCCCGGAGGGTACCTTTTGCCTTAAAAGAAAAAATCGAGGCCGAGCTCGACCGGCTTGTAGGCCTCGGAGTTTTAGAACCTGTTGAGGGCGGTTTGTGGGAGACGCCGATTGTCACACCCCTCAAACCCAATGGGGATGTGAGAATCTGCGCCGACTACAAAGCGACCCTCAACATTGGAATGAAAAAGCATGCTTACCCGGTCCCGACAGTGAAGCAGGTCCTCGCCACGATCCAGGACGCCGCCATCTTCGCCAAGCTCGACTTGGCGCATGCGTACTTACAGTTGACTGTTTCCAAAGAGGCTGCAGAGGCACAGACAATTGTTACCCACAAGGGGGCGTTCCGAGTCCACAGACTGCAATTTGGAATTGCAGCAGCTCCAGGCATCTTCCAAGAAGTGATGGAGAGGACCTTAAAGGGCATACCTGGAGTATGCCCTTACTTTGATGATGTCCTAATAGCTGGAAAAGATGAAGGAATGTTAGTAGAGCGGCTGGAACAGGTACTGGGTAGATTTAGAAAGGCTGGATTAAAATTAAAAAAGGAAAAATGTAGCATAGGGGTTAAATCCACTGATTTTTTGGGGTTCAGGATTGACAAAAGCGGAGTCCACCCTACCCCTGAAAAAATTAAAGCAATAAAAGGGGCTCCTGAACCAAGGAACAAGGCTGAGCTACAGGCCTTCCTAGGCTTGGTAAATTTTTATCACACTTTTGTGCCACATAAGGCTGCCATTGCAGAACCACTGCACAGGCTTTTAGATAAGAAGACCCCTTGGCATTGGCAAGACAAGCACAAAGCGAGTTTCCAGACCTTAAAAGACATCCTTTCCAGTAGCTCAACTGTAACCCACTTTATAGAAAACAGACCAATCTACCTGGCGTGCGATGCTTCGCCTTATGGCGTTGGGGCAGTAATCAGCCATTTAGACACCCAGGGAATGCAAAGACCCATTGCTTACTACTCCCGCACACTAACCAAGGCAGAGCGGAACTATGCTCAAATAGACAGGGAAGCTTTAGCCATAGTGGCAGGAGTTAAAAAGTTCCACGACTACCTGTATGGCAGGAACTTTACAATACTGACAGACCACAAACCCCTGCTGGGACTGTTTACCACAGATAAACAGACTCCCCAAATTATGTCTCCCAGGATGCTGAGATGGTCCATTTTCCTCTCAGCATATTCATTTTCCCTCCAATACCGACCAGGTAAGGACATGGGTCACGCAGACGCTCTTAGCAGATTGCCCCTTAGCACAACAGAGGAGGACCCTGCCCCAGTGGGACAAGTAATGTCCCTACAAGATATTCCTGATCTGCCCCTAACTGCTAAAGACATAGCTGAGGCAACCAATAAGGACCTCATCTTAAGGAGAGTAATGGCCTGGGTCATGAGCGGTTGGCCCAACGCCAACCCGGACGTAAAATACAGTCCATTTTTCAGAAGGAAAGATGAACTATCAGTTCATATGGGTTGCTTACTCTGGGGAACTCGTGTAGTAATTCCAGAAATCCACAAATCAGCTATTCTATTTGAATTGCATGAGGGACACCCCGGAATAGTAAGGATGAAGGCCCTGGCTAGGAGTCACTTGTGGTGGCCAGGATTGGACCACGACATTGAGGAATGCGTTGCCAATTGCCATCTGTGCCAACGTTCCAGGCCTGAACAACAACACATCCGCACACATAAATGGGAGCTAGCTAGGAATCCTTGGTCCAGGATTCATATTGACTTCGCTGGACCTTTCCAGGGGTTAACGTTCCTTGTAGTGGTCGACAGCTACTCTAGATGGCTAGAAGTAGTACCGGTCAGTTCAGTAACGGCAGGCAGAACAATACAGGCATTAAGGGGCCTCTTTGCCACTCATGGGTTGCCGGATTTAATAGTGTCTGATAACGGGCCACAATTCACATCTATTGAATTTCAGGATTTCCTCAAGGCCAACTCGATTAAGCATAAGACTTCTGCACCCTTCCACCCCTCCACCAACGGATTGGCTGAAAGGAATGTGAGGACCACGAAGGACGCGCTTAAAAGAATCATTCGAGGTGACTGGCATCAGAGACTAGCTGAGTTCTTGTTGGCTCAGCACACAACCCCTTGTTCGGCTACAGGGAAAAGTCCAGCTGAAATGAGGTGGGGCAGGAAAATTTTGACCAAGTTGGACAGACTACACCCCGACAGACTCCAACCAAACATTGAATTAGACATTCCTAACAGAACATTTGAAGTGGGGGACTTGATTTGGGCCAGGAACTACGCCCAAGGGGACAAATGGATTCCAGGGGTGGTAACTGAAATCTTAGGTCCCCTATCATACATCATTGAGGGGGAAGGGAATAGGATCTGTAAAAGACACATAGACCAGCTGAGGAAAAGATCTAGTGGGTGTGTGCCGGCTGAGGGGGACCAAAGCTCAGTAAGGGGAAACAGTACAGACAACATTAGGCCAGAAAGTGGTGTAGAGGTTGGGCAAGATGACACATTCCCTGATGCCCAACAACAACAATTCAGTCCAATTGATTGGGAAATACCCCTGCGAAGTAGGCCAGTGACCACTGAATCCCAAACACAACCTAATACAAAAGGCAGTACATCTGAAGCCAGTAACCCTGAGCCCAGGTCTAGTAGTAACCAGCATAGTAACCAGCAGCCAAGCAGTCAACCAGGAAGAAGGGTCCCTAATAGCCAAAGTAACAGATACCCGTCCAGAATACATAGGCCACCAAAATACCTAATGGATTTTGTAAAGAAATGACACCAACTGGGGGGTAAGGGGTGTTGTGTATGTAAATAGTTAGCAATAAGCCATGGAAGAGATTGCAAACACAGTGCAGCTTTGCAAGGTTTAAAGCAGGAAAATAAGGTGCAATCATTGGACGCCACAACCAAGGAGCGGGAAAACAGACTGTTTGTATTGGTTACAGTTCAAACGCTTTCTCTATAAAAGGGTTGCAACATTTGACAGTTGACAGTTGACTTTGTGTATTCAATAAACTCGTTCAGTGTTAACCACTCTGAGTCCTCGTCAATTCGAACCAAACAGCTGTCATCCAAAGCAAACGTGTTATCCGATGCCAAAATAGCTACACATGCAAAAATACAATTACATACTGTCAGTGCTTTTTTTGTAAAAGAAAAAGGTGCCGGAACTCACATGTCATACAACCTGCCTTGCCTACCCTACAAGGTTCCATCCAAAAAAGGTGCCGGAACTCCGTTCTGAGCGTTCTATGAGGAAAAAAGCCCTGCATACTGTACTTGTCATTACCGATTCAAGTAAATCACAATACTTGAATGAGTACATCACGTAATGTCCGCTGCCCCACTCCTGCCCCTTTTTCCTAACAGCAAACATGTTTGAAGCTCAGCTTAAGAGATTTCATTTTAGCCACTGATCCTTTGCAGTAAAAATAAGAGACCCTTCTTACTCCATCCTGAAATGTCAAATAGATCAAATATATTTGGGAGGGTTCCTTCGTTAACTTTGTTGTCACTGCTTTGAAAACAATACGCAACCATTATATAGCAGCCCAAATGTTAGTTTATTATGACTGCCTTCCATTTATTAAATTTATTTTATTTAATATTTACTTATTTTAATTCTTAATTTATTTCCGTTTAATTACTTTCTTCCAGTCAGGATGGGCTCTACATTAAGGAATCTCAAAGCCTGAAATACGATATACAGTTACAGAGGTTAAAAAATGATTTCACATTAAAAATGCAAACACATTCTCCTATTTCGTTCAAAGCCACCCGCTGACAACTGGATTTTAGTTGGGGTTTTATATTTATATAAATTTATATTTATTCAAGGTTTAAACGTAATTATTTTAACTGTTCTTAATTTTTGTAATTGTTGTATTGTTATTTTAAAAACCCTGTGAACCGCCCTGAGTCGTACGGGAGAAGGGCGGTATATAAGTTTAATAAAGATAAAGAAAATAAAGATAAAAGAAAGCAGAAGCGGGTAGCGCGCGCGAAGCAAGCACGCAACAGGGAGGGGCCAGAATGTGAACTCAACGGAAGGCGACTTTCCTGCGCGGCAGCCAACGCCGCCGCCACCTTTTCCTCACGTCAATCAATGAACAAACTCCAGCGCGCGCCCTATCGGGGCGCAAGAGTGGCTGCCACCCGAAACCGCTCGCGCGTACTCCTGGAGCGCGCCTGCGCACTCTCCACCCCGCCTCTAGTCGGGGCTACTTTCACAGCAAGCCGAACCCGGAAGCGGTTTAATCTCTCTCCGGCTCCGTTTTCCATTCAGGGAAGTGGAGGATTGTCGGCCTCCCGTCTGATTGCAGCGGGAAGATGCTGAACGTGCCTTCTCAGTCTTTTCCTGCCCCCGACTCACAGCAGCGGGTGGCCCTCGCGGGACGCAGCAAGGTGCGGGTCTGGGTAGCGGCTTTGGAGTCCCCTACTTGGTGGGCTGCTCTGTCTCACGTCCCACGAGAGTCTGAGGGTGGTGGTGCCGGGTGGATTTGCGGAGCAGCGCTTGTAGAAGCGAGGTGGGGAAGGAGGGCTGTTGTAAATCACCAGGTGGCGCGATTTTGTAGCGGGAGACGTCGCACCTGTTTAATTTCTGGCTGCCGTGGGGAAACGGTCCAACGGAAAAATCGTGTTGGCCAATGAAGCAGAGAAGTTTCTTGTAGCTATGTTGGCTTCGTAATGGTGGGTGCTTTTTGTCGGTCACGGAGATATAAAATATTCACTCTTGCGTAATCAGTCTCATTGGTAAAACAGAAGGAAGTTGCTATATTTCGGCTTGCTTTGGAAGTTTACTGCAGTTTACCGCATCCGGTATTCTGCAAATCCTGATTTACAAGGACAATATCTGGTTGTCTTTCTTAGATGCTTGCAATTAATTTTTTCCCCGCATGTCTAGATTTGGTATTCTTGGGTTAAGTTAAAGTGAGATGGGGGAAGAGGAAAAGCAGATTTTGAAAGTGGTGAAGAAGCAGTATGATTATGTGCCATCAAATTGTTTTTGTATGTGAGAAGATGAGCTTTAATTATGCTATTTATTAATACGGCTGTTGATTTTGTGATTATGAAACTGGGAAGCCAAGTCATTGATCTGATTTGCCTGTAAAGTCTGGCAAGTGGAATAGTGGAGAACATAAGATTTCTTTAAGTAGTTTGATAACTGTACCAATTGTCAGCTGCTTCCATTCCCTCAGAGACTGATGGAGGAGCTCATCAGGATGCAGTTCTGATAGAGTAGCCCACATTGCAGAAAGATCATGAAATGTGTGAAGCCTCTTCTGGGAAAATGGAGTCAAATAATCATTTCCTTTTTTTCCAACATTGAACTTAGAATAGAATAGAGCTGGAAGCGACCTTGGAGATCTTCTAGTTCTGCTTGAGCAGGAGGACCTATACCCTCTCAGACAAGTGACTGTCTAGCCTCTTCTTAAAAATCTCCAGTGATGGAGTGTCCATGATTTCTGGAGGCAAGCTGTTTCCTCTGGTTAATGGTGCCTTTAATATCTTTGGCCCACTCTTACTTACTCAATTTCTGCTCTTTATGTAACACTTACCTTGAAAAGTTGAATTGATGTAGCATTTAGCTTTGTGTGTCAGTTACTAGATGAATAAATACCTGTTATGTGAGCTTTGGAACATTCCAGTATTTTCACAGTTGCTTCATATAAGAACTGAAGTTTATGTGCTGAGAAAAAAACAGACCAAAAACATATTGTAAGGCAATTATATAGTGACCCTTGTATATTCTGAAAACAGCACTTTTTGACCATCCCTCAGTTTCTTCATTTATCTAAATTAGGGCTTTTCAACCTTTTCACCCATTGTACCACTTTTAGGATATGTCAACATCCGAGTACCAACAGTCGCCTAGCAAGGTGTCAAAAACTTGATGACCAAACAAAAGAAAAGAAAAAAGTGATGAAGTACAGGTAGTCCTTGACTTACAACAGTTTGCTTAGTGACTGTTCAAAGTTACAATGGCACTGAAAAAGTGCCCCCAAAGCCGCAGCTAAGCAAGACACCTGTCTGCCCGCCTGGCGGTGCTCTTCCTCCTGTCCGAGGTTTTCATTGTTGTGAGCATTTCTGTGGCAGCGGGGGTGGGGTGGGGGGTGTTTGGTTTTTATTCCCCCCCCCCCGTCTGCTGGGTGGTTGCAGCAGGTTTTGGTCACTTCACATGACCCTGTGAGACTGTGACTGTCATAAATATAAATCAGTTGCCAAGCATCTGAATGTAAATCACAAGACCCTGGAGATGCTGCAACATTCCAACTGATGCTTCTTATGGGCTCAGAAGCGCCAGGATCAGTGCCAAGCTCCATCTGGAGCCTGGTGCTGATCCTAGAGCTTCCACTGAGCCCTGATAGCCCTGCAGCTCCAGCCATCTCTCGCTCAGGCTTGTGTGGTGTTGCCACCGGTTCAGTTCATTCCCCTCCCCCGCTACCACTTTTCTAGGAAGGTCGTGTACCACCTGCCAGGTGCCAATGTACCACAGGTGGTACCCGTACCACTGGTTGAAAAGCCCCAATCTAAATTGTATCTCATTTATTATTTCACTGTCTTTCCCAGTGACGGAGGGCTATTGAGTTTCCCTATGTAGCAGAACAGTAGCTCCAGCTATCATGGCTAGTGGTGTTGGATGCTGTAGTTCAGTTTTATGGAAAGCCTAAGTGTCTTTATTGATGTGTTGATTGATTATTTATTTATTTTATTTATTTATTTATTTAATTGGATTTGTATACCGCCCTTTCCCGAAGGACTCAGGGCGGTTTACAGGGAATTAAAACAAGCAATACAAAAATTAAGAACAATTAAAAAGAATATAACAGTCCCTGAAAGAATTACATTTTTATTGCAGCTTATGTATAGGAACTCGAGGTAGCATATGTAGTGCTTCCTCTGTTTAGATTCAATACTTTCCAATTTTTGTTGGAAAAAGACTACATTGCCAAATGTAAATAAATGAAGACATGGAATTTATACTTTATAAATAACTAATCCATCTTTTCACTATAGCCTATATGTCCTTCTGAAGCTTACTCTCTGCTATTGTGTATAGCTTTGGATTCATTATGTGTAACTTCTCTTGTGGCAAATTAGAACTAAAGAGAAATTGTATTTACTATATAGTGGGCTATATGAATGTAGAGGGAAAAGGGCTAGACCAGGGGTAGGCAACCTTGGCTCTTTTATGACTCATGGACTTCAACTCCCAGAATTCCTGAGTCCCTGACTCAGGAATTCTGGGAGTTGAAGTCCATGAGTCATAAAAGAGCCGAGGTTGCCTACCCCTGGGCTAGACTGATATTTAAAAAATAATTGTGAACCACAAAAGAATAACTGGTGTGCTAATCAGCAGTGGAATGGCAGCATTAGTGAGGCAATGGAGGGTATGGCACCATGTCCTTCAGGAGGGAAGCAGTTGTGAAAATCTGGCAGCAGATCCTTACTTGTGACATTTAGTGGCAGTGGATTTTTTTTTAAATGCAGGCTGAACAAGGCAGCCTGACATGCCACATGTTGTCCAAGCATGCATTGTCTATTTTATTTATTTTGCCAATGTTCTTTTTTTTTCTCTCTCCTCTTTTTAGGTACCTTTGAAATCAGGTCGAAGTCTTATGGACTGGATACGGTTAACCAAAAGTGGAAAAGATCTAACTGGTCTAAAAGGGAGATTGTTAGAAGTTACTGAAGAAGAGCTTATGAAACATAATAAAAGGGATGACTGTTGGATATGTATTAGAGGTGGGCTGTTTTGTTGCCAGTTCTTATAAATACAGTTAGTTCTCCACTGTAACTGATATAGGATAATAAATCTTAGTAATTTGAAAAAAAATATGAGGAATGGAAGCTTGTTAAAACAAGGTACAATATCTTGTATTTTATGCATAGCTAATAAAACATCCTAGCATTTGCTACAGAATCCCATTAGATATCCTTTGCAAAACTTATTTCTGTGCTTAGAAATATTCACAAGATCTACTTTGTAGGGTTGCGCATACTTTTCAAATGATTCAGAAGTGATTCAGTCCTTTGTGAGTAGTGTGGAGCCCAAACTAGCCTCAATTTGGGGACAGATCTTCACTAGCCTGTCAATACAGATAATGTTGCTTTAAGAACCGTATTTTTAATATATTGATTCTTTAAAGAAACTTTTTTTCAAGCTCTTGCAGAAGCTTGAAAAAAAGGAACCGTTTTAATGAAAAAAAGAGATGTGGTTTGCTCAATTCATGGACATCCTGTTTTTTACTAACCATATTTTTCTCTGGTCCTTTTGAATTCCGTCTGAGAAATTGAATTTAGCATGGGTATTGTTGGTTTTGGTGCTTGAGTTCTTACATGTTTGCCTGTCTGGCTTGTATCATATATCATCTAATGTCCTATAAAATATAAAACATAAGTGTAATGGGAGAGGTGGTAATATCACTTAGAATTTTGGGGGGATGAAGGAAAAGCAGATCTTTTTTATTAGATTGAAACCCTACCTTTCATTCGGAAACAATAGATGGCACACATGTTTCATATTTTCCCTATAATAACCATGAGATAGGATGGGGTCAGAGACACTCAGGGAGCTTCTGTGCAGCATATGCAATCAAAATAATCTCTGAATTACAGGATCAGTTGCAGCACTGATAACCGTATAATTAAAATACACAGAGATAGCTGCACCTAGTGAAGTGCCATGATGAAAAAGCTGTTGATAAAGCTGTATGATGGTAAAGCACTGATTCCTAGATAAATAGCAACATACATTGAACATTTCTTCGTTTTTCTTGAATTATTCAGTCATTTATTTAAGTACGGTAGTTAGAATATTTTCTATGATATCCTTGATGGTCTGGTTGTTTGGTGGCAGACATTTCATTACCTGAATAGGTAACATCATCACTGCTAGTGAGTGTGGAGTTTGCTCATAGTTCCTTTCAAGCATCTGCCAGAATGTGTGGACAGTTCACAAATAGGAAGAGAACTGGAGTGTACATAGTTGTCAGCTGCTTATGGATCATGTGGAGAATTGTGCTGGTGATCCAGGTTGTCACAAAATCTTTTCAGCTCTCTCATTGTATTCCATATGCAGTTTGCAGCCTTCAGGTAAAAACATGAAAAGGCTTGCAGTAGATATTGTTCAGGTAAGGTCAGCTGAAGTGAGTTTCAGCTTTTAAAACTTTTAAAATGTGGAAATTTCCTTGATTTCTGTTTGCCAGAAAAGAAGCCAAATGAAGAAGAAAAGACATGGGACATTATCTGTACAAATATGCAGCCAATACTATTCGCCATTATTTTCTTTTATTATCTATCAGTAAACAATATTTTGATCTTTAACCAACATAAAACATTATTTATTTCTTTATTAAACTTGTATGCTGCCCATCTCTCCAAAGGCAAATCTACAGTATTGGCTGTAGGATTAATGACTATAATTTAAGAATAACCTCTATTTGTAAATTACATAGATGCCAGCTATGAGATTGTGAAATAGTTTTTTATATTCTCTGTCGTTATGAAATTACTATTGAACGTAAATCTATAAAAATATAAAACTTTATAAGATTAAAATTATGAAATTCAAATTAAATATATCAAGCATATTTATCATAATAAAGGCAGTCCTCTGTATTAGGAATTATTGTACCATATTATTCCTCTTCGGTAGAGGAATGTCTGCATAGGGTTATCAAGTGAAGTTGCTTCTCCTATATGTGCTCATTTATGTATGTGACAATTTTTTTTTCTTGAACAGACAGGTACACTGATACGTTCTGATGCTTTATGACGAAAGAGGTGATAAAATTCATTTGTCAGCACAGAAAAGTAAATGAAGCTGACCTTAGAGATAATGTATAATGCTAATGTAAGCCGTTTTATATGCAATATAAATATTTTTCACTAGATGGCATTCCTAGTACAAATAGCAAAAAAAGCAAATACTATATAACCATAATCTATAATATTTTTTGCCAGCCTAGGAAACGGGAATATTTTGCCAATTTATCTTCCACTGTTGTTTTCAGACTTAGTTCATTAGGAGGTCATTCTTTTTTTGTTTGTTTTTTTGTTTCTTGTGTTGTATTGTTCCACTTTTTTAACTTTTGTATTTTTGTACTTTTATATGTTTGCCCTGTTCACCGCCCTGAGTCCTTCGGGAGAAGGGCGGTATACAAATAAAATTATTATTATTATTATTATTATTATTATTATTATTATTATTATTATTATTATTATTATTATTATTATTATTATTATTATTATTATTATTATTATTATTACTGTGTGCTGTATGCAGAGCCCAGAGATTACTTGGAAATGAACTGTGGCTTAACATTTTTAAAAATAAATAAATAATAAATGTATACAGGATTATGGTTATGTACCTGCTTGAGGTCCATTGTCATGGATGAAATGTTTTGATAACTATTTTTCGAATGAGTGGGTTTTTTTATGCCATTCAGTTCAGCTAACACAATCAGCAGAGCATAAACAGCTTCATCGTTTCAGTCTGTGTTCAAAATAAACTTGACATTTTATGCCACCTTTAGTTTTCAGCAAACTCCTCATTTAAGTGGTATTTTTAGTCATTGTTCTTTGCTTTCTAGGGCTTGTATATAATGTAACGCCATATATGGAATATCACCCTGGTGGAGAAGATGAGTTAATGAGAGCTGCAGGAACTGATGGCACAGATTTATTTGATCAGGTAGCAGCAAGAGTGCAGTTGGTGTTCAGTTTCTCAAAATATTGTGTTGCACACTAAGCTGTCTTGTTCCCTGAAGAAAAGGCTGCTGCTTTGTAATGTGTCTCATTAAAACATTACATTTTAAGAGATACTAATTAATTTATAGCATAAACTCAAAGCATTCCAAAGGAAGTGAACCAGTGAGGTTCACAATCTTTCTTTCTTTCTTTCTTTCTTTCTTTCTTTCTTTCTTTCTTTCTTTCTTTCTTTCTTTCTTTCTTTCTTTCTTTCTTTCTTTCTTTCTTTCCACAGGCACAGATACATAGATAAACTTACCTACCTTACCTAGGAGACATTCATCTCAGATTAAAGTGAGTCTTGTGAACTGAAGTTCTTTTAAAAAAAAAACAAATTGTACGGCATAGTTATGGTTAGTTTTGAAATAATACATTATATATTTAGAGTTCATGTGAGGAGGAAAGGCGTAATTCCTTTTCTTACGTATTCCTGCTATAAATTAATGTGTAGAATAGGAAATGTTATGTACAGCCCAGGAGTTCTCGATTTACAATTGATTGTGTATCTTATGATCCAGCTTCAAAGTTACGACGGCTATAACCCATCCTGCCCACTCCCAATCACATGATCACATTTTGGGTGCTTGGCAGTTGGCTCACTTTTACATCCATTCGTAGCATCCTGCAGTCATGTATCTGCAATTTTTGATGTTTGGGTTTTGGCTTTTTTGCCAGTTTCTGGCAGTGGGTGTAATGGATTTGCTTAAAAGCCAATGGTGTCACTTAACAACCTCTTCAAAAATAGTTGTAAACTTGGGTCTGGTGGTGCGGTGACCCACTTAATAACCGCAATGAAGTACGACCATAATTCTGGGCTCAATTGCAACTGTAAGTTGGAGATTGCCTGTATGTTTGTTTTTGTTCATTTAGCAGCTGGGTTATTAATGTTTGCTTAATTTATGGGATTTAGAATGTTTTCACGGTTGTTTAGAAATATGTTATCATTGATGAACAGCTGTCAAATATAAGCTTACATTTTTCCTGGCAGGTTCATCGCTGGGTCAATTATGAATCAATGCTGAAAGAATGTCTGGTTGGAAGAATAGCCTTGAAAACTACAGCTTCTCTAAAAGGTACACACTCTTTATTCCGTAAGATGTGCTCAATTTCAATGATCTGAGTCGAGCATTATGGAAGTGGTCTTGTATAACATGTCTCAACAGCAGCAGCATCTGTCTGACTTTGTCTGGGCTTAGAAACTTAAGTTGGCCATTAGGGAGTTTCAGATATATAGACTGGACTGGTAAATGGAAACAATATTCTGCAAATAGACAATGGCAAGCCTCCTTCTGTGTTGTTGCCTGTAAAATTCTATAGGTTTGTTTGTGGGGTTACTAGGAGGTGAACTTGAAGATGTTTTTATCCTTAGAATACATACTGTAGATGAACCAGGATGCCTATCTGTACGACGAAGAATGAATGATATTAACTTTAAATATATGACTGAATGTAGATAAACTCTCCAAGATGTTATTTAGAAGATATGTGATTTCCACTTTATAGTGGGATTTTTAAAATGCTGGAATGGAATATATGGCAATTTATTTGTATTCAGGGTATTGCTGTTAGTACCTACAAGATAATCAAGTAATTGGCAGAGATTTGTTAGTGCTTCACTACTAAATAACTGTGTAGATTAACCTCAATTTCTGCAGTGTTGTTACTATTTTGCTGTATTATATATTTTAATATTCCTAAGAAAGTTATTCAGAATATTTCATGTTTGTAATCTGATTCGTTTCTGATAATCGATTAGCGCATGCTAATCTTGCATTCCACTAGGACAGTGGCTCCCAATCTTTTCTGTACCCCACACTCCTAGAACACTTCTCGCACCCCTTACAAAAGTTTGAAATAACAGCAACGAATTATGCATATACACTATAATTTTGAAAACCCACGTTTTCGCACCCCCTGGAATATCATCTCACACCCCTAGGGGGTGTGAGCACCCCCGCTTGGGAACCCCTGCATTAGGAGATTTACATTTTTAATAAGAAAACTCTAAATAATAATGGAATTTCTAACATGTACTTTCAAAACAGCAAAACAATAATAAAAGTGCAATTAATCAAGTCAGACATTTTAAAAGATTTTTTTCACTTTTTAGAATGGAGAAGGATGGTGGATATTATTAGGGATAAAGTACTGCAGTATGACCATAATGTTTGGAAAAGTATCGGTTTCTTCAGTCATATTTTTTTACATAGTATATTATGCATGGGTTTATTATGCATATATTGGAAAGCTGTGACTTGATGATTCCTAGGGAGGATATGGAAAGCCAACAAATCTCCGTGTCTTTTTTGCATAATAGCTGTGAAATGACCTTTGCAGAAGTACGTTATACTACCTAACAAAGAAAAAAGACAGATTCCACAATGCACATAAGTATGGGTACTTGCTTCCAAGGTGTTCTGTGCATAAAATCGACTTTCTGAGCAATCCTGTACAGTTTCATAGAGCTGAAGCATAAATTCATGTGTGTTGCTACCAATTCCTTGTTTTACTAACAGTTGGCTTCAAATTAATTCCTTAACCCCTGATTTTGTTGAAGAGTGGATGGTTCTGAAATACTTCCTGCAGATGTGTATGAACACCTGTTTAACCTGCAGCATTTGAACACTGTGGAAGAGGGGTTTTGCTGGCTTAGAAATATTTAATGTTTCATAATTAAATAGCATTTTGAAATTTCATGATGTGAAATTATGAACTTTCCCCCTTCCAAATTCTTAATATAATCAGAAAAACATGTGTTTGAAGTTGATACTTCTTATCCTGTGATCATACTGCTGAAATAGACTGTCCTCTTCTTTAAAATTGAATTACCTAATCAATTCAGAGAAACCTCCCAAACTCTGAATTTTGCCCTCTGGGGAATGTAGAATCAATATTTGACTTAGCATAATAATGATTTAATTGCATCAGAGTCATGATCATCAGTTGGTGAACATTAAGAACAACACAAACAGCTTAAAACAAACCAATTTTACCCAACTTTGATATGATAAGGTTCAGGGAATAGGATTCTTAGACAATACTCGGTTGTGAGTGATTATAGTTTGTTTTTTTCTCAGCTGTTGCCTACTTCCCCCTTTAATTGCTTTGCTCTGCATCTGATCCTTGCTCCAAAGCAGTTCTGTGCAATCTTGCCCTTGGGCCTTCTCGCTGACTACTGTAGGATGTTTGAAAGTTTTTATTTTTTCCTCAATTTGTGCTGCTTGTAATGTCATTTCAAACTCCTAAATTAGTGTTTCTCAGCCTTGGCAAATTGAAGATATGTGAACTTGACACTGCTGGCTAGGGAATTCTAGGAATTGAAGTCCATTCATCTTTACACTGTTAAATTAGATTTCCTCATTTTGACTATTCCATTCCTTAATCTGAGAAGAAACACTAGGAATTGTAAGGAATTGTAATGGTGTAGTAGTTTTTAGAAAAATAAATAAATTACATAAATCTCTTTCTTTGGATGCTGTTATTACCCGTTAGGAGGAATAATAATAGTGCATTCCACGCTAGTCAACCGCACAGTAATGTCGTCAAAATTTGTCAGTGTTTTAAAAAGTATTTTTTATGTTGAGGGTACATAGCTTCTGACACTCATGGGTTCTATTGGGGTTGGTAGGGTGTGTATTCAACCCAGTTTAATAGATTGCTTTTTAGTTAATATTTTTCATATTCATATGATTAGAGCACGGGTGTCAAACTACCAGCCTGCGGGCTGGATGCATCATAGCGAAATCGCCCCCACCCCATTGCCAGCAATGGTAAAAAAAGTCGTGATACGCTGTGACACGTCACGTGGCGAGTTTGACATCCCTGGATTAGAGGGTTCTGGTGACCCAAGACACCTTTTTCCGCAGTACAGCTCCTTCTTTTGATATAAAAGACTGCACTGTATTTTTTTCAAGAGATGGAAGAACTCTGAAAAAGGAAGTCATCAGAGTAGATGTGTATGAACATTTTGATTCTGTTTTTCCATATTTTGGGAGGAGATATTAAAGAGATAAAAATTGGTGTCATTAGCCTTGGGGAGTTTTGAGGATAGTTCAGTAACACAAGGCTTTGTAAGGCTGCACTCCCCCTCAGAGCCATTCATCCCTCCATATATTTTGACTTTATCTTCTCTGAAAGGGACTCATTTCATGGCTCATTTTTGCATCTGTGTCCTATTGATGCTTCTTGTGATGTTGCCACAGTAGGACAAACTGTCTATGAGTATCATCTTAACCACGAGATGGTATTTCTGCACCTTTATAGTTACCATCTAAGGGCATAGAGTAAATAATTTTCCATTACTGAAACATAAAATGTTTGTGCTGTTTGACTATCATGATTTTGCATTCTCCAGTAGATACCAAGTATATTTATCATTTGCTAAATGACATCCTTCATATTAGTGGGTAGTGCTGGTATACTTTTTATGGATACAAGCACTACTCAACATTTCATGTACTTAAAATGATTGCAGTTCTGAAGGAAGTATCTCCATCTTGTTAGAAATAGCTTTCTCTTCACTTTAGTAGGAGATATAGGAGTATAGCCAGCCGCACCAACAGGCTGAAAAACACCTTTTATCCATGGGCTGTTAGGCTTTTGAATGAGAAATAACTTGTGTGAATTTTATGCAGAATTGACTTGGGAGGCCGGTGTGTGGTGTAGTTGGTTCACATGATGTAGTAAGATGGAGGGTTTGTTGTCACTGTGTGTTGGGGGGTGGGAGCACAAAGGGAGGCTCAGCTAATCTCAATGTATACATAGTGGTACTTTGACAATAAAGATTCATTAATTAATTAATTTAGTGCTCACATTTCTTAGAGCTGATATTTTGTGTGCTTAAAATTCAACCCTGGTTGAATAAAGCTCTTGGTACTTTTTTTTGCCCAGAATGATTGCACATAGTATCATAATGAGAGAGCTTTTCTCTATTGTGATCACTACAGCATTTTTTTTGCATACTTTACAGAAATTTGTCCCCCTGTAATTGAAGAAAACAGGACCTTGAATGGTAAGTATGATAATATCCACCATTTTTTCCCATACAATATAGAAAAAGAAGTATGTATTCATCTATGGAGCAGCAAAAACTTGTACTTGTTATATTTCACCCCTTATTTCTTACCGCTTTAATGCCATGTTCTAAAAATAATGGCATTATTAAAATGAGAAAGAATGAGAATGTACTGATCTGAATTTTTTGGGCCTTTTTAGAAAAAGTCTGTTCCAATGACACTGATCTTTATTCCCCCCCCTTTTTTTACTTCCATTTATTATATTACTTGCTTGAATATCATATAGCGGAGTTTATTTAAAGCTCAGCTTCTTCGCCACCTCTTCTAAAAATGGGGGGGCGGGAAACTAATACATAGAAATGTCCTTATGTAGGAATGTGACATTGTGGTTAGTGCTGTTTGGCAAAGTTTTGCATCATTGTAGAAGAGTCTTCTAGTTTGGGCTTTCTTTGGATTTCTGGATGGCTTGGTGATAAATTGGTACTAGATATTTCCTAGGTTAGGAGTTTATCTGCTAAACAGAAAACCTCTTTTGTCTTTCTTCATTTATAATACTGCTTTGTGGTGATAAATTGTTGGGGCTATTAATTTAATTGTATTTTAATCTGTATATTGTATTTTTTTAAAATTTGCCCTGTAAACCGCCCTGAGTCCTTCAGGAAAAGGGCGGTATATAAATCGAATAAAATAAATAAATTGTGGCTCACCTCCCTCCTGAGGGAAAAACCATTTCTTGAGCAAACTGAAGAACAGCATAAAGATTTAGTTTTGAAATTATTCCTGACTAGAAAAGGCAAGTGAGAAAACTTGGTGGGACTGCTTCACTTCAGAAGCAATTTCCCATCAATTACAGCCTTCTATAAAAATTTCAGTGCATTATGTGAAACAGTCTTTTCAGAGATGAAGTGGATATTTTAGGTCAGAAAATGGTGGCACCAAATCCCTTAATTATCAATTCACACAAAAAAAAGGATGACTCAGCTTGAAATATATAGTAGAATGAGAAACACTTTTAAAATGTAGACATTCAGGAAGATGTTACAGGTTTATGATTTTTAAACATTCCTTATAGTGCTGAGCAAAATTAGTTTGTAACTGCATTTATATCAATCCGTTTTTTTAAACTGAAGCAGGAACAAATATAAGCCAGAAATTGAAAGTGAGGGTGAGATGGCAGTATCTAAATTTGATAAATCAATAAAATAAAAAGTGCTTATTGTAGAGAAATCTGCTTCTATTCACTATAAACTCCCAATCCTATTTTGTGAGATTCTTGTGATTTATAATATGGGTTTATATTCTGTATTTAAAAGGGACGCGGTGGCTCAGTGGTTTAGGACGCTGAGCCTGTCGATCTGAAGGTCGGCAGTTTGGCAGGTCGAATCCCGAGTGCCGCGTAACAGAGTGAGCGCCTGTTACTCGTCCCAGCTTCTGCCAACCTAGCAGTTCGAAAGCACGTAAAAATGCAAGTAGAAAAATAGGGACCACTACGGTGGGAAGGTAACAGCGTTCCGTGCGCCTTTGGCGTCTAGTCATGCCGGCCACATGACCACGGAGATGTCCTCGGACAAGCGCTGGCTCTTCGGCTTTGAAACAGAGATGAGCACTGGCCCCTAGAGTCAGAAACGACTAGCACGCATGTGCGGGGGAACCTTTACCTTTACCTTTTATTCTGTATTTATCTTGCTAAGTGGGATCTTAGCAAATGGAACTTTGGTAAAAAATTATTTTAAAAGATGTTTTTTCCCAAAGCTGCCCACACAGATGGTTTAGAAGCAGAAGCTATTCAGTAAAATTCATTTAGCAATAAAACAAAAATGGAGTAATTTATTTTCTTTTTCCAATGATTCCTGTGAAGTTGGACAGAGGCTTAGTGTTTTAGAATCAGCTGAAGGAAATAAGTGGTAGGGTTGAAATATTTAGTATTTTTCTAGAGGGAGATGGAATTCGTTGTTTTTTTTCAGTTTCCTTTTTTCATTGTATTTTCCTTTGTTTTTAAAAATCTTTTAGTTTTTAGGTTTTTATTGGGGGGGGTTTCCTTTGTGATTGTTTATGCTTCATTTTCAATTATTTTAAACATTTTTCACAGTTAAGTAAATTATTTTTGCCTTTGACCCGTGACTATAATAACTGGTTAATGTGCATTTTTTGACATATTTTAATCATTTTCTGGAATGTAAAAGGTCTTAGATGCCTTTCTAAGAGGAAACAGATGTTCTCTAAATTAGGCAATTTAATACCTAACATTGATTTCTTTTTCAAGAAACTCATTCTTTCCCAAGAGAAGGATTTTTTATCTAAAATATATTCATATCGATAGAAATTCAAAATTTGGTTGGCAGCATTTCTAAAGAAGCAAAGAATAAGTTATCTCAAAGATTTTTTTTTAAAAAAATGTTTATTAAATAGGTTATAACTTTATTTGTTTATATTCGTCTATTGCAGACCATCCAGTTGTTTTACAGATGTATTTTAAATATCTTTTACATTAACTGGGGGATTAGATAATTAGTGGCTGAATTTTAGATCCTTTGCTAGACCATACTGCTGTTTTAGCTAAATTAAATTCCTGAGCATGGAAAGAAAAAAGAGCCTTGGTGGAGCAGTGGGCTAATGCCTCCTTAAGTAACACCAGCTGCCTGCAATTAGTGCAGGTTCAAGTCCCACCAGGCTCAAGGTTGACTCAGCCTTCCATCCTTCCGAGGTAGGTAAAATGAGGACCCAGATTGTTGGGGGCAATTAAGCTGACTTTGTAATAATGCCGCTTGGGGTGTGTGTGAAAGCCCTAATAAGCAGGCATATACATAGAATGAAGGCTATTGCTAAGCTTGTAAGCCGCCCTGAGTCTTTGGAGAAGGGCGGGATATAAATGGAATTAAAATAAAATAAAAAAAATAAATAAAGGGCTGCAGACATGAATATCAGAGTTTGATTTGGTGATTCTGTGTGCAGAAAAGAACTCCAGCACTGAATCAGAGAAATGAAGCTCCGATCCCTAAGTTTCATTTCTCTGGTCTACTGGTCTTTCTTTCATGTGCAGAAGAGAACAGCACTGAGCCGGAGAAAGGAAACTTTGGATCTTCCCCACAGGAGTTTCCCTCCGTTCTGTGTGCTATTATCATCTTTCTTCCATTCAGTAACATTTCTGGCTAGAAACCTAGTGAACACAATGTTTCTGAACTATAGGATGCAAACTTCTTTTCTCCAGCCCAGTGTTGGAGTTGTCTTCTGTGCATGGAGGGGAGGAGGGAAGAAATGCCAGTCTTGGGCTGAAGAAAAAAGCTTGCATCCTGAAAATCCAGGCTTCTTTTCTGTAGCCCAGTGGAGGCAAATCCTTTAGCAGGCAACAGCAGTTTGAAAACTTCCCTCCTGGCTTCCCCATTGACTTTTTGGGGAAGCCAGCAGAGAAATTGCAAATAGAGACCACAGGTTTACAGGATGTTTGGCAACTGGTTGCAAGTGTGAACAAGTGCCAATGGCCCAAAATGCGATCACGTGACCATGGGAGAGTGCTGCAGTTGTAACTTTGAGGGGGGGGTATAAGTAACTTTTCCTGTGTCTGTCATAATTTTGAATGGTTGTTAAGTGACTGGTTGTTGGTCGAAGATTACGTGTAATGAAAAGGGAGGGTAACCCTTTAAGAGGCCATGCATAATCTGATTTTGCATCCTGTTAGAGAAAGAGAATGTCTTCTGGATGGATTAGCTCTGAAATATATTGGCTTGTTTAGTGTAGTGGTGGATTGATAGTTCAGCATAACTGTCAATTTGAAGTATCCTATATTTTTAGTATTACAGTAATTTATACAAAGAGAGGCAGAAATACTAATCTGAATTTAATCTGATACAATAATATTGTAAATATCCAGTTAGTTTCCAGAGATAGCCAGGTAACTGAATTTATTTCTAAACCTGTTTTATTGTGGCTAAAATCATTAGATGACCTTTTGCTATCTTCTATTTTTCTATCACCATTTTTCTATTCTTTTGCAAAATCTCAAAAAAACACAATAAAATAGAATCCCTGAATTAATCAAATCAGATGCTAAATTTTGTAAAATACTTTTGTTCATAAATATAGGTTTCTTTCCTTTCTTCCAATACAATATATAAAGTACAAAAGTCTCTACGGTATCTATAAATTTCTGTTTCAGCTGAATTGGATAGTAGAAATTAATTAATAGCTTCAGTAATCAACCTCAGATTTATTTTAGAATTCTCATATGTTCAAAATGGGTGAACTTAGAGTTCACTAAACTTGATTTAGGTGAAATTAGAGATTAATTAGAGATGTATAACTAAATTTTGACCCACAAGAGAGAGCTATAATGGAGTGAAAGTATCATTTATATTCAGCTGAGCTATGATTATTAAGATATCAAAGATTTTTGAGATATGATTATCTAAAATGATACTGCAAAAGATAAAATATGATATAGATTTTTCCAAAATTCTAATAATGTGATAATATTTTTTTCTGTATTACAATAAGAAATTAATATTTCCAATAAGCTTTCCATCATAATTTCTGAAGTTTGACTTTGTGAATCAAGTATTACACTGAAACTCAACCAGGCTACATTTACATAAAAGAATACAGAAATAACGATTCAAAGTGATGTAAATTTAAAAAACAGTAACTGGAAAGACATTCTTTTAATGTCGAATGAATGCCAGACTTTTAATTGAAATTGCGAACTTTTTGTACATGAGCAAAAACATAAATTTTAATCAGTAAAAGCTGATATTTTGTAGCTTATATGCAAAAATATGAACACTTAGAAATACTTGATCATTTCTGGTTGGTTAGTAAATGTTATTGAGTCTTCTTGCGTGTTGGGCGGAAGCGTGGGGGGTGCAGGGGGGACCGGCCGCACCGGGCGCAACATGGGGGGGCGCGCTTGCACTCGCGGCTCCCTGCCCCTGCCTGGCTCACTCACTCTATCTCACTGCAGTGCTGGCTGTGCGAATCCGATCCGAGCCGCCGGGTCGCCGCCCACTGTGGAGGGGGGGTGCCAGGCGTGCGGTGCGGAGAGAGTGCGAGGGACTATCTGGGGGAGGGACAGTGCAGACTCGAGTGCTAAAATCCACGGGTTAGGGGGCGCAAATTACTTGCCTTGCCCCGGGTGCTGACAACCCACGCTAATTGCCTTCATCAGAGGAGGTGCATCTGCTGGGGAAGGGGCGTGTTTGACAAGATTCTACTGAAGTAGAGTTCCACTAATAGCAGTGGGGAAAGGGGTTTTTCAGAAATAAAAGAACACTGAATTCCTCAGTTTCTATAAAGAATAAAAGCAGGTCATGGTATACTTAAAAAAACTGCAGTCGTTCATAAGTAGGAGCATCTTTTACTGTGAATGAGGATGTACAGTATTATGGTATATTTTACTGTGGTGGAGACTTTTCTTCAGTAAGAATGAACAATAATTTTTATGTTGCCGGTACTTTTTACTGCAACCAACGTGGCAGGTGTATTCCTTTCTGTGGTGTGCTTGTCTGTTTTCTAAATGGGTTTATTTTGGATTTGTACTTATGTTTGGATTTATTCTGGGCTAGATTATAGACTGCATATTTTCTGGAGAGGAAGAGGAAGGAAGAAGCTTCCCTTTTGACTTCCTTCTAGAAACAAAAGAAAAAGAAATAGTGTCAAGGATCAAGACCAGAAACTTAAGTGTTCTACAGTTGTTCTTTACTAGCAATTGATAGCATCTTCCTGACCCATTTAGACTTCATTATGCCAAAATAACTACAATAAGGACAAGAACAGCAGCTATGTGATACTTTGAAGACATTGTAACCTACTAGTGGAGAAATTGCTTATGTTAGTATCAGAGGTGTTATGAAGAAGTTATTAATAGAAGGTATTCAATTTTTATGATGTACAATACTTAGTTACAGTAAAAATAATTTATTAAAAGTCATTAGAAATAATACTAATATTAATAACATGTCAAAACCAAAGTAAAAGGTTACCTTTATTATCTTTCATCTATATAATAATTAAAACTTAGGTTTGTTTGTCTGTTTATAATCTTCCATTGGGTGAAATGGTGCATCAGAGGGCAACAGTTTTTGAACCAAGGTACCTTGAATGGTCCAATAGAATGTATACAAAATCCCATTCTCCCATTACTTCTGTTGCATTGAAATTTGGAAAAGTTATAGCCGCTTCAATGGGCTGTGCTGCTGTGGTCAGTCACAGTCACATGATTGTTATTTGCAATGCTCCTTGACAGATTCCCACAAGTCAACAGGGAAGTCGATAGGAATTCTAAACCCAGTTATGATTGCTGACACTCCCTGCCAGCTTTCCACAGGCAAAATCAGTGGGGAAGCCAGCAGGAAGTTGCAAGTCCAAGGCCAGCAGGTAGGTTAGTAGCTACTGCCAAGATGGGAAGGGAAAGAGAGGATGTGTAAGAAGGTAAGGGTTAGAGACATTGCATGAGGATGTGAGGGGAGGGCCTGAGAGGAGAGGCAAGAGTTAAATGTGTGAGGGGCAATGCAGATGAGGCAGGTGTGTGACGGTATAGGTAGGAATGATGTGCAGGATAGCAGCATGGATTAGGGAGGGTGCCTAGCGGTGCATGAGTAGCTGGCATGGCACAAGTGCAGAGGGCCTTGGGGATGGCCTTAGGTGGGGAAGACTTAGCCAAGCAACCTGTGACCCCTCCGCATTGACTTTCTGCCTGCCAGGTTCTCACAAGCAAAGTCTGGGGAAGCCAGCAGGAAGTCAGAAATTGTTCCTGCTCCCACTGTTCTTTTGCCCACACATGGTAATTTGGTTGATCTATTTGGCTAAATATCCCACCGGTGGTAATTCTGCTGACCTATTTATCTCTGAAATTATGACACAATTGAAATGATAACATGTCATAGGCTGTCTAGTTCCCTATAATCCCATAGATAAAAATCAATTTCTATTTTTTTGTTTTTCTGCTTTGTTATTTCTTATCCAGGGTTGTTTCTTTAGACCAGCAGTTTCAACAACACATTTGTGCTTATTAGAGCTTTATAATTTCTCTTTGCTGCCAATTTATGGTTGTTTGAATTTTTAGAATCTAGATCTGATAGTCTTACTAAAAGAAAAATATGCAAACACAATTTTTAAGACTCAGAGAAGCCTAAAAGTGAATCTTTATTTGACACACACAACCCCAATACACCAGGACAATGTAGGTTTTTTTCCCCCCACCCCTTTTAAAGTCGCGGCAAACTAAATAGGATTATGTAAGGAAATCCAAGATACTGAAATAAGTTTTGAAAGTTATATTTAGCTGATTATAATAGAAACATTACTAAGTATTTTGGTTTGCACTGGTTTGTCCCCTTACATGTATGTATTGGAGCTACTGCTCTTTTTATCCCTCCACTCAGGAGAGTTTGTGCAAGTACAAATAAGTGCTGTTGTATAGTCAAAATTGCTTTTCAAGGACGTGTAGGTTCTTTTATGGGTTCTTCAGTAAGAATTGCTTGGCAACCTTGTAAGTGATTTCTTATGTTTCTGAATTTGCATCTGCTGTATTCAATATTTGCATATTGAAAGTTGTATTTACAAATTAAAATGACAACATATAACAATTGATATGCAAATACTCATGATTCATCTGATCTAAAAAGAAATTACATGCCAAGTTTTTTCCATTTCGTGTGGCTTTTTAAAAAGTGACCTGCAAGCCAATAATTTCCTCATTTCTGTAGTTCTGTATATTTCTATGTCTGAAAAGGCCACCCAAGACATTTGGAGTGGGCGGTCGTAATAAATTTAAATAATAGTTTAGTGAAAGATGTTCTGTGATGTCCCTCCTACTTCTTATGCTAGGATTGTGTAACCAAATATTTATCTTAAACAGACAAATTTGAAATTGGAAGCTTTGAATTATTTCCAGTAGCCATCTCCATCAGCTTTTATGATTATTTGAACGAAATGATAAGTAACAAAATTAATAGTATTTTTCGTCTAACCCTTTGTTCATGAAAACCAGGAACATATTTCCCCCATTATTTTCCCTGCTGTCCTGAGAAGTGAATTAGGCTGATAAATCCTTAATGCTAGAATAATGTTAACCATTGTGCATTACTGTACTTATATTTTACAGGCTTACTTCCGAAAAAAAAAGATTTGGATGACTGTTCCAAAGAAATAGTTCCCAGGTATTGTCATATTTCAGCATTAAGTGGGATTCTATTTATTTTAAGGAAGGACAGAATGGAAATATATTAGAAGTATATTATATAATTTATTTAGTAATTGGAACGAATCAGACAGTATTGTAGAGACTAATTTTTCCCCATTTTAATAATTTTGTTCTCAAAGTCTGGTCTGCTAATGCTTGGGTGGGAGATTGCCCAGGGCTATAGAATAGATTTAAGAGGTCAGAAGAAAACAAGACATCAGGAAACCATTCTGCATTTTGTCAAGAAAGATACATAAGTATTTTCCATGAGGTCTCTTGGAGTTGACTTCAACTGGAAGGATAATTTTTTTTAAAAAAAAAATAGACTTGTGAATGTTCATGTTGGAGTAGGTAGCTCAGGATTGCATAAATCTATTATTTGCTAGAACACAGAAGCATTCTCCTGCCTGCGGGTATGCCTCAGAATAATGAATAGATAAATATTTGGTTCTTCTGTCCAGGGTTGTTTAGAAAAGTTCTGGTCAAAGCCAATATGTCAGATAAATCAGTCTAAGGATAAACATTGAGCAATGGCAATCCATTGTTTCAGATGCTGCACAATAATTTTGATATAGTAGCATGTTCAAGGTTTGCTGGTCATATACCTGTGGTGATACCAGGATTGCTTCTAGCACTTAGCTGTTTCAGACAATCAACTGAATATGTATAGTTTCAAGCCATTGTCCAGATCTGGGGTTAAGTCTCACAATTTGTAGATTGGCTCTGATGTAAGTAACATTTTTGAGTTTGGTTCTCTGAAGTGTCAATGACTTCTACTGGCTCAGAGTCATCAAAACAGATCTACCAGTCAGAACAAGTCACATAATGTTGATTTGGGACAGAATTAATTCTCCACTCTACCTGTCGAACTTAGTGGGGTATAGGAATCTAGAAAGCCACTTCATACGGTCAGGGTTCATACCTTGAATTAAGCATTGGTTATATAAATAGTGGTTTGATAAGCCACAATTGCCTAAAGATCAGATTGGTTTCTTGTTAAGGTTATGGTTAAGTTGATATTAGTAAAGGTTATAGTTAAGTTGGATATTAGTAAACTGTTATGGTTATGGTTAAGTTGGATATTAGTAAACTGTTAGTATTGTTAACATTTTAGAAAACTCACCATTAGAGTTGTATTTGGTGATACCAGGGATTGAACTTGGAAAGTTTAGCATGGAGAGCGTGTGTTTTACATATCCAAATGTATATAAGTAGTTGGCGATTCTAGTATAACACCTCAGACTGGCCAGCAAAGCAAGAACTTACTGAAACAAACAAAATAGCATTTCTGTTTTATAACTGAGGAATAGTGAAACCCAAGAATAAAGTAATAGCACTTTCCCCCTTCTTCGTCTTTTAAAAATAAGTTATTTCAGCAAGTCACCTAACATATTTTTCAATTGACCTTGATTTACTTTTTCTTTTCCTAGATCCCCTGCCAAAAAAACCCACTCCAAATTCTTTGTTTTCACAACTCAGTTGCAGTTCATAGTACTTAAATACCGTGTTTTCCCCAAAATAAGACCTGGTCTTATATATATTTTTGCCTCCAAAAGAGGCACTAGGTCTTATTTTCAGAGGATGTCTTACCCGCTTACCTTAGGACTGCCACAGCCAGGCCTCCCATGCCCTGACACCTGCCTTGCCTTGCTGGCCCACTTCTGCAGCCACTCGCCATCACTTGTGCGTGTCACCCCAGCCTCTGTTTTGCCAGCGGAGGCCTTCAGGAAAGGCCCCTGCAGTTGAGAAACGAGCTCCAGATTGATGCAGGTGGTGCCTCCCACGGCCTCTGTTTCACCAGAAATGAGCCGAGAAATGAGGTCCAGATTAACTTGCGCAGCGTCCCCCAGCCTCCATCTCAATATCCTATTTCTTTATCAGAATTCTTGTGATGTTTTCCTTCAGTTTAAGAAAACCTAAAATTATTCCTATGACAGTCTCACAATTAAATATATTTAATAAATCACACATAAAGAAAAATCTCTGTGGAGGCACATATTTTTTTAAAACAAAAATTTACAGTTTTCTCAATTTATTTCAGTTATGACTGGTTCCAGACACAAGATTCAGTCACTGTGGTAATATACACTAAACAAAAGGTAAATAAATTCAACTGCTAGAAAATATTTGCAATGTTGTAATCTTCTCTTTTTTCAGTATAGGCTTTGCCTTTGTTTCTTTTCTAGCTCTGTTTTTTTAAAAATATTTAGATGTATCGTACTTCATTTCTTGAGAACACTTATTTATTTATTATATTTATTTATTTTTCATATTTATTAACTGCCATCTCCCTCAGACATCTTTTTTTGCTGTCTCACATGTGTAAAATTTACTTGGACTATTAGTATGGCCCTTCTCCTACTACTGTAAAAATCACCTTTCTATGATTTTTAAATCACCTCCTGAAACTAAACATAAATATTAAATTGAACCAAATATGCATTCTTCACTTAGTTTCCTCATCTTCACTTTCTTCTTGTTGCTTCTTATTACTTTGTGAAATGCCATTGATTGTGCCTAGTGATAATAATGTAGAACAATGTTGTAACAGCTGTTTGTACCCCATCCCCATTTTCCTTCCCTCTGAAAGGATATGAGTTCTGAATTGGTGATAGCAGATGTTCAAGAACATACATTAAGAGGAGAAATAATTGTGAAAGACTTCTCGTACCTTGTACATGTTGGTAAGCTCTTTATTGGCATATTAATTTTGTTCACACTTTATCAGTAAATAAGTGGATTATGACTGCATTAACAACACAAGTTCACCTGATGCCAGTATTATGTACATTTGTCAGCTTTTGTGAATGGTGAAGGCTGCATTTATATCATAAAAACGAGGATCCAATGATGTAAAATGTGCTACACTGTGTGATAGAAGAAAAAGTCTTGGAGCTTTTTTTCTTTGTACTTTTTCCTGTTCTTGAGCAAGATGTTTAAAAAGCATCTAAGCTAAATGAAAAGTCTGATTATAAAAAAGTTTTGAATCCCTCAATACTGAATTTCAGTAACTGGAGCAAATGGAAAATGCATCTCTGTGTTTTTTGCATTAGGCACATCTGATGAGTGGAAATGTAGTAAGCATCAAAATACTAAGATGTATTGTTTGAAATAGGTCAGAAATTTTTATTTTATTTATTTATTTATTTTATTTTTATTACATTTATATCCCGCCCTTCTCTGAAGACTCAGGGCGGCTTACAAGCTTAGCAGTAGCCTTCATTCTATGTATATGCCTGCTTGTTAGGGCTTTCACACACACCCCAAGCGGCATTATTACAAAGTCAGCTTAATTGCCCCCAACAATCTGGGTCCTCATTTTACCTACCTCGGAAGGATGGAAGGCTGAGTCAACCTTGAGCCTGGTGGGATGCGAACCTGCACTAATTGCAGGCAGCTGGTGTTACTTAAGGAGGCATCAGCCCACTGCTCCACCAAGGCTGAAGAAGAAGTCTTATAGTCCACCAAATGACTTCTATAAGAAGCAGCAGTTCTCTAAATTTTATGTTGGAGTGTTTTCCAAGTCCATCTTAATGAAACCATGAATTTAACTAGGAATACAGCATATCTGATCTACCATTGGGTTATCCATTCCTTTGCCCAAGGAAATTAGGAGTTCCAGATATGCTCACTTCTTGCTCAGATTTGATGCTACATGCAAACCTCTGGTTTGCGTATATTTTATCAAAGCTCTTTATTACACATGAGTGGTTGCTGCAAATTTGTTTTTTCCAGGTTAGTGCAAACCTGTTTTACATGCAAAAAACAGTTTTGGAACTAGTACATACCATGGGAAGAGAGGAAAACTCCACAAATCTTAAGGCTCATTCATGTAGTAATGGAATTGTGCCAAATAGCTCATTGTGTAAGTTTTCACTGTACAGATTTTCATAAACTAAATTACAGTTTCACATTTTCTTCTTACCTTAGTGCTTAACAGACTTTATAACTAATAATCTTATGTAAATTAAAGACTTTATTTAACCAAACTATATGCATCTGTTTCAGAACTGAGTTATGCAGTTTATAAAGATATGATAGGTAAGTAAGTTTGTTATTTTGTGGTTCAAACATGCTTTTCCCCCCTTCATTTTGCTAACATACTCAGGAGCTGATGTAATATGAATATTCTGTTTTGATTTTTTTCTAGTATTTTTAAAAAATATTTTAAAATAATTAGAGAGTGAAAAGAGAAAAAAAAACAATAGGAAAGCTGGAACAAAGAATTTATAGAAAGTTTTCAAAATATAAAATAAGGAATTTGCAAAATGTTGAAGCAAAAAAAATTATTTCACTATACTTACAGGTTATATTGGAGCAGATATAATTGTACAACAGTTCCACATTCCAAGAACTAGTACTAGAATCAAGCCAGGTTTTTTTTCTTTCAATTTTTCTTCTTTATTTTAAAAGATAACAAAAAATAAATAATGCCAGAATACACAAGAATAACAAAATCATCAGGCATTGATGATGTTACCTAGTTTGGTAATGAAAAGTCTGCAAGAAAACCATCAAGCTCAGAGAGCACCAAGGACCCCACAATCACAACATTTAACCTAAGATAAACCAACTGGTCAGTCATTTTCTCTTGGTTGTCAGAAGGAGGCAAAGCCAAACCACTCTGAAAAACCTTGACAAGAAGACTGCAGGGATTAGTCCAGGTAGTCACCAGGAGTCAACACCGACTCAAAGGTGTGCACATCTCCCCGCCCCCGAGATTCTTGCTTTATAGTTTAATTTTTTTTATTGTATACATTTGTATTCTGTTACCCATGCAAGGGGATCTAATCCAAACACTGGTTAGTTGTAAAAATGTGCTTTCAAACTGTGACATAACAAATATTTTGGAGTTTTATGTATGTGTAAAAAAAAGTTTCATTCAGTAATACTACACGTCCCGTTTTAAGAAACTGAATGAAATTGCCCTCCAGCAGCCCTGATGGATAACGATTTCTAAAGTTACATTACCTGTGCAAAATGTTGTGGGTATATTGCTATAGAACAATACTATGTATCTTTTTAGTACAGATTTCTGAAAATGTGGGGAAAGTGGAATTTGTTCTGAAGAAGAAAGAAAATTTGTCTTGGAAAAAACTTGGGCAGCCTCTAGAGAATCATAATTCTTTTGTCAAATGTACAGAAAGAGGTAATACATTAAAGTTCATTTCTGCACACCTCCTCATAATTTTAGGGTATAACAGAAATTCCTGTTCTATACATCTGTGGAGGAATATAGAGCTGACCTTCAGGAAAGCTGGGGCAAGCCATTCAGGGGAGAGTCGCAGAAAAGATGACACACTTCCTGACAAAAAGGAGATCGTGAGAAAGAAACTCGATTTAAGCCCACCTTAAGTGTGTTTAGTATTAGATAGGACAGAAAATGCTTTGGGCAGGCTTTTCAGATTCTCTTACTGCATCTTAACTACAGTTAAGATCATCTCCTGAACTCCTGACATACTTGGTTTTTGACCTAGCCCAGGCATGTCAAACTTGCGACGTCACGTGAGGTCACGCAATGTATCGCGACTTTTCCCCCATTGCCGGCAATGGGTGGGCGCGGTTTCAGTTTGATATGCCTGAGCTAGCCTATCTCAGCAGGATCTGAATCAATACTTACAACGATACGCCAGTTTTAAGAGGCGGTCTTTGGTGGAATTGTACATAACCGTGTACAACTGTGTACACTGTGTGTAGCTCAGAAAATCACTGCCTCCAGGCAGTTTAGATTAGTAAAGCAGGATGTCTGTCAAACTTGGGATTTTACTTTGGCCAGAAGCAGAATGATACTAGGGAAGAGAGAGGTTTTTTTTATATTGATGAATGCTCTAACCTCTGAGTATATGAGGAAGTGCCTCTAAAACGAGATGAATAGTGATCGTCTCCTGATTGGGCTTGAGTTTCTATCTACCTTCTGCTTACCCTTGCTTTTGTTAAAGCATTGATTGATTATAACTAGCTTGATACACTTATTTCCGAATAAATTTTCAACAGAGTCTGGATGAAAAAGCAACATGAATGATGATTAGACCATTGTGTGGTTCACTGGGACAGTTTTGTTTGCCACTCTGAGAAAAAGTGGCTCTTATCTGCTACACTGGCATAGTATCAACTTGTAATGATGTACCTTTACATCATTAATTGATCTGTAATTGATTTGTTTTACACTGTAAGACGTGAATATGTGGACCAGACTTCTGGCTAGAAATGTTCTTTCAATCCATATCTCAAGAATTTGAAAATATTGACATTAATATACCAGTAAATATAAATGTTAATATTTTGAGATTAAAATATTAATGTAATATTTTAAAAAAAATAGTGGTGAGCAGAATACAACACTTGTTTGATATTCTTTGTAAGAGGCATAGAATTTCACTGACTCAGATTGAGAATTTTTATTCTTTTCTGTAAAGGGAGTTCAGGTCACTGAGAAATTTCTTTCTGAAACTCCTGAATAGAACAAAGATTTTAAATGTATTTAAAGCATAAATGTTTAACAGTGTTAATACTTGGAGCAAAGTACATTCAGTTAATTCCTTGGGTTTTGTGTTTCTAAGGTTTGTATTACAGGAAATGCAAGCTGTTGTCAAAGACAAACGTCAGTCATGATACTAGACTGTTCTGTGTAGAGTTACCGCCAGGAACACATCTCCAAGTGCCAGTGGGACACCATCTTTACCTCAAACAAACAATTACAGGTAATGGGGTGAAAGTCTTACCCTGCTTCTAGAAATTATTGGTCCTAATTCTAATTTTCAAGGAATGTACAAGTGGTTGATTTTTTTTACTAAGGGAAAAATATATATCTTATGCAGCAGGTTTTTTTGCTCACCAATTATAAGGTATTTTCTGCAATCCGGTGATTTTAACACATTTAATATATATATTTTAGATATTGGTGTTGATCTTTGGCATGGCATAAATGGGTCTCCTATGGGGCCCTGCTACTGACACTCTTTGGCCAAAAGTATCTACAGCATGGATTGGATAGGAAGGGTAGAGACAGCTGATATACCAAATAGGTTGACTAATGTAATAGATGAAATATAAGAGGTAGTTCATAGCATGATCATGCATTGATCTTTGGCTTACTTAGAAATAAATTGGTCATAAGTGCCTTACTTAATCTATGGTTTTTATTATTCATCCAGACATTAATATGTTTGTTCTTAATATTCATATCTTTTTGCACTAAAGCTACTTGTAATATTTAATGCTTATTGTTATGGATTATTTTTTTTTGCACTGTCTTTCCTTAGGTACAGAGATAGTCAAGCCTTACACACCAGTATTATCTTGTTTGGTATCACCATTCAAAATCCCCTCTTCCAATGATAAGGCACATATATTTTTTATAATTAAAATTTATCCTGAAGGACTTTTTACACCGGTGCTGGACACTTTACAAATAGGTAAGACGTTTTTCTTCCTCTCTCAGAGCATCTTAAAATGTATTAGTTTTTCTTTTTCATTTTTAAAATATTTTCAAAAGATACTGTGCATTTTTTTTAAAGAATAGCATTGTGTAGAATGCAAATTGCTCAATTTCATTTGTTCCATTATTTTCTGTAGAATACTTGCGGGTTTTATGAGATTGATGCTAACTTGCATCTATCAGGGGAACAGAGTTATCATGATTTTCTAATCTTTTTAACATTTATTGTACTATATTTGTATTATTTCATTTTTTTAATAGGAGACTATATGTCTTTGAGTAATCCTGAAGGTACTTTTAGAACATCACAACTGGAAGATGTAGAAGATTTGCTTTTATTGGCAGGAGGCACCGGATTCACACCAATGGTTAAACTGCTCAGCTATGCCTTAAGTAATAGTCCTACCCTCAGGTATTGTTGTGTTCTAACACCTAAAAGTTTCCTGTTCATTTGGGGCATTCAAAGCCTTTCCATTTTATTACTTCAAATAAATTATACTGTTCAGGTAACTGATGGAGTGACCAGCTTCCTAATAATGATTGCCAGCATTTACTTTTACATGCCAGTTTGCTCTGTAGCTCTTCCTCCTGTTTCCCAAGATCATTTCCACATACCATTACGACAGCAAAAGGGAGAAACCAGCACTGAGCTGCCTGCCCCATTCCATCAACAAGATCTTTTAAACTCCTTGTAAAGACAAATTGGCACCATGTTTAACCAATGCATGTAATAAATAGTGAGATGCACAGCACAACCCAAGACTGTATCTGGGAATGCACATAGAGGTAATGCTAGATACAGAGGCACTGAGAAATTCACAGATAAGACATTTCGCTAATAAGCCAGCTTCTCACGCAACTTGCTGTATGGTTATAGAACTCAACAAACCAGTCCCTTCTCATGGATGTGCCATGGCAGAACTCAGCATACCTCCGTTATATGTCACAGGGAGCATTGCCTGTAAATACTTACCTTTAGTAAATCTTGTGCTGATAACACTGGCTTTCACCCACTTTTTCTTGGAAATCTAATACAACAATTCTGCTTTATTCAGCAGTGCCCCCTTGAGGGCATCTGGGGAAAATGTTCCTTCCTTCGTCCCATCTTCCATTTTTAGTGACACAATGATTATAGTCTAGAGCAATTGTTTTTGAATCTATACCATCTCTAATGCTGTTTGGTTAGAATAGCAGCTTCCCTGGCATAGCTGAAAATCGCATCATAAACTTCATAAAAGCACATCACCCTTTGGCCCAGATGCCACGAGATTCATTTTTTTATAGCAATCAAGTTGCTGAAATAAAAACACGAAATGACTTTAGTTTAATTTCATTGCCTTTGTTGACTCCTTATAATTCTGGACTAAACCTGGCCCCTGCTTTCTTAAATATAGGCATTCCATATTCAATAATATTGGAGGAATATTGAAAAATGATAGTCTATTTCTATTTTTAAAAGACTAGAATATGTAGTTACCAACCCCATGAAATGAGAAAACAGGTGAGAAGGATTAATTTGTCCTCCCTCCATTCAAGAAAGAGAACAAAGTGGAATGGGAAGGACTGTCTCAGTGGATATAGATGCGGGCACCATTTTTCTCAGTAAGTTTATAAGGGACTCAGTTCTTCTCCCAAAATACCATTTATACAGGGTGCTGTATTTTCAAATGCACAGAAGGAATATGAACAAAGAAGGGGCAAACAGAAAGCTGGAACCATCACATCTTACTATTTTTGTGTGTTTCAGATATGCTACTAGAGTTTAATAAGTGGATTAGCTAAACATTCTGGGAATTCTTACTGAGGTGTTCGGGGTTGTGTTTTTCAAAGAATACTGTTTGTTCACAGATTTTTAAAACTGAGCATTAAATATTGAAATATCCCTTTAAGGGCAGTAAAAATGATGTTCTTCAACAAGACAGAAGATGATATACTTTGGAAAAGTCAGCTGGAGCAGTTAGCCCTTAAGGACACAAGGTAATTAATAGTTTCCAGAAACTGATGTATACCATGACTTTTTTTTTTTAATCCTGAAACATTGAAGCCCTGTCTGCTGTTCATATAATGTGATACAAAAGCCCAAAATTTAAGCAGGGACTTCTTTTGGGGAAGAATCAGTGGAGTTGGAAGGGGACCACTTAGGCTGCCAAATCTGAGTTCCTGCCTCACTCAGAAAATCAAATTAAAGCATCCATGCTAAATCCACCTGGGACAGTAGATTTAGACAGAAGGACTCTGCCTCTCTTAGTATTTTGTTCTACTATCAAAATCCATTGTTCCATGTCCTCCCCTCCAGAATAATAGAGACATAATCATAATTGTTTTTATTGTTTCCGAACTGTGTGACCACATTCTATGTCTTTTTGATATCTCTAACATACAATATTTTTATTTATTAAATTTGTTTGCCGCCCATCTTGCCACAAGGTATATTGTATATATGCTGATATGTATGGAAGCATTCATACAATACAACCTGTATGCTAATAGCTGTGGCAGTCTGGGGTTGTTTGAGCTAAATAAGTGAATTGCCAATGTTGGGTGAAGGTGAGACTAATATGAGCAGATGATACCCTCTCCTGTATGCAAAGGTAACAGGTTCTGCTTTTAAGTTTTTTTTAATAGATCATCAGTTCTTAGAAGCATAAGGCTAGGAAGACTTGAGAGCAAAGTTCATTACCTCCGTAGTATGTTCTAAAAATAGACAGCCAGAATATTTGAAAATGGTTAGTACTTCAAATAAATGGCTGTCCTAGCACATTATCTTAATAATCAACTTTTCAATGGGCATCCAGAGCTTTTGTGAGCAGTCATTCACTCTGATTGGCTTAAGGAAGAGAAAAGGATGTAATTTCCTATTTGTTGGTTTTCTTGATGTCCTTAAAAATCTACTTCAGATTACACACACTCTAGAACAATGTGACGAGAAAAACTGTTTGTCTTTTAGTAGTGATCTCAGTCCCTTTGGCTGATGGAAGGTCCAACTTGTTGCATTATTATACAGGAGCCTTGGTGGCGCAGTGGGCTAATGCCTCCTTAAGTAACACCAGCTGCCTGCAATTAGTGCAGGTTCGCATCCCACCAGGCTCAAGGTTGACTCAGCCTTCCATCCTTCCGAGGTAGGTAAAATGAGGACCCAGATTGTTGGGGGCAATAAGCTGACTTTGTAATAATGCTGCTTGGGGGGGGGGCGAAAGCCCTAATAAGCAGGCATATACATAGAATGAAGGCTATTGCTAAGCACATTGATTTGTGCTTAGATTGTAAGCCGCCCTGAGTCTTCGGAGAAGGGCGAGATATCAATGGGATTAAATTAAAAAATAAATAAATTATTGTGCCGGTAGTGTAGAGTATAAAGCAGAACTATCCAGGATCAGGATGCTGGTTCAGTTTCTCACCTACAGATAGTCCTCGTTTAGCAACTACAATTGGGACTAGCAACTGGGTCATTAAGCAAAGGTGTTGCTAAGTGCTTATGAGACCTTATTTCAGCATTTCTTTTGCTCTATGGAGCCGTGAAGGTCCTAAACATCAGGACTGGCAATAAAAGTTACTTTTTCATCACCATCTTAATTGCTGAAGTCACTGTACAAAGCAGTCGCCAATTGAGAACCACCTTTCTGTTATGCATGAATTACTAGTTGCTTGAGGATGATGGAATGCATATGGATTTCTAAGGATTTGAAACGTGTATTTTAAACATTGGTGTCTTTAATTACTGTTTCTCAGGTTTGACATTGAGTTTGTTCTCTCAGAGCCAAAGAAAGAATGGCCAGGCAAACAAGGAAAAATCTCCCTCTCTCTGCTTTCAGAATTTGTGAAGAGAAGTCAACACGAGTCTAAAATACTTATATGCATTTGTGGTCCATTACCATTTATGGAACAAGGAATACAGTAAGTGAAATGGAACAGGAGATAAATACTGCATATTTTGTACATTGCATATTTGAAACATTTGAAACATTCACTCTCACGCCTTACGTGAAATGTTTTGAACACTGAAATGTTTTGAGCATAAGTAGGAAAGAGTACATTAAATATAGGTATAGTATAGGTATAGTATAGGTGGTACCTTGCTCAATAGTAGTAACTGTGAGAGGGATCTCGGAGTCTTAGTAGACAATCACTTCAATATGACCCAGCAGTGTGCTGCAGCTGCCAAAAAAGCCAACACAGTGCTAGGCTGCATTAACAGAGGGATAGAATCAAGATCAAGTGAAGTACTAATACCACTTTACAATGCTTTGGTAAGGCCACACCTGGAATACTGCATCCAGTTTTGGTCACCACGATGTAAAAAAGATGTCGAGACTCTAGAAAGGGTACAGAGAAGAGCAACCAAGATGATTAGGGGGCTGGAGGCTAAAACATATAGGGAATGGTTGCTGGAATTGGGTATGTGTAGTTTAACGAAGAGAAGGGTGAGGGGTGACATGATAGCAGTGTTCCAATATCTCAGGGGCTACCACAAAGAAGAGGGAGTCAAGCTATTCTCCAAAGCACCTGAAAGCAGGATAAGAAGCAACGGATGGAAACTATTCAAGGAGAGAAGCAACCTAGAACTAAGGAGAAACTTCCTGACAGTTAGAACAATTAACCAGTGGAACAACCTGCCTCCAGAGGTGGTGAATGCTCCAACACTGGAGGTTTTTAAGAAGAGACTGGACAGCCATTTGCCTGAAATGGTATAGGGTTTCCTGCCTGAGCAGGGGGTTGGACTAGATGACCTCCAAGGTCCCTTCCAACTTTATATTATTATTATTATTATTATTATTATTATTATTATTATTATTATTATTATTATTATTATATTGACAAATTTATATCACAGTTTGCCTAAGCTCCTGTTTGAATCCTTGTGGGCTCAGTTGCATTTTGTCCATGCCAGAGTACATAGGAATGCATGATTTTTGTTAATTGCTGTTGATTAAGCCATGGCTCATTGGACAAGCCATCTTTTGCCACATAAAACTCTTAGTTTGACTGGCCAGACTGGTTTATAGATACGTTTACCAGTATGAATCAATAATTACGACTAATATTCAAAGTATCTATTTGGAAGTAATTTTCAATAATCCTTGCACCACTAAATTAATATAGGACTCAGAATAGAGTTCTAGTCAAAGACTGTTTTTAAAAGAACCACGTTTATAGTTCCTATTGAACTTTGATTTAGTGTTCAATTGTAAAACAAGCCAAATAAAAACTTTAAACAAAATTAATATAGTAAATGTGACAAATGAATGTTCTCTTCTTCATTCCATACACTAAGAATTCACATCCCTGCGAAAGTATATACTTTTAATAATCTTTTAGCTTGTGAGGAAATAAAAACATTTTTTTACACAAACGAGATTGGGGTTAATTTTCCATGTAATACGTTTTGTTTCAGGTTTTTGCAAACTCTTGGACACTCGGGTAATGATGTACATTGTTTTACCGCATAACAAAAAGAACATTGGAACTCCTGTATATATATTTCATCATCATATTTATTACTTTCATTTGAAGTCCAGCAGGAAAATATTATGCATGAATAATGTTCATTTTAATATAAGTACTTGAATTCTGTATTCTTGGTCAAGAAATAATTTTATATTCTGCTTATTTGTAATTATATTTATCTTTGCTACAATGTGAACTGAAATATTTTAGATAAATTAGCTCATTTTATATGCATTGAGCAGATACGAACTCTAACCTCCACCAAGTAAGGTTTAGTAGCATTCCTTTGCACTGATAAGCATCAGATACCTTTTCTTACATTATAATTTTGTTACTGTAAAATATCTTATTGGCAATATATTAGAAAAGTACATACAAAGTGGTTAACTCAGGAAAAAGATTGGTTGCAATATAATCATATTAATATAAAGCTCTAGTGTTAAAAATGTTAGCTTTGTGTTCTAATTCACAATACATGAATTTTATATAATGAATTACTTTTTTGTATAAGATTAATAAAACAAAGAAATGTTGCAATAAAAGGAAATATTTGTATTATTTCAGTCTTCTGTTTTGGCTTTAGGAGATTAAGAATTACTTGACATCTTATATTCTGGAAGGATTGGTTTCTGAACATTGGTATTTTTCAAACACAGTCTTCCAGAGAAAAATTGAAGGTCTTATTTTAAAATACCCAAAGGATGCTCACTCTGGAAATCTTGATCAAGAAACTCTATTACTGTTTATTTGTTAGATTTATAGCCTCCTTTCCTCTAGGAGCTTAAGTCATTGTGTACAATACCTCCTCTTCTGCTTTTTCACAACCACCACTCTGCAAATGATTGAAATTGGACATAAGCCTACAATATCTTGGTTCTTATTTTACATCTTGACATTAGCCTTTTGTCTGAAATATATCTTTGACTGTTTTGCGTTGAAGTATGAAAAAAATGCGTTAACAGTATCACTAAAATATAATTTTTAATACTATAGTTAAAAAATTGGAAACAGTAATAAAACGTAGGAACAATAAGATTAGCAAATGTATACCTGTAACACAATGAATCTATACCTGCATTTCTCAAAGGGAATCAGTTTTACTGAATTCCATACCAAGGTTCTCCCTTCCCTTCGAGATCTCCCTTCCTCCAAATTGTTCCCCTCCACTCTGGAGGGAAGAACCTGGGCTATGTTTCAAGTTGCTTTAGCTTCCTTGACTGAAAACAGGAAGAAAATTCAAGGTTTTTTTTTTCAGATTATACTAAAATATTTGGCCTCTCTTTTCTTTTTGTCAGAGAAAATCTATTAATATGAAAAGAATCTTACAAGATTAAGCATGTTGAACAAATTACAAAATAAAGAATTGGAAGTGGTTTGTTTAAAGTCCAGTTGTGTTTTCTAACCATTGTGGCGGTTCAGTGTGAAGTTAACCCCAGCTGTAATGTTCGTAGATCAAGGTTTCCCAAAGATTGAGGTGAACCTCCCTTAGGGAGGTGGAAACAGAATCCAGAGGAAGTGTGAAGAACCTTTTAGTTGCATGGTTATAATAAATTAAGCTTTCCCAAACTTTCAGTGTATTGTTTTCATTGTTCCTTTTGGAGTTTGGAATTTTAGAGGAGGTGTGGCCATTAAGATTACACTAAAGCAGACCTGGGAATTTTATGGCCCTTGGGCCACAGCGGGCCCTTTGGATATCCCTGTTTGGCCTGCATGAGGTCAATTGGAAGTTAGAAGATAAAATGTAAATAAGCATGCCACAAGGGGCAAGAGAAGAAGCCGACTGTGCTCTTTAGGCAGCTGGTGAGAGAGAAAAATTTCTGGGCCTGCAGCAGAAGAGCAGCAGCTGGGTTAAGGTGAGGTCATGCCCCCTCCTTCCTCAGTATGTGGGCGCCAGCAGCAGAATTAAGTTCAGCCTATTGGTTCGGCCCTCCATGACAGTCCCAGTTTCTCAGGTGTCCCCTTGGGAAAATTAATTGCCCACCTCTGCACTAAAGGGCGGTGCGATGGCACAAAGTTTAGGAACCTCTGTCCTAGACTAGCAATGAAGGTAACAAAATGGTCCCCACAATATATGTGTCTCACCCATATCACTGATAAAAAATGGTACTAGTTAAATACATTAATACTCTTTGACTTGAGAGAAGCAAAGACATGTTTTAAGAAACTTAACAGCTTGCTCCAGATTGGCAAAATATTACAGTCAAACAGGATGTCCACACAAAAATGCAATAGAAAATTAAGGGAAAAAAAGTTGCTGTGTATTTTCAAGCTAGGAGAGATTGAGCGCAAAGAAGATTAGCAATATCTTTAAAACATGTAGCCCTGTTCTGCTTATCTAAAAGGAGAATTCTTAGAGCTTACTTTTGAGATAACTGCAATTGGATACAAACGTTTGGGATACAAAGTGGGGCATCTAGGGATGGTTATAGAATTTTATTCATTCACAGTAAATGCACAATTTAAAATAGCAATGCTGTGGGCACCAGTGAATAGGACATTTTTTTTCTGAAATATTATAAATAGTTTAGTGAATCCAGTGAAATTTAATAGAGAAGGTATTTAATTAAGGTACACTTTTTATGCAACTTTTGTTGTTAGCTGCAAAGTGGTGTCTGACCCATCGCGACCCCATGGACAACATTCCTCCAGGCCTTCCTGTCCTATGCAACTTAACTGGAGCTTAACTGCCATACAGTATTGTGATAATACCCAAAAGCTGTAAAAGGGCATTAGATAAACTCATGAACATGACTGTGGTTGCCTGAAATAAATAATAACAAAATAACCTTTTACATTCAGGAACACTGTCTTGGGTACCTGATACTGAGAATTAGGAACAAGATGGGAATAATAGCTTGGTGTTTGTGCCTTGCTGATAGGATTCCCAGATAGCTGGAATCTTGAATCCCCCCCCCCAGCATCAGCTTATATTATCTCTATCATTCCCAACATAAATCTTTTTTTTTCCTTTGAAGAGTACAAGCACAAACTTGCTCTAGAGTCTCCTGTTGTCATAGTAACAGACAAGGGAAGCAAACCACTGGAAAATTACCTGCTTCTTCCAGAATTGAAGAGGATGCAGACACAACTTCTCCTTTAGTGGAATAGAAAAATCAATGTGAGATCATTACTTGGGAAAAAAAAGGGGGTACAACTTCCCACAGTGCTTTGCAGCACAGAGGGAACATACTAGTACATACATTTTTGATTCATATAATTCCCAAGATTGCATTTTCTTTTTCCTCCGTCTTAAATAGTTGGAAAAGTATTTTAAAGTAATGTCTTGCAACTGCAGAAGGGTATTGAAAGCTGCAAAATTGCATGAGACAGATTCAAAAGATTAGAAAATTGGATCTGGATCAGATCTGGGCGTCTCATTATATACTAACCGTGTTAGCCAAGGCAACAGTGTATTATACTATCACTTAATAATGTTTCTGTATTCAGCTTATATGCTGAATATATATTGAGGGGAGCGTGGTTGGAATAAGTTGAGTGTGGTTTGAAAACCGGAAGAAGAAAGATCAATAACCTGTACTATGTTGATGACACTACTGATAGCTGAAAATACCAGTGACCTGTAAGCTCTAGTAATGAAAAGAAGCTTTTGAAAAAACAAATATAAAGAAGCCCAAAATAATGACAATAAGTATGACGACCACCCTTTGAACTGAGTGCGGTTACTGAAGTGACAGATAGCTTCTGCCCGTTAGAAATATGTCCTAGACTGGCCCTTGTTGGGATAGCAATGAAAGGCCTTGGAAAACATACACAGATGCTGTGATGTCTCTATACCTACATACAGTGCTTTTTTTGTAAAAGAAAAAGGTACCGGAACTCTCACATGTCATACAACCCGCCTTGCCTACCCTACAAGGTTCCATCCAAAAAAGGTGCCGGAACTCCGTTCTGAGCATTCTATGAGAAAAAAAGCCCTGCCTACATAGATTAAAATCGTGTGGGCAATGTTTGTTTCTGTGACACCATGGTAGCATGAAAAAGCATGATAAGAGTATGAGGCTTTCTTACTGGTGTGGGAAAAGACTCCAGAAACTTGACAAGAAAACAAATGGATCACAGGAGAAAGCAATCCAGAATTCTCCCTTGAGGCAAAAAATGACAAGGTTCAAAGTATTATCTTATATGAGAAGACAAGGCTGCTTTGAGAAGTCCCTAACACCAGGAAAGGTGGAAGGAAAAAGATGACCAGCAGCAAGGTGGATGGACTCTATCCGACATCTCATTATCTTAATTGCCAAGACTAAGGCTGATTGCCGGACCTTTTTGTCCTCATTTTGGTTAGAACAGACATGTCAAACACAAGGCCCGGGGGGCCAGATCCGACCCGCGAAATGGTTTCATGCGGCCCGCGAAACCATCCTGGAAACAGTGAGGGAACAGCCCCCACTGCCTTGGCCCTGGCCCAGAGACCCTCCTTCTGCCAGAGACCCTCAGATCTCTCCCACTCCTGCCCAGGCCCCCATAGGCACCCTTGATGCAAACAATGTAGAGCTGACCACGCCCACCCAGTAGGCCATATGCATTCTAGCCACGCCTACCCGGTAGGCCACGCCCACCCTGACCATACCCACCGGGCCCCCTGAGGGCAACCGCAATGCTAATGCGGCCCTCAATGAAATTGAGTTTGACACCCCTGGGTTAGAAGTTTACAGCAGGGGTCTTCAAACTTGGCCCTTTTATGACTTGTGGACTTCAGCTCCCAAGAATTCCTCAGCCAGGCACGCTGGCTGAGGAATTCTGGGAGTTGAAGTCCAGAAGTCATAAAAGGGCCAAGTTTGAAGACCCCTGTTTTACAGAGTCTTCTTGTTGCTTGCCCACCGGCTCCGGGTTGCAATATCCGGACCTCCGCCAGAGGGCAGCTGAGAAACGCCGCAGGACACTCCAACCGGCTCAAGAGGCGCCGCCGTTGCTGCGCGACGGAAGGCGCCAAGGCTGTAGCGCCTCCCTTCGGCAGGCGTCCGTTCGAGGGAGCCGGTTGCTTCTCGACGGCGCGGCGCGGCGCGGCGCGTCTTATGAATGAAAGCTGTTCGGCGAGGGGGCGGCGGACGGTAGAGAAGGTCGCGGGTGCGCGCCTGGCAAGTGGAGGGAAAAGAGGGAAACATGGGAGGAGGGTAAGTGCAATCTTCGGGTCAAGGAGCAGAGGACGCGCAGCTCCGGAGCCTGTTTTGTCTTCGTGCAGAAGGCAAGGGAGGAGCTGTGGGTTGCGATCGTCTTTCGGTGGGAGACGTGAGAAGGCGGCGAGGTGCTCTTCTCAGCGATTTTGGGATCTCTTGAGCGTTGCCGGATGCGATTTCTTTTTTTTTTGAATGGGCGGCAGCATGATTTGGGCACTCCCTCGTCTGCTTGCCAAATAATTTTGCAATTTATTGGGGTGGGGGCGGGGGGGCCGGCGCTGTTTTTAAAAGACTCCCGAAAGGTTGCACAGATGTCGCCCTGGGTCGTAGGACGCTTTGATCCGGCAGCGTATTGATTTCTTAGGGGGGAGGTTGTGTGTGGACAGTGTGCGGGGTGGCTTTATGCAAATGATTCCGGTCCTGTATTAAAATAGATTAATACTCAGTTGGGAATTCTGAGCTGTAAACGAGGAAGGAAGAAATAAATGACTCCCCACCTTACTTGAGGTTGATCTTACCTACTCCGGCGGTGTTAGGGAAGGGATGACGTCTCAGTGCCACTTGGCTGATAAGCTGAAGTTGCTGCCGATCTCCAGTTGAGCTACGGCAGGCGTTTATTTAGAATATTTTCCCGTTCTTCCGATTTTTCGAACAGATTCTTGTAGATGCAAAAAGAAAAAGGTATGAAAACATAGCATACAGCTTTAAAAAGTACATAACGCCCGAGATTAAACAACCAGATAAAATAGGAATCAGAGCAAAAAGCGAACCTAGGAAGGGTTAGAGTCAAAAAGCAACAGGCCATAGTTTTAAATGACCCAGGCAAACGAAACGGTCTTAAGCTGTGCACCAGAAGTCTTTTCTGGGAACTGCAGCATCTTGTCCTCCCTTCTGAGCGAAGTGGACTTAGACAAGAACTCTGAAGATCCTAACAGGTAGGCTGGTGTATGGAGAACAAAACAGCCTTTTGATGATTTGAAAGCTGTTTGAGGGGATTGAATTGTGCAACGTTCAAGAACAGGTTGGTAGACAGGGTTCTTGTTTTAAACTAGAGATTTTCTCTAGTCACGGTAATATGGCAGGTACTGATTGCATCAGCTAACATATCCAGTTTCCTAAGGCCCCCAATCTTCCATTCCATATTCCATTACTTGAACTACATGGAGGAAATTAATTCCTAAAAGTTGGAAATATTAGATGCATAAAGGAAGAGGGAAATATCCAAGATTTGGTAAAAAGTATGCTGTTGTGGTAATTACTGTAATGTATTTTGTGTTTCACAGCTCTTTGTCCATCCTTTGCAGCTTTCTTTTTGGATAGCGTTTTCCCTGTTTCCTTTCAAGTATTGCTCCTAAGCCAGAGATAGGCAACCTTGGGTCTTTTATGACTCGTGGACTTCAACTCCCAGTATTCCTGAGCCAGCCGTTCAATTCCTGAGCCAGGAATTCTGGGAATTGAAGTCCATGAGTCATAAAAGAGCCAAGGTTGCCAACTCCTGCCCTAAGCCAAGATTGAACAATCCCAAGAGTCTTGCTTCATGCGCTTTGCTAAAGCATAAATCATAATGGCCAGACAAACAGTATTACAGCATGATGTGGGAACTCGGCAAGAGTTCAAAAAGCCACATCTCTTTTAAAGAAAAGTGATTTTCTTTAATTTTCAGAAAATTCAACAAGTTCCAGTTATCGTGAAACAATTTTCTTGGCATAATACTATTTAGTCCCTTCAAAAAAAAGATAGAATGGATCAAGTGAAAACAGTGAAGATCTCTTCAAGATGACTCTTGAAAATATACGACAACAAGGTTGCATGCTGTGCAATCACTTTTATTGAGATGGGCAGCTATATAAATGTGACTAATAAATAGTTTTCCTCCTCTTTTCTTGTTTATCTGAACTCAGATAGCCAGAGTACAAAATCTGGGCTGCAGTGAAATTTCAGTAAATTGTAAAACCCATCCAGAAGCTGTAACACATTAAGTAAATCACAAACCTTATTGTTTTCAATGACTCTGCATGGTGTCAAATTATGTTGGTTCCTTGGAGGAAAAAATTAGAAAGCCACGAAAAAAGATAATACTAGGAGCAAACCACAAAATGTCAAAGAAAAGAGAGAAGGAGAAAACGGAAGGCCTGAAAAATGCCTACCAGATGTGTCTAGACTACACATCCGATGATCCTAGGGAGTAACACATCATATCAGGAGATCACACAATCTGAGGAAGGCTGAACAGGATAGCGTTCCATCTGCAAAATGCAGTTTGCGGTTCAGGTAGTGTTTTGAACAGCTTCATTCAATTATTTGTTGTTAGGCTCTAAACAAATTTCTAATTGCCTCAGGCACCGCTGAGAATTATCTCCTGTTCTTTTCAGCCTCTTAAATTTGGACAAAATTAAGGAACAATGCTTTTAAAACCTGGGTTTTCTTTTTTTTCCGTCTCCTGGATAATTCCCTCTAATGAATTTATTCTGCAGTGTTTGTTCCTAGTCTATTTTATTGCTGTGCTTTAGGGTTAGAAAGCTGCTTCCTCAGGTCCTAATTAACTCGTCTTTCCAGAATATTTTTCTTCTACAGTGGCCTTTCAAATAACACAAGAGATCTTCATGGCAAGTTATTTCTCATGTAACTAAAATTTTCAATTCAGTGTACTTTCTTTCCTCCTGCTGTGTATTTGAGATGCCGTTCTCAGCAATGTAATACAGTATGATTTCCTAGTTTAATTCCTTCTTGGACAGGGGTCATAGCCTAATTCAGCCATGTTTTTTTGGGGGAATGTGTGAATCATAAATAATTACTCTAACTAGAGTAGAATAGTTGAAATGAGTTTGAGAGGTCCCTTCCTGTCTTCCAGAAGGAGCTAAACCTGAGTTTTGTGTTGTTGTTTTTTTAATGTCAGCCAAATCTTACATTAGCAAACCACAGGAGAACAAAATATTTTTTTTGTAGAATAAAGTGAAAACCTGAAATCAATGTGATTGGAAGCTGGCCTTTGATAAAGATCATTTCTTGTTTTATGCTTTATTCTGACATTGTGGCAACAGTGTAGCAGTAGGAATTGGGTATGTAGAAGTGGAAAAAAACAATAATGCTAGATATATACCATAGGCAAAGCAAGGAACAGCTCAACTAAGCTACAGAGAACTTTGAAGGCAAGCTTAGTATTTGCTGCAGTGTAGGCAACAATGACACGATGCTAATTCATTTCATTTAATTGTTTTTAAACATTTATACCCCACCCCACCCCTTCCATGCTGGTTTCCAAGGCAATACATACTTAAACAATAATTGGACTGAGCCTTTCTCCTCAATGTAGGTTTATCAAAAGAATGATTGCAGGTCAGAATGTTCCAAGCGTGGGCGAGAATAAATCAGACATTGATGTCCATGTTTTCATCAAGAACTCAACAAATGTATTTCTAATCAGATGGGATCTAATAGCTTTATATTCTGTGGCAGAACCAACTGTGGGTGAAAAACACCGAGGGAGGAAGCAGTGATTCTTGAATTGATGCAGCAAGAGTCAGCATGAGGTCAAGAGCCAACTTTCTGCACTGCTTCATGCCTCTATTGTTGGCTGAAACTAATTGTAACCCTTCTAATCACTTTTTTAAATATTAAGAATCTCAGATTATTACGTAGTTGTGTCAGTGAAACTTTCTAGAGTAAATCAAATATGTTTGTGGCCAACAGACTCAGTTTGCAGGCAAAGCAGTCTTCCTTGAGCTGTTGCCCTGCAGAATTTCCAAACTGGATTTTTTTTTTTTGAGAGTTGAAGTCTAATAGATCTGGAATAAATCCAATTGCGGAAGGCTGCCCTGTAACTTCACTGGCTAGGTGCTGAATCTGCAAATCTGTGGAGAAGAAACTTCTTCTGTGCTTCAGCAGCCTGTCTGTCACCCAGGAAAGAAACTGAACCTATCATAAGTCCTTAAATGCCATAGAAAGAAGCCTATACTCACACATGTCAAAAATAACAGGCATCAGCCTCTACCAAGTGGAAATTGCGAAGCAATTCAGATCTCGGTGAAGCAATCTTAAAGGGAAATGAAGACTAGCACCTTGGAGAGCTCCATGTGAAGCTCGGTTTGCTAAATCATAAAAAATATTTTAAAACATGGACAGATTAAAGAAGCTGTTGCAACACAAGTACACCCCCCCAAAACAGAATATTAAAACTGAGAACAAGATACAGTTCAAGGGGGGGGGAAAGTCAGAGTTTTAAAATGTTGTCAATGTAAAACAAATACCACAAAATCAATACGTTTTATGATGGAGGAAAGAAAATGTGTGGCCAAAGTCTGCATTTTAATAAACATATTCAATGTGTGGCCTGTTAGCTGCAGCTTTCTACTTTTTTAGATTTGAAGTATGAGATAAAATTCCATGCTCTCCCATGCCACTCATTAATTAATGAAGCAATTGCCTTCTTTCAATAAGCTATTGTATTTTATTTCGGCAGCTGCAAGTTAACAATGAGTATTTATACATTAACTTAATAATGTATCACTTAGAATGTCTGAGATTTTTGTTCTGGAGAAACCTGTCTAGACATCTATTCTGAACTTGGTTTCTGTATAGACGCCTAAAATTCTTTCATAATGTTGCATTCCTAGAAACTAGATACCTGATGTGTAAATTCAGAGAGGATAGAACAAAGCAGGTGGGAGCACTAAATAACTTACTGATCAGAAGGTTGTACCAGTAATGTCAGAAATAGAATTATCTTTACTGAAGGACCTGCTCAGGATTCCATTTTTCTTAAATATGTGAGGCTTGTCTAATGCAAATATTATTCAACAAGTCTCAACCGTTTAAGAAAAAAATATTTGCAATAGACAAATGGATATAGAATTTTAACTGTTTATTCATACAATGGCATATATTTGATTTTTTGGGGGGTTGTAAATTTCACAACAGAAAACAGCTTTGTGATTTAAGAAGTGTTTCATGAAGAGAGTTGAAGAAAGGTGTATTTTTGTTTTTATTTTTTTTCTATGGTTTTAAAAGAGAGGTGTATTTTCTTATTGAACATGTTCTGGTCTTAATGTCTAGAACAGTAAGTCTCATTCTAAGAATGTAGAAGAGGTCCTTCTGCATCAAAGCAGAAGAATAGGGATAAACTTGCTTGTGAGAATTCCACAGCAGGGACATGACGATAGTATCTCCTATTTGACCCCTAAGAACTGGTCAGGGACATCTACAGAAAGCTGAAATTTCCTCAAAATAACCAAATGCACACTCTCATGTCACATTGCAAGTTCTGCTTCTTATGTAGTTGCATGCAATGAACAGTCCATCGCCTCCTCTCCTTTTTCACTCTGCCACGGTCACTCACGCAACTGTCATTGACGGATATGATTTCTGACCCTGAAGGTTATAACCCCCCCCCAAACCATGACCTCTCTGGCTTGTTCTGGCAAATGCATCGGTTCTTAATTGCTTTTCTTTTGGCTACCATATGCTTCTAATTCTCTAAGGTAGTATGAAGAAAGAAAACACTACAGATTTCATACTGTGTGCCACAGTATGTTGATGTTGCTGAATTACTCCCTCAACCTTATTGGGATGCCTGCAATGATTAAAGAGAAACAGAGAGGGAGAAAAAGAAGACAGTCCTCTAGCACTCTAGATCAGAGGTCCCCAACTTTTGGGGCACCAGGGACCGGTTCCATGGAGAAAGGTTTTTTCGCGGACCAGAGGGGCTGTGGTTTTGCGTGCTGCCTGCATCCCGCGGATGGGGCTTTGCTTGTTTTCACAGACCGGTTTCTGGCATGCTGTGGATCGGTGCTGGTCCATGGACCAGGTTTTGGGGACCCCCTGCTCTAGATGACTGTCCATTCTTATATAGGACTAGCCTATATAATAGGTTACACTCCTTGAATGGAAAATCCAAATAGTAGAAAAATAACTTTAGGGTGTTTCATCATCAAAGCGCTTTTCCCTTAGCCTGTCTTCTATTGATGACTCTAAATATATGTATTTCTTTTACATATATTTAATTCCCTTTCAATAGTTAGGCCTTTGTGAATTTCTGAGACTTTTTTTTTAAAAAACCATTTAACATGCTTTGCTAACTTGGATTATATTTGGGAGGCAGATAATTGTGGCTTTATATCACCTGAGAGGGAATCTTATTTCCCTTTTGAATTAACATTCTAGCTCTGCTGCCATCCCATCTGAACTACTGCAGTGTAGTTTAAGCTCAGGTGTCAGTTTTTATAGAGGAGTTTACTACTTGCTGTCTGAATAATTTATTAGCTGTTTTACAGCCTCTGATTGTGGATGAGATATTGCCATGATGGTTAATTATTTGGTTTTGAGTAATGCTATTTTTCATCTGCCTGATTATTTTTCTTTGGCAAGAATCCATAGACTCTTCATGAGGGCAAATTTCTGACTTATTCCTCCCACCTTCTTCCTTATCACACTATGTTGTTCCTATGCTAAGAAATGGACAGGTTGAGTTAATAGACCACAATGCATAAGCAAATCCTCTTCATGACTCTTATTAAAATGGATGGGCGTTGCTGAAGAAGCATTGTAAAGCCACATGAAGGCACACCTTTCTCTATTTATTTTGATAAGTCATGTGTAGCATATCTTCCAAAATAGTTGTGCCACAGCAACACAGATATATTTAGCAGGAAGGCTGGCAAATTGTCATTTAGATTTTCTTCATCGGATGGCATGGGGGACCCTGTATCAGGGCAGCATATGATTAGTTGACGTTGTTTGTGGGCATACGCTTCCAATATAGACAATGAAAGAAGCTGTGTCAGAAGCACTCAGGGAGATGGATGGTTCAAAAATGTGAAAAATCAATAAAATAAAATGATTCTTACTTTGCTTGGGTATAATTTTATTCTGCAAAAATGCATTTTGTTAGAATACAAGGACTCCCTCTGACCCAATCTGCTCTTCCTATATTTTTCTCAGATGTAGTTGAGTTGATACATAGCATTGAAGAAGACAACTGGTAATTATTCCCAAACAGCAAGCTGCTATAGCATGCTAAAAACAAGTTTGGGAAAAGAGGACAAGATCATCTGATATATGGAGAAGTGGACTAAGGCATCAATGAAAGGAAAAGGTTGAGATAACCAAAAGAGGTGATGCTGTATTAAATTAGAAAGATGCCTACAGAGAAGAAAATAATTCTAGATTTTTCTCCAACACTTCTTTTCCACTTGAACGGGTTCCACTCGAACCTGTCTCTGATGAAAACTGTGAAATAGATGAGACTGCACGAATATTCTGTGACAATCTTACAACATCTGCCCTGTTCTGCTTCTCCTCTTCCTTCCACAGTTTTTTCTCCCTCCCCTGCTGAGCATTATAACTGCTTATCAAATTTCAGAAGCTCAACTTTGCAACTAGAAGATTTGATGATCTTCTGGTAGAAAAAAATAATCAATTATCTGACTTTGCATAGTCCATCATTCATCTGTAAGTAAAAAAAAAAAACCAGCAAAAGAGAAAAGGAGAGAATTTCTGTCAGATTATCAGGATTCATTTGTGAATGGTCTCTTTTCTGATTTGGTCTAGTTTGAAAGGCTGATGTAAATTCTTCACAACTCAGAATGAATATGGCATTTAATTTTATATGTTGAGCACTGATCTGCATCTCAGTTTGGACATAAAATTGGCCTTGGGAATCACCTATTCTGTAGCTAAGACATTGCTGATTTTAGCTATGTTAGCAATAAACTGGAAAGAGGTAGGTAAACCCTAATCTTTGCAATAAGATAGAATGACTATCAGTCATTGCAAGTAGTAGATAGAAATATGAGATACCATAGGATAAAGCAGGTTGACACTGAGATTGCGTTATTCTGAAAAAGCTTATCTCATTTATGTATTGACAGTCTGGAGATGACGGAACCTCACTATATTTCCAACAAAACGTCCCAACATGCCTTATTATCTCATTCTGATTATACGTGGGAATATGAATATTACGAATATGGCCCAGTCTCCTTTAAAGATCTCAAAGCTCACAAATGTAAGTCTTAGCTGGATGTTTTCTACTGTATGTCCAAATCCTCTTTTGCCCTTTCTCAATTATAGTTTTTAAGATGCACATTTTGAAATCAGGTTTTTTTCCTCTCTCCATTACAGATTCCATTGTGATTGGATTTTGGGTTGGCCTTGCTGTGTTTGTCATTTTTATGTTCTTTGTGCTGACCTTGCTGACCAAGACAGGAGTACCACATCAAGAGTAAGTCCTGCTGCAGGCACTGAAACGTCGTCCCTTTTAGCTTACTTTTCTTGAGCAAGTGGCTCATTTCTGTGGACCAAATAGCCAATTTGTGTTACTATTTAAGAAGAATCCCCCAAAATATACTGCTAATGCCAGAAATGCTACATGTTCACAATTAAATCTAAATATTTCATAACAAATGTATGTACTTTGTTCTACATGAGAATGTAAGAGTTGCCCTCGGTTATTAGGATTTATTGAAACACATTACTGATGTTGGCATAGCTGAGCAAGAAAGACACTTTTCACTCAGAATGCTAAGAATTGCAAATTGATAATATTTGAGAAATATTATCGATTTTCATTGCCCACGTAGTCCTTACTTATCAACTGTAATTGGGATTGGGAACCGTGTAACTAAGCAGCACAATTGTAAGGCATATCATGTGACCATGCCAACCTACAATGGTAGTTCCAGCAATCTCAGTTGCCATAATTAGGCAAATACTGAACAGTCGCAAGAGACTTGATCGCCATCTATGATTTCTTGCTGGCTTTCTCACTGACTTTTGTCAGAAGCCAGTAGAAAATGGTGATAATGCAGGGCCTTGCAACAGCCACAACTACAAGGAACCATTATACGTATTTCTCATTCAGAATTATCAGAACTTTGAATGGTCATTGAATGAGTGCATATCAAATGAGAACTACTGTTTAAAGTAGGAGATCTTTAAGTTCATCCTCAACCATGGAAGATCACTGACATTTTGGGTGAATCCCTCCATCTTAGCAGACCTCCTACCTCACAGGATTGTTAGTGGAAAAATGAAGGGAATGTGTTAGAGCAGGGGTGTCAAACTCAATTTCATTGAGGGCCGCATCAGCATTGCAGTTGCACTCAGGGGGCCGGGTGGGTATGGCCTGGGTGGGCGTGGCTAGAGTGCATACATGTATAGCCTACTGGGTGGGCATGGCCAGCTCTACATCGTTTGCATCAAGGGTGCCTATGGGGGCCTGGGCAGGAGTGGGACAGATCTGAGGGTCTCTGGCAGGAGGAGGGTCTCTGGGCCAGGGCCAAGGCAGTGGGGGCCATTCCCTCACTGTTTCCAGGATGGCTTCGCGGGCCGCATGAAACCACTTCGCAGGCCGGATCTGGCCCCCGGGCCTTGTGTTTGACATGTCTGTGTTAGAGCATGCAGTCTTATTGCGGAAGATAACCCAAGAGTAAACAGGAACAATATACATACACTTGCTAATACAGCAGGAACCAGCAGGAAATGGAAGAGAGAGAACACATCAGCAGAGACTTCCCTTTATACAAAGGCTCTTAAATAGGAACAATATACATACACGTGCTAATACAGCAGGAACCAACAAACCAGTTATAGCAGAAAACAGAAGAGAGAGAACACATCAGTGAGAGACACATCCTGCTGAGTCATTTCCATTATTACATCTTAAATTTTACATTACATAAGCTGGTTAAGCTGTTAAATCAATACCTTGATAGAATGTGATATGGCCACCATGAGTTCCTGGAGGAATGGCAGTGAATAATTCCAATTAATTAACAAACATTAATAAATCTGTTTTGGCATATCCTATTTCAGACCATGCACATAAATGACACTGTACTAAATTTCTTATCCATTGTTCTTCACTCCTTGTTTTATAGGCGTATAAGCTCTTCTGAGAAAAGACTCTGCACAAACAACTTTGTAGCTGATTTTGAACAGCCACTGGATTCTGAGCAAATTTTTTCTCAGCAACTGTTTCTCCATTGCTACATCAATGAACTGGAGGACACGAATAGAACCAAGCAGTGTCATAAGGTGCCAGTTAAGGACACTAGCATCCACTTCCAAGAAGTAATTGAGAATGGTGGACGATTGGAAGAGGAGGTGAACTGTCATATAAAATTCAACATTCCTAACTTTGTGAATTATGATTCTCTGGGTGAAGATGACTTGTTAATTTCTGAGCCATCTATCATTTTGGAGAACAAACCAGTGAGTCAAGTCTCTTGCCAGATTCTTGACTAAAGAAACATGAGCAAAAAGTTTAAGCTTGCAAGTTGGTAGCATCACTCTCTTTGGATGTCTATGAAAAGAGAATACTTGTTTTCTTGCATTCCCATCTCATCCTACTTTTATGGGTTTCAGGACTTTGGCTATTGAAACATGCTTTAGTGCATGACATGGGTTTGGTTCGGAATGCATTTCCTGTGGGTTCTTAAGGTCCCGTGTTTTTACATTTATACATTTTTTTCTTTAGAAAAACAGGTTTGAAGTTGCAATGAGATTCTATTAAGCTCTACACAAACAAAAGTGTTCTATCAACTTGTCTGGAGTCTTTAAATTCCACAGTTCTCTTAGAACATACATGCTGAATTTAAACATCAGAGTAGAAAAATCTAATGTTGAAGAAATTGGGTGCAGTCATATTTAGAAATAAATCACCACGCATTTACCGATTTAAGGCCTGTGTTAAGTGCTTGCATTCACTCTTTTGCACTGATGCAGGTAATGTTGCAGCAAGCTGGCATTTATAAAGTACTGTGATGTGACGGGATCAAATGTTTTTATGAAATTTAGTTTTCAATGTCTTAGAGTCATATCCTATTTTATAGGAATAAATGGATGTCTGTTACTGAGAATGAAACTACGAGCAATAAAACAAAGATTGTACTTATTCCAGTCTACAGCTTTTGACTTTTTATTAAAGAAGAATAAGAAACCCTCTACATGCATAATTATAACTTATAGCAGGGGTGTCATACTGGCGGCCCACAGGCTGGATGCATCACGGATAGGGTATTCCCACCCCAGCTCCGTAAAAGCAAAAACTGTCGCGATACGTCATGTAATGTGATCGAGTTTGACACCTGTGACTTGCAGTATATATAACATCTCTCTTAATTTGATGGCTTCAAAAGTACTTGATTTTTACTTATCCTTTTCTTTTTTAAAAAAGGTTTTATTATAAGGATGGGAAGGAAAAAGGAGGGGTGGGGATTGGGGTTGGAATACAGGGAAGGTTGGGATAGGGATTGGAGTTTCCCCCAATAACATCCAATGTTTGGCAAACAGCATATTGTCTGGGTACATATATATAAATGAGAATATTAGTTAATGATTGATATAATAAATATAGTAAATTATAATAAAAAATATTAAGTTTTCAATCCATAATATTTTTCTTACTAGAATACATTCAAAAATACATATCACCTTCCTTTCTCTCTAATTCGGTTATATAGCCATTGATAAATTTTAGTCCAAGTTCTATAGTAAACTGAATCCTCTTTCTCATTAATCTCTCACATTAATCTATCTTTCTGCACAGTCTAGTATTTTCTTTATTAATGCTTCTTGAGTCGGTAAATTTTCATTTTTCCAGTATTGGGCATAGATAATTCTCACAGCTGTTAATACATGTAATATTAAATAACCGCTCTTCTTGTCATAGTTAGGACCTATCATTCCTAGCAAGAACAATTCTGGTTTAAATCCTATTTGTTTTTTAATCACCTTCTCCAACCATAAATGTATCTTAATCCAGAATCTTTTAGCTTTAGGACATGTCCACCAGATATGGTAGTAAGTACCAGGTCTTTGACTACATTTCCAACAAGCATTTGAGGTGTTTTTAGACATTTTCGCTAATCTCACTGGTATCATGTGCCATCTATAGAACATTTTATACAAATTTTCTTTATGATACAGCTTTAGTTAGTTTAATATTTGTGTCCCATAACTTTTCCCATTCTTCAAGCTCTATAGAATGTCCAACATTTTTTTGCCCAAGTTATCAGTTTCTTTGACTTGTTCTTTCATCTTTAAATTAAGTAAGTCTATAGTCTATATGATCAGCTAGTCTATATGATCAGCTTTTCATCTGTTTTTAACAATATAAGATCTAGTTCTGTCTGTTCCTTGTAAAATGCTGTTATTTTCACGTCTTTTTCATATCTTGTTTGAATATGTAGGTATGGCCCCTATGCTAGGTGAATACTTGTGCTGTAGATCTTCTCTAGATTTTAATTTTCCTTCATTGTCCAATAAGTCTTTATATGTTACAAGTTTCTCATAGTTAATCAAATTTGGGTAAGCGAAGGTTTCCATTGTTGAAAGCCATTCAGGTATCTTAATATAATTTTTTAATTAAATTTTATATTAAATGAACCAATATCAATGATGGAGATTACAGAAGCTATAAAAAGGTAAAAAAAAGATAAGACTGCGGGGCCAGACGGACTACCTGCAGAATTTTACACTGCGTTGCAAGATGTCTTAACTCCAACCTTGAAAGATCTCTGTAATGAAATTCTCCTGGAAACCAAAATACCAAAGACATGGACTGAAGCTAATATTACCTTAATACCCAAAGAAGATAGAGACTTGACACATATAAAAAATTATAGACCAATATCATTATTAAACATAGATTATAAAATCTTCACTTCAATAATGGCAGAAAGAACTAAGAAATTTTTGAATGAACTTATACATACAACCCAAAACTTAAGAACAATTTTGGATGTTTTAGAGTACTACGAAGCCCATCCAGGGAAACAGGTGGCGCTGATATTTCTTGATGCACAAAAAGCATTTGATAATCTAAATTGGCAATTTATGTTTCAGCAACTCATTGAAATGGACTTCGGGGAAAACTTTGAATGCATTCATACAATTTATGATAAACAGACTGCCAGAATAATTGTAAATGGAGACTATACAGAAAATTTCAGTATCAAAAAGGGCACAAGACAGGGATGTCCCCTATTTCCACTACTATTCATATTAACCTTGGAAGTACTGAATAGAAATATTAGACAAGACTGTGAGATTAAAGGATTAGAGATTAAGGGTGAAAAATACAAATTGCAAGCATTTGTGGATGACTTGGTTTTTATATTAGAAGAACCTTTGGAAACAAGCATGAAATTGTTGGATACAATAGAACAATATGGTGGGTCACAGGCCTGATAATAAACAGAAAAGACTAAAGTTTTGACAAAGAACTTAACAGAAAAACAAAAAACGCAACTTATAAGAAAAACAAATCTTCAAATAGTTAAAAAAGTTACATATTTGGGGAATTTATCTAACAGCAAGGTGTATAACAGCAAAAGAGGATAACTATATAGTTATTAAAACAAATTAAACTGGATTTAGAAAAGTGGAAAAATATTCAACTGTCAATGGTGGGGAGAATAGCTACAATTAAAATGAATATTTTACCGAAATCACTTTTTCTATTTCAAACCATCCCGGTAAAATTAGAAAAAGCCTTCTTTGATGAATTAAATACTACAACATTGAAATTTATTTGCCAAGAAAAAAAGCATGAATCAAAGTGAAAATGCTACAGGACATTAGAGAAAGGGGAGGATTTGGACTCCCAGACTGGAAGTTATATTACCAAGCAGCTATTTTAACGTGGATCAAAGAATGGATAACACTTAGAAATAAAAGACTATTATATCTGGAGGGGCATGACTTACAGATTGGCTGGCATGCCTTCTTATGGTATGGGAAGAACAAAGCACATAGATACTTCCAGAACCACGCTATAAGAAATGCCCTTCTTTTAGAATGGGAAGATTCTTACTTATTCTTTTAAGACTGCTCAAGGCAAGCGGTAGCTTAGGTTAAAGTGAGATTTCAGTGGCGTTGCATTTAGTGCTTGCTAAAACACCAAGGGCACCTCTGCTCACTTCTACCAACTACATTAAGACAAAGCTTTAGCTACCATGCTGGGACAGTTGAACAGAACTTCCCACCAGCTTATCCCCAACAGTCTGATTCCATCCTAAGCAGTGGCTCCCCTCTGACTGGTCACTCTATGGGGTTGTCAGTCAACTCCTTCCTCTATGTTGCTGGTTACTATTCTGGGGATTCTGCATTGGAAAAGAAAGTTCCATATAAGCCTGATCCCCATTGTTTTGTGAGGCAGTTCTCAGACATTACCTGGGTTTCTTCAACATCATTGATAAGTAGTACTATGAAAAATGGACTCTTTCTTTAACCCTACTGGCAGGCTGGTGAAATGTTGACTTTTTAACCATTTGCTGGTAGATAAGTGAAATAATGATTATTTACTTGTTTGTTTGCTTGTTCATCCCATCAGAGTGGAGCTGTGCCAGGCTTGAAGTGACCTGGCATTCAATTGCCTAAATCATCTGCAGCAAAATCCTTGAGGAACTTCTGTTACTAACGGCTCCTTCCAGAGCTCCGTTAGTGAAAATAAGTGGTACAGATGTACAATGAACTAAAAGCAAGGAAATGGAGGGACAGAAGGCAGGAAGTGATTGGTGGTTGTGGGAATAGCAGGGCAGGATCCTCTGTAGGTATTTAATATCAGGTGTGAAAAACCAGATCCATACATGAATATTCAAATTAATGGATTTATTGTTAAAAGTTTATGCACTTCTCAACTAAAGTCAGCACTCTTGTGGCTATGTAATGAGCGCCAAAGAATTGAGGCCTTTGAACTATGTTGCTGGAGAAGACTCCTGCAAGTTCCTTGGACTGCAAGGCGATCAAACCGGTCCTAGAGATCATCAACCCTGACTGCTTTTTAGAAGGCCAGATCCTGAAGTTGAAACTCAAATACTTTGGCCACCTAATGAGATGGAAGGACTCACTGGAGAAGAGCCTAATGCTGGGAAAGGTTGAGGGCGAGAGAAGAAAGGGACGACAGAGAATGAGGTGGCTGAATGGAGTCACTGAAGCAGTAGGCGTGAGCTTAAATGTACTCCAGAAGATGGTAGAAGACAGGAAGGCCTGGAGGAACGTTGTCCATAGGGTTGCGATGGGTCGGACACGACTTCACAGCTAACAACAACGATTTTTAACTGATGCCTCTTTTAACTCCCCCCCTGCCCCCGCTCTGCTAGCCCTTCTCCCACAGTACAATCCCACAGTACAAGTATAGCAAGGAACAAGCAAATCTTTTCCTAACCACAAAAAACAAAAAGAACAAAATTGAAATTCTTTGTCAATTTTTCATGTTTTTATTGTAAGCTACCAAAATGGATAGCATATTAAATTAACAAATAAAGAGGGATAATTCTCCCTCAATCCCCTCCCTTCTCTCAACATCACAAATGGATACTGGACTTCCAGTTTAGAATCCTGTTATGTTTTTGGTTTGTTGACATTCTGTTAGTGGGTCTTGCTAACCAAATGCTGATGGAAAGTATCACTTTGGGTGGAGCTGAAAACTGAGTGAAATGACAATAATGGTAAAATAAGGGTGTCTCTCCTCACCTCATTGGTACTTTAAGGGGGAATGAATGGCTTATTGTGAGCAAGAAACTCCTGCAAGGAGCAGGAAATTGGACTAGATGACCTTGAATGTCCCTCCCAAATATATGATTCTGTAATACCGTCTGTCTTTAAAGACCCACCCATGAAAAATGACTGGTTCTTGCTTTCTGAGTGTTGGAGGTAAAGAAGCAGGGATCCCAAGATTGGAGCCAAGGAAACCATGAGCAGACAGAGCACCTGGCTAGCATTTTAGCCAAAATTTAACATCCAAGCAGTGGCTAGGCTGGCTTCATATCCAGCTGGTATCAATCTGGTAGACAAGAAGCAAAATGCTACAATGTGGAATTGCCCTAAGGCTACAAGCTAGTGGGAGTCAATGACACTGCCTTGGAAATGTGGCATTTACATTGACTAAATAACATGCCAAGAACTCTGATCAATAATGAAATATATCACATTTAGTCATTACAAAAAAAATGTAGCTAGACCAGAAAGATGATGGTCACACTTGGCTCTCAACATCAAACAGGTCTGAATGCCAGAATTTTTGGGGAGATTGCAATTCAACACACCTTAGAAGGACAGATTACTTCACATTTGCTTTTTGATATGTATGTAAGTCATTTTGATCCCTAGGGACAGCATAGATTTTCTCCAAGACAACCTATTCCTAATCAGTTCTTTCAGGTCCCTTAATGACATACTCATCGCCACTGTAACTGAGTCCACTGACAAAAAAATTTTTAGCCACTGGAAGTGCTTGCTGAACGAGTTTCTAAATCCCGAAAAGCCTACTTCCTTCCCACCTAACATTAAGGTTGTGTTGGCCGTTGCTTCTATGCAACAACTAGATGAGTTTCATTTATCAACACCATCTGGCCATACTTCAGTCCTAATATCGTTCCTTTCCCATTTAATGGGAATGCTGCTTGCTGATAGCATTATCTGGAATCTTTCCATGAATCTCTTCCTTTATGTTACTCCATCTCTCTTGCCAATGGACCAGGGAGTGGGGAAGCGCAGAATTGTTCTTTCCTAAAGGCAGTGGCCATGTCCTCCCTGAAGTCATCTGCCTCTCTCTTTCCTTCTCCTGTACCCTTGGAGGCAGCAGGAGAGGGTTGCTTTACTCTAGGAGGGACATCCCAGATTGCAGGATGGGGTTCCCTTCTAAAGCAGGGGTGTCAAACTCACAACGTGACATGTCATGACATATCGCGATTTTTTCCCCTCCATTTACGGCAATGGGGTGGGTGCGGTTTCGGCATGACGCATCTGGCCCGTGGGCTGGCAGTTTGACACTCCCCTGTTCTAAAGGAACCTGAAGAAATTCTAGGCTCAGTCCTGCTTTCTCACTTGAAGAAAAACCACCTGGCAGCTGAGATTGACAATGCTGTCATTAAAGTAAGGAGAGAGCTGTGAAACATCAGCGTGTGGGAAAGAACTGTGGAAAAGTGGGAAAGAACTGTAAAGGGAAGATTTGTCTGTCAGGAGAGCAGGTATAAAGAAAGTTGATGTTTTGTTACTGAAAAAAAAGCCAACACAACAGTTTTCAAATATTTTCTAAAAGCCAAATAAGATTCAAGAATATTGTATGAATTATTCTTATGCTAACTATTCTTTGTCCAGAATGCAAAAAACAGTATCGTTATATGACACTTGGATGTTAGCAGTCTTAAAACTTGCTTACCCCTATTCAGTAGACTTTGACTGCAATAATTGTTTGTACCTTGAACGAGCTGCATTAAGTTACATAATTTTACATAGTTGGCCTTTGACCATAAAGATCTAGGTCGGGGGTACGCAACCTTGGCTCTTTTATGACTCCACGAGTCATAAAAGAGCCAAGGTTGCCTACCCCTGATCTAGGTTATGCAATTAAAAAGGGAAGATATCCTATTCTTCCTCCACATCCATTCAGAAAACCACCATGCAGTGCTCTAATTAGGCAGTGGATTAGGCCACAATCAGCTAACCCAGCTGTGATATCGGGCATTTAACAATACTGCATAGGACAAGAATCCAATTAGAGATTACAAAACTGAGTAGGGTTTTTCTTCACTAAATATTTTCAGAAACAAAAATTATGCCTCAGAGATTTTACTGCAATGATTGGAAATCATTTTTTTTTTGCTGACTAAAATAAAAAAGCAAGACTCGTGAAAGCAACCATTATCTTCTCTCCCTATGGTGACCAGTGCCTCATCACATCCAGTTGCTGAACAATCTGTCTCTGTCATCCAACCTTCCCAGAACTCTGGTAAGGTTAAAAAATTGGTAATGTTTACAAAAATCTAATCACGTCTACTAAAATATTTACTAAAATATATTTATTTTAAAATATGAAATTTTTAAAGGATTAAAAAAAATCAGATTTAAATTCTAGATTTAACTCCATTTTTACAGCAGAAATCTGGACCGAGTCAAAAACACTAACCAGTGACCTTTAATGGAATTTCAGCATATTTCTATTTTTATTAGAGCTCTCAGTCTCTGATTAATGCAGATGTTTAAATCTTCCAATAATTTTCTGGCATATTTGAGCTACCTGGTGTTATAACAACACCTTGTTTCTGCAATTGCCGTAGAACATCTAACATTGAATCTAGTTCAATGCGAAATTTTTCCAGTTCTTGATTCTTCAACAGAGCAAGTTTCCTCCATTTCTCTGTTTCCCGAAGATGTTCGACTTCTGCATTATATCTTGCTTGTTGTATTGCCTGTACAGTATGAGAAGAGTTGTTTCAAAACACATGCTCATCAATATCTCCAACTCTGTTTTATTCTTAGAGCATTTACAGCAATTATGGTAAAGTTTAATTTAAAAAAAATTCTTGCAGTAAGGGAGATGCCTCAGATACACTCACAGTATCAGTCCATGGGGTATAAGACGTTTCTCTGAAAGAAACCCATGACTTGTAATAAATTCAGTTCATGCATACTGAAGGATATTGCCCACGGGTACCTTGGTAAAATGAAAAAGATGGGGTGGCCCACAGATTCTAGAATAATAGCAACTTGGCAACATGTGAAAAGGCCGTGAAAAGTAATTCTGAGAATTAATTCTTCACACAAAAAATTCTATGAATCTTTGAACTGCTTTTAGCTCTTAATTCTAGACCAGGGGTAGGCAACCTCGGCTCTTTTATGACTCATGGACTTCAATTCCCAGAATTCCTGAGTCAGCTATGCTGACTCAGGAATTCTGGGAGTTGAAGTCCATGAGTCATAAAAGAGCCGAGGTTGCCTATCCCTGTTCTAGACTGTTCATTATGAAGAGAACTTGCAAAAAATTTGACAGGGAAAGATGTGTATTAACAAATTTATAACCACTGCCACAGATGATTTTGTTTTCTTTCGTCAGAAGCTAGAACTGAGAAAAGACTGTGGTTCTGGTGGCAGAGCCAGCACTAGCAAGGAGTGGGAAGGGAGGCTTTCTTTCCTGACTTCTGACCTCTCATCTGGAAAGGCCTTAATTCCCTTGTTGTCCAAATGCTCATTCTCGTGTCTAAGGAGGTAGGGCAGGATTAAGAAAGCACCTTTCGGAAGCCTTAGTTCACCCTACTGCAAGGGCAGATGCTGAATCACAGGAGCCTGGCAACAATTCAATCCTTTACTCCTTTTTCAGAATCCAGTGCTGCAGGCGATCTATAATTGAATCTTTTAACCTTTACGTTAAATCAAAGAACCAGAAGGGGTCTTTGCAGCATTCTCCATCCAATCTGCGCTTTTAAATAACAATTTGACCGCTTCTTACTGTCTGGAAGTAGATTACATAGACATCAAAGAAGACCGTAATTAAACCAATCTCTTTTTGCTGCCATGGGAACTACTAAGTGCGATACTGAGAACCTTCAATTTTCTCTTGATTTTTCTCCCAAGGCTGCCCTGGGAGTTTTCCAAACTCTCCAACGCAAACTTAGGGGCTACTTGGGAGATGAAAAATGGAAGTGGGAAGAACGTCTTTCCACTACATTGATAGAAGGAATTCTATCAGTAAGATAAGTTTATTGCATAACACCATAAACCCATAATACTTTTAACGATTTTTCAATATACAAATTAATTATATCGGCATGCTTTCACAACAGATTAGAATCCTGAAGCCAGAAAAGTTACAAAGTTACAAAATAAGTTACATTTTAAGATGAATAATTCCTTGTTTTCTTACCTGCTGAAGTTCTTGCTCTCTCTGTTCATAACTGGTTTCCAATTGTCTTATTTTTCGTTCCAGACACGAAAAGTGTTTCAGCTCAGGACTCTGATTCTCTCTAGCTACTTTGAGCTCTTCCAACAACTTCCCCATCTGGAAGGGCAATTTATGTAATGATCCAGCATTTGATTAAGAAAGTATTCAATTATTTTGCTTATACAAACTTGCATCAACTATATAAAAGCATGATTCTACTTCTGGGAGAGTAAAGGATGCAACATTTATGTTTATCTTTTGTGCTCTTCTATGTATCATACACTTACCATACTTACTCAAAGTACATACATTTATCCTCATACAATAATGGTAATTGGGACCATGACTATGCCATTTTAAAATGGCAGTTGCAGCAGTCCCAGTTGCCACTGTTAGGCAAATCACGTGTGATTGTAGCATCCTGCAGTCACACGATTGCCATTTGTGACTTGCTGGTTTCCCCACTGACTTTGCTTGTGGTAAACTGGCAGTGAAAGTCACAAATGGTGAACGCATGACTAGGGCATGCTACAATGCTGTAATTGACAGCCGACTGCCAAATGCCTAAATTGTGTTCATATGACCATGGGAAAGCTGTGATGGACACAACTATGTAAGTCCCTCTCATTCAGTGCCATCGTGGCTGTGAACAGTGGCGATACATTGAGGACTACCTGTATTTGCATATAATAATATGAATAATATAATAATAATACGTATTATTTCTTTTATTTGATTCCTATAGTGCTTGCGCTGCTTTTTCTTGAAAGAACTTAAAAGTATATTGTTATTTTCACACATAAGGCAATGAACATAGCCAAGAACCCTTCCTCCTCCTATTTTTCCCCACAACAACAACTCTTTGAAGTGAGTTGGGCTGAGAGAGAGAGTGACTGGCCCAAGGTCATCCATCTTTCATGGCTAAGGCAGAACTTGAACGTACTGTTTCTAACTTTCTAGCCTGATGTCTTAACTACTGGACTAAACTGACTAAAAATTTATAATTATTAAATATTTTCTACAGTTTTAAAAAATATTTGCACATTTACAGGTAAGTATTGCAATTCTAGAAATGCATATTAAAAATAAGTCTCACTGCTTTCAGTAGGGCTTAGTGGTATGCATGGTATTGCAACTTAAATTTGATGGTACAACATTCTAGACAACATGGGGCAGGTTGAACGTTTGAAAACTTCTCATACACAACACCCCCCTCCCCAGAGCAGTACCACATAAATTGTATCCTTTTCAAGAAATTCTCTTTGAAATAGCTATTTTTAAAATGAAAAATCATTCCATTATATCTACCTATCTCATCTATCTTCTCTATCATCCATCCATCCATCTGTTCAGTTCTCACCAGCTCAAGGTTGACTCAGCTTTCCATCCTTCTGAGGTCGGTAAAATGAGGACCCAGATTGTTGGGGGCAATAGGCTGACTCTGTAAACCGCTTAGAGAGGGCTGTAAACCACTGTGAAGCGGTATATAAGTCTAAGTGCTATTGTTATCTTTCTGTCTGTCTATCTTATTTCTATCATCTCTTCTTTCTCATCTATCTATCATCTATCTATCTATCTATCTATCTATCTATCTATCTATCTATCTATCTATCTATCTTCTTTACCTACCTCCCTACTTACCTATGTACCAACTTTCATCTGATGCTCTTAGCGTTCAGTGAAAATGTCTAATAAGCCACTCTCCCTCCAGTTTGAATTATAACAAACTGGTGAACTAGTTAACAAAATAGGTTTAAAGAATTCTGGCACAAATGCTGAAGCCAGCACACAAGGCAAGAACAGGTGGATAAAGGTCAAAGTATAGATATCACAATCATGATAAAATGCTATCAGGACCTATTGGATAAAACACACCAATTTACGAGGGCCATTCAGAAATAAACCGAATTTACAAACTGCTGTAATAATCTTAAAATACTTTAGATTTCAATTTACCTCCTTCTGGAGAATGGCTTCCCTCCTTTGTGAAACTGCCAGGGCTCCCTCCTCCTTTTGCAGTTCATGAACCTGCTGCTGAAGGTACTTAATAAGGCTCTATGGGGAGGACATAAATATTCTTGATGGTTAGATTAGGTATTCTAAAATATGACACACTTCTTTAAAGGTATGATGGTGTGTGGCTCATCCACTTCAGTAATCAGAATCTGCACTGATTAGGACTAGGCAAAAGAGAATTGTGTTGCACTAGCTGTTCTACTTAAAAGCAGATAACATGCAAAGAACTGTTTCAATTTCATTTTTTAAATATTATTTTCATTGAGGAAATTTTTAAGAAGGTTAAAACACTGTAAATATTAGAAAACAATGAAAATATACTGAATAAGAGAACAGAAAAAGAAATAGAAAAGAAAAAAAGAAAAGATTATAAAGAAATGGCTTCTAATCTTTTTTTATACTACTTATACATGCGTTTATATTTTACTCCTCTCTATAAGGCTATATCATAATTTCCTTCTTTCCATAAATTATCTCCTCTAATCCTAGAAAAATTTGTAACAGTTTTTGAAATGGGATGAAGATGACATGGAGGCAGAAATTAACAAAGTATATAGAATCAATACACAAACCCATAAATCATAGGTTCACTTTTCTCTTTTTCAGCAAAATGTTCACAAGGAGTTTCAGTCACTGAAAAATGTAGTTATTGATATTTCTGTAATCAAATTAATTTTGCCATCTCTGCTAGTTCTGTTATCCTCACAAAGCGTTCTCCCATTATGGGTGTTTCAGAATCTTTCATTTTTGTGCATATCTTGCAAAGGTCTTGCAAAAGTAATCATATATAAAAACAATCTTCCATGGCTCTTTCTAATTATTTATTGAACCCAGAATGAAAGGTTCTGGTTTCAGTTGAAGACTGCTCTATAAAATTATCATTATATGCATTTGAACCTAGAAATTTCTGGCTTTTTTTACAAGTTCTCCAGGCAAGATAAAATGACCAGTCAAAAAGAAGTACTCTTTTTTTGCTCAGTTTTCTAACTGGGATTTCTTTAAGTACAATCACACCTACATTATTAATCTTAAATCTATTAGTGAAATGCTGCTATAAAACTTGATCTCTGCTGTTCTTTCTGACAAAGTGCAGAAGAATATCCTTAGTATATTTCTTAAGTTTTACAAATTGTGTAAACACATAATTTAGGAGTAATATTGTCAGAACTGCCATCTTACGCCTGCACTTTGCATTCACTAGCTGCCAGTCCACTATGAACTGAGGGGGAGGGAGAAGGATGGGAGGGGGGAAGGCTAATGACTCAACGTACGTTCAAGGTCCCATGGTTGGGAATGGCATGGTGCTCCGCACCACCCAGTCTACAGTTGAAGACACGTTCCCAAAACACTTTATTTGAATATGGTTGGAGAAAGGCCAAAAAGTGAATTGGGAAAATTTTGGCATGCAAACTTCAGTTCTGGCTTGGCTATACCGTAACCCACTTGGCTTTTAGTAAACCTTTCACACCGAATTGAGTTGAGAGTCATTCTTACTTAAAGGACCAAGCTGGAGCAGGACTGACAAATATATAGTACAGTGGTTTCTATGACAGCTCATGGAATGAAAAAACTACTTGCTATAATGGCAAGTATGTCTGCAAGATACTGTCTATTTGTAGGGGTATGTTGTGGTATGGGTGTGTATCTACCTCTCTCTCTCTGGCCAATTTTACCTCTTGAGATGAAATCTTGCTGTTCAGTTCTGCTACTTTGGAAATAGAATATTCCCTTGCTTGCTGACAAAGAATTCTCTCCAGCTCCTTCTGGTGTGATACTTTAAGAGTAGCAATATGACCTTGTAACTCTTCTTTTGCCCTGTAAGCAGAGAAAAAAAAAGTAACACTCCTTGCTGTATTGATAGTAAGCTACATATACCCAGTTCTTTCCAAGTAATATGAATATCCCATCTGGCTTGTATGTACTATATTTTTCAAATGTTTCTGCAGCTGTATATTAACCATAATTGTTCTTCCCATTGTTCTTTTTTTACACCACTCTTAAACATGAGGGATAGGGCAGAGTTCCCCAATCTATCTGGCTTTCCAGTGGGGGGGGAGGGAAAGGGGATGGTTCCATGCATGTAGCCGGCAAGTGCGTGCATGTGCAGCTCCATTTGCGCATGCATGCGCTTGCCCGCTGCTCACGCACGTGGAGATGTGTGTGTGCATTTACACTTCCGTGCCCAGTTCCAAATGGCTCCCCGGGGGTTGGGGACTCCTGAGATAGAGGACAGAAAGGAGAAAAAAATATGTCTGCTTTAGGACCAATCTTAAGAAGAAATATTTAAATCTTTTAATTCTAATAAAGCAAGTACCAGCATTAGCATTAATGACAGTGCAAAAAGGATCAAGACAGAGCCAAAAAGGAAATGAACTGTGGTATTTCTCTCAATTTTAAATGAACGAGTTCATTTTACAAAATGAAATAGTTTGTGCACTAAACAAACATCTTAGGAAAATTATTCACTGTAAGGAAAAGCAATATATGTGTGATTTCTATTCTAACAATACATCTCTTCAAAAGATTCTATGTAAGACTGGCTGATCAAAAAGGGCTTGTTTAAATTTTTTTTTAAAAAAAAACACTTAAAAAAAAACCTGTGTAAGTTTCTTCGAGTGGTCCAATTAACTGCAAGGATCATGTGATAAAACTCCATAATTTATTTAAGGGTAGAGTGCAAATAATACTATACAATTGTAATTTAGATTGTATTTGTAACATCACTGCATTAAAAAGTAATGGGAAAAATTCAACAAATGCCAGTGGAAGCTTGACTTCAACTGCAAGGAAAAAGTTTTAATTTAATCTGGCCCGGCTGAGGAGAGCTGCTTCGAATGAACAGGCTTCCAGGAATGCACTCGTGAGACGGGCAAGACTTCAAATCAGCAATCATTACTACTCCACAGGGATCAATGGCCCTGGGCGTGGGTTAACAACTCTAGACCATCAAAAGATTACCTTCTCATAAGATCTTCAGCATTTGCCAAAGCTGCTTGAGATGTCATCCTTTCCTCGTTTAGCTCCAGTTTCAATTTTTCCAATTCTTCTTTCAGGTGGGCATTTTCTTGTTGGACTTCTGAAATGTGAGCGTCAGCAAAGACATTGGGCCGGTATATCTTATCCTTGAGACGATCGGGAAAAACCCCCAAATCCCTAGGGACCTTTTTCTCAGGACTCACAGAGTCTTTTTCTAGCGTTCCTTTTTTATCAAGCCTTCTTCCAGAATTTGTACTGGACAGCATCCTCCTCCTCTCTTTTTGAAGCCTTTCGACAGTTTTGGTGAGATCTTTGATCTCCCTGTTTTTGGCAATCATTTCCTGATTGAGCCGAACCAACTGGGCTTTTGCACGAGCTTGTTCCACCTGATATTCTAGTGCCTGCAGATCTGCATCGTCATCTCGTGGACGCTTCTGACTTTCTAGCTGGGCTACATGGCTTCGGAGGGAATCGATTTCAGCCTGGAGATTCCGAACAGTCTCTTGGTGGGCTTCGTTGACCTTACACAGTTCCCGATCAAAGCTGGATGACTTGTCTTGAAGCTTCTGAGGCTCATTCAGCAGTTTATATGCCAACAGTTGTTCAAGTTCCTCAATTCTTTTCTCATATTGAAGCTGTAAAGACAGATTGCAGGAAGTATAGATTCACCTATATTTGGTTTTATTTGCTCTGAATCTCAAAGGAGAGCGAGGACGCAATACTTAATGGTTCCTTAATGCTTTCCCAGGGAACACATGATGGCCTCCTAAGCAATCACCAGGATAGATCCAGACTGAAATATCCAACTATGTTACTTTGCATACCAACCTGAGAAGTGTATTATCTGCCAGCTTTCCTAGAGGGAAGCCATCAAGCCATGTTCCCGTAAGAATACCAATGGTATGAACAATGAAGTATGGTAGATCATGTTATTTTTCTTAACCGCTTTGACAACACTCATTTTAAAAAAGACTCTGACACCAATAACCAAGAGTGGAAATATTTTTTAAAAATGCAGCTTGTTGTGCAGCATAAACAACCCAAGTCCAAACACTTGCCCCATTATACCTTCCTTTCTATGAAAGCTAAAGTCAACTTGTGATGCTAAAGTGACAAAGTAGGCTCACTTACATGCATGCTTTAGCTTAAAGGTAAGGTAAAGATTCCCCCACACATGCATGCTAGTTGTTTCCAACTCTAGGGGCCGGTGCTCATCTCCGTTTCAAAGCCGAAGAGCCAACGTTTGTCTGAGGACATCTCCGTGGTCATGTGGCCGGCATGACTAGACGCCAAAGGCGCACGGAGACTGGTCTATAATTGCCAAAATCTTTTGAATCAAAGCGGGTTTCTACTGAAGCCCCGGCTCATCTTCACCAGCGTTTTTACTGAATAGTAAAGAAGAGCCTGTTCTGCACAGGTAAAACCGAGGCACGTAATACATTCCTTATCATTTCTACCGGTACAAAATAGATTGAAGCCTGCAATGGCCTCATCTACACCAAAGCCTTTCACTTGCAGTCTAATGGGCATCTTAACAGCTTCAATCTTTTCAGCTGTCAGCAGATTTTAAAAGAAGTATTTAAAACGTTAGTGAGGTATTTCACCTTTATTTTTTGAAACTGTTGTTCCATGGCACGGAGACTTTTTTTGGCTTCATCATCTTTACCCTCCAGTTCTGTTTCTAACTTCTTAACTCTTTTTTCAAGAAATTCCACCGTATTACTTTTTGGTGTAGCATCGCCGTCTCCCTCAGAAGCTGCGGTAGCAGCAGCATATATCAAAGCTGGCAAAGAATTAGGATATCTTCTCTTCAGAATCCCTTCCATTTCCTTAACCTTTCAAAAGACACATTAAATTAAAATAAAATAAAAAAACCACTTAGGAAATCAGAAGGTTTAGAGCCAAGGTATTTTAGTTTTACATTTTCAGTGAAAGAGAAAAGTGTCTGCTAATATTTACACTGAAATTTTAAACATACCTAAGGATACTTGTTTCGTAGTTGAACAGTACAAATATGCAAACGATACTGTTAATAGGCTAAAGGGAGAATCCTAGGATTATACTGAATATAACTAGTGGGATTTATAACTGACATTTCTAATTATAATTTATAATTAACAATTCAATTCTAATTATTATTGGACACCTGCTTTCTTACAAGCCTCAGCTGTGAAAATGATTTCACTAAATGAGAAGAGAGAAAACAAGAACTCAGTAGCAAAGAAATCCTTTGCATGCTAAAAATATCAGAATCACCCTTTAACACTTCCATCTAAATTTGGGGCAGACATGCATGCACACTGATCATTTCCCAAAACCAATATATTTCAGGGGTCTAGGGAAAGAGCAATGAAAAGACATAGATATATAATTTTTTATAGATTGTCCATCTCAGAAAGGGACTGAAATACCTCTCAGTTACGGTAAATGAACTAAACATCCTTCCTTGGACATTATTTTAGTACAAAGATTATTTGGCCTTAATTCCCTATCGGATAGGGAATCGGATAGGGCCTACCCCACTCTGTAAATCTATTTAACGATTTCCCCCCAGAAAAGGGCTTCAAAGCAAACACAGTTAAATCACCACTCTAATTATTAATGAAAGTAGGCACTAATATAATACCGGAAAAAGGACTGTATTACATACCTGCCGCTCAAGGTCTTGAATCCGTTTAGCATCTGCCGCCCTGTTTTTTAGCCTTGTCCTTTGCTGGGCAGAATGATGCCCAGCTTCACTTCTAAGTTTTTCAACCTGCGCAATAAAAAGTAAAAGTATACCAAAGAATGTATAATAACCTAAACAATCCATTTATCACTACCATAACACAAAGTATTTTCTCCCCCCCCCAATGGAAGTCTTTCCTTCATGAAAACAGGACTGGAACCCAGACACTGACTTTCTCAGTAACAGTTGTCCCTCTGGAACAGCTTGCTTCGCCCTGATGTTAGGTGTGCCTTGCTCTGATAACGTATCAGGAGATGCTAAGTCATTCTCTCTACGATAGCATTCACATTATCGAATAATTTCTCTTGAACAGATCTTTATTGGTTTTTTGTTTTAAAAAAAAACTCTTAAGTGTTTGATCTTTACAGCAGTATTTTTTAAAGCCTGTTAGTCAACGTACAAATTTCTTTTCATTCTGTCAATTCCATATCAGCATGGGGGGAGGGGGGGCTCTCTTCTTTATGGATTTGTCTGATACTGAACCATATCTTGTTCCACCAACGTTTTTGTGGAGACTCAAGGTTGGATTGTAAGTACAATATCGCTAATAAGTAATTTCAGTTTATGTTCTTGTGCAACTAATTTGACTTCTAGAATTTTATTTTTTTATGTATTTATGTATTACCAACGGTTCTAATGGTAGCTCTATTAGCTAATAATGCTAATGAAAATAAAGGAGAGGATAGCCTTGTTTTGTCTCTCTCTTGTTTTATGCATACACAATATTTAATATTGCATATTGGAATATTTACCGTATTTTTCGGACCATAAGACACACCTGACCATAAGACGCACCCAGTTTTTAGAGCAGGAAAACAAGAAAAAAAATATTCTGAACCAAATAGTACCGGTATACTAAAACAGGGCTTTTCAACCTTTTCATCCATTGCACCACTTTTAGGACAAGGCAATGTCCGAGTACCACCAGTCGCCCAGTGACTGTTCAGTTACGATAGCACTGAAAAAAGTGACTTATGCCCATTTTTCACACTTATGACCGTTGCAGCATCCCCAGGGTCATGTGATTTACATTCGGATGCTTGGCAATCGATTCATATTTATGATGGTCACATTGTTCCAGGGTCATGTGATTGCCTTTTGCAACCTTCTGACAAGCAAAGTTAGTGGGGAAGCCAGATTCACTTAACAATCATGTTACTAATTTAATTTCTCTCTCTCCCCTTCTCTTTCTCTCCCTCTCCCCCTCCCTCTTTCTTTCTCTCTCCTCTCTCTCCCTATTTTTCTCTTTCCCTCTATTTCTCCCTTTCTCTATTTCCCTCCCTTTCTTTCTCCTTCTCTCTCTCCCTCTCTCCCTATTTTTCTTTCCCTCTATTTCTCCCTCTTTCTCTCTCTACCTCTATTTCCCTCCCTCTTTCTTTCTCCTTATCTCTCTCTCCCTTTCTTTCTCTCCCTCTCTCTTTCCCTCTCCCTCTTTCTCTCTCTCCCTCTATTTCTCTCCCTTTCTTTCTCCTTCTCTCTCCCTCCCTATTTCTTTTTCCCTCTTTCTCTCTCTCTATTTCTCTCCCTCCCTCTCCCATTGTCCCTTCTTTCTTTCCTTCCTTTCTTCCTTCCTTCCCTCCCTCTTTGTCCTTCCCTCTCTACATTAGAGCAGTACCCGCGGAGGCGGCCCTGTGGCCCGCAAGGGAGATTGCCAGGAACGTGAATCAGCCGATCTCGCGCTGCTGCAATCTCTCGGTTTCAGCTTCCCTTGCTACAAGAGAAAGCAGGCTGAAACGAAGCGAGGGAGATGCAGCAGGTCGAGCGAGATTGGCCAATTTGCGTTCCTGGCAATATCCCTTGCTCCATTTCAGCCTGCTTTCTCTTGTAGCAAGGAAAGCTGAAACCGAGAGAGGGAGATTGCAGCAGCGCGAGATTGGTGTTTCTCAGCACGTGCCGATTCGTGCTCCTGGCAATCTCCCTTGCTTTCCACTTGCGGAGGTTGGGGCTGGCTATATGGATCACCTTCGGACCATAAGACGCACCCTTGTTTCCCCCCCCACTTTTTTGGGGAAAAAGTGTGTCTTATGGTCCAAAAATACGGTAATTTATATTTAATTTTGTGTGTTGCAAATCACAATTGGAGTAACAGCAGCATATACAGGAAGGAAGGAAGGAAGGAAGGAAGGAAGGAAGGAAGGAAGGAAGGAAGGAAGGAAGGAAGGAAGGAAGGAAGGAAGGAAGAAGCTGATATGAATAATGAACCTGAAATTCTATCTTCCTTTTTATTGGGCTTATTAAACATGGCAGAGAAACCATCACAAAAATGACAGGTGAAAGAACACTTTATTTAACAGTTGATCTCTCTGTGTGAATGAATGTTGTAATCTGACATTCTCGAAATTTCAGCATATTTAGGGCATATTGATTGTGCAACAGCCATATTTCTGGCCAGCTAACAAGTAAAAGAGAGCATTCTAGATGCTCCAGGCCTCCAATTGAACATTTTCTGGGCTACTTCTCAACAGAGAAATCTAAAACACTAAGAGTTTTATGTCAGGATACAAGCCAGAGTCTCTTGAATTTAGGACCTTGGGATGTCAAGCAGAAATCCAGGCTGATTCCATCACCTAGTTCTGTTTAATAGAGAAATGCAGCAAAAGAAGCCATCTTTGTTCATAAGCTAACAGGCTGGAGCAGTTCCACTAAAACTCTGATTGCTTATCTAGGGCCAATTTTTCTCCCTTCCTTGTTTTGGCAATAAGTGGCCAGATTATATACTTATAATGAGAAGCGAGATGTGACCATTACTGCTGCCCACCAAGAAGTCAGGCAGGCAATAGGTGTTTCCCCCTGAATACATGAACTTCAGGCTGTATGACACTCTGTCTGAGGGGGCAGTTAGGAGATCTGGCCCTTGTCTTTTTCAACAAAATGCCTTGGCTTTGCAGTGGTTTACTTCTAGTTGACGTTTGATACTATAATCACCTCTACTTTCAGCTTACTGATTTCTTCTTTTGCTCCCCTAAGGCGAGCTGCATCTTTATCCAAGAGTTCCTGATTTTCTGCGTACCACTGGAGTCTTTTTTGTAAGCGATTAATTTCACCTTTATAGGACTCTTCCATAATTTTCATTTCATATGATTTCTCACCTAGAAGATAAAAACGATTCATGCTTAGCTTAATCCTTTTAGAAGCATCGTTATTTTTCTTTACTTTGGTTTTAAACTGTGAGATAATTTTTTGTGTATAAAAAGTTCGTTTGTTTGTATTGACTTATTATATTTACAAATAGCTCAAGGCGGCGAACATATCCAACACACCTTCCTCCCCCTATTTTCCCTACAACAACAACGACAACTCTGGGAGGTGGGTTGGGCTGAGAGAGAGTGATTGGCCCAAAATTACCCTGCTGGCTTTCGTGGCTAAGACTTCTGGATGCAAGAGTGATATTCTTTGGGTTTCTTGAAAAGAAAGCAAAAGAGGTGTTTTGCAATGCATGGGACCTTCAGAGAACACATTCTCCTCCCATCTTTAAAGCAGCTGCGTTTCTTGCAAAGCTGTTTCTGAGGCGCTGTGTAAGCCTTACTAAAGAAGTGGCTGCTTTAATGTTTTCTTCACAACCAGCGTTGTGCACAGCAATCGAATAACAGAATAACAGAGTTGGAAGGGACCTTGGAGGTCTTCTAGTCCAGGAAACCTTATACCATTTCAGACAAATGGTTGTCCAATCTCTTCTTAAAAACCTCCAGTATGGGAGCACCCACAATTTTTGGAGGCAAGTTGTTCCACTGATTTAACTGTTCTAATTGTCAGGAAAATTCTCCTTAGTTCTAGGTTGCTTCTCTGCTTGATTAGTTTCCATCCGTTGCTTCTTTTTCTGCCTTCAGATGCTCTGAAGAATAGGTTGAGCCCCTCTTCTTTGGGGCAGCCCCTGAGATATTGGAACACTGTGATCACCTCACCCCTAGTGCTTTAAATGGAGCATTCTGGCTAGCAAAATGCCTGACATCAAAAGGCCGAAGTCACTGCATCCTCTTGAAGACTCAGTGCGATTGTTCTCTACATATGCATATACATACCGTATTTTCCGGCGTATAAGACGACTGGGCGTATAAGACGACTCCCAACTTTTGAGATGATCTTCATGGGTTAAAGTCTTATACGCTGGAAAATACGGGTAAGTAGGAAGTCAGGGCTGCTTCTCAATTAGGTGAAGGTTTATCAAGAGCTTTTAGCCTCGAGATCAGCTTTGCTCTGCCTCGCCTAAACCTCGTCTCCTCTCGTCTACTTCAGCCACACGCGCTGGCTGTTTCGGCCAGGAGCGACGAGCATTGTGGCCCAACACTTCGGGAAGGCACCAGGTCTGAAAGAAGGCGGTTCTTTCTGTAGGTTAGTTAATGAACAGGGCGGCGGAGGGTGGGTGGTGGTGGTGAAAGAAACGGGCTCAGCCCTACGCCGCAAGTTTGAGATTCACAACCCCCCCTCCCCAAGGCCGCCTTCTACTTCAGGGCAGAGGGGCGACCCCGGGTTGCTGAAGCCCCAGCACCAGCTTTCCTCTGCGGTCTGCCTGTCGCAATTCCCGAGCTGCGCCTTCCCGGGCGGGTGTTGCTGTAGGTCTGGCCACGGCACCACGCCCTGAAGTCAAACTCCCAGGGTCAGGTGAAGCTCAGCTCCACACGAACATGTCAGGTCGGCCTCCGCCTGGCTTCCCGTGCTCCCTTGAACTCTCGTGCTCACCGAGCGCCGGCGGCTCGGCACGCGCTTGACTCCCACTCCCTTCCAAAAAAAAAGGGAGTCTGCTGCCCTAGGACGCCGGTAAGCTGGAGCCTCAGCCTCGGTTGGGCTGGTCGGTTTATTTATGAGGCTGTCTTTCGCCATTCTCGAGCGCTGGATTTGTCCGTTTCCACTAACGTCTCTGCTCCCGAGGATTTACTATTTTCCGGCATATAAGGCGACTGGGCGTATAAGACGACCCCTGACTTTTGAGAAGATTTTCATGCGTTAAAAAGTTGTCTTATACGCCAGAAAATACGGAATATGCAAGGAAGACACTATTTTTCCAGGTTTCCTTGCACAGACACATTGAATATTAAACAAGATGCAATATTTTCCATTTTGAAGAACACAACAAAACAGCAATCTTATTCACTGGGAAATTGTCTTCCTAAAACAGGACGTTACCTGAGGCAGAAACAATCTGGGCTCTTGCCAAATCTCGTTCTTTCTTCATTTGAGCCAAATCAACTTCAAGGGCTTGTTTATCTTGCTTTAGATGCTTTCTCTCTTCAATCAAATTGGCTTCTGTAGCCTTTGTTCCCCACCCAACCCCAGGACAGGGATATCAAAGAAAAGAGAAAGACAAAACTTATTATTAACCACTGAACTGAGCCTTCCACATGGTTGGGAATAATTCTATGCCAGCAACATGCTCGATATTCTCTTTATCAAGAAATCAGTCTGTCCAAATGCCCAGGTGGAACTGTCACTTAATCATTTATAGCTGCCATTCCCACAAAAACAAGATAATTTAGTTCATGCAGTTTTATGGTAGGAAACTAAACAAAAATTAATCTGCAATTTCAATTCATGATTATGGCTATACTTCGTAAGAGTTATATGGAAAATAAAGTTAATCTCCCCAGCAATAAAATTTGTCAAAAATTCCCCAATTGTTAAGGGCATCAGCTTACGTAGTAGGGTAAAGAAGGCTCCTGAAATTTGGGGATAGTTGGAAAGATAATACACACTTTGAATGGAAAAGGATGATAATCTGGTCACAAAGGAACAGGAAAGTTTAATAGAAACTTTTCTGAGTTGATCTGTTAAATCAGAGTAATATACTGTATCTTATCAGTCCAAACTAGTGTTTGTTTAGAAAGAATATTAAAATAGATAAGTTATAAAATTAGTAACATTACATATTCATGATATGAACTTGCTGGCAATATTTTAAATATTAAAGCACAGAAATTTCAAAAAGGCCTACCTTGGCTGCTCGAAGTTCTGAAATCAAGTCTGTGAAATTCTGATTCTCAGATGGTTTATCATTTTGCACTCCATGTGATAAAACATTATTTTTTTCTAGCTTCTCCCTATTTTAAATTAAAAGATTACCACTTTTGTAGTTTTATATTTAAGATAGAAAGTGTCTCTATTTTGGATATATATGCAAATGGATCTAATTTTTATATGTATACACATACTCCATTGCTGACTTCTTAGTTTATTGCAATTGACAAGAATATCTCAGAATAATTTAGATGGTACTGTTTCAAAGCAGAATATAGTTGTTAATTTCTATACTGGGATTTCTTGAATAACTTCCTTTTTGAAACTATTCAATTTCAATAGCAAGAAGATGAGATTCAGAACTTTATATTAGGTGGCTTATTTACAAACTTAGTAAGAAATCTGTCTTGACCCAAACTACTTCTCTAAAATGGCTTTTTTCTGCAAAACCTTTTAAAAAGTAGTAAGTTAAAATAAGGCACATCTGTCAATATAATCCTACCCATTTTGTACAGTTGAGAAATGAGACAATATTTGAAAGGCAAATATCACCCAATATTAGAATGTCTGATTAAACCACTGATTTTGGTGGGAATAGCCACAACTGATTTGCTAGCTAAAAATCAATTAGACACAGCACAATTATAATCATGTTTATTTGGAAGTAAGTCCTACTTATGTTCAAAAGGAATTACATATCCAGATAAATGACATGTTCCTCTATTTACTACAGAAATAATAATTTATGCAAACTTATTATAGATTTTGCCATACACTTAAATAAACTCACTGTAAAGCTGCTAATTGAGTCATCAAACGTTGATTCTCTTTAAACATAATTTCCTCATTTTTCTTGTTATTTAGCTGAAGTTCCTTAACTTGCTTATATAATCTTTCATTCTCCTGAATTAAAAAAAAGAATAATTATTTAGTTACTACCGGTTCATGTGAAAAGATGTGCACCAGTATCTGCCATTTCTAATTTCCAGACCAATAGTAATTTGTTATATAAAATCAAAGTATTGTTGAGAGATCTCATCCAACATTCTCCCTGGCTCAGAAAATTTATATCACAATAAAACAGATTAGGCTGCTGCCCGGTGTTCAATTTCCTGAATCAATAACCTAAACCTCACGATCCTTACCTTTGAATAAATGTGCTAATAAAAAAACTTTCTTTAAAACAACTCAGATCCAACAATGTCTTGTTACTTTATGGGACAAGAGTAAATTGTTTCAGGATTTGAATGGGAACCTATTAAATGAATAATGTTGTATGGACAGCAGCACAGAAGCTATGGACTTCTGCATATAATTAAATCAGCCAGATTAATTTGCTACATTGCACTGAAAGTTTGGTGTGTGTACCATTTATAGTTTTAAAGTGGCTGTATGTTAAATTATATTAAATAAGATGATTAAATTTGGCAGGAGGAAGGGGCTAAACTATTTCTGAAGTCTCATTTCAAATGTTGCTTCAATAAAAGAATACGTGCTGATTGAGAAACAACAGGAAGCTTAATCTATGCTTAACAAGAGGATTATCAACAGAGTGGGATTATCAGAACCGGTCACAGTCAAAAATTGGCAGCAGGATATACTTATTTATTTCCTGATACAAATTAGGCAAGAAGAAACATACTAAGAATTTTCAAATTTAAAAAAAATGAAATTTAGAACATTTAGATTTGACTAGCCATACTAAGTACTCATACAAACAAAATATAGATAGCTGCATGCAAAGTTATTTACTTCTTAAGAACCAAATTCATGTACCACCAGTGATTAATGTGAAGCATCAAAAATTATCCTTATTCCCTCTGGAACAGGACATTAGAGAGCCAGTGGGGTACTAAGATACTGAACTAGAATTGAGGAGGCTGGGTTCAAATCTACTTTAACACTAAAACACTAGATGCCTTGCCAAAGTGATGATACTTTCTCGGTTGAAAATTATTTCAGAATGTCTAATTTGCATGGAAAAAAGGTGATTATAAATCTAACAAATGCAAACAAATAAATACATGTGAGGGTTCAAACTGAATTTTCCAAAAATAAGTTACTTACTTCAGATTTCTTCAGCTTCTTTTCTACCAAGATAACTGCTAGTTGCACTGACTGAGAAGCTCCAATGGGAACTTCTGTCTAACACTTCTGGTAGACAGAACAAAAAGGCCAGAGTCACAATATTAAAAGATCTTTACCTGGTGGTATCCTTGGAGAAGAATCTCTTGATTCTGGATTTCTTTTTGGATTTCTTTCAACATGTCTTCATCGTTAGGATTTTTCTCCCGAGTAGTTGACCACATTGTTCCTTTTTTAAGGTCTTTTATATTATTTAGCTATGAAGAAAATGCCTAAGCATTATAAAAATGCTGAGAAAAAATAATTTTACGTGTAAGCCAAATACGTATATAGTTGAGAAACAGAATGTAGGTATCATTGTTCAAGTACATAGTATTCATTTATTGAAATGTTAGTAACCTGAATAATCACATCTGTATTCTGTTTTTCCTCCAAGTAACATGTATGGCCCTTTATCGTATTTTATAAAGCTGCCCAGTATTTTTGTGATTATTAGGAACTGAGTAGCAGTTTTTTTCTTGTTTAATAATATACATTTCAATACATAAAACTGGATAAGAGTAGAAAGACAATCTTGCACGACAACTGACTGGGTTGCATCTCCCAAAACAATGAGAAAAGGCAGGCAGTTTCATGGACATTTTAATCAAATCTAAGATAAATGTTGTTTGAAAGGAATATACTAAAAGGTATCCAGCAAAAGAATGTAAGATGGCACCTGTGTTTGAAGAACATAATTTTCTTGGCTCAACTGGGAAAGCTCTTTATCTTGCTGCACTTTCCTTTCCAGAATTTTTGCCTCCATTTCCTTCTCTGTTTGCAGAGAGGTGGCTTTCAGACGTTCAATCAAAGTTTTGGCTGCACTCAATTCTTCCTCTGCTTCCTGCACTCTTTTTAGTAAATAAAGCTCTCTTTCATTGTGAAATGAGGAAATTGGGGCTGCCTGATGATACACAGGAAATAAATACAATATGGAATGCAGAATCAGATTCAAGTGCTAATTTTCCTTTCCGTTTTTTTTCATATAAAAATTAAATGCTTAATGTCTTCCAAGCCTATTCCAGCGTGCAAAATATTTCCACACTGTAGAGAGGAATTAAAACACTGCTGTTCATTAGGAAAATGCATCATTTTAGCACCGGAGCAAATTAATTCAAGTACATAAAATACACAGAAATAAGTGCTATGCTTGAGGAAGCATTTGAATAAGCACCCAAGCATATTATAATTAAAATGAATAAGCACCAAGATGGAAAAACACAAACTGGTCTAAGCTCCCTGAAGCAAAGATGGGGAAATCTGTATTCCTCCGGCTATTGGTACAACCCCACCAAGAATTTTCAACAGCAATCATAACGGTCGAGGCTGCTGGGAATTGAAATCCAACATTTCCCAAAGCTGTCTTACAAAAAAATGAGGATATAAGTGAGATAAAACGATATTACTATAGATTGGATTTCACATATCTTTTCCCCAGACAAGCCTCCTATGTTGGAACCCCAATCTATCCATGTTCAAAAGGATCATGTTCAAAGTGTCACTTTCACAAAAGAGGCAGAGGAGGGGAAGGCTGGGAGGTTGCCAGTTCCCCCTCCTCCTCCCGCCTTCTGTATCACCTCATACTCTGCCTCTGCACCTAAAATAAGGTCTTGAGTAAACTGAGGGACTGCAGATTGAGGAAAGTCAAAATTACCTCTCCCCCTTTCCTTCAATTTGTAAGTTCTATTAATGGAACCCAATTCATAGATTATGAAGTCAATAGCAAGTAGTTGTTTATGGTAGCACAAGAGTTATTTAAAACAAACCCCCCCCCCCAAGTATATACTTTTTGTGCTACAGGTTGGGCTCAGTGTATATATTATCCATTTGCTAGATCAAATCAAATAAGGGAATGCCAAACTGGGTGTTCATTCTCCTTTCTCATATCTGAGAAGGGTATACAGGTCTCATTTAGCGACCGCAGTTGGGACCACCAACTCATTAAGCCAAGTGGTCATTAAGGGAAACCGCAATGGTGCTTCCTGTCTTACTTCAGCTTTCTTTCGCTTTACAAAAAGTAAAACCTTGCTTTACAGTGAAGGTTGTAAAAAATGAAGATAGCAAAGTTACTTCTTCATCACTGTCGTAACTGCGAACAGTTGCTGAAGGAGAACAAGCTGTACGTGACACTAAGAACGCTTAGAACGAAGAGCCTTCCTCATATTCTACATTTTCATTTCTCGAGCATTCTCCCTTTTTAAAAAAAATACCTGTTGAAGAGCAGTGGTTGTATCACTTATCTTGTGACGCTGGATGTCATTTTCTTTAGCCTCTGGTGGAAATTCACCTGAAGATGGTTGTCCAGGGTTAGTAGAATCATTTCTTTTGGGTGAGAGTGAAGGGGGTTTTGTCTGAATTACTTTAGTCACTGATGTGCCTTTGAAAGGGAAACAATCAATTATGTCTTGTTTTAAAAAAAAACATTGCAACAGTGACTATATAATTTTGATATAGATACCTTATATTTCTTGGAATAATTATTTTATGCCAAAAAGATCTATTATCATTACCTTTAATACTGTAGTTTATATATATATTACTTCACGTTATTTCATTTTTAAATTACACACACACACAGACACACACACACACGTAATTTAAAATAGACACACTCACACACCTTTCTGTCTTGGTGGAGATCTGACTTTCAGAAGTGGATTTTTGTTGCTTTCCTTCAATGTCTTCTCATTAACTGTAGGAAGGTGCTTTAATGAAGAATTGGGTTTTCCATATCCAGAACTTCTAACAGAACTATGTGATCCACCCAAATGTTTCTTTCTATGAATAATCATTGTGTTTTTACTATTCTTATACATTACTTGTTTATTTGGTGCTAATTTTGGATTCTCTTTATTCGAAGTGTTGGGTTGATGCACCTACAAATGACACATACATGTATATTATTATTGACTAGTTTGGTTTCAGAATGTAAAATAGAGGCTTAATATTTAAAATAAAGTTATGTAACCACTGAATTATACTTCTATAGAATGGCAAGATTAACTTGTAAATCTAATTCTACCAAATAAATTTTTGCCAAAATTATATTAATTTGATTATATCCCAAATAAGCAACTCAAACATCAGCTATAAAATCATGCAAACAAGTAGATACCCAGCTGCCTAAGCAGTAACCTAATCACAGCGGTCAACATGAGCGTCTTGAAAGTAATATTTCAGAATCCTAGAAATCAGCTGCTTCATGAAAAGTGAGGAAAGTTGAAGATAAGTAGGAAATAGGGAGTAAAGGTTGGAGGAATAGGATCAAAGTTTCAACCAGCAAAGTATTAAACTCTGTTACTAAACAGGATCATTTTGATTCCTCTCTGATGGCTCCTAATTGATTGGCAGAGACCTATTTTTTTAATTTTGGGATTATGAAATAAGTAAATTCTGCTGATGACTGGTTCCTTTTTTGAAAGGCTATCTTTTATTTAATGGCTTATTTTGGACTGGCTTTTAGCTGTAGAAGAATAAAACTCTTCTTTGTGCCTTAAGTGTGACAAGTAATAGCTGCTCACCTGTCCAGATTTCCTCTCCTGATACAGTGTTGAACAATTTGACAGAGTGCTTAATTTCATAACATCTTTAATTTTATCAGCTAATTTCTTCTTGATAACTTTCAGATGAGGACTATCTTTACTACTTTCATTTGCAACTTCTAAAACAGAAGTATCTTCTTGTTCACCGTGATGGTTTGAAAGACAGCCAGTGTTTTGAGATTCCACTGAAGTATCATTAGGATGTTCTTTAGATGTCTTCATTAATCCATCTGTGTGATCTTGTGCGACTTTCACAGGACTATGAGATGGAAGGGAAAGAAAGCCATATATGAATAGGTCCTGTTGTTTCTATTAATAATAGCTTATAAAAATTATGGACATTTGATACTGAATTGCGCACTAGTTTTACATAATTGTGCAGCAAAACAATTACCTAGTCCAGCAGGACAGGACTAAGCAATAATGGCACTATCAATAGATCACACTGCAGCAGTTATAAACAAGTATCTCATATTTGACCAGGTAATGTTCTTTCCCATACACTCAAAAACTCATTGACTATAAAAAGAAAACTATACCCAATACAGTAATAATGAACTCTACCTATTTGTTTTACAGTTTTATATACTAGCATACAACAAAAGATAAAAATAAAAAATAAAAATATTCTGTCTCCTACAGCGGATGCAAAAAAATCAGTAAACTAAGTTGGCTGATCACCTTATGGAAGGCGGAAGGGATGAACTATAATCAGATGTGGCTCCATGATTTCATGATTTATGTTTTCATGGACATGCACTATTAAGATAATGTATTTTAGACAGGTTATTGTTGGCCCCATAAGCACCCCTTTGAAGCTCTATCAAGGTTTGCCTTCTGGGTACGGAGATCTGGCTTGGGGGGGATTCTTTCCCGTCATACCTTAAGTCATCTATTTTACAGGTAGTCTTTGACTTACAACCATTTGTTTACTGACTGTCCGAGGCTATAACACCTAAAATAAGTGACTTAGGACTGTTTTCACACTTGTGACTATTGCAGTATCCCTGTGATCACGTGATCAAAATTCGGACCTGTGATGACTCCCCGGATGCGTCCCCAGATGCTCGTTCAGAGGAGGATGAGCTGGCAGGCAAGGACTACAGGACAGGAGTGGAGGGGCTGAGCACAGGGGAGAAGCCGACTGAGCTAGAGACAGGAGAGACTCTGCTGCAGCTGGGAAGCCGAGAGGCTTCGAAGGCAAACAGCTGCAGCTGGCCAGTGGAGATGAAGAAGAACTAACTCCTCCTCCAGATCTGAGAGCATGTAGGGCTGAGAGGAGGCAGCAAAAAGAAGGTCAGCCAGGCCACTCGTGAGAAGGTAGCCTCATCCCTCTTGATGAGCTGCACCAGGAAGTGGTCATTTAGCCCATCAAGGGGAGTGAAATGATGCTGGGAAGGTGTTCGTTTCCTTGCTGCGTGTTCTTGCCTTGAACTTTGGACCGTGTTTCTTCAGCTGTGGCCTTGCCCTGCCTTGCCTTGTGGCCCTGCCTTTGCCCTGTGGATTTGCCTTTGCCTTGCGGACTTGCCTTGGTCTTGGATCTTGCCTTTGCCTTGGGAACTTGCTTTTGCCTAGTGGACTGGACTTGCCGTTGCCTTGAGGACTAGTGTTGGCTTCATTTGAGCATCCTGTGGAACTTATTGGGGTTGAGCTGGTGCCAGCACAGGGAATTGCTGGGGAATACCAACTCAGGCTCAGAAGCCTTAACAAAGACTCCTTACACCTGTGGTGTGTGTGTGTGTGTGTGTGTGTGTGTGTGTGTGTGTGTGTGTGTGAGAGAGAGAGAGAGAGAGAGAGAGAGAGAGAGAGAGAGAGAGAGAGAGAGAGAGAGAGAGAGAGAGAATGGGACAGCAGACCCTTGGCAACTGGCCTGCATTTATGATGGTTGCAGGGGTCATGTGATCACCTTTTGCAACTTCTAATAAGCAAAGTCAATGGGGAAGCCCAATTCATTTAATAAGCGTGTTACTAAACAACTGCAATGATTCACTTCACAACTGTGGCAAGAAAGGTTGTAAAATGGGGCAAAACTCACTTAACCATCTTGCTTAGCAATGGAAATTTGGGGCTTAATTGTGGCTGTAAATCAAGGACTACCTATACTTAGTTCTGCCAGCTACAGAACTGAGCAAAGAGATACCATTTTAAGGTTGCAAGCTTTCATCTTAAATTCTTCTCTCCACTGACTGATTAAACAGATGTTTGCAGCAAAGATATATTTAAATCTTATGAATAATATACTCAAGGAGCAAATGACATCCTACTAGCACTACAGTAGTAATATCTTCATTTTAAAAAGAGTTAAAGAAAAAAAATGAAAATTTCATTGACTATGTCATGCTTTTTCCAGAATGAATACCTAACAGGCTCCAGTTCAAATCCCCTGACAAAAGATGAATCTGCTCTGATAGGTTTCATCAGTTCTTCTATGGTGGGCAAATCTAGATAGAAGGAAAACAGCACACTTGTTATAATTTCTGTAGCAAAAGTATTTTCAAATAAAATTAGAAGAAATTTTCATTTTTTGGTCAGAAATTACTAAAAGATTGGCATAAATTTAGTTTTAAATCCTGGAAAAACCAGAGGTTATTGTCGATTTCAGAAAAGGCAGGCACAGCCACACTCCCCTGTGCATTAATGATTCGCCTGTGGAGAATCAGCATCAAATTCCTGGGTGTGCAGTTAACAAATAGGCTGGCTTGGTCGCTCAACAGCAAGACACTGGTGAAGCGGGCACAGCAGCGCCTGCATTTTCTCTGTTGCATGAGAAAAGCACATCTTCCTTCCCTTGTACTGACCACTTTCTACAGGGGGACGATCGAGAGCATCCTGTCATACAGCATCACAGTCTGGTTTGGAAGCATCAATGCTTCAGACAGGAAAGCAGTGCAGAGTGGTGAGGATGGCCAAAAAGATCTTTGGCAGTTCCCTTCCCTCCCATCCAGGACATAGCACATAAATGTAAGATTGTCTGGGACACTACACACCCTCTTCACGACCTGTTTTCCTTGTTACCTTCTGGGAGGAGGCTCCGTGGTATTCGAAGCAGAACATCCAGATTCAGTCAGTTTTGTTTCATACAATATTAACCTTGTGAACTCTAAATCTTCCTCCTTCCGTTATGTATTCAAGATGGAAGTGATTAATATTTATATGTTGCTTATATGTAAGGGTGTAGGTCTATACATATGTTATATATAGTATGTTTAAATGTGCATTATATACATGTACACTTTGAGAGCAAGCAGCTAAATTTCATTTTTAATGTGTGCCATTGTGCCCACAGTAAAAAATAACAATAAAGGTTATCTATCTATCTATCTATCTATCTATCTATCTATCTATCTATCTATCTATCTATCTATCTATCTATCTATCTAATATCTGGTTATATTGGGACTGGTTTGTTTTGTCCATCTTATTACATTCTGCAGTGATTAATGCAGTGTACTAACGATTGATTTTAAACTGTTTTGAATAGCTTTGATTTTACATTTTATTGTACATTTCTAGGAGACATTGGCTCTGTACACAATGACAGTAAACAAAACTAAAAACAAGCATTACTTTCAACTTTTCTTCTTTAAGATAATTTGTGATCTCCAAATTACAACAATGAACCTGCTGAACCTTTATTTTTCTTGTATACATAGTTTACTTCAATCTTTAATATATTTATTTTCTATAGGAGCCTTCCTATTCTTTACTATTTTGCAAAGCCCAAATACTAGGCATGAAACAGTGAGATCAAATTTCAGCCACAGAGTATATTGGGTGATTTAGGGCAATTGGAACTTCTATGCCCAAGCTTCCTCATAGTTGCGAGAATACTATTACAGCTTTCAAAAATGTCATCTTGTGCTCCTGGATGAAAGGAAGGATAAAAACTTAATAAATAATAACAAATTTGAGGCAATTCTCTAAAGTATGACTTTTTAGTGATTATTGAGTTGGTTAGTAAAGAATGCTACTGAAGGGTATTAGACTGAAATTATATATTTAATTAACTATATGTTAGCTATAATATCTTTTATTCAGGGTCTTATAGCAATAGCACTTAGATTTATATACCGCTTCACAGCCTTCTCTAAGCTGTTTACAGAGTCAGCATATTTCTGGGTCCTCATTTTACCAATCTCGGAAGGATGGAAGGCTGAGTCAACCTTGAGCCCCGCAGGATCGAACTCCTGGAGTGAGCAATGAGTTAGTCTGCAATACTGCTTTCTAACTACTGCGCCATGACGGCTCTTACAGTGGTATATCCTATTATTCCTACAGTAACAACCTTGTTTGACAAGTTGAGCTGAGAGACAATGACTGGTCACAAATCACACAGTGAGTTTCTGTACATCCGAGTCCAGGTTTCAACACTTTAACCATTATAGCTACATTAGCTCTATACTGTTAGCTCTATTTAAGAGATCAACCAAATATATAAGTAACAGAAATTATTGGAATGTTAACACTGAATAACTGAGCAGTCATTGCTGCCACTGAGAGATCATAAATGCACTGGCTGACTAAGTAATTACTCATTTTCTTGGATGTCAAATAAATAAAATCCTGAAAGCTGAGGAAAGAACTCACAATAATCAGATATTAGTCAATCAAGATAAGCAACAAAGATATAAAGTGTAGCTTTCAATATATTTCCTCAGATGCCTAGACTGTGCTTCTAAAGCAGGCATGTCAAACTTGTGATGTCACGCGACATATTGCAACTTTTTCCCCATTGCCAGCAATGGGGTGGGCGTGGTTTCGGCGTGACGCATCCAGCCCGCAGGCCGGCAGTTTGACATGCCTGTTCTAAAGCATTTCCATATGCTAGAATACAACACCAATTATGCTGGTTTGCATAACCGTACACATCAATGTTTAACTGACTTCTAGACTGATGCTAATACAATCACAAAATACAAAAGGTGACTACTAAAGACGGAAGGGCAGGAATGAACTGTCAGTATTAGTTTAGTTCTGTTTTTTAAATTTCTTCAACTTTATGTATATAGAAATTTAATTTTCTTACTAACAGACTAGTATATTATACATCCTTTGATGTATTTCATTTTTTAAAAATACTAAAGGAAAAAAAATAGGTTTTTAAATCTCGTGGTCAAATTTGTAAAATCTTTTGCATTCTACAAATAGAATATGTTTCTCCTTTGAGAAGTTTCATGAAAGAGATTTCATGAAAGAGTTTCATTCCATGAAAAAAACAATATGCACAACGGCTACAATATGAGAAAATGAATTACTCATCGTATTCACAGAGACCTTAAAACAGAGGCCCCCAACCCCTGGTCCACGGACCAGCACCGGGCTGCAGCAACAGAAACTGGGCCACGCAAACAAGCATAGCCTCACCCATGGGATGCAGGCAGCATGCGAAACCACCCCCCCTCCAGTCCATAGAAAAGCCTTTCCCCACAGAACTGGTCCCTGGTGCCTAAAAGGTTGGGGGCCTCTGCCTTAAAAGGCTGGGGAAACCCCATAATATTGACCTTGGACATGAATAATAAAACTACACATGCAGGAGTCCGAATCAATGACACAAATCTCTTTTCCATCCAATCAATTGCCTAACCTCCTTTCTAGAAAAAGGATACTCTGATAGGAAAGAATCGCGTAATTAGCTTCATTAGCACAATTTTGGAAATCAGCAACATAATGCAGTCATGTGGGATCACAATTCACAGAGGTGGGTTCTGCACTTTCTCTGGTGCAAACAATGATGTCATCAGAGATAAAGCAGAATAAGCAATAGCAATGGACACTTTAGTATTTACAGTATTTATATCGTCTTCAGAGGGGGACCGGGGTTGAGAACATGGTCCAGTGATCGGAATAATAAATGCAAACAATATTGGGAAGTACCAGAATTTACCAGAATTCGTATTGGAAGTATTTTGAGGGCAGCTTTCTTTATTTTGTGAAGTGTCATTGACTAAGCTCCCTTCTACTTCAATTTTTTCATCGTGAACGTTCTGTTCATCTGTAGCTCCTAAAGACTGTTCCACATGACGGTAAGCTTGATGCAAGGCTTCAATGTCACTGTTGGTTTGCCCACTGGAAATACCTGAAAGGAGAAAAAATAAACGATTCCAGATGCAGTAGGCTGAAAATAAATATTCATGAGGAACAAATCAGTAAAATAACAGCACTAGTAACCTAGTGTGACTTAAACAAAATTCTAATGTCACACAGGGCCAAAGCTTGATCAGGCAACAGGACTTTTAACCCTTTGCAGGGACTCAATTCAGCTCAGGATTTTTCACGCTCAGAGCAGATTTTATGAGTGAGCAAAGGGAAAGGGAAATGCCTCTGATTCTTTCCACTGTTAGGAGCTTCTGACAAAGGGAGTTCTGTCAGTGGCAACAGGCTATTGGACCCTTTCACTGCAATCCCATATATATAATATATATATTATAAAGCATCTTCTGCTGAGATTCAAATACAAACGTATCTGGGAATGAGTTTCATCAAGTTCAACAGGATTATTTCCAATAAAAAACCTTAGGATTGAAATGTAATTACGTCAGATCGTAACACCAGATCCTAACCAACCAGTAAATACTGATGTAAAAAAATGCACATTACATCTATAGACATTACTATAATTTAAATTCAGTAGCTAGTAAGACCAAAGAACAGAAAAATAGCATTCTATGCTTTTTCTTGCATTTATCGTCATCTCAAAACTAGATTTGGCCCAAGCACTTGTAGCTTGTATGTACACTGAGAGCTTATGCACTGGAGACAAATTCCTTGTGTCCAATCACACTTGGCCAATAAAGAATTATATTCTGTTCTATAGGGCTAGAGGTAGTCTATCTGATCATATGGAAAAAAAACCAGTATCTAAGCTACAGTTGCATACTTTAAGACTGTTTGATTTTAAATACTGGATTTCCTGCCACTGGAATAAATGGGAAGTCAATGGGAAGTTTTGTTTTGCTCAGATGGATATTTACATGAGCAAACAGTAATTTTAATGAACCAAAGTAGAATGAGACAAACTGCTCCTGCCTCACATCCGTTAAAAGCAGGGGTATCAAACTGCTGGCCCACGGGCCGTATGCGTCATGCAGATGCCACACCCACCCCATTGCTGGCAATGGCAAAACCGTCCCGATACGTTGTGCGACGTCACGTGACGTTGTGAGTTTGACATGCCTGGTTTAAAGCATGATTAATAGAAGAAATAATTAACAAATGAAAAGTAGCCTTACCTGTTCCAGTCATTTCTTCTACAGTAATTTCTTGAGCTGGATGTTGCTCTACCACAGCTGCATCTTGCTGTTCATTGGCTTTTGGAGTTTCTAAAACTGACTCCTGAGAATCCAGAAGAACTACAAAGGAAAAAGAATTGTGTCTTCTCTATATTAGTGTAGATGAAGAAAATGTAAAGCCAATCTTATGCGTAACCTGTAACACTGGAGTGGGCAACATGCAGTAAAGTTTAATACGTAGAAACACTAAAAATTGTTTAGATAAGCAGCTTTAAGATAACACAATAAATATTTAATAAATACGTTAAATACAAAAGGCTTTAAATAAGAAAATGAAAAAGATAAAATTATGTATAAAATGATAAATAATTCACCATCAACTTATTGGCAACAAAATCTTAAATGGTTCTTGCTTATGCGACAGTAGGATCTAATCATACGTCATGCTTGCAGGAGATGGTTGGGGAAAAGACTCCAATATCAAGTATTCTAATTAGGAAGAAAGCTGTGTCACTCAGTGGGACTTCTTTTAACTAAGCATATATACAAAGGGACAGCATTTTCCCCCCAGTTTGTAGTATGTTTTTCTTTGTAGAGAGACTAACGGCGGCTTTACTGAAGCTTGCCTCTAATAACAAAGTACACAGCTCCAATGTATACTCGTAAATTGTTATTCTTTTAAACTTTAAATTATTTCCGAAACTGAAAAATAAATGTTGATGTCAATTGTTCACTTACATTACCATTTTTATTTTTGACCACTCTTTGAAAATGACTCCTAGACAAAGTTATTTGTTTAATACTAATCTGTAAAATCTTTCTTTTTCCAGTTACAGTGACTGATATGAGTACTGTTGACATCAAAGTATTCCTGTAATCTTTTCTAATAAAATTCAGGATTAATAATAATAAATATTGCTTGCTTTTATTCCATGGGGAAGCCAGCTCTATGATAAGTAGAATTAAAGGAAAAATATTTGCTTTTTCAGGTATCCATAGAGCATTTCTGAAGTCAGTTTTGCCAAAATATTTACAACTGACATTGAAACCAATTAAAAAAATATGGCTCCATTATGTTTGATTATTTATTTCCCAAATTCAAGAAAATCAAACTCATTTTATAATATATATTTCATATTATATGAATTCTGTACCTTTAGCCAGCATGCCTGTCCTTTCCTCCTAGAAAATAATATATATATATAAATCTCATACATGGAAGAAATTATTTTGAATAAGAAATAGGAAACTTTCTTGAAGTAATTTACCATTTAACAACTTAAAATTTTTGATATATTATAAAACTAATATTTCACTTGCATAAAACTCAAGCAGCATCAAGTAAAAAATATACACTACTGAAAATCAAAGTTATAATTCTGGGTATAGAAAATTAGCAAAATAAGTACTATTTTCAAAAAAAGGAAATCAAAATCTGAACAATACTTTGGAAGCATTTAATACATGTGCAAATCATTCCAATCATTGTGCCTTTCTCCTCAAAATTCTGTTCTGGGTGTAAGAATTCTAATGTATGTATTGATTTCCAATAGCCAAATGATTAATACCCATAGTGGCACAGAGGATACAATGCAGTATTGCAAGCAAACTCTGCCCATAGCCAGGAGTTTGATCCTGACTGGCTCAAGGTTGACTTAGCCTCCCATCCTTCCCAGGTTGGTAAACTGAGGACCCAGATTGTTGAGGGCAAGGTGCTGACATTTGTAAACCACTCAGAGAATGCAGTAAAGCCCAATGGAGTGATATATACGTAAGAATAAATGCTATTGCTATTCCTTGAATGATTTTGGTGCAGAAAATTGATTAATCTTTCAATGCTTTTAATCTGGCCCTTTTACTGAACAGAATGCTTCAGCTATGCTGGACATACACCTGAGTACACATGAAAATACAAACCAGAGAAGATGGCTATGAATACAAGAACATTTAAATGGTGATATTTTATACTCTTGGATTAGAATGCATTATTTATTTGCAATACTATACATGCCCGTTAGTTCATTTTTTAGAAGTTTTATAGATAAAATTTTAATGTTGTACAGATTGATAATACCATCATTATATCATTTAAATATTAGAATCCTGATTCAGCTTTTATTAAATCAGGAACATATGCCTTTGTAAACAATATTCCTGGCTCTACCATTATAGGGTCCTGAGATTTGCAAATCTGTTTTAAAAACATATTAAAAACACTATGTATGTCTCAAGAGAGTTATGTTTGGCATCAAGATCTTTAATCATATCATTACTTTAATGTGATTTTGGCACTGATGCTGAAATCTTATTGCTCTTTTATCCTTACAATAGTTTTGCTTTAAAGCGGTAATCTATCTTTTATGATTCTAGAAGTATACATTTTTGAAGAGCTCTGAACATAATTAGATGCCAGCTATGAAACGTTATAAACAATACGTATCTTCAGGAGCAAAGCCAATAAATGCATTCAAGGTCAACTCTATGTCACATTTCTATCTTTGAACTGGGACATTTGGGATTTCAGTGCATGCCATCCCATGACTGCTCACCTGAATGCTTATTCCACTGACCTTAGTGGTCCTTACATCTCAAAAGACCGTAAATAACTAGGTAAGCCCACAGTCGGATAAAACATTGAAACCACAAAGTTTAGAATGTTTAAAATAGGAAGTGATTATACTTATCACAAATGCTCACAGTAGCTTCAGACGTGACCGCCTGCTCAGCTTTGATGTCTTCATTACACTCTGAATTTTCCTCAAAATCCTCACTATAATCACCTGAACGTTTGGAGGAAAGTCTGTGTTTAGTTCTTCAAAAGAAATAAGAGGAACAATGCAATTTTCCTTTCCATGGATCTATTTGACTCTTTTATTGGATCAGATCAAACAGATGGGAAAACCTTAAGTTACAGTTTAAATGTTCTTCTCTCAGCAGAATAGCCAGCTATATAATTGTCCTTATAAATTGAATAATGTTAGAGGAGTAACAGAAATGTGCTGTTTCTCACTGAATTTTAATGGTGCAAGTAAGCATTAAGACATGGTTTAAATTCTTTCTATTTAAAATGTGTCCATTTCTGTCTTAAACTATATAATATATAACAATACCGAAAAAACCCCCAAACTTATTCTACAGTCACTGGTTGCATAAAGCCTTCACATGCTGTTGCAATGTAGCGGATTCCCTCAATGGCCTAATTACAATATTTTCCTATTTGTCTCAGGTAACTCTTGACTTATGAGGAACTGCCCTTTAAATTAATGTAATATCTCGTGACTACCTTTCATGAATCTCTATGATGAAATAATGAATTGACAACATCCTTTGGAAATCAATGCCATGTAAGTAAATAGTCATTAAATGTTAGGTTACTAAGCAAATTATTTGAAATTACCAGATTTTTCATGACTCATACCTTCACTGTCATTTTCTCCTTTTGTCTGATTCACTTGAGACTGGTTGCTGCAAAATATAAAAATATTAGTTATGACAAAATATTTTTCTCTTTACACTTGACTGAGGATATTCATTCTAATGCTATGCTGTTCTAACAACAAAAACATTCCTTTCAGCTACCCACAAATTTTTCCTAAACAACTAAAGGCAGGCAGGATGGGTGGAAGTAGTCTGTGAATATCTATATCCAAAGATTTTAGAATACAGAATCTATTTTTTTTAAAAAAGGAAGCTATAACACCCAATTTGGCTTTACTTATATTTATATATATACATTTGAAAAATATTTTAGCCCATTATGGCTTTAATAGTGAACATTCCTTTACTAATAAAGACTAAATCTCAGTCTAGTCCAGTATTCAATTACTTCTGTATTGCTCCTAGATTGTATCGGCATTAATCCTAGATTGGACCTAAGAAAAATACTGTAAAAATTATGGATGGCCACTGAACATTTTATTTATTTATTTGTTTGTTTGTTCATTTGTTTATTAAGTAAATTTATTAAGCTTGTAAGCCGCCCTGAGTCTTCGGAGAAGGGCGGGATATAAATGGAATTATTAAAAAAAAATTATCAGCCACCCATCTTACCACAGAGTAACTCTGGGCGGCTTATAATAAAAAAATATAAATATACAAGCCAAACTTTACGATCCAATTATGTTAATTGATCAACCACCTCCACTGTAATGTTCCCCCATTGGAACCCCAAGCTAGCTGGCACAGCTAGGTTTTTAGGCTCTTACAATAGGTCAGGAGGGTTGGAATTTTTTTCAATTTATTTATGCTTTCACTTATTTATGTTAACATTGAGAAGTGAACATTTTCATAAATGAACAGAATCACAAATGGTAAGCAATTTTTCTAGTCTATGCATAAATATCTGCTTGCTTTCAACTTCCAATCTCATTTCCCTCTTCAAATTCATTTTGTCATCCATAAAGTGTCATTTTCTACTCTACAGCTTCCACCCTACTTTTCAATGCTACAATACAATACGAATATTTATTTCGCACAATTTGTTTTCACAGTGTTTCACTGTTATATTTCCAAACTGCTGCAATTCAACATATAAGTACCACTGTTATCTTTGTTTACTTTACCGTAAAAAGGTGTGCAGGATTTCAGAATTATTAGAATCTAATTCCTTATTTAATTTTGAGTAGTCTATGGTAGAGGATGCTCCTTTTTCAAGGTCAGCAAAAAACTTCTCCTTTTCTTCTTCTTCTTCCAAAGTATCCAATCCATCTCTCAAAATATTCTCACCGGGTCCCAAAGCAACAACTGAATCTAAATGATAAAAATATCGGAATATATATATATATATATATATATATATATATATATATATATATATATATATATATATATAACCATATGAATTTATACCTTAGTACTGTAGCTGCCAAATGACATTCAGGCATTTTAAATAAGAAAACAAGAATATTAGCATATGGTTCTAAATTCCCATTTGTTTAAACATAGGAAGTAAGTCCAAGACTACAAAGGAATGTGTGGGCAGACTGGTTCCCAATGGAGAGAGGGGAAAAAAAAAACAAAAAAGAGGAAAAAAAGAAACATGCTTTGTCTTCGCATAGCGGGACAGTTCTGTGAGCTCATATGGTTTGAATGAACTATTGGACTGGGGCAATTATACAACTAGTACAGAAACCTAAAGCCCATGTATTTTCTAGAGCTAAGTTGTAAAACACTCCTTGAATCAATCATACTGCATTTTAAACTGCGGCACCAGGGTAATAAATAAATAAATATATAACATCATTTTGAAGTGACCATTTCTTCAGAACGATGCAACATAAAAACCACTTTTTTTAAAAAAAATAGCCAGTCTATACTTGCAATATGTTTGCTAGCAAATTCTTAAAATACAGCAGAGTAGAAGAGACAATGTCAGAAGCACTTTTACCATTTGATTCCAAACTATCTTTGCTTAAAGAGACAGAAACACCATGAAGCTGCGGGAGCTGGACGTCTTCTTCAAAATCTTCATCTACTTCCTCGATAGAAGGAGAAAGCCTCTGTGATTTCAGAAAGTCATTGCTGGTGTCAGGTATACCTTAAAACAAAACCAGGGGGGAAGGGGAATGAATATGGATAAATCTATACTTGAGCACAGAAATATATTGAATGATGGGTTCCAGTATGTTGCCTGCTTAAAATCTCAATTTTCAAAACAGTTTACATGTTGCATTTGGTCTAATAAGCTACCCAAGAATTGTGATGTGAAAAGTAATATCCCCAATGTACGTTCTCCACAGAATACTTTGGATTTTTTTATGGCAATTATACTCATTAACACAATAAACTGGCAATTCTGTTTTCCAGATTACTGCTAACAAACAAACATCCAGTTCTTATTTGTTCCACTGCTAATTTAAAAAACAAAAAACTAGATTCACACTCCAGGACATAGGATCTACTTATCTTATCAATGTAATTGTATTTAAGGATAAATCACCTTACTGAAAAATACTTAATATTTAAATAGTTTCATACAACAGGTTTAATTACAAAACAGAAAAACATGGCATTTCCTGGTTAATATTTTTAAGGTTGGATTATATATATTGTTTTGAACTGAAAGCAAATTCCACTGTAGTACAGAGAATATAAATCTTTAGCTGCTCGATGAATCCTAAATATACAAATGAATAAATCATTATATTTTATAAATATAATTGGTCTATAATTTTGCTAAAGATTACACAGAATATTCACCAAAATATTTCAACAGAACTCAATAAATTTTGTGACTGAAGAACCAATATCATCTTTATATATTTATATAATACACATAGCTTCTTTATAGGACTAGTTTTTAAAAATGTAGTTTTCATAACGTGGGCTCTCACTTGACTGCCTGGCCACTCAAATCAAATCTCTCATATTCTGGTCATTAGCTTAATTTGAATCATCCAGGATTGTTGTAATTTTTCAGAATAGTGCATTTAAACATTAACTTAAATAATATTGGAAGATCTTTTAACAATGGCTTATGTACATGGCTTTTGATTCAAGATCAATTTATAGAATTAAATATTTCATAGAAACACAGGAACTATCCACCTAGCTCTTTACTAATTGGTGCTTAAGGTGTAGAAAAGACTCACCTAAAAGGCAGTCCAGGAGTAAATACGATTAAATACTCTGATTCATAGTGATTCAATAGATTTTCAGATTAAAAATATTTTCAATTTTGCTTGTAGATGACATAAATTAACTAAGGATCTCATATATACCAATTAACACCATCGTTTTAGCAAGTTCCTTCCCATTGAGATTATAATTGGCAACAACTCAGTAACAACTTAGTAACAAAGTAAAAGCACTGTTACTTGAAATAAATTAATTTTGAGTCCCAACACATCACAACTAACATTAAACACTGGCATTTATAAACAGGAAATTTAATCCAGTACCAGGCTCATTATCTGAAAATGATATCTTCTTTTCACAATCCTCGGCCACTGGATCTTTTATCCCAGTAAGTTTCTTCTCATTCCCTTTTGATACACTTTTGATAAACTTGCTCTTTTTTGGAACTTTGGAAATTCAAGGAAATAACAGAAAAGATTGCAACAGTCAGCCAAAAGAAAAATCAAACCACCAAGAATAAAAAAAGAAACGGAGTATATACAGTAGTGTCAATTTCTAGACATGCCAAATATGAAAGTTTGGAATCAGAAACAATTTTCAGTTAAAAATAATAGCACCCAAGAGTACTATTATAATAATTTCCTTAACTATAGAAAACACTACTAAATCGAAGGAGAGAAATTGCTATGCACTAGCAAGCATGTATGTAGATGGTTTTGTTTGTTTTATTTAAAGTTGCATTTTCAGTTAAATGTTGCAAATCTAACCTTTCTCAAGTAGCAATAAAATAACAAAAAATAATAATTTCTACTTCTAAGTATTATTTCATTTGACTGCATTTCTGGATGGTTTACTTTCTATTTCCTATAACTGGGGTAATGTCTCAAGAGACATTTCAAGATAAACAATTTATTTTGAATTATACACAGCTTATATATCGCCTTTCTATTTTTGAAATTGCTGTAAGAAAAGTGTCACATTTCTCATATAATAATATTTAGTTCTTCAGCAAAAAAATCCAAGAAGCATTAAGCATTAATATTAAATATACATTTTGATTCTCAGACTGTGTATTCCAAAAACTTTAATAACGATAATTAATGTAACACTGAAAATCTCAGTTTACAAATCATATACTCATAACACTCTAAAATCTAAGATTGTATAAACTTACATAGTGGGACTCCAGAATCTCATAAGGTAATTCTTGCTCCCACTGGCATGAGTGTAATAATTTATTCTTTCCTCTCTATTTCCCTGCTCTCCCAAGATGTCTGGACTTATGTGGGAAAGGACATTTGGTAAAAAAAATAATCCCTCTGCTTATGGTGGATCAGAAAGTCCTTTCATTTGCAGAATTGCAAATCTAGATCACGCTTACTAAAAAAATAAGGCTAAACAACTTAATTTGCTTTTATCATCTTATTGCTAAATATTTTTTTCTTGTACTCTTCATCAGAAAAAATACTTCAAAGTATATTTTTGAAATGGTAGCTTAAGAGCTGTAAATATTATGTTTTTTTTCTTCACAAGTGTTTTATATTAAAAACAGGGCACTGAATTAGGAATTTTCATTGCAAACTTAACTCTTCACAAAACTGAAATACTGTACACTTCAGTAAGCTTTACTTCCCCAACTGATAAGTTTTGCAGAAGTTATGAAAAATCAACAGTATCTACTACCAAATTTTATCCAGTAGTGATCATATTATTTGATTTTCACTCATTTCAGAAAGGATATTGATCTTCACGTTTCTTCCAACTAAGTTTCATTAGAGGATAGGCTACAGAATATTTATGCTTAAAGTAAAATACATAAAAATCCCAAACTATATTATTATAAGACAGTGCCATATGACAGATAAGGAGATTTGCCAAATCCACTATATGGGTATTTAGTTAGAGAGAATATTCTAAGTGTTCCTGTTCAGTGTGCTTTACAGTTTAATAGTTAATTTTTCAATGAACACATGAAATGGATTAACAATACAATCCCTTGAATATTTATTTGGAATGGTACTTGATTCTAATATATATGATTAAGAATGTAAATTTGACCTCCGATATCTACTTCTCCTGAATCTTATTTGTTTATGTAAATATGGAGACAATCACAAAGTGGTTTGAACTGTTATAAAAAGAATGAACTTATTTATACTTATATAATTATACAGTTTTTAAAAATGATTTACAGTTTAAATGATTGACAAAAATTATGTGGAATATAGCACAATATAGCTTCAAACAACTCTTGAAACAGCTGTCCAAGCTCAGAAAAAGACACTATGCTTAACCCTGTTAAGCTCCTCTTTCAAAAAATTTGCGGTCCTACAATTTCTACTTCATTTTCTCTCTGTCTCTCTCTCTCTCACACACACACACATAAACAGCCCCATCTCTATACATATGAATAAAATCAGCTCAAATCAATCCACTTTAGGTTGCAATCATCTTCATTGAAGGTAATTTATGAGTTGGTATGTATCCTACTTCCCAGTCTAGGCCAGAAAGACAATAACTGGCCCAAACTTTACACACATACTAATAAAGAGAACAAAAGTGATTCACTGACACCTTGTGGCAGAGATGTTACATAGAATAAATTTCAGTGCAATACTGTACCATTATCTGAATCATCTTCTGTTATCCACCATGGCACAGGATGCTTTTTATTTTTAGACTGCTCAACTGATTCAGAAATAGTAACATTTGGATTTTGTTCATTTCCAAGTGAATCATCTGAAAGAGACTGAATAAAAAGAGAGCAAATTTGCTGTTATTATTTATTATTGCTTCATAATTTTTTATCAGCCAGCCAAGTTTAAGCTTGTTTAAGGGTCTATGATTTCGAGGGTTAATCCTGTGCTTAAAATACAGTGGTTCTTAAAATAAAATTTTGCACCGAATAAATTGTTGGAGGGGCACAATATTCTACTGGTACACTGGAAATAGACAAATAAAAATATATTAGTACCTCTTTTAAAAACTGCTCAAATTTTTCATCTATATCTTTAATTGAAAACCGGTGAGCCATAGTTAGAAAACAACTTCCCGAGTCACTGGAATGATCAAACAGATCCTGAAATGAAAAAGGAGCATGTAATTATTGTAGCCAGAATTTTAAATCTATTACTTTCTAAACTTATATTATAAAACTTCACTTGGCCAATAATGAGGATGGACTAAAGTACATTTCTTCAAATGCATCACCAAATTTAAGATCCTGTTGCTTTGGGGCAAGGAATGCAAAATCCATACAATAAGCTTAAAACAGCCTTAGACTAAACCATAACTGTTTCAATGCTTCCACAGAAACATCCTAATTTAAATTGGTATTTTGTTCATATGTATGATGTGGCACTTTGCACCGATGGCACTTCCATTATAGTTCTCAATTCAGCTATTAAGAATGCTTACTATTCATTTTCTTTTTCTTTCCAGATGGATAAGCACATATGGTACATACAGTTAGCAATTTTTTTTGTATTCTGTATGGATATAGACAGCAATTTTGTATATTGTTATACAATATACAGTAGTCCTTGACTTACAACCACAACTGGGCTCAAAACTTTTGTTGTTAAGTGAGACACTTGTTAAATGAGTTTTGTCCCATTTTACGATCTTTCTTGCCACAATTGTTAAATGAATCACTGGAGTTGATAAGTTAGTAATCTGGTTATTAAGTGAATCTGGCTTCCCCATTGACTTTGCTTGTCAGAAGGTTGCAAAAGGTGATCACATGACCCCAAGACACTGCAATGGTCATAAGTATGAACCAGTTGCCAAACATCTGAATTTTGATCACATGATCATGGGATGCTTCAAAGGTCGTGTGAAAAATGGTCGTAAGTCACTTTATCTAGTGCTCTTGTAACTTTGAAGCGTCATTAAATGAACTGTTGTAAGTCAAGGACTACCTGTACAGGTTTGTAAGGCTTTTGGTTTTCCAGCTGATAAACCCAGCATCTTAACCGCTAAACCATTGTGTCACCCTATAGATAGCCATTTTGTATATTATGTTATATATTCAGTGTTGATTGAAAACAGCCTTCAAATCAACCTTTGAGGAGTTATGAATATAATGATTTATACATTCTAATTCTGTAGTAACAGAACAGACCTTCTTCTGCAGCAGCCCCTCCCCATTTCTCTTCCAAACCTGTTCTGTATATTGAGAAGCCTTAAAAATGGGGTGGTTGTTGGAATAAGGCTGTAGGGTAAAGTGATATCAGTCTACTTTCTATCATCACCTGATGTAGAAAAGCACTGGACTCCATCTGTTTACTTATAAATGTTTGTGCAAGAGACACAACCATTAAATTAATACCAGTTCACAAAGGCCTTAATTTTGAGATGGACTATATGGTTGTTGTGATGTGGAGATGTGATTAATATTACTCAGTAATATTAATAAACTCAAATAAACTGTCAAAACTAATTATAACCAGAAAACTATTGGCTTCAATACATAGTTTTAAGAATATTCCTTATGCTGATTTCTAAACACCATAATTTCAAAATATGGCATTTCCTTATTTTTAAATATGCAATTTTCATGTTTTTACACAGACATCAATAATAATGTAAATATTATTTTTACACCAAATTTAAATAAAAAAATATTATTGACTCATGCTAACCAATGATCCAATTCTATTTTCCTGATTCAACACTACTGGACAGTAGACTTAGTTGAAATAATTCAAGATCCATCAATTGTGTACTCTGTTAATAAAAAAGAAAGTGTTTGCAGAATGATCTCTAATATAAAGTTTTAAGCTCTTTAGGTATAGTGACCAATTGCACAAAATATTCACTAAATAATAATTTCCACATTAAGAACATTTTCCATTTCTAATCACTCATCTCCAATCATTAAGGAATGTCTATACAGAATAATATAAAACAACAATGGATGCAGAAAATTGAATTTAATAAAACATTCTAACGGAAAAAGTCTCCAACATAAAATTATGACAAATCCATTTTCCACATCTAACCTACCATTTTAAAGGTACAAAAATTTATTTATTTATTTGATTTATATACCGCCCTTCTCCCGAAGGACTCAAAAATGACATTACTGAAAATATATAGCATAAAATTCAATAAGAACTGTATTTGATAAGATTGGAATAAATGCCAGGAGTAAAACTCAAATGGAGTAAGACTGTATTTTAATTCATTTCATTAGGTTTGTATCCTGCCTTTTATACTGTAAAGGAGGCATCATATAGAGTGCTTCCTCCTAATATTTTCCCCCACTATCACCCCCTTATGAGGTAGATTGGATTTAGGAGGGAATAACTGGCTCAGTCACCCAGGAAGCTTATGGCTGAGTGTGATATAGAGCCTGGGTCTCCTAAGTACCAGTCCAATACTTTAATCACTACATCTATCAGCCTCAAATTTATCTATGTCTGATCGCAACTGAAATCCAGCAAAGAGCAAGACCCACTGAACCAAGCAGTACTAAATAAGCACAGTTTGGATCACATTGCCCGTCTTTCCTATTTGCCACCAGTTTAGACAACTTATTTCAGAGCTCCTCAATGGGTTTTGTATTTTAGCACTTTTGGTGAGAACCGGTCCCATCAGATGAGGCTGTCAGTCCTCTTGTCTTCGGGTCATTGTCAAAAAATACTCCTCAAGCTGGACAGGTAATAACTGAACCATTGGCCGTCTTTCGGCCTCTAAACCCAAAGGTTTGATTTTATTTCCCCCCAAAAGGCTTTTTCCCCCAAGGACCTTTTCAGAAGACTTCACCATTTTGCTTAACCCGCAACCTTCCCCACAAGGAAATCCGGGCATTGCCGTTCAACAGGACAAGGCAAGAGACGCAAGCTAAGGACGAGCAGAAAAATTTCACGGGGGTTTTCTGTCGACGACTTCGCGTCAGCCCCGGTGAACGGCTCGTCTGCTCAGATAGGGCGGCAAACATCTGGGCGATCTTTAGGTAGTAGCGAAGAATTGGAGGTCCTCTCTCTCTCTCTCCTACCCTCCCCTCCCCGCAACCCCGCCGTTGGTCACCCGAGCATAAGCCATCAGTGGCGTAACGTGGCTTATCAGCACCCGGGGCAAAGCAAGTAATTTGCGCCCCCTAACCCGTGGATTTTAGCACTCGAGTCTCTTCCACTAGATTAGTTAAAGAAACCCTTACCCCCTAAGCCAGGGGTCGGCAACCTCGGCTCTTTTATGACTCGTGGACTTCAACTCCCAGAATTCCTGAGCCAGCATAGCTGGCTCAGGAATTCTGGGAGTTGAAGTCAAGTCATAAAAGAGCCGAGGTTGCCGACCCCTGCCCTAAGCACATGTATTGTTTGTTATGAAAATATTGATGTAATTAAAGTAAAATGCATCTAATGCGCCCCCCCCAGATGTTGCACCCAGTGCGGCCGGCCCCCCCTGCACCCCCCACGCTACGCCACTGTAAGCCATGCCGGACCTGCTACACCTCCTGCGCGCCAATTTCTTCTGGGAGCATCTCTAGGCGCTCAGGGAATCAATCCATCGGGGGTTTGGGGGGGGGAGTCGGGATCTGGAAAGCAAAGCCGGGTCTCGTTACGCGAAAGCGGGAATGACAACTGCAGGGAATATCTCGGTCACCTCCCCCCTCTTGCAGGCCTTCCTACCGAGGGCTGAGCGGGGCAGAGAGCCACGCCGCTCCGGCCCCGCGCAAGGGAAGAGCTGAGGCGAAGGAGGTCAAGGGCGCCGAAGTAAGTTCACCTGCGGAGGAGGAACCGGCGAAGGGAGAAGCCGTTAAAGAGGAAAGTTCCGGGCGTCAGCGGGGGGGGGGGGTAACCTAGGCAACCCGACTGAACCCGTGCGGCCGCCGTAAGCGCAGAAGCGAGCGCTACAGGGCCGCAATAGGTTACGTGCCGGTGACGTAGACAACAGAACGCCAAGAGGAGGACGGAAAAGCTACTCTTTCTTCTCTCCGTTTGTCACGTGATGCAAATAGAACTCCGTAACCTAAAGGGCTCCGTGTGTGCGTGTGCGCGCGCGCTTGCTTGCTTGCTTGGACGGCGAAAGTTGGTGTGTGTGTGTGTGGTGGAATTAAAGCAGGTTTAATTCCCAGGGATTTTGCGCCTTGATACTTTTCAATTGAAGGGAGAAATGAGACTGAGCTTCGCTGGTTTTCGGCGGCAGGACCAGCATTGCCTTCGGTGTCCGGTAGCGACGCGGTACATCAGGGATCTTCAAACTTGGCCCTTTTATGACTTGTGGACTTCAACTCCCAGAATTCATCAGCCATGCATGCTGGCTTAGGAATTCTGGGAGTTGAAGTCCACAAGTCATAAAAGGGCCAAGTTTGAAGACCCCTGCGGTACATCCTCCCAAAGGCAGAGCAGCTTGCTAGTCCTCTGGGCGGCTCGGCATCAAGAGGATGCCCTAAGCACGAGAAAGCCGCCTTATCTGGATCCTGGGCTAGTCCCCAAAACTGGGCTGCAAAAATCCGGAGGATCGTAAAAAGACACGGGGAAACTTCCTCTTGGCCATCTAGTTCAGCGTTTCCCATCCTTAGGAACTTGAAGATGCGTGAACTTCAACTCCCAGAATTCCCCAGCCAGCTATGCTGGCTGGGGAATTCTGGGAGTTGAAGTCCACGCATCTTCAAGTTCCTAAGGTTGGGAAACGCTGATCTAGTTGACGTTCAGATTATTGAAATTATTTCAGCTTCTGAGATTGCTTGGTGATAAAAAAAGAGCGAGCTGTGAAGTTGTGCCTTGTCTTGAGTATGTCGGCTCTGTGTAGTATCTTGTTTGTGTGGAAAAGGTAGTGATATCAAAGCTGGAGGGGTTCGTGTAGGCCTCGTAACTGATTCCCTCTCAGGGCCAAAAGCCACCCCTGATAGATGGTTTGGGAAGAAGCAGTAACTAGCGTTGTCCATATAGGGAGTTAAATATTCAATTCATAGAACTTTAAATAATGCAAGTGATCTGCATAAGAGAAAAGTTTGAAAACCAGTTTGGTGTATTGTGTGAATCCTGCCATTGCAAATAATTTCAATTGTGCCATTTCAAAGCTAAGGATGCCTTTTCTTTTCCTGGACAAATTCAGAGGCATATGTTTTGCAATTTTGGCATACAGGTCCTGGAGCCTAGAACAAAATGGTTCAGGATTGTATTGATTATTTCTCAAAGTGAAAGAAATTATTGCCTGTATCGGCTTGCTTGCTGTGTTTGCTAGATGGTGTAACACACAGTTGGTCAGGAAAAGAGAATTTTGACTTTAGCAAGTGTTAAAGAGCAGGGGAAAAGAGACAAAACTGGTATTTACCAACTTTATATATCAGTAATAAAAAAAGTAATCTAAAAACTCTCCCTACAAATTCTGAAATGATATATGGAAATAAAAAAATCTGTTCTCTAAATTTTTAACAGCATGTACTTTAGCCCCAAAACTGTATAAATGGGAACAAATTACACAAAGGCAATGGAGTCGCATAATATTTCTCTCTACCCTTAGCTTAAAACAAAAATTTGTCTTAATTGTGCCATTCTGACCTCAAATATTTGGAGCTAGAAAGTTGCTGGGGCTTTGGATAATTTCGTAAAACATTCCAGGACAGTACTGTTTATAGATTAGGCTGCTTACCAGGTTATCCTTGCTTAAAATTAACAGCGTTGTTGAATCCTAAATGGCTCAATAGAGACAGTCAGAACAAAATGGGAGGTTCTGACAAAGGCCTTGGGAGAAACACTCAACATGCCATTTTTCTCTACTTACATTTAATCACAGTGTAAACTTACATCCTTTTCCCCTCCCATATTCCTGTAACATTGCTTTCATCTCAACCTACTCCATGAGTAAGGATTGAGTCATCCTTAGTTTTACCAGTGTTAAAAGTATTATTTCATAAACCCTGTGGAGTGGCCAGTGGTAGGTAAAATCAGAAAGCTACTTGTGGGCTGTTTCAGGCTGATGTTTCAGGCTCCTTTCTGAATGATTCCTGAGCGTTCTTATCTGTTTCAATTTTCCTATTGTTTCCTTAAGGAACTGACTTATTTGCCAAAGTTTGAAATAGTAGAACAGGCTAAATGATAGAACTCTCCCCCTCCTTACTTTTTGAACAGAGCATGTGCATCTGGAAATGATCATGCCTCTATAAAGGAAGAAAAAGAAAAGGGAGGGACCTCATAGTCAGAATTGTTCTTTGTGATTCAGCTTCGTTTGTAACTCCAAACTGTTGAGTTTTTGTTTTGTTTTAGTTACTGTACTCCATTTGGGTACCTATAGAATGGGACAGAGTGAGCGCCTGTTACTTGACCCAGCTTCTGCCAACCTAGCAGTTCGAAAGCACGTAAAAATGCAAGTAGAAAAATAGGGACCACTAGGGTGGGAAGGTAACAGCGTTCTGTGCGCCTTTGGTGTCTAGTCATGCTGGCCACATGACCACGGAGACATCCTCGGACAAGCGCTGGCTCTTCGGCTTTGAAACGGAGATGAGCACCGCCCCCTAGAGTTGGAAATGACTAGCACGCATGTGCGGGGGAACCTTTACCTTTACCTTTTTAGAATGGGATGCAGGAAGAAAAGGAAGCTAGAGAAGATAGGCAAAGTCCTATAGCCAGATCTGCAACCGTTCCTCCTGCAGTGCCGTGTTTGATGTTCAGAACAAGGAGGTCAGCAATACTGGAGGAATCAACCAGCTGCTGTTTATCATTCAGTGCACAAGCAAAATCAGGACAGCACCATTGGCAGTGAGTCAAAATAGAGACCATAAAGGCAAGATAGGGATCAGCAGTGGAGAAGCATTTTTCATACTGGTGTCATTTTCTGCTAATGGATGAATAAAACTTTAGCTTCGCAACAGCAAATGTACATTAGGGATTTGTTTCTTGCAACAAACGGGAGGATATGCTTAAGCAGCAAGCAAGAATAAAAGATTAAAGCTGATGTATGAATACCTTGTTTGTTTCCAAGCGTGATACAGATGGTGTGGGGTTTTCAATAGGGAAGAATGTAGAACTCTGCATACGGGCTACTACAAAAAAAATCCTATTAATGCATCTGCCATTTCTATGTAGACATTTCTCCCCCTTTGGTTATATACCAGAGCTTCAGAAGTACCTTCTAAAATTGACTTCTGAGAGAGATTTTGCCTGTTGGACTCTTCAGCATCTGAACTATTGGGTGTGCCAAAATATCAAAAATATTCTGAACAGATTACAAGAACTAAATATATAGAAAATGACCAAATTTTCTTGTCCATGGCTACCATGTACTGCCCTGGCTTATGGTGGATAACAAAATGAAAGTGTGTGTGCATGTGTGTGTGTGTATGTGTGTGAGAGAGAGAGAGAGAGAGGGACAGATTCTACAAATTCCAAGGATGATAAGCATCTGTTGCCATTACACTTCCCATCTTTTAGCTAAATCTCTTGATCTTTTGATGCTTTATTATTGAGCACAAGTGGCAGCACCTAGTCAAATATGTCTAATTTTGAAAAAAATAAGGGTTAGATTTGGCTAATATTTGGATGGAAGATCAGCAGACACTCTCAGGGTTGAAGGCTAGTTTGGGAAGTCAACAAAACACCCTGCAAGAAGAGAATGACAAACTGTTTCCATATTGTTGCCAATACCAATATGCCCATATATTCACTAGGAGTTAAACTTAAGGGAGACTCTACTTTTTATGAATGTTTTAATATTTTTTCAGAATTTTGGTGCAAACAAAATAAAGATCCTAGCTTCCTTTCAACTATGTTCAGAACAAAAGTAGTGTAGGTGTGTTACCTGGCTAAATGCTTGCTATGAGGATCATTTGGCTTAGGAGTTTTGCACCACAGTTCAGTGAAACTATTTTGCTGAAGAAAGCAAGTTTATGTTTCTGAGTTCTTGATTTTCCTCATACGAAAATGTCAAGTCATTTTGTAAGCTAATCAAACTACACTTGGGTTTTGAAGATTTTTTTTTCTGTTTTCTTTGTCTAATTGGTTAAGGTTTACATTGGTTCCCAGTTTTACTTATTAAAGTATACCCATTAGTAGTTTTTTTTTAATAAAAGGAACATATGTAGAATCAAAGGGCAAAATATGATTTTTATATAATACGGTTCAAATTTGAGCCATATTCAAAGTGGCATTAGCCCAGCTACCAGATGTGAATCTGTGCTTCCATGAGACATTGTATTAATTAGATTACACTGAAAGAAACTCATATAGTTTTAATATATGCTACATATTGACTATATTAAAAATTGGTGGATCCAGAGCAAATAAATAACACAAAACTCGGTGACAAGGGATCTGCCTATACGACCTTATTGTCCTCTGTCTATATGGTATGCTGAATAAATAAAAGTAGAAAGTTCAGCAGCAGCCAATCATCCTATTCATTCATACTCAATACAAGAAATATGGAGCAACTATTAAATTTGCTTTTAAACCCCTTATAATAAAGCTTTTGAATCAAGAGCTCACTGTATAAATTGTTTCACCCAGACAACAATTCTCATAATCCCTTTGCAGAATAATATGCAGATGCCTCTTATTCTTTTAGCTGATCGACATATTTGGATATTTTTAAAAAAGAGTAATTTTGATTGATTGATTAAATTTATATAACCTAATTGTGATAAATGACTGGGCAGCATACAGTAGTAAAAACTAATACCAACTAAACTTAAAGCAAAAAAGTAGTAAAAAAAATTGTAAGAAAAAAGAAAAAGAAAAAAAGAATATAATAAAAAGAAAATAAATATAAAAAGAAGTGATTTCCAACCATCCTTACAACAAGAATAGCCAAATTTAGTAACTCTTCATTCCTTAGGTAAGGTAAAGGTTCCCCTGCACATGCGTGCTAGTCATTTCTGACTCTAGGGGCTGGTGCTCATCTCCGTTTCAAAGCCGAAGAGCCAGCGTTTGTCCGAGGACGTCTCCGTGGTCATGTGGCCGGCATGACTAGATGCCAAAGGCGCACGGAACGCTGTTACCTTCCCACCGTAGTGGTCCCTATTTTTCTACTTGCATTTTTTACGTGCTTTCGAACTGCTAGGTTGGCAGAAGCTGGGATGAGTAACAGGCACTCACTCTGCTAGGCGGCACTCGGGATTTGACCCGCCAAACTGCCGACCTTCTGATCGACGAGCTCAGCGTCCTAACCCACTGAGCCACCGTGTCCCTTCATTCCTTATAAGATTACAAACCTTCCCCTATCTATAAGAAAGTCCATAAAACATCAAGTTTTTGTAAAGCCAATAAGAAAACATTTTTCAGGTAGTTCCCTTGGTTGTCATTGGTATTTTCCCTTTAATTAGAAAAACTTCATCCATTTTCTTTTGTACCCAATAAAGCATCCTTTTTCAGATCATTCTCCTGTTCTGTCCTTTATAGTTCCACTTCTGGTACTTATTCAGTCTTGTCAGCGAAATTTGCTCCTCTCATTTCTTCATTGACATCTTTTGGAGGTAATCTATCCATGGAATCAGACACATTATTGAGACTGTTGACATTGTAGCTATTAATTTTTGGCTCAGTTTTTCAAAGATCCCCTTTAACAGTTCCAATGTTATTTTTTCTTACTATTTAGAATTGTAAATAGTGTCAATTTCTAAAATCCTAAAGTTGCTTATTTTTGTTCCGAGGCAAGATAGCCAGAGTAACTTTGGTTCCCATGAGAAGCTAGTTCTATTTTATAGTTAATTCCAAAATTTTATAGTAAAAGTCAATATTCCTAATTTAACTGGACTCTTAAATGTGTTTGTAATGTCCTTAAATCAAAAACCTATTTCACTCTCTGCTGTTTATTTGAAATTCTTTTAAGTTATTAAGCTTGTAAATAGTTTTTCTTTTTTTCCAGTGTTCAAGTTGAAGTCACCCAGTGAGTTTTCAATTTTGTGATTCCGAAGATCCCTTATAGCTTTAAGATGGTTAGTTGGCAATTTCCAAAAGTGATTAGAAACTGAAGCTTGCAAGCTTAGTGTCTTTTAAAAGGCTCTGCACAATGTTGAGCAAGGTGGCTAATTCTTTTGCCTCCTGGTTGTCAAACCCCCAGAAGACTGCTCTCCTGTCTCCTTGTGAAAAGCAGCCAACTGGAGCATATGTAGGCTATCTTCCATCCTCTCCTTATCCAGAGAAGTTCTGGTCTACTCATTGGTTCTTTAGTCTTTGCTTCTGTTGTTGGCTTCATTTTTGTGGAGAGTTCTTCAATTTGCCAAGCCCTCCCTGAAAGTCATAGTAACCATATTTGGAATATGGAGGTCATGTGTATGCCCTAGCTATTGTGGAGTAGGCAGCTTATGCAAAATGGCTGTGTTAGTAGAGAAACCATAAGCATCAACCACAAGAAGGCTACCAACAAAATGTCATAATAAAGAATGTCATAAAAATATTTAGTCTTCAATATTCCATAGGTTTGTGATAGCTATAACAAATTAAAAGCATCTTCTAATGTGGCTACTAATGTGACAGAGAAATACTCTGTGGATTGATGTTTCAAATATTCATAGCTCTTGCATATTTTCTTTTAGATTTATTAAGCAATGTATTTTTGAAGATGGTAGCAATGCCATGGTACTTTATAAAAAAAAACCTTATGCTTTTTTAAAAAATATTTTATTACCAGAATTGCATTCAGCCTAAATGATGATGCTTTATAACTGTGGGAGAATAGGAACAGTATGTGTTTGACTAAGGCATCTGATAGATTTCAGGACTGGATTAGCCAAAATGGGAAACGAGATTATGATAATAAATTGTTGGCCGTTTTCAAAAGCCATTTTTAACATTAGGGACTTTATACAAGATGAAAAGCAAACAAACAGCAGTAAATGGAGATTTTCCCTTAAATGACAATCTCTATTCATAGCCAATGCTAGAACTTCCGTACATGACTATGCAGTAAAAATAACACACAACAGCTGCACACGCACGCACACACACACACACACACAGCAAAAATGAGGAGAAGAAGGAGAAAAAGAATTGCTTAGCACACATGGTTAAGTTGTACAGAGCTCAGAATTTCCATTAGTTTTCTGGAAGATATATTTTTTTTATACACAGTATGAAAATATGGAAATTCAATCAATTTTATTGATGCAACTTTACTCTGACTTTCATAGTGGAAGATAATAACATAGGGTGAAAGGAGCTTTTATCCCAAATAGAGACATACTGTGCAGGACATCTTAGAACAAAGTAACATCACATCTCTTCCCTACTATGGTATAAGAAGATAGTACGTCCTCAAAGTATTCCAGGACAGCTGGCAATTCAATCATTGATCCATCTATACCAGACATGTCAAACACAAGGCCCGGGGGCCAGATCTGGCCCTCGAAGTGGTTTCATGCGGCCCGCGAAGCCATCCTGGAAACAGTGAGGGAACGGCCCTCACTGCCTTGGCCCTGGCCCAGAGACCCTCCTTCTGCCAGAGACCCTCAGATCTGTCCCACTCCTGCCCAGGCCCCCATAGGCACCCTTGATGCCAACGATGTAGAGCTGGCCATGCTCACCCAGTAGGCCGTAGGCACTCTAGCCGTGCCCACCTTGTAGGCCACGCCCACCCCGGCCATGCCCACCGGGCCCCCTGAGGGTAACCGCAATGCTGATGCGGCCCTCAATGAAATTGAGTTTGACAACCCGATCTATACTGAGGTCACCCTGGTATAAAGATTTTGCTCCCAGATTTAGTCAAAATTTCAGAATTTTATGTATGTAATTTGAATACATACAAAGAATATTACTAATATTTATAAACACAGATCTCTACGTCCAATAAGTAGTATTACTGACGTATTCAGAACATACAAAAATTAAAAGGTGAACAATTCCAGCCGTTTTTTGAAAATTGTAGTTACTTAAAAAGAGAACTACACTACAAGGAACAAAGACTGCTTATTAATTTTCAAGGGGAGTGTAAGTAATAATTGTTATATTGCAACATTTCAATCTAATAATCCTCTAGTGTAGCGTCCCCCAATCTTTTGGGCACCAAGGATGGCGGTTTTTCCAAGACTGGTGGTGTGTGGTTTTGCGTGCTGTCTCGATCCCACGCATGTACAGATGGGGCTTTGCTTGTTTGTGCAACCCAGTTCCTGGCAGTCTGGACCAGTGCTGCTCCACAGCCGAGGGTGGGGGTTGTAGATCCCTGCTCTAATGGGTTGAGATACATTACTCCCATTATCCAAACAGAAAGTGATTCTAATAGAGAGAGGTTACATTTTTTCTGGCAATTGTTGTTCAACTTCAGGGAGGCCTGACCATTTGGTGTGGAGATGTCGGCAACGTAGGAGAAATAGTGTTGGTATATATCAGGATTCAAGTAGGGTGCACAATTCTCTTCACTACTTTCCTTGTATCCTCAGATACAACAACAGGGAAGAAGTTAAATCTCTGAAAGAGTTTAGTTGAGGAATAACTTTAATTCACATCACTCCTGGCATGCTTAGTAAACACATGAAAGCACATGTGAAGAAGGATATTTTCTTGGAGCCCCAACTTGTGCATTCTGGAGATGTTAGCTATTTGCTCTAGTTCAGAGGTAGACAACTGTGGCTCTTTTATGACTCGTGGACTTCAACTCCCAGAATTCCTGAGCCAGCCATGCTGAGGGGAAAGGGAGAGGTTTCCAAGCTGAGCCATGCTGGCTCAGGAATTCTGGGAGTTGAAGTCCATGAGTCATAAAAGAGCCAAAGTTGCCTACCCCTGCTGTAGTTCATCAGAGCATGGTGAGGTTCTTTGAGGTTTCTTCATGTTGCACTGCCTAGCACAGTGTTGGTGAACCTATGGCACACATGCCAGAGGAGGCACTCGGAGCCCTCTCTGTGGGCACGTGCACCATCGCCCCAGCCCTGCCTCCCCCCACGGCCCCCTCCTCACCAGCAGCCCACCTGGAGGAGAGTCTCCCCCGGGCGCGGCCCGCATGGAGCAGCGCAGCCAAGTAGATAGCCGGGTAGCAGGGCCAAGACTCTGCTCTTGCGCCCCATAGTGTGCAGATGATGCTGCGGGGTGTGGGCGGAGGGTGTGGCTGCCATGGCGCTGCAGGGCTGCCTGGGCGATCTGCAGCAGGCCATGGAGGCGGTGCATGGCCCTGTGGGCGGGCGGGGCAGGGGGCAGGCAGGGCGGAGCAGGCAGGGCGGGAGGCGGAGCGGGGACGGGGGGCGGTTTGGGGGCACTTTGTCTGTAAAAGGTTCGCCATCACTGGCCTAGCAAATTCCATGTTAAACCAGCCAATTGTGAACAAGAGTCAGCCTTCAAATGCTCAACAAGCAAAATTTGTGGGCTGCTACACAATTATTATTTTTTTGAGGGATGACTAGGCTATGACTGAGAAGGAGTTCCACTGAATATAAAACAGTGCTTTAAAGAAAATTGTTTAATGTCACTCAATGGAAAACTGCTAGCTGAAAAAAAGAATCCTCTTGCCATCTTCTCAGGCCTGTTTCCTCATCATGCCAGCATCAAAGCTTCTCTGCTCCCATTTTTTATTTCTTCTAATAAACTTGCTTCAAAATGCTGGCAGAGGTTTCAGCCATCCCTTTCAGAGTCTTGCTTGGTTATTTTTAGTCCTTCTGAAGCCTGGGAAATCAGAAATATAGCTACTTTGAACAGACAAAAGAGCCAACTATAGCACAGGCTCTGAATTTGATTAGATAAAAAAACAAAGAGGTTCTGTTAGGGCAGAGGCAGGAAGAACTGAGGTGGGTGGCAATATCTGTAATAACTCAAGGGAAATGTAGCCTCAAGGCACTCAAAAGTGGGTGTAAAAATAACATAAGCAATAGGCAACTTTCCCACATCTTGAGATGTCTCTTCAGCCTAAAAAAAAATCCTTTGCTCTCACTTGTTCACTCACTTTTGTTTGGGTACCTTTAAAGTATAATAAACAGCAGATGAATGAAAGTTTCCTCTGAGGATCTTTAGGAAGAGATTCTCACCAACCTCCTGAAATCCATGTCTCAGGAAATAAGAAATCCATTACAAGAACCCTTTGGGAACTGAAGTTCCAGAATCAGGATTATTTTTTATTTATTTTATTTTAATCCCATTTATATCCCGCCCTTCTCCGAAGACTCAGGGCGGCTTACAATTTAAGCACAAACCAATGTGCTTAGCAATTGCCTTCATTCTATGTATATGCCTGCTTATTAGGGCTTTTGGGGCCCCCCAAGCGGCATTATTACAAAGTCAGCTTATTGCCCCCAACAATCTGGGTCCTCATTATGTACAAGTTGTCACCTGATGTAATCTGAACCAATTATTTAAAGTATGATATTTGCTTAAATACGTGGGACAAATATATGGGTTTCAGGACCATCATAACTGAAGACGCTTTGGCCAATGAAACCCAACTTAAGATAGTCGCCTTTTCAGAACAACAGAGCATCATGACCATGGTGGAGTTCTTGGTTAGAAATATCTCATACTGCAGGATTGGCAATCTTACTCTAATGCCAACTGATTAATCTGAGGAGGACTTTTGAGTCCTACATAAATAGTTCTTTAATATTGGAGAAGTTGTTTAATGGTGGGGAAGCTACTGATGCTACTAAATTACCACTTCCAGAAGCCTCAGTCAACGTGTGGGATGGTGAAGAATGCTGTGAACTTCATTAACATCTAGAAGACAAAATTGTAGCCTTTTTTCTTTCCCACTTGTTGATAATTTAACTCAGTTTTGCAAATCTGAAAGTACACTTCTCCCCCATCACGTTTACAATTGCACAAAGTGTGTACTTAAACAGGGCGTTAGGTGCTCTTCAAAATGGAAGAGTATTTAATATTTTGTTCCATGTTCTATTTGATTATGTCCTCAGATCTTCAGTGCAAAACAATAATGTATTTGTCAGGAAAGTATATTCCTGGGAACTTGCTTAATTATTCTATAGTTTTCCTAATCTCTAATTTATTGTAAATAGTACTAAGTGCTTTTCTATTAATATGCCTTGGTATTTTAAGAAGAAAAAAAAGCAAGAGTTTACTGTAGGTTTTATGGATCGATGCTGAACCTTGTTGGTTCCAATTATCTCTCTTAATTAGTTTTATTTGAATTACTCCCATTATTTTTATTTCTTGAAATAATATTCATACCTACCTTTTTAGAGAGAAATCAAAATTAACAATCAAAATGCAAGAGCAGGTATACAGCATCTGGGGCATAAAACAGTGTCAGTGAGTTGTCAGAAAATATATTTTCATCATCATTGATGTCCATATTTTGCAGCCCATTATGCTGGTACAGTACCATTCAAGCATTTTACACTTAAGGTGACTCATTTCCTGCTTTGATTGCAGCAGGTAAGTTTAACTTGCACCATTGAATTGGATGGAGGATTGAGCACTGTAATCTAATACATTCTGGAATGGGTGGAGATTCCATATGTCCCAAAGTAGAGCATGATGGAGCTTACATATTTGTAAGTACTATAAATCATTGAAAATGGGAAGTACTTTTCAATAGTCCCAGGAAAAAAGCATAAAACACGGTGAATTATTTGGGTTATTTAATTTCCTTCCTTCCTCCCTTTCATTTTTTCATGCTTTTTAAAGATCTGTCCCAATACATATGATCAACATTAATTCAGATTGCTTAGAACATATGTCAGGCTTCATTGATTATATGTTGCTTTATTGAAATTCCTTGAGATATATCCTCAAGTGTTTCTGCATTTTACCCCAAAGCATAGAAAAACATCCACATGCTTTTAAAAGTTGGGTTTTCTGGTCTTTGATATTTGATCTGATTCAGATATAGATTTCCTAGGACAAGTCTTTGAAAAATTATTCATTCCTCACCACTCAAGACTCTTCAGCTTTGAAGATTTCTGGAACAACTGCTTTTGCTGAGTTAGTGGCTAATGATAAATATTCTGTACTTTTCTATGAAAATGTGCACAGTAATTATTGTGGCCCTGATTGATTGTCTGACTCATCTTTGGTGGTTTGGATGGCATGTGTGGAATTGTGTTTTGGACAAAGAACTCCAGAATAGTAACGCTCCATCCAAAATAAAAAATAAAAAATGCAGCAGCCCACCTGTATTGCAAATGGTTGCATAAGGGAAAACATATGTTAACCTGCAGACCAAGTGTGGGAGGAAAGGCAAGGGCTGTTACACTGGCATGTGTGAGGATTTGTTTCTCTCCCCAGCTTCCTGGGATGATTTATTCATTACTAAATCGTGTTTGATTTTATTTGATGCCAACCAAATCACTGCAATCAGATCTTGTGGAAATAACACTAGAGGATGTTTGATCTGAATAGATAAATTATAATAGCAGGCATAATTTTCAGTGAAATGTTAATGTTGCTTTTTGTTCTAATGTATGATGTGATTTAAAGTTTTAGACCTGAGCTTTATTGACACAATATGGTCTCTCTGCATAATACTACTCAAATAAGAGTTTCACTCTTTAACTTGCCACCTTTCCTCGCAGTGATATACAAGATATCCCAGTTTCGCCCTGACCCACCTGATTGAAGGCCTGAATTTGGTAGCTTCAGCTTAACTCTAACTTTCTAATGCTTTGCGCTGGCTTTCATATATACATTGCAATACACTCTCTCTCTCTGTGTGTGTGTGTGTGTGTGTGTGTGTGTGTATTGGAAACAAAATAATAATAACTTAAGGACAAATACATACAAAGCCAGAAATGAGAAGATAGCAACTAACAGCAAATGCCACCTCTGCAAAGAAATTGAAGAAAAAGTAGACCGCCTAGTTAGCTGCTACAAAAAGATCACCCAGACTGTTTTTATTGGGCATAATTACGGATACTACTGTTGTGGACACTAAGTTGATGTTGAACTTAATTACGGCAGCAAGACTTTTAGTAGGTCAATATTGGAAGAAGGAGGAACTGCCGACTATAGAAGAATGGACTTTAAAAGTTTCTGACCTGGCGGAAATGGCAAAGATATCGGCTTATCTGAAAGACCATTCGCAACAACGTTATATTATGGAGTGGAAAAAGTGGATTGATTACATCCAGAACAAATATGGGACTAAAAAGTTTCATTTAGCATTTGTATAAGTTTTGATGTGATATTAGTATTGCTTGTAGTCATTTTATATGAGCTAGAGTGCGATAGACTTAATAGCTTATTGTTGTTAACATATGGTTTTTTATGATTGTTTTTACTTTTATACCTTGTATTTAGCTCTGGGAAGTTGGGGAGGGGGGAGGGGGGAAGGGGAGGGGGGAGGGTTACGGAGGGCTAGGAAGGGTTGGGTGGGGGTGGGGGGAAGGGATTGTTAAAGATAAAATGTATTGAAAAACTTTTCAATTAAAAAAAAAAGATCACCCAGACTGACCACAAGCTATGGCATGACAAATTAGCAACAGCGGTGCATTGGAATATCTGCAAGAAATATCCTTTGCCTGCAAGCAAGAACTGGTGGGACCACAAAATGGACAAAGTAATAGAAAATTAAGAAGCTAAAGGACTTTAGAATTCAAGCAGATAAGCACCTGGCACATAACACTGCCGACTTAACAGACTTAAGAAAGACAAGTCTGGACAGTGGACGTTGCAATACCTGGAGACAGCAGAACAGAAGAGAAAGAACTGGAGAAAATAATAAAATACAAAAACCTGCAAATACAACAACTATGGCAAAAGAAAGCAAAGATAATGCCAATAGAAATAGGCACCTTGGGTGCAATCCCAAAGCATATGGAGCCCATTTGAACAGCATCAGCATTGACAAAATTACCATTAGTCAAATGTTAAAGGCGGCTTTACTTGGAACAGCTTACATCCTGTGACAATACCTTTAATACCATCAAAGAATAACATCTGCCTATCCTTCCTTGGGAAGGACTTGATAAGTGGATAAAAAAATGCCAAATCCAGTCTAACCATCTGGCTGACAGTGTAACCAATGACAATGTTAATAAAACGACCTTTAATCTTCCCATCCTAAACTATTAACAGAAAAGAAAACTTATAAAGTAAGAGAAGATTATCTTTTCAGACTTCTAGAATTTTAGTGGCCGCATCTTTCTGGGAAGGAAATATAGCATCCTATTTCTGGAAAAACTCTACTCTCAGTAGGGAAACTCTTAGAACTCTTTAAAAGAAGACCTATATTCCCCAGAGTGAATGAATTATAATTCAGTTTAAAGCATAATCCAACTATCCTGATAAGACACCACAAAGTACAGTCACATTTTCCTTCCTATAATTATCCTGTGAAAGGGCATTGGCTACCATTGAGCTTAGTGGTGTTTCATTATAGCATTAGTGTGACGAGTCAATTAATCCTGGGTTTTACCAGCAGCTTTATACCTCTTCTTGTACTGGCTGGGCCACAGGCGTCAGTGGTTGGAATTTTATTAAAGGTAACTGCTGAAGCACCTGCTGACCCAGAGGAGGACTGTGTTGCATAAATGCCAATGTGTGCTGCAGTATCACTGTGGTACCGGGATGTGCTGAATATCCCTGATCTAATTCCAAATATCTCCAGATAAAGGACCCCATGTAGCAGAGCTGCAAAGGATCTCAGCTGGAGACCTGGATCAACATCCTGTTTTAGCATAAGACAATTTCACATATGTTCATATATTTACATTACCATTTTATTTCTTTGTAAGGTTATACAAACAATGTTTGAACAGGGACAGGGACAACGTCACAAAGTTCCACTAGATTCATTACATGCAGTATTTCACTCTCTGGAATATATTACCTTAGGATCACCAGCATAACAGAATTGGAAGGGATCTTGGAGGTCTTCTAGTCCAATCCCCTGCTCAAGCAGGAAACCCTATAGTACCATTTCAGACAATATAATCAGAACTTTGGCAGTCTCTTCTTAAAAACCTCCGGTGTTGGAGCACCCACAATTTCTGGAGGCAAGTTGTTTCACTGATCAATTGTTCTAACTGTCAAGAAATTTCTCCTGACAGTTTGATCAAACACCTAATCCTAAATCCTAAAATCCTAAGGTGTTTGACCAAATGCACAATCCACTTTTTCCTTCTAAATTACAGCCAGGAACATACATTACCTGCAAGTTAATAAGCCATGCATATATAATGCAAAACATGTCTTGTATGATCAGAATCTGAATCCCTTGCTGGGAATGGAAGACGTTTGGACAAGGATTTAGGTTTTTCGGGAATAAGTGAGAGAGTAAGTAAATTGGGTCAAACTGCTAAATCAGGGGTGTCAAACTCAATTTCATTGAGGGCCAGATCAGCATTGCAGTTGCCCTCAAGGGGCTGGGTGGGTGTGGCCAGGGTGGGTGTGGCCTACTGGGTGGGTGTGGCTAGAGTGCGTATGGCCTACTGGGTGGGTGTGGCCAGCTCTACATCGTTGGCATCAAGGGTGCCCATGGGGGGGCCTGGGCAGGAGTGGGACAGATCTGAGGGTCTCTGGCAGAAGGAGGGTCTCTGGGCCAGGGCCAAGGCAGTGGGGGCCGTTCCCTCACTGTTTCCAGGATGGCTTCGCGGGCCACATGAAACCACTTTGCGGGCCGGATCCGGCCCCCGGGCCTTGTGTTTGACATGTCTGTGCTAAATGAAAAACCAAGAAGGACATTGATGCATAGAGTGCATGGACTTTGTGGCTGATACAGTAATGCTTATGTGCATAGGAAGCAAGCAAATGGAGCTTGATTGCTTACTACAGGAAGGCACCTTGGTTTTAATAGATGTATCTGAGACCAAAGAGTATGATTCTTATGAGTTAAATGCAACCACTGAAGGACAGAATTTGTTCTGAAGTAAGAGAGTGAAAAAGAGAGGGGATGGGGAGAGGGGATGATGGGAAATTAATATAGGACAACTGCACCAGAAGGCCATTGATGCACATGAGAAGAATGGGGTCTGTTTTCCGGCAATTATAGAACAGACAATCTATTTGGCTACCTACAAAGGGAGGATGTCAGAAATTTATACAGCACTTCCACCTCCCTTCCCCCCAACTTTTGTGTGGCTTGCTTTGAACCTTCTCTGCTTTACTGTATAGCCTCCCATACCCCATACATAGATTATCTGCAAGCTCAGTGCTTGATCTGGAGGCTAGAGGATGATGATGGTGATATCCATCCAGTCGTGTCTGACTCTTGATGCTTCTGTGGGCCAGGTCTTTCCACTTTTTCTAGTCTTGCAGTACTTCTTTGAATAGTTCTATGCTCTGGGCATAGGATAAGGGCTTCCCAATAAAGCAGGAGAGGCTGCTTTTTCATGCAGCATCCCTATCCCAAGGATCAGCCTTTTGGCAGTTGGGGGAGATAATAGTTTTTGACAAGTAGTTAAACTCATGGGCTCACCCATCTATAGAATCTCTCTGCTAATTGTGATTGGTGGATGGTTTCTTGGTGGGTGGTAATTTTAGGGGGGAAAAGGGATAGCAGGAAAGCCAGAGAGTTTAATCAGTGGCTTTGCTTAACATTTCCTGCAGCCCTAAACAAAAACTTGGATTGTTCAAGTTGCATAGACAGTCCTTTAGTTGAGCTATTCAAGTTTAAGTCCTCCAGTATATGAACAGAAGTTGAGTACTGCATATACATGTTTAGGTGTGAGAAAAGATGACAGAGACGATATTATGGTATTTTTTTAATTATCCGAAGGGGTCAAGTTCCATTCTTCATCATCCCAGAAACAAGAGACAGAATCATGGCTTAAGTTACAGGAAAGCGGTTTCTAAATGACTTTGAGGAAAAAATAGTTAGAATAGTTTGACAGCAGAGTGACACAGTCAATGCTGTATTGCTAGATTAGTTCAAGTAGAGGCTATTGTAGCAATCTGTTGTGGATTCCTTAGTTTGGATTCCTGCACTGAAGACAGGTTGGACTCCATGACTTGAATAATCCTTTCCAACTCTATTCTGATAAACTCATGATGGAATTTCTGTAGTGCTTAGGAACAGCAGTGCATTTTTGTGTCTATGTCTTTGAGTCTGTGTTGATTCCTGAAGACTGCCTGGATAGTCCCTACAGGTCTTTTTGGAAAGATTTCATAAGTGGTCTGCCATTGCCTCCTTCCTAGGGCTGAGAGAGAGAGTAACTGGCGCAAAGTCTCCCAGATGGTTTCATCCCTAAAGTGGGACTAGAATTCACTATCTCCTGATATATTGCCTGATGCCTTAACCATTACACAAAAACAGCTACCTAACAATACTAATATATAGCTCTAAAACTCACAGCTCTATGATATTAATATTGTAAGATATGAAGCTGCCCTTTGGCTTCAGCCCATTTAATTAACTTTAAGCTAACCGTTTCCCAATTTTAGTATTATTCATATTGATCCATCTTATAATTTTGGATGTTATTGTTCTTGTCTCACACTGTCCTTGGCCAGAAAAGCTGGGTCGCTAAGGATTATTCTAACACAAATTTTCTTCTAACATTGTGACATGGAAAAAATTGTGTTAGAAAACTGAAAGCTATCTCTTCCTTTGAATGCTCGTATACCTCGACTAAAAACACACATAGGTGAATGTTTTATCAGGGAATAATGCTATCGATGTTATGTTATGAGCCTTGGTGGAGCAGTGGGCTAATGCCTCCTTAAGTAACACCAGCTGCCTGCAATTAGTGCAGGTTCGAGTCCCACCAGGCTCAAGGTTGACTCAGCCTTCCATCCTTCCGAGGTAGGTAAAATGAGGACCCAGATTGTTGGGGGCAATAAGCTGACTTGTAATAATGCCGCTTGGGGGCTGTGTGAAAGCCCTAATAAGCAGGCATATACATAGAATGAAGGCTACTGCTAAGCTTGTAAGCCGCCCTGAGTCTTCGGAGAAGGGCGGGATATAAATGTAATAAAAATAAAAAATAAATAAAATAAAAATAAATGTTTTCTCAATCCCTCTCGTCAGTTTGAATATTTCCAGTTCCACGGCAAAGCTCATCTACCTCTACGCTGAATGGAAATAGGGTCCTACAGGAATATGTCCCTGTATTGAGCCAAGAAGACAGCAGTACGAATGCACATCTGGCACTGTTTGTACTCCGAAGTACGAAAGAACGAACCGAGTTAACAAATACAGATGGTTAAAATCAATAAGGGCGTTTAACAAAAACAAACAAAACTAGTTGTACGTAAACCAAACCCATTTGCCACTTGCTCCTTTTGACCAGCAGAAAAGTCCTGTTTTCTGAAGCTACAGCAGCTGCTTTCTTATGACAAATGTCCTGCGTGGGTGTTCTTCTAGGGACTTCAAGTCTCCACAGATGCTGATCATTGTTCACTTTTTTTCATTCTTACTTGCCTAATGATTTGAGTTTTTAAAAAGGGTTCGAAGCAATTTGGATCTGTGATGAGTGGTTTGTACAGGATAAGAGAACTAGGTTAGAGAGGCTAAAAATATATATATATATCCAGTTTCGTCAGGAATAGAATTTACAACTCATTTTTCAGTGTACTACATGTTTGTTTTTTTTACTATGCTCCATAATCCACTGTGCAGTCCAAAGAGCTCTAAGCAGTTTTCACAGCGTCTATAGGATATCTCCATTATTTTAGAACACCTTTATTTTATTTATGACTAGCACTGATGATGATACTTAGCTTGGGTAATGCAACATCTCAAAGGAAACAACCATGCTCAAACAGCACCAAGGATCTCTTACCTTTTTTTTTTAAACAGGCTGAAAACCGGTGGTGTAAGTCAGACTTTCCACTTCCACAAAACAAGAATGGAGCGGGAGGGTTCTTACTGGATTTTGTAACTTTGCCATGCAGTTTTGGAGAATATGTGACTGCAGTTATTAAAAAAAAAAGAAACAATGGAGGGCTACAGTGGATCAGACTAGAGATCTATTTAGGTCATCATTGTGTTTTCTGCACTGAGTAACAAAATAGCTAGAGGGGACTCACAAGGAAGGTGTAAGTGGGAAAAGCCTCTCTTTAGATAGTGACAGACAGTCCAACAGATGTTCCTGATCTTTCTAATAATTTGCCACAAACAAAAATTAATTCCAGCTGTTGGCTATGCAAGTGATTTCTTCTATTTAAAGAAACTGACTATTGGCCCATCTGTGCATTGATGATTATTAACAGCTATTTTTATATCAAAATGTAAAAAAAACAAAAAAGAAAGGCTACTGATTTCCGAAAGGAAATATTTCTCCTTTTTAAACATGACCATTGTGTGGTACTCCGTGGTCAAGATCTGTCTAGTCACCTCCATGTGACGCTGTATCATATCAACATAGCAGTCATCCAGATTATAAAATGCTGGCACGCTAATGCTTTATCCTAAAGGAACAATGGCCCAATTTAAAACTGAGCCTTGGGAAATTCCACTGAGATAAGATTTAAGAAATGCATATATGCTCCCCCACCTTCATGTAGTGCCATGATAGAGGTCTGTGATGATATATTTACTTTCATAGCCCACTGCAAGAAGAAAATTTAGAATAAATTGCCAATCCCTTGTTGCCCATCTTAAGCAAAGATTGAGTTTCTAAAATGCATATAAACTCAATGTTCTGTTTGGTCTTAAGCCTGGGAAATCTGTAAATCAATATCTAGTAGCAATGTCATACTGTTCCAGAAGGCTTAAAACAAAAATGTAGAAATAAATATCAGGGGATTCTTTTTAATGAGACATTAATCATATCGCTTTGGGGTTAATCTCTTGAGCTGCGCTGGAGTGGATGAGGTAATATTTGCACATGTTGAGGATAAGATATAAGAGAAATGGATGAGTGGGAGAATGGGATGGTAACATACCGTGAAGATTATGAGCCTGTTGGCTGAAGTCAGTATGAGCTGTGACTGACTAGTAATGTGTGAAAATGCCAGATTAGAACGGTTTTAGTAGAGAATGTGATGCCCTTGGCGACTCCAGTTTTGCGTAGACTGTGCTGCAAAGAGGGTTGCTTGGAAAAATAGTAAGATAAGTAATTGTGGGTTTGATATAATGCTGAAAAACACTTATGGAGCCAGCATTTATAGGGGATAAACTTTCAGCTTTGTCTCTCTTGATTTACTTAGGAGTGTCAGCGAATGTCCATGGAAGTGAGATGAAGATAAAATGCTGTTAATCTAGTTTGCATGCATCTGGTACTGTGTTCTACCATTACGGCATCATCTGTTATTGAAATTATGGAACGTGCATTTGCTTCAATGCACAGTTTAGCTCTATTAAACTTGCATATCCTAAAGTGCCAGTTTAATTGATGACCATTTAGCAAATTGCAGTACCAACTGGATGCTTCTCTATAATTTGCTTTGGGCTGAGGTCAGTATTCAATGGGTGTGCAAAAATAACTGACAAAAACGGAAGCTTGACTTTTAGATATGTAGGAACAAATTCTGTTTTCTTTTTAATGTCATGGCCTTGAAATTGCTAATTCATTAGGATGACAGCTACTGCTACTACTGTGGCTACTCATTATGTGTGTACCCATTAGGAAGTAACTTACAGATGGACAAAATCTGAAATTCCAGGACAATAGTTCATGGAAACAGGGATGTGAAGGACTTCTCAGATAATATTTCAGAATATATTCTGACATTTCCTTAGAGTTATAAAGAAGTGATTGGAAAAAGAAATTGGCAGGTCCTTAGTGGCATCATTGCTTTGGAGAAAAAGGATTTCAAAAAATACTTTGAGATACATTTGTCTAGTTTGATTGCAAGAGGAAAAGGTAGACATGTAATAATCACCTGGCTTGAGCAAACAGATACTAGTCCAGTGCATCCAAATGCTTACCAACAGTGTAAATAATGCTCAGGGTAAACTGCTCTCCATGCTATAAATATGATACTTGAAACAACATTCCTACTAGACTATCATATTGGAAGCTGTAGCTGACATTTTGTATAGGACTGAGTGAGAGGTATTATCTGCTGAGATTTTTCTCTTCTCCAGCGACAGAGGACTTTATTCAATAGATGGATCGATTCCAGAGAGCTCTTTGAAGTTCTTGTGGAATTATTCCGCAACATTTGCCAACTATCCTGCTGAGGCTCAAGTCTCTTGCTGGAACAAAAAGATGACTCAGGCGACCAAACTGCAAAATTGTATCAGGCCCTTGATGTTCCATCCCAGCTGTGGAATTTCCTTCAAAAGCCCTTAGACCTGCCCTATCACTGCTTGCATTTGGTTAGTCATTAACTATATTTCCATCATCTAGTCTTTCACTGAAACCAAGGGCGAATCTACTTTGGAGCCTTTATTTGTTTAAAAGGTGCTACAGTGCATGTACGTATGTATGCAGGTAGTCCTTGAGTTACAGCCATTCATTTAGTGAATGAAGTTACAACAGCACTGAAAAAAGTGACTAATGACTAGTCCTCATACTTATGACTAATGCAGTATCCCTGTGGTCACATAATCAAGAATTGGGTGTTTAGCAACCAGCATATATTTGTGACAGTTGCAGTGTCCTAGGGTCATGTGATCATCATTTGTCCCCATCCCAGCTGGCGTCCAATAAACAAAGTCAATGGGGGAAGGATTGATTGACTTGATTAATAGATGATGGTGTATTTAATTCTCCCCCAGAGCAACACACCAGTATTTAGGACAAGGTCTGATTTGTAACAGGGGAACCACTGGACATGAGTAAATTATATTTTATTTTCCTCTCTAGAAGCAACTAACTGAAAAAAAAATCTAGAACACAATATACTCAAAAGTAAAGCCAATCAGATTATGACTTTGTTTCTAATATATGTGCATGAAATTGCAGTCTGCATGCCAATCCACATTTAGTAGTAACAGAGGAAGTGCTTATTTGTAGTAGGTAGGAGATGGCATAATCTTATATAACAAGACTTTTCTGGCTACATTTTTCTGTATTTTAATGTACTGCTGGTGACCTATGGTAAACAAATGTTTAGGGTGAGGGAGTCATTTCCCAAAGTGTGCTGGCTGCAATTAAGCTCGTTTGCTTTAATGAAAAATGCTCACTCATTCCATAGATCAGAAATATACGAGATCTGGTTTAGAAATAATAGCTCTTTTCATTTCTCCTGATAGCTTGTCCATCTGTATAGCAGATGGGATCTGCCACTACTTCACTGCACTATCCTACCATCCCTTATCTGTTTTTGTATACGACAGGAGATTAGGGAACACTATGCTGCATTTAAGTACAACTCTACCACAAGAACACAAAAACTATGTTTCCAAATAGCTTGAAAAAGAGATAGATAGATCATGTGATGAAACAGGAGCTCTTCCCACCCACATTGGGGGTGGGAAGTGTCAGGTCTTTTGCTGGCTATGGCAGGGTGCTAACTTTTCCTTCACTGGCTCTCCAATCACGTGGGTTAGCTCCATGTCATTGGAGTCTTGGCTGGCTGGCTGGCTGGCTGGCTGGAGACAGCCCTTCCTCCTTACTTCTCCTGTTAACAGGAATCCAGTCCCATGGATCAGCTGGCAATTGGAGCATTGATGAGGAAAGAGTCTGTTTCTACACCACTTGTTTTGCTGCTCTTCTGAGCCTTTGGAGAAAGGTGGGAACAGTTCTTTTGTTGCCCACGTTTGACCCATGTTTTATAGGTTTGGAAACCCAGTAGGTCCAGGGGAAGAGACAAGCTCTAAACAAGTAAGCTCCCTTGCTGGTAAAAGCAGAATGATCTTGGAAAACCATCCCCACTGCATCAGCACAAATGTTGAACAAGATTGAACAGGGTTTATAAATCATTTGTAAGACAAGATTCGCATCAGACCAAGGAAGCAAACATTACTTCTAAAGTGAAAGAAACTACTGTACAGACAAATGTAGTATGTTCCCGCAATGGGATGAGGATGAGACAAAGATGACATCATGAAAATCATTAATGAGATGTCTTCATACCGCAGATAGTGGGCCATGAGGATTAGCCCAGTCTCACATTGCAAGTATTTCAAGTGTAAAATATAATTTGGGATATTTTTTGGTTGATTTTGCTGTTAGCATTTTTATGTATGAGAGGACAGGGAGAAGGAAGAAGAGGGGAGAATAAAGCAAATTACATGTAATCATTCAGCTAGGAAAATGACATCATTTGTGTAGGGATCTCTTCAGTTGGAGATTGGGAGATGTCACATGTCCATAGCTGTCTTAAATCCCTTGCCATTCTTTGAAAAGAGGTTTTTTTCCCCCCTAACTTGCAAAAAACATTATAATTTCAGGGAAGGCTTTAGCAATCTTCTACCCTACTTTTAACCAACAATTAGTTTTAGAAAATAGTCCAGGCTATTGCCTGGAATCACATATGATTTCTATTCAAGGAAGACAAAAACATTATTCAAACCAGATCTTTAAAGCTCAACACAAGACTTAAAAGAATGACTCTGAAGTATTCTCTATCCTTCATTTTCTAAAAATGAAACAAACATGCTCATATTTATTTGAAAAAAAAAGTTCCCCTTCTTTTTTGTCTGACATCTGGAAGTAGAAAGTTGAGCCTGGACATGCCTTCATTCTAAAAATCATAATTCATTTCATCTTTATGAATCTACTGTCTCTCTCCACTGGTAATCCACAACCATTTTGTAGTTCTACTTGCTGATTTTTATTATTACTGATTAACAAAACTATGTACCCAGGTATAGGAGAGCATGCTAAAATGCAACATACACTGATTTTAGATACTCATATTCATTCGCCAGGATCAATATGAGACAAAGAGGTTATTATGTAAAAAATACATGGGCTGTATTTATGGAGTATCAAAGATCTGTTTTGATTTCTTTTGCACAGCAAGCCTAAAAACATAGTTCCTTCCTTTACTACATATTTTACAATCAAAGGAAGGGGAAAATATATAATGTATAGACACGAGGGGGAAAAATGACATTGAATAAAAGTGACACTTGATTTTTCTTATGAAAGACACCTATAAATGTATTATTTGGCTGGCTGAAGCATTTCAAGTGTTTTTTTCTACAAATTCAGCCATTAGAGCTACCACATCCAGGCTGGCACTATAAATGGCAGCAAAGACGTTTTTCAGCATTTGTTTTTTGCCATGTTTCTGGTTATCCAGTTTCTCAGCCCACATATTACAGCCCTGCAGATTAGGACAAGTACAAGTACGTTTAGGCAACCTATTGTAACAAACTTCCTAAACTTCTTTCCAAAGACTGCCAAGATTCAGGTAAGGAGTAAACTAGAGCACCCATAAAAGAGTCACCCACAACTGAATGAACTCTTAATGCCATAAATCAGATTGCAGCATTTCATCAGAGCTGTGAGAGCTAAGCAGAAGCAACAACCGGGATTCTAATCATCAATCCGACAGCAGAGTTTCAAGAAAGGCACAAGCTGTAGTCAAGTCCAGAAGTTATGGAATCAGTAAAACATACATAAGATATTCTTGATACCAAAGAAAAACAAATCCTTCAGAGCAACTTTATTTATTTGTTTGTTTGTTTGTTTGTTTGTTTATTTGATTTATATGGCAGTCCATTTCACAGTAGTTACTTTGGACATCAAACAATGGATTGTTGTTGTTGTTAGTTGCGAAGTTGTGTCTGACCCATCGCAACCCCATGGACAATGTTCCTCCAGGCCTTCCTGTCCTCTACCATCTTCTGGAGTCCATTTAAGCTCACGCCTACTGCTTCAGTGACTCCATCCAGCCACCTCATTCTCTGTTGTCCCCTTCTTCTATTGCCCTCAATCTTTCCCAGCGTTAGGCTCTTCTCCAGTGAGTCTTTCCTTCTCATTAGGTGGCCAAAGTATTTGAGTTTCAACTTCAGGATCTGGCCTTCTAAAGAGCAGTCAGGGTTGATCTCCTCAAGGACTGACCGGTTTCAAGTTTCAAGTTTCAAGTTTTATTTAATTTGTATACCGCCCTTCTCCTTGGTAGGGACTCAGGGCGGTTCACAGGGCATATATAAAAAAGACAATACAAAAATTAAAAAAGATTAAACCCATGCCCAGTTAAAAACAGTAATACAAATCTAAAACAACAAATTAAAACCCATAATCCCCCATCAGGCCAGACCAGCTATTTCAAATAGGTGGGTCTTCAGGCCACGACGGAAAGTTCCGAGGTCTGATGCCGTCCGGAGCTCCACCGGCAGTTGGTTCCATAATGCCGGAGCGCCCACAGAGAAGGCCCTCCCCCTGGGGGCCACCAGTCGGCATTCCCTGACTGGCGGCACCCTGAGGAGGCCCTCTCTGTGGGAACGCACAGGGCGGAGGGGAGTTGATGCCGGCAGCAGGTGGTCCCTGAGGTATCCCAGACCCATGCCATGTAAGGACTTAAAGATCGTAACCAAAACCTTGAACCTCACCCGAAAGACAACTGGTAACCAATGCAGCTCGCGGAGCAAAGGTGTAACATGGGAGTACCGGGAAACTCCCAAGACAACTCTCGCGGCCGCATTCTGTACCAGTTGGAGCCTCCGAGTGGTCTTCAAGGGAAGCCCCATGTAGAGAGCATTACAGTAGTCAAGGCGAGAGGTCACGAGCGCATGAGTGACCGTACACAGGGCATCCCGGTTCAGATAGGGCCGCAACTGGCGCACCAGGCGAACCTGGGCGAAAGCCCCCCTAGTCACGGCCACTATATGATCTTCCAGGGTAAGCCGTGAATCTAGGAGGACTCCCAAGTTGCGAACCCTATCCACGGGGGGTAAGAGCTCACCCCCCATAAAAAGAGATGGAACATTTTGAATGTCCCGGGATGCCGGAATGTACAGCCACTCAGTCTTGTCAGGGTTGAGTTGAAGTCTGTTCCTCCCCATCCAGACCCGAACTGCCTCCAGGCAACGGGACATCACAGCGAGGGCATCACTGGAGTGGTTTGGGGTCGAATGCCTTGCAGTCCAAGGGATTCACAGGAGTCTTCTCCAGCACCATAGTTCAAAGGCCTCAATTCTTTGGCGCTCAGCCTTTCTTATGGTCGAACTTTCACAGCCATACATTGCAACTGGGAAGACCATAGCCTTGACTATACGCACTTTTGTTGGCAGGGTGATGTCTCTGCTTTTTAGTGTGCTGTCTAGATTTGCAATGGCTTTCCACCCAGGAGCAAGCGTCTTTTAATTTCTTGACTGCAGTCCCCATCTGCAGTGATCTTGGAGTCCAGGAAAATAAAATATGTCACTATCTCCATTTTCCCCCCATCTATTTGCCAGGAATTGAGAGGGCCGGATACCATGATCTTGGTTTTCTTAATGTTAAGCTTCAAGCCAACTTTTGCACTCTCCTTCATCACCCGCAACAAGAGGCTCTTTAGTGAACACTAAAAGTGATCTGGATATTAATGCAAAATAGATGCTGCATCAGACAGGGGAACTCATTAACATTTGAAAGAAAGACAATAAGCAAGAAACATGTAAATCAGACATGAAATCTGAACTCCAGCACATAAAAGAACCATAGACTATATTCTTGCAAAATTCCAATTCACAGAGAAAATGGAAATATTTAATAATTAAACTTTTCTCTCCTTTTCCCTGGTGATGTACACAAATCATGCTCTCTCTGTGCCAGCTAACTCAGACACTGAACTGTGTAACCTCTCTCTAAGCCTTTCCCCACCTGCTAATCATTTCCCTCATCTAATCATTTTTTTTATTTAGTAATTTTTTAAAAAATTATATGCTACCCATCTTGAGGATCAAGGTAACTCTGGGCGGCCATGAAATGAATGTGCCATAGTAATTGTTTTTATCTGCATGTTTTCATGATGTTGCCTTCTACTCATCCCATCCCAATCTCAGAGAATCCTAAGTTGTCCTTAGCTGTTCTGGTTCTTAGCTAGTTTCTTTCCCCCTCAAGCAGATAACAAGTCATGGCAGTTTCATTGTGGGTACACTATGACATGTCTCAATGATCATCTTGGTGCTGGCACTATCAGGTGATCCTTCAAGAGTGTCTGATCCCTAGGATCAATTTGGATGTAACCTTTTGGTTATATTTGGCTTAAAGTTTCATTGTGCTTTGGGCAGTGATAGAATGTTCTTATCTCAATCAAGCTATTTTCTTATATTGCCAGGTCTGTGAGCTAATCCCCAGTTTAGAGACCTTGATTAACCCAAAGTAGCTAACTAATACTGGTTGTAAGGGTGCACAGTAAAAGGGGAGGCAGAGAGCCAACTCTCTTTTTGCAAACTTGTCTTCACACTTGTAGTTGATATCTGGACTTCTTTTCAACATGGGTTTATTGTTCTTTTAGAAGACAGGTAAATTATGGCTTCCGGTTCCAGATTTTCGGTGCAGCCAGACGTGCGAGGGAATCGCTCCTCGTGTCGCCTGGATTTCTTCATCAGGGGGCCCCTGTAAAGGGGTGGAAAGTCGCCCTGGAGGGGTGATGAGTGGGGGAGAGGTCTCTCCAGTCGGCGGTAGAAGGGCAGCGACCCTCCCGTTGGCTTGGAGCTACTCTTCGAACCAAAGAAGAAAGGATTGGCCACTCCCATGGCCCATCGTTTAGCTGTTTCCTGCTGAAGCCAAAAGCATAACAAAGCACTTGAAAGCACTTGAAAACTGGGTGAGAATTGCCTTCTTGTTTTCCTAATTGTCTACCTTCCCTGTCAAAACTTCTTGAATTTGCTTCCCCCTGTGAGGATAGAGGGAAGGGATTTTTGTCCCCCACCCTCCTTAAGAGCAGCCTTTGTCTACATTGGGAGAGAAAAGAAAAAGCCTTCTACTAAATTATACTGATTTATTGGACTTACCCCTTTCTACTTTTGGCCCAAAGTTCCTATATTTACAGAAATGGACTATTCTACCTATTAATCTAAAAAGGGGGACAAAAAAGAGAGAAATAAATAAAAAGATACTGTCTGAAAAGGGTTTGAGGTATTCTGGGGATATCTAGTGAATACTATTGGCAAACAAGCTTGCTTACATTTTGGACTGATTTTGGCACTAAGATAAAAACATGAAACAGCTGGAGATGAATTTGGCTTAGACTTGTGGAGGTGGACTCTTACTGATTTTTGTTTGAAACATAGCCTCCACCAAGGACTATTTATAATTATTACAAAACGGAGAAGGATCAGCCACAAACCTTGGTTGATTATAACCTCATACTTGAAACAATCTACAGAGTCACTGAGATGTCTATTTCCAGATTTAATAATTTATATGCCAACTGTAAGTCACAAATTGAAACCCAGACTGCAACTAAAGAATTTATACTTCAGAATATAACAAAATTGGAAGATATTACTATTGAGACAGAGGAATATAAGCAACAACTATCCAAAGAACCGACAACTCTAAAACTACAAGGAACTATCACTATGGCAAATAACCTTAAGGACCAACAACAAACTATGGGAAAACTTAATACTCAACTTTTGACTCTGTCAAAAGAGCCTATAACTTTAGAAGTATACTATGTACAAGATAGTGATGCTAACATAGAGGACGTGGAAGATGAACAAAGACAGTTTCCTGAAAGCCTGGATAGCCAAGCATTAATTACAAAATTGGATAAGACTCTTTACTTAAAGCAGATGAACCCAGACAGAAGAGGAATCCAGACCGAACTGAAGATAAAGTTTTTAGAGCAAATACAGAGACTAGAACTAACAGGGCAGAAGGGGCCTAGAGAGCATTTGGAGATCCAGTCGGTCCGAGTCTGACCGAACACAGTTAAGATCCTTTTCTAGATCTTATCTTGTGGCAATGGAGGTGGCGAAGCGTGCTCACTTCGCCACCCTCATTGCATCCGCAGATAACCGCCCGGCTGCCCTGTTTAGGGTGACCCGCGCCCTTTTAAATCAGGGGACGGGAGAGGACCCCTTGCGGGGATGGGCCAAGGAGTTTAGTGAGTATCTGGTGGATAAAATCGCTCAGATTCAGGCTGGCTTGGACTCCGACTGGGCAGTATCTGATGAGGGGGAAGCGATGGGTTTGGCCGATATTTGGGAAGAGTTTGATCCTGTGACTCCGGATGAAGTGGACAGGATCATGGGGAAATTAAGTGCCGCCACGTGTTTGTTGGACCCGTGTCCCTCCTGGCTGGTTTGCAGCTCGGGAGGTTACACAAGGCTGGCTCCTGGCAGTTATTAATGCTTCCTTGAGTGAGGGGTGCTTCCCTGCCACCTTGAAAGAGGCGGTGGTAAGGCCCCTCCTCAAGAAACCTGCCTTGGATCCAGCTATTTTAAATAACTTTCGTCCTGTCTCCAACCTTCGCTTCCTTGCAAAGGTTGTTGAGAGCGTGGTGGCACGGCAGCTCCCTTTGGTCCTGGAGGAAACTGAGTATCTGGATCCATACCAATTAGGTTTTAGGCCCAGGTACAGCACGGAGACGGCATTGATCACGCTGGTGGATGATCTCTGGCAGCCCCGAGACAGGGGTTATTCCTCTGTCCTGGTCCTATTAGACCTCTCAGTGGCTTTTTATACCATCGACCATGGTATCTTGCTGCGACGTCTTGAGGGGTTGGGAGTGGGAGGCACCGTTTTATGGTGGTTCTCCTCCTACCTCTCTGGCCGTTTGCAGACGGTGTTGGCAGGAGGGCAGAGGTCAACCCCTAGGCCCCTTAGTTGTGGGGTTCCTCAGGGGTTGGTACTCTTGCCCCTCCTGTTCAACATCTATATGAAGCCACTGGGTGAGATCATCCGTGGTGTCGAGGTGAGGTATCATCAATATGCTGATGATACCCAGCTTTTCATCTCTGCCCCGAACCAACCCAACGATGCCCTCGATGTGATGTCCCGTTGCCTGGAAGCGGTACGGATCTGGATGGGGAAGATCAGGCTCCAGCTCAACCCGGCCAAGACTGAGTGGCTTTACGTACCAGCATCTCGACTTGTCCAAGAGGTTCCATCTTTGGTTATGGGAGGAGAGGTGTTACCTCCCGTTGATAGGGCATGCAATTTAGGCATCCTCCTGGACTCACGACTCAGTTTTGAAGATAATATTGGAGTTGTGGCCAGGGGGGTATTTGCCTAGGTTCACCTGGTGCACCAGTTGTGCCCCTATCTGGACCGAGATGCTCTACGTATGGTCACTCATGCGCTCGTTACCTCCCGTATAGATTACTGCAATGCTCTCTACATGGGGCTGCCCTTGAAGACCACCCGGAGGCTCCAGCTGGTGCAGAATGCGGCCGCGTGGGTAGTGATGGGAGCATCCCGATACTCCCATATTACACCCCTCCTGCGTGAGCTGCACTGGTTACTGGTTGTCTTCTGGGTGAGATTTAAGGTGCTGGTACTTACCTTTAAAGCCCTACATGGCCTAGGCCCGGGATATTTGCAGGACCGTCTGCTGCCGGGAATGACTTCCCATCGCCCAGTGCGCTCACACAGAGAGGGCCTCCTCAGGGTGCCGTCGGCTAGAAAATGTCGGCTGGCGACCCCCAGGGGGAGGGCCTTCTCTGTGGGAGTGCCAGCCCTGTGGAACCAACTCCCCCTTGAGCTACGGATGGCCCCGGATCTCCGGTCCTTTCGCCGCGGCCTTAAAACATTCCTTTTTCATCAGGCTGACCTGGACTGATGACAGGGTTTTTAAAAATGTTTTTTAATTTTTAATTGTTTAGTTTAACTTATTTATTGGGGCTGTTTATTTAATTTCTTTTAACTTTTGTATTGTTGTTTTTATTGTTGTTAGCCGCCCTGAGTCCTTCGGGAGATAGGGCGGCATATAAGTCCCAAAAATAAATAAATAAATAAATAAATAAATAAATAAATAAATAAATAATAAATAAACAATATAATGATTACAAATGGTTGGTTTTTGTGGATCACTAATGGCTAGATGGCCTCCTTCGATTCAAATAATATGTATTGGAGCAAAGGGAGACCTATCTGGCAATTCAAAAGCCTTGGTTTGGAAACCTGATTGGCAAAAAAAGAAACCCAGAGTTAGATTTAAAAAGTGAGTTCTTAGAGAAACATTAAAGGTTATCCTTTTAGTAATCAGTGATCTATCAGGATCTAAAATAGAAAATGTTTATGAGATAGAACTAGAATGTGTTTGTCAGGACCCACCTCAATCCACATCTTAGGAAATAAGAACTCTTGGATGCAAGTTTAGTCCAAAAGGAAAATGTTTACTAGGAAGGAATCGATTGTGGGAATACAAGACGGAATCTGAGAAAAGTTACATTTCAATCCTATATAAACCATTCCCATTCCAGTCCCTCCCCTCATCCATTTGGTCAGGCTGTCGTCAGTTGCTAGGTGTCAGGTCCTTTCATGGGAAAGGGAACTCTCCTTGGTTTTATGGTTATTGCTTCCCTTTTTCAGTTGTAAATGAAGACACAAACCAGATCTGTCTGTCCCCCTCCCTTCCCCCATTAAAACATCCCCTGTTGTTTGAAAATCGCTTTAGTAACCATCCTCTCCCCCCCCCCCTCGGAGAGATGGCAGAATCCCCAGTAATAGCACGTTGTTCTACCTATACAATTATGAAATGTGATATAAATGGATTCTGACATTCGGCTCTCCTTTCAGAAAAAAGATGAGTCCATCTGTGGGGAAAGAAAACATATAAATGTTAGCCTGGTTTGTTTGGATATTCTGTATGAAACCTCTTAAGCAACTTAGGTGCTTTAACATGGAGTTTGTTAACCCACTCGTTTTCTGAGGAGGGGAGGTGTTTCCATGCCACTAAATATTGTATCGTTCCATGGTGTTTTCTGGAATCTAAGATTTCTTTCACTTCAAAATGTTGTTCTCCTTCCACCATGATGGGGGGTGGTGGTGGTGGGATTTTTTCTCGTAGTGGAGATTGTTGTTCTCTCTTTAATAGACTGCAGTGGAAGATTGGGTGTATTCGTCTAAGATTTTTGGGTAGTTCTAATTCAACTGTTACTGGGTTTATGATTCTTTTAATTGGAAAGGGTCCAATATATTTTGGTCCTAGTTTTTTACAGGGTTGGAGTGATTTCAGGTATTTTGTGGATAAATATACCATCTCTCCTACCCTAAATGGTGTGGGATCGGTTCTTTTTTTGTCTGCCTGTGTCTTGTATGCTTTTCTGGCATCTTCCAACGCTTTCCTAACAATTGGCCATGTATTTTGTAATTGAGCAATCCATTCCTTCAGATCAGGGATAACCGGTTCTTTTGGGGTTAGTTCTGGTATTGGGTTGAAACTCTGGCCTGTAGCTACTTGAAAAGGAGTGTAACCTGTGCTTGAGTGGACTGCATTATTATATGCTACTTCTGCAAAAGGCAGTAGGTCCGTCCAGTCGGACTGCTGAAAATTAATATAGCATCTCAGATATTGTTCAAGTATATTATTAAGTCTTTCAGAAGCTCCGTCTGTCTGAGGATGGTGACTAGATGACAGTCCTTGGGTGGTTCCTAAGAGGGATAAAAATTCTTTCCAAAATGCCGATGTAAATTGCACCCCTCTGTCAGATATGATGCGTTGTGGTACCCCGTGCAATCTGTAAATATGCTGTACAAAAAGTTTTGCTAATGCTTTTGAAGTCGGGATTTTTTGGCAAGGTATGAAGTGTACTTGCTTAGAGAACAGATCTGTGACAGTCCAGACTACGGTGTTTCCATTACTTTCTGGCAGTTCTACGATAAAATCCATGGCTATTTCTTTCCATGGGGCTGAGGGGTTTGCCACCGGTTGTAACAGGCCTGGCAGTTTCCCTTGCAGTCTTTTGGCCATCGCGCAAATTTGACAGCTACCCACATAGCTTTCTATGTCCTTTTTCATAGATGGCCACCAAAATTGCCTTTTAGTTAAGTGTAAGGTTTTTACAAAGCCAAAGTGTCCTGCTGATTTTGTATCATGGCACAGTTGCATGAAATTGATTCTCTGTGTGGCAGGTATATATAGCTTCTCCCCCACCCACGGCAGTCCATCTTTAATTGTGCACACATGTTTATTTTTCTGGAACCATTCATCACTTTCCAAAGATTTCCTGAATTCTATTCCAGTTTGGCTATCTACCTTCGGCTTCATTTTTTCTTGTGCCCTGGTGGTGACTGGTGCTGCCAGTTGTTGTTCCGGTACAAGTGGTTTAAAGTCAGTAACTCTTGTGCTGTTATATTGGGGCATGCGGGATAATGCATCTGCCAGGAAGTTCTTTCCCCCTGGTAAGTGTTTGAGAGTGAAATTGAATCGGTGAAAATGTTGGGACCAGCGGGCTTGCTTAGGAGTGAGCTTCCTGGGCGTTTTTAGTGCTTCCAAATTTTTGTGGTCTGTCCAGACCTGGAAAGGTATTTTATTTCCTTCTAAAAATTGGCGCCATGTTAGTAATGCCCACCTCAACAAGAATGCCTCTTTTTCCCATATTGGCCAGCGTTGTTCTGTTTCTGTGAGTTTTCTGGATGTGTATGCGCATGGTTGCAATGTCCCCCCATCATTTTCTTGTAATAGTACGGCTCCTACCGCTACATCACTCGCATCTGCCTGTATTACAAAAGGTTTGTCGGGATCTGGGTGTTTTAGGACAGGTTCAGCAGAAAAAAGTCTCTTTAGCCTCTCAAATGCTGCTTGACATTCCATTGACCATTTCAGAGGCTGGCTGGGTTTCACGGGTGACCCCCCCTTCGTTTTCAACAAATTTGTGAGGGGCATGGCTATTTGGCCAAATGCGGGGATGAATTGGCGGTAGAAGTTTGCAAACCCCAGGAAACTTTGCAATTGCTTCCGTGTGCGGGGGGGTGCCCACTCTAGTACTGCCCTGACCTTCTCAGGGTCCATTTCGATGCCCTCTGGAGATATGCGATATCCCAGGTAGTCGATTTTTTCCTGATGGAATTCACACTTCGATAATTTAGCATATAAGTGGGCAGCTCGCAACTTCTTCAGGACTGCTCTGACTAGTTTGATATGTTCCTCTTTGGTTTCTGTGAAGATAAGGATGTCATCGAGGTAAACCAGGACCCCCTTATATAGGTGCTCTCTCAGCACGTCATTAATTAATTGCATAAAGACTGCGGGGGCCCCTTGCAGTCCGAATGGCAATACTTTGAATTGATAGCACCCCATTGGGCAGTTGAATGCAGTCTTCCATTCGTCTCCTTCCTTAATCCTAATACGGTAGTATGCTTCCCTCAGGTCTAGTTTGGTAAAAATCTTTCCTTTCGATAGGTGGGATAACATATCCTTCATTAGGGGAAGGGGGTACAGATTACATTCACTAATTGTGTTCAAATTTCTATAGTCCACAACCAAACGAAAGGACCCATCCTTCTTCTCCCTGAACAGAACCGGGGCGGCCACTTTGGGTTTGGCAGGCTCAATAAATCCTCTTTCTAAGTTTTTCTTTATGAATCTCTCCATTTCTGCCATTTCCCTTGGGCTCATGGCATACATCCTGGGTTTTGGGAGTTTTGCCCCAGGTTTGAATTCTATGGTGCAGTCTGTGGGGCGGTGGGGGGGGAGCTCATCTGCTCTTTCCTCACTGAAAACCTCAGCCAGGTCCCTGTATTCCTCTGGTATCTCTGGTAATCCCTTCTCTTTCCCCACTGCTGCTGTCTCCTCCCTCTGGGTTGGGGGGGTGCTTTTGGAGTCTACGTTCTTCTGCCCCCCCTTTGGGAAGTTGAGTTCTGCTGTCCTCCAGTTTATCCCGGGGTTCCATTTCTTCAGCCATTCCAGTCCTAGGATCATTGGGCATTCCATGCCTGGGGCCACTATAAACGTTATGTCCTCCTCATGGGGCCCCAGTGATAGGTGGATTGGTAAAGTGGCTAGGGTGGCTGGTCCTCCCCCTGCTATTGTCCCATCTAATTGACTAAAAGAGATTGGATGTTTTAGCCTCCTCACTGGGATGCTCAATCTCTCCACCAGCGTTGGGCTGATAAGGCAGCGGATGCACCCAGAGTCTATCAGAGCTTTTATTTTGGCTGCTTCAGGCATAGGGGAAGCTAATATAGTCACTGTCTTAAGTATGCGTGGAAGGGGTCCACTTACCAATGGTTCTCCCTCTGAGCTGTCTTCCGAGTTGTCCACCGTCCCTGCGGTGCAGGCCGGAGTCCAGTCCCAGTTCCTGGCAGGAATTGTGGACTCTACAGCCTCTGTCCCCTTCATGGAAGATTCTTTTGTGTTGCCTTGGGGCTTCCCCAGCTTCTTGGAGGATGATGCCTCTGGTTTTTGTGGGGGGGCTTTTGAACGACATTCTGCAGCACGGTGGCCCTCTCTCCCGCAGTTGAAGCAACTTGTTGATTTTTTGGCTGTGGCTGGTGGGTTTTCCCCCTCGCGTGTTTGCTCGGGTGGCAGGCGGCCCCATGGTTTTCCTCTGCGGTGTCTCTTCAGTAGGTCTATTTCCACTTCCTCCGCCAGGATGTACCAGTCGTCGAGGTGGGGTGGGTCTCCTCGAGGCAGGCAAGCATCATACAGGTCGTAGTTCAGACCGTCTTTGAAATGGCTAAGGAGGATGCCTTCTGGCCAGTTCAGCTTGCTGGCAATGGCTCGGAATTCTTGGGTATAATCAGCCACTGCTCGCCTGCCCTGCCTCACTGTTTTGATTCTCTCCCGGGCCTTACGGTCAGCCAAAGGATCCTCGAACCGTCGCCTCAAAGATGACATGAATCGGTTGAAGTCGTTGAGTTCTGGGGCGTTGGAGTCATGCAAGTTCACCACCCAGTCTGCAGCCATCCCGTCCAGGGCAGATTGCACAATTCGGATGCGTGTTTTGTCACTGGGGATGTCCCGTCCATACTCTTCCATGTAGCTGAGGACTTGGGTTAGGAAAAATCCCAGTCGTGATGGCTCCCCCTTGAATTTGACTTCCAGGGGCGGGAGTCTTTGGCTGGAGCGTTGTCTGCGCCGTGGCCGGTATCGCTCCTCATCCTGGTCCCCATCTGTGGTTCTGGGGGGGGGTGGGTACTTCTGAGGCAGCAATTCCTGTTCCATTGGATGGCCCCGGGGTTTCAGGTGTTGGATCCCCTCCGTTACCTTTCCAGTTGCGTCCCCCAGGCGCTGCCTCGGTTGCGATTTTCAGCTCTCTCCTCCCTCAGTGAACTCAGGGTTGCTTTCATCAGATCAATGGCCTTTTCCAGGATCCGCTCCTCCTCGCTGGCGTGCAGGGAACTCTCCATCTCTTGCCTCCATTCCGGTTGGTGGTTACTACGCCTCAGGGTCTTTTCTCCCGAAGCCTTTTCCCACTCACTTTTCCTTCCAACGCCCATCGACCACCGGGGTTTTCGGTCGTACTGCTCCACCGCTTCTTCCCCGGGGGAATATGCTGCTTCAGTTTCCCATTGTCTCTGGGATTCCATTTGGGGGGAAGACTCCCCCTCCATGGGGCTTCCCTCCTCTCTTGCTTCGTCGCCAGACATTTGTATTTGTTGCAAAGTCCCCCGGCAAGGTTTTTCCCTTCCAGGTTGACTCTTAAAGCAGATTCCGTCTACTGTCAGGACCCACCTCAATCCACATCTTAGGAAATAAGAACTCTTGGATGCAAGTTTAGTCCAAAAGGAAAATGTTTACTAGGAAGGAATCGATTGTGGGAATACAAGACGGAATCTGAGAAAAGTTACATTTCAATCCTATATAAACCATTCCCATTCCAGTCCCTCCCCTCATCCATTTGGTCAGGCTGTTGTCAGTTGCTAGGTGTCAGGTCCTTTCATGGGAAAGGGAACTCTCCTTGGTTTTATGGTTATTGCTTCCCTTTTTCAGTTGTAAATGAAGACACAAACCAGATCTGTCTGTCCCCCTCCCTTCCCCCGTTAAAACATCCCCTGTTGTTTGAAAATCGCTTTAGTAACCATCCTCTCCCCCCCCCTCGGAGAGATGGCAGAATCCCCAGTAATAGCACGTTGTTCTACCTATACAATTATGAAATGTGATATAAATGGATTCTGACAGTGTTTATGTATCTATTAGGCTTATTTTAGACATTATAATTTGTGCACTGACATAATGGAAATTTGGTTTATAGATCCCACTTTTGATGTTAAAAGACATTTGATTATTCTATTTAAGAATTAAGAATTAGCTAAAATTTAAAACAGAATCTGGTTGTCTATAGTTGTAGATTGACAAACATAGGCTGTGGTCCTGTCAGTAATGTGTGATGTATTAGGATGTGAAACAGGCAATGTTTATTAAGTAGAACGTAGCTACTCAGCCACTGTGTACATGTTAGATGCTATAGTTTTTGCTGTAGTGAAATAAGGGAAATTTGGGTTGTGAATATTATTTGGGATGTTAAAGGCTAAATTTGAATAATATAATAAAAATTAAAATTAGGTAAACTTTAATAGATATATTAAAGGACATAGATCCCCTTCATGGATTACTGCCTTGTCGTGGCGAAGGGGCTTGCGTAATTCAATGAAGCTATGAGCTATGCCGTGCAGGGCCACCCAAGACGGACAGGTCATAGCTGAGAATTCTGACAAAACGTGATCCAGTGGAGAAGGAAATGGCAACCCACTCCAGTATCTTTGCCATGAAAACCCTATGGACAGTACCAAAAGGCAAAACGATATGACGCTGGAAGATGAGCCCCTCAGGTCGGAAGGCGTCCAATATGCTACTGGGGAAGAGCAGAGGGCTAGTACTAGTAGCGCCAGAAAGAATGAAGCGACTGGGCCAAAGCCGAAAGGACGCTCAGCTGTGGATGTGTCTGGTGGTGAAAGGAAAGTCCGATGCTGTAAAGATTTTTTCTCCATAGGAACCAGGAATGTAAGATCCATGAATCAAGGAAAGCTGGACGTGGTCAAACAAGAGATGACAAGACTGAACATCGACATCTTAGGTATCAGCGAACTAAAATGGACAGGAATGGGTGAATTTAATTCAGATGACCATCAGGTATACTACTGCGGGCAAGAATCCCTCAGAAGAAATGGAGTAGCCTTCATAGTCAATAAAAGAGTAGGAAAATCAATACTGGGATACAATCCTCAAAATGACAGAATGATCTCAGTTCGAATCCAAGGGAAACCATTCAATATCACAGTAGTCCAAGTCTATGCCCCAACCACCAGTGCTGAAGAGGATGAAATTGACCGGTTCTATGAAGCCCTACAGCACCTTATAGAAGTAACACCAAAAAATGATGTCCTTATCATCATGGGGGATTGGAATGCTAAAGTAGGAAGCCAAAAGATAACCGGAATAACAGGCAAGTTTGGCCTTGGAGTACAAAATGAAGCAGGGCACAGGCTGATAGAATTTTGTCAAGAGGATACGATGGTCATAGCAAACACTCTTTTCCAACAACCCAAGAGACGGCTCTACACATGGACATCACCAGACGGTCAACACAGAAATGCTCTGCAGCCAAAGATGGAGAAGCTCTATACAGTCGGTAAAAACAAGACCAGGAGCTGACTGTGGCTCAGACCATGAGCTTCTCCTTGCAAAGTTTAGGCTTAAACTGAAGAAAGTAGGGAAAAGCACTAGGCCACTCAGGTATGAATTAAATCATATCCCTGTTGAATATACAGTAGAGGTGACAAATAGATTTAAGGAATTAGATCTGATAGACAGAGTGCCTGAAGAACTATGGACAGAGGTTCGCGACATTGTACAACAGGTAGCAACCAAAACCATCCCAAAGAAAAAGAAATGCAAGAAAGCAAAATGGCTGTCTGAGGAAGCTTTGCAAATAGCTGAGGAAAGGAGGAAAGCGAAAGGCAAGGGAGAAAAACATAGATATGCCCAATTGAATGCAGAATTCCAGAGAATAGCTAGAAGAGATAAGAATGCCTTCTTAAATGAACAGTGCAAAGAAATAGAAGAAAACAATAGAATAGGGAGGACCAGAGATCTTTTCAAGAAAATTGGAGAAATGAAGGGAACATTCCATGCAAAAATGGGCATGATAAAGGACCAAAATGGCAGGGACCTAACAGAGGCAGAAGAGATTAAGAAGAGGTGGCAAAATTACACAGAAGAACTATACAAGAATGAGCTTAACGTCCCAGATAATCACAATGAGGTGGTCACTGACCTCGAGCCAGACATCCTAGAATGTGAAGTGAAGTGGGCCTTAGAAAAGCTGAGCAACAACAAAGCTAGTGGAGGTGACAGTATTCCAGCTGAGCTATTCAAAATCTTAAAAGACAGTGCAGTAAAAGTGCTACACTCAATTTACCAGCAAATTTGGAAAACTCAACAGTGGCCACAGGATTGGAAAAGATCAGTTTACATTCCAATTCCAAAGAAAGGCAGTGCCAAAGAATGTTCAAACTATCGCACCATTGCACTCATTTCTCATGCTAGTAAAGTCATGCTTAAAATTCTACAAGCTAGACTCCAGCAGTATGTGGATCGAGAACTACCAGAAGTACAGGCAGGATTTCGAAGAGGCAGAGGAACTAGAGATCAAATTGCCAACATACGCTGGATCATGGAGAAAGCTAGGGAGTTCCAGAAAAACATCTACTTCTGCTTCATTGACTATGCTAAAGCCTTTGATTGTGTGGATCATAACAAACTGTGGCAAATTCTTAAAGAGATGGGAGTACCAGACCATCTTATTTGTCTCTTGAGAAACCTATATGCGGGTCAAGAAGCAACAGTGAGAACTGGACACGGAACCACTGATTGGTTCAAAATTGGGAAAGGAGTCCGGCAAGGCTGTATACTGTTGCCCTGCCTATTTAACTTATATGCAGAGCACATCATGAGAAAGGCAGGGCTAGATGAATCAAAAGTTGGAATTAAGATTGCTGGAAGAAATATCAACAACTTAAGATACGCAGATGATACCACTCTAATGGCAGAAAGTGAAGAAGAACTAAAGAGTCTCTTGTTGCGGGTGAAGAAGGAGAGTGCAAAACTTGGGTTGAAACTTAACATTAAGAAAACCAAGATCATGGCATCTGGCCCTCTCAATTCCTGGCAAATAGATGGGGAAGAAATGGAGGTAGTGACAGATTTTGTTTTCCTAGGCTCCAAGGTCACTGCAGATGGGGACTGTAGCCAAGAAATTAAAAGACGCTTGCTCCTGGGAAGGAAAGCCATGGCAAATCTAGACAGCACACTAAAAAGCAGAGACATCACCCTGTCAACAAAAGTGCCTATAGTCAAGGCTATGGTCTTCCCAGTTGCAATGTATGGCAGTGAAAGTTGGACCATAAGAAAGGCTGAGCGCAAAAGAATTGAGGCCTTTGAACTATGGTGCTGGAGAAGACTCCTGCGAGTCCCTTGGACTGCAAGGCGATCAAACTGATCAGTCCTAGAGGAGATCAATCCTGACTGCTCTTTAGAAGGCCAGATCCTGAAGCTAAAACTCAAATACTTTGGCCACCTAATGAGAAGGAAGGACTCACTGGAGAAGAGCCTAATGCTGGGAAATATCGAGGGCAATAGAAGAAGGGGACGACAGAGAATGAGGTGGCTGGATGGAGTCACTGAAGCAGTAGGCGTGAGCTTAAATGGACTCCAGAAGATGGTAGAAGACAGGAAGGCCTGGAGGAATGTTGTCCATAGGGTCGCGATGAGTCGGACACGACTTCGCAGCTAACAACAACAAAGGACATAGATATATTTCAATGGACATAGATATAGGACATAGATATATTTCAATGAAATTGAATTGACAAATTTTTCAACTGACTATGCTATTTCTAGAAATTTATTAGTTTAAACTGGTGGTATGAAGTGTTAAGGGAAATTGAGAACGATGTTTTGATAATGTAACCTGAATTATGTACTGAAAATTCTGTTACTGAATCTCTGATTACCCAGTCATCATGATGCTTTCTAAATATGTAGATTTTAACTGAGAAACCAATAAAACTTGTTTTTTTTTAAAAAAAGATGACAGGCAAACTATGTTCAATAAGCCGTGGAACTGATTTCTTCCAGAAAACCATTCCATCCATACTCAAAAGCAGTTCAAATAATATAGGATTGTGGGAACTGGCTCAGAGATTTACAAAAAATAAAAAGCTTCTTGCCACCTCTCTCTGCCTGGAGAGCTGCTATTTAGGCTGGGAGAGTTGACAAACAAAGAGGGTTGGTGTTCTGGTAGATGGCTGATCCCTAAGGTCTAGCCATCAAGCAATTCAGGGTTATGATCTGAAGACACACAAACCTAAACTTTATTAGGACCTATCAAAGAACTTTGGAATAATATTTGACTTAAGAATTGATAGGAATCTCAGTACAATAAAGTGTTTTGTACTGCAGGAAGGTCACATCTGAACATTATGCTAATCCAAGGCATTTTGTTGGTTGAGATGGGCAATAGTATGGCATACAAAGACCACTTTTAAAAAGTGTTGTCATAAAGGAATAGTTATGATTTTTCCCCGCATTAAGTAAATATGTGAAGCAGGTCACAGGCCATCATTCTTGTGCAATAGGCACAATGGCCACAGTAAGCTAGTTAACATCCAGTTGATAACCGCTGGAAAGTATTCTCCCTGCATGCAGATGTGTGCACAGAATCTTCTGTTCACAATTCCTTTAATCCCTTTCTTTAATCATACATCTGTAACTCAAGATAACATAACATGCATCTAATAATGAAAAGTGATACCATCATAAATTGGTTCTTCCCTAAACTACTGTGATACTCCGTAATCTGGTTGACACATAACAATAAACTATTATGTGGTTGGTTGGTTTTGGCCTAGCATAATGAAAAAAACCCATCCCAAATAAGAAAGATTAGGTGACAATTTGGCTCAGTCTCTGGAAGTTGTGAGCCTGCAAAGCTTCAAGTATTCTCTGGTAAATAAATATGAAGCATTGGTAGTAAGGCACATTCCTTAATATAAGGATTGTATCATAAGACTTCTGTTTTGTAGAAAGCCATAAAGCTTGCAGAATACTTGCAATCACACACATGTACACAGCCACATCCTCTCTGAGAAACACATTCTCAGGGATACCAGAAAAACAACAACCGCACCTTGATTTCTTGCTTGCTATTTCAGTAAAAGATGTTTCTTACGTAGCTCAAGTTATTTGCTTTAGTACAATTACAGTATAATTTAATTACAACTAGAGGTACAATTTGACTCTGCAGCTTCAAGATATACTTTAATAAATCAACTAGCTGATTTATCTCTTAACTTTTTTTAGCTTCTAGGATTTGAGGTTGGACTATATAGGAAATATTCCACAAAAATGTATCAACATGCACATAGACCTTTTATAATATGGGAAATTTGATTTTGGTTAGGATTAAGATACAAATGCAGACCCTGGGTGTTATTTTTCTTTTTCTCTATCAGTTGCTCTGTAATTTCCTCCATGAATTGCTTCATATGCCTCTCAGCAATTGTGTAATATAGTTGCGCTGAATTTCCACTAAAAGTTAGGCATCTGTGAATAAATAGATAATTCCAATAAATACAAGAAAAATGCATTTAAATCCTAAAAGCAAATACAGGTAGTCCTTGACTTACGACCGCAATTGAGCCCAAAATTTCTGTTGCTAAGTGAGACATTTTTCAGTGAGTTTTGCCCCATTTTACGACCTTTCTTGCCACAGTTGTTAAGTGAATCACTGCCGTTGTTAAGTTAGTAACACAGTTGTTAAGTGAATCTGGCTTCCCCATTGACTTTGCTGGTCAGAAGGTTGACTCCAGGACATGGCAACTGTCATAAATACGATACAGTTGCTGAGCGTTTAAATTTTGATCTTGTGACCATTGGGATGCTGCAATGGTCATAAGACACTTTTTTCAGTGCAGTTGTCCCTTTGAACAGTCATTAAATGAACGGTTGTAAGTTGAGGACTACCTGTAGATACAGATACTTCTCTACATCAGTAAAAACATATCGTGTTTTCTCTTTCTGTCAAGGAGCACACCTATTAATTCAAGCTCTCTGCTTCTAGCATGATGTTTGAAGCATTAGGAAAAAGCACTAGTCTTCACTGAACAAAGTGAAGAGGCTGTACCTGCATATAGGTAGTCTTTGACTTACAACCATTTGTTTAGGCAACTGTCCAGTGGTGGAATTCAAATACCTGAACAACCAGTTCTCTTATTCGATGCAGGCCTGGGCCTCTGAGGCCTAGAACGGACTTCCAGAAGTGGTATCCACACACTTCCGGCGGGCTGTTCTAGGCCTGGGAGGCCTTCTCCAGGCCTCTGAGGCTTAGAATGGACTTCCGGAAGTGGCATCCACACACTTCCAGTGGGCTGTTCTAGGCCTGGGAAGCCTCCTCCAGGCCTCCAAGGCCTAGACTGAACTTTTGGAAGCCAGCTGGTTCTCCGAATGCAGCAAAATTTAGCTACCGGTTCTGCCAAACTGGTGCAAACTGGCTGAATCCCACCACTGCAACTGTCTGAAGTTACAATGGCACTGAAAAAAGTGACTTATAATCACTCTTCACACATACAATTCTCACAGCATTCCCATGGTCACACGATCAAAATTCTGCTGCTGGGCAACAGCATCCCAGGTTCATGTGATCACTGCTTGTGACCTTCCCAGCCAGCTTCCCACAAAGTCAATAGGGAAAGCCAGATTTGCTCAACAGTGGCATGACTCACTTAACCAATGATTTGCTTAACAACTATTGCAAAAGAGATAGTAAAATCTGGGGTGACTCACCTCACAACACACCATTGCTTAGCCATGGAAACCGTGGCCCCAGTTGCGGTTATAAGTCGAGGACTGCCTATACTTATACAGAGACAACCAGAAGCAGCTTTTGAGGCAGCTGCCTCTGCCTTGTAAAGGACGCAGCTGATTAAACAATGCAAAAGGAGTCAAAGGTTTGCTCAATGCATTGCATTGCATGGCAGCTCTTCTGACCCTCCTTTAAGGAAAACGCAACCTATTTTCTCCAGTATCAGCGTTCAGTTTCTTCCACTGTAGGCTTCCCTCTCTGGTAGTACATAATATTAGGCTGGAATAGAGCTGCAAATATTTCATTTGCATTCATAAAACCGATACTGGGATTGTAAAACTGATCCCACATGAGTATACCGATGCCTTCTAATTATTCTTCTGACAGCTTTCATGCATCCATCTTAAATCCCTCCTTCAAATGTCCTATGGCATCTCTCCATAGAAAAGAGGCCAAAGAAGACTAGACTTTAGTTTCCTTCAGAAAAGCAAAAATGTGAAGCTTCTTATTGTTCTGTATTACGATACTGTTACATGTCAATTCCATAGCTAAAGAAATAGACAACTGTGCTCCAAATCTACCAGAATATCTCCTTTGCAAGGAATCCCTTCCAAACAGGAGCCTTCTGCCTTCAGCATCAAAAACTAAATACGCTATGCTTGCTGCCTCGGCTTTAATAAGGCAGGAAAAATCATAATGCTGTGATACAATTTGCATGAAGCCAAAATTAGAGAGAAACTTACAATATTCTTATTCATATGTTGGGGTCAGTATATGATATGGTTGTTCAAAAACTGTTAGGATCTCCACCAGATCTCTGGGGGTTTGAGGCAACGCAATGGAGAGTTTTCCAGTTCACAGTTGGCTTCTAAGTGTGCATAGGACACATGGTGAGGCATTGTGTGCTCTTTGTTTCAAAACATGAGCCCAAGACACCCACAGCCTAAGTGCAAAAGTGGAAGGTGTTAGAGAGGTCGTGTGCTTCTACGTTTCCAATAGCCCTGCAGACCACAGCTTTAGTGATGGTTCAGTTTTTTTAGCTTTAGCCCAAGACTGAGTCTGAACTGTCATTTCTTTTATTTCTGAGTAATTGTATGTACAGCAATTTCTTTTTTAAAAAGAAGCAATTATCTTGCAAATCTTGGAGGTGGGGGGGGAGGGGGAAATAGATTTAAGAACACTCCAAGCCCATTGTCTCTTTAGTCCTTTGCATGTCTTTTAATTGATTATACATTTCTTCATTCATCAAAAGGCCCATGCTGGTCAATTTCATCATCCTATCATCATTTTTATAATGCTAATAAATCTTCCTGGTTTATTTTTCCCTAGTGGTATAAGCAGCATGCATTTTCCTGTAGCTGCAGAAAATGACGGTAAAATTACTTTTATACATTGTGTTCAGCAGCCCCTTGGAAGTGATGATTGCTCTAAGTCATATTATAAAAAAGTATTTTTTTTTAAAAAAAGAATGAAAATAGACTTAGAAGAATGAGTTGTAAAATGCACTATTTGCTCCTTAAATGATATAGCTCTTGTGCTGGTAGGATGTAATATCTGTGTGGATCCATTCTGTGGATACCTAAGGAATCTCTGACATTTTGCATGAAACTGCTTTGAAATTTGTCACAGTTGTAGAGCACATCAAGAAGATCAAGGGTGTCAAATTACATGTTATTTCAAAATCTAGCATTTTTTTAAAATAAAAAACACAGTAGAATCTAGTGGTTTGTAATGATGCTTTGCTCCTTTAATTGCTCTCTTCTTTCATTGTGGAATGAACAATGTGAAAAAGGACTAATAAGATGCCTTTTAGCCAAATATTCTAGCTAATTCAAAATGAAATTCTCCCTTATGTGACAAGATGGACCTTTTTCACTGCAAATAGAGCTACTTTATCTGCTATTTCTGGGAGATGGAGATGGTGGGCTGGCTAATGCAAGACCCAAGATGGTAAGAGTGATTCAGGGCCTGCTTTCACCTTCTTTACATAATATTTGATCCAATTTTGATACTGCAGTCAACGAGGAACTTTGCTATTATCTCCTTCCACTATGAACATTTAGCTTCTTACATATTGACATCCATGAAATATCTCTTCAGCATTGTTGCTTGGCCAGAAAATTGGACAAGATGGATTCTCCTCATCACATTGGTAGTGTCAAACCTCTGGAACTTGAATACTGTAAAGTCTGTACAGGTAGTCCTTGACTTACAACAATTCATTAGTGACCATTCAAAGTTATGACAACACTGGAAAAGTGACTTATGACTGGTTTTCACACTTAAGACTGTTGCATCATCCGCATGTCATGTGATGAAAATTGGAATCTGACTCACATTTATGATGGTTTTTTGCAAACATCTTATAAGAGTGGAAGAGTGAGGAAGATTCTCAGGGATGACACACACCCTGGAAGGTATCTCTTTACTCTCCTACCATCCGGTAGGAGATATAGGAGTATAGCCAGCTGTACCAACAGGCTGAAAAAGAGCTTTTATCCGTGGGCTGTTAGGCTTTTAAATGGCACATAATCTCTGTGAACTTATGCAGAATTGACTTGGGAGGCCGGTGTGTGGTGTAGTCGGTTCACATGGTGTGGTAGGATGGAGGGTTTGTTGTCACTGTGTGTTGGGAGGAGAGAGCACGGGGGGGAGGCTCAGCTAATCTCAATGTACACATGTTGTACTTTGACAATAAAGGTTGTTATTATTATTATTATTATTATTATTATTATTATTATTATTATTATTATTATTATTATTATTATCAAAGTCAATGGGAAAGCCAAACTCACTTAAAAACCATGTTACTAACATAACAACTGCAGTGATTAACGTACTGTAGCAAGAGAGGTCGTAAAATGGGGCAAAACTCAACTGTCTTGCTTAGCAACAGAAATTTTGGGCTCAGTTATGATTTTAAGTTGAGGACTACTTGTACTACATTTTTTACTCTATACGTTACACGTTTACTTGATTTAGAACTTAACTGTTGCATTCAAAACGGTCCCAGAACCTGCTTTTTAAGAAACATTTCTCTGTAGGGTATTTAGAAAATTACTTTCCTCTTCTTTAGATTTCATAAGCCCTGAGGACATACATGTCATTCAGTGGAATCTAACAGTTGGAGTTTAAATATGCTTTGGTGACAGCTGACTTTGTACAGTCAGAAAAAAAAGGAAACAAAACAAAACAAAAAGATGTGGTGCTAACAATTCAAGCAGATGGACAGGAACGTGAGAAATGTGAAAGGTCAGGATGAAATGGCTCAGAGATTTCCTGTGGCTGCTTTGCAATATGGATTGTAACCGATTACTTTTAATTAAGCAATGAGCATTTCTTCAATGACAAAATTAAAATTTTAAATTTCAGGCTGTTTTGGATTTAGTTAACATGAAGGCTAGCATGATGGTAGTACTCAACATTCTTTTCAATTGACTTTTACATTCATTTCAGTGGAGGTATCGGAAAATAGAATATTTTGATTGTCATTGTGTAACTCACAACGAAATTAAGTGTGCCTCGATTGCCCACTTTAAATGGTTATCCACATATTATGCATAATGCTAGCAAAACAATGCTGCAATAGCTAGCTGAAACAAAAATATTGATACTCAGCCAGATCAATTATTAAAAGATGCCCAAGTTATAGTTATTATGAATTAATGCAACAACAATAATGTATTTAAACTGGGGTCAGTTATACTTTTATTTTTTTCCATTTTCAGTCGAGTGGGGCTTTCAGGTAACTAAGTCCTCCATATACTTGTATAAATTTATTGTAGTAATCTGAGGTCTTAAAAATATTCAACATATTCTAAAATGTGCTCTAAATTTCCAGATTAAGGCAGAATTTCACAGCAAAGGCCTCCTACAAATACAAAGTCTTCTCCTGTCCCCTCTGCTTAGTTTTGTTTAGCATCAAATCTTCCAAGTGCTTTTTGTATTTAAGGGGGGGGGGATTGGCCAAGACAATTTTGTTGCAGAAGAAAACAGTAAATGGGCCAAGAACTGAGTCCCATCTTCCAGAAGAGAAGGATGGGGATAATGAGGTGCACATGGAGCATGGATGCAAGATGTCTGCGTCCCACATGTCCTCATCCAGATGTTTTGACTTTACTGACAAAACAATTCCATAGAAACTGTACATGATTCCTAGAGACTGGAAAGATGATAGAAGAGCAGTGAAGTCAGAAAGGCTATTTGCTTCTTAAGAACTTAAAATATTAATGCAAACAGGAAACTCAGAATGCCTTGGTGTGGAATAGGAGAATCCATGCCCAAATGTAGGAGGGGAAGGTGAATTTATACTGAAGTCATTGAGTTTTACAGACAGACTAAGATTTGTCATCCTTTACTTTTACAGCCACACATAAATTTGCAGGCTTTTGCGTTCTTCTATATCTATGAAAGGATAAAAGTTCACAAAGGTAAACTTTATAGATTATCATTTTCCAAGACTGCTAGCAGTAACTCATTGTGCAGTTTCTTTCAGAAAGATTTACCACATTTTTTCAGAATACAGATAAAGGTGGGAGTCCAATACAATTTTCCCATAGGAACAGGTGCATGATTTTGGTGGGTTCATTACTGAGTACAAATAGTCCTTAACTTATGTCCACAATTGAGTCCAGAATTTCTGTTGCTAAGTGAGACAGTTATTAAGTGAGTTTTGTCCATTTTATGACCTTTCTCAGCACGGTTGTTAAGTGAATCCCTGCAGTTGTTAAGCTAGTAACATGGTTGTTAAGTGAATCTGGCTTCCCCATTGACTTTGCTTGTCACAAAAGGTGATCACATGACCCCGGGATACTGCAACCATCATAAGTCAGTTTCTAAGCATCTGACTTTTGATCATGTGACCATGGGGATGCTGCAATGATCGTAAGTGTGAAAAACGGTCATAAGTCACTTTTTTCAAGTGCTGTAACCGTTGTAAAGGGACGTGGTGACTCAGTGGGTTAGGACGCTGAGCCTGTCGATCAGAAGGTCGTCGGTTTGGCGGGTCAAATCCCAAGTGCCGTGTAACAGAGTGAGTGCCTGTTACTCGTCCCAGCTTCTGCGAACCTAGCAGTTCGAAAGCAGGTAAAAATGCAAGTAGAAAAATAGGGACCACTACGGTGGGAAGGTAACAGCATTCCGTGTGCCTTTGGCGTCTAGTCATGCCGGCCACATGACCACGGAGACGTCCTCGGACAAGCGCTGGCTCTTCGGCTTTGAAATGGAGATGAGCACCGGCCCCTAGAGTCGGAAACGACTAGCACGCATGTGCAGGGGAACCTTTACCTTTACTTTAACTGTTGTAACCTTGAACCGTCACTAAATTAACTGTTGTAAGTTGAGGACTATCTGTAGATACGTTAGAATTGGATTGTAAACCTTTCAGAACACTTGAATATCTGCAGCAGTGATGGGATTCAAACATGCGAACAACCAGTTCTCTGTGTGGATCCTGCTTCCAGAAGTCCATTCTGGGCCTGGGCAACAAAAAATTAGCTACCGTTTCTGCCGAAGTGGTGTGAACTGGCTGAATCCCACCACGGATTTGCAGTAAGTCATGAAAAACAGTTATACTTGTAGTTGTACTGTATGGATGGATAGTGCTTATGTTGCTACTAGTAGCAAGTAGAAAGGAAGAGAAACAAAGCTCAAAACAACCCTGCTGTGATTAAGGTAGGTATAAAGTGAAGTAGAAAAGAGCTTCGACAGGTTTTCAGAATTCTGTCGCGATCCCCAAACCACATTAAAATATATTCCAAGACTGTTATAATCTCCCGTTTTTTTTAACATTGCTATCTTGAAGCACTGACAAACTAGAACGAAACTGATGTACATGAGTCCCCCCCCCAAATACGTTAATTAAAATATTCATGATTGGAATTGCATTTTTGAACACTTCTTAATCAACAAGAAGCCAACACTCCCACTAAGATTGGTAGGGGAAACTACTATATATACTTCCCCCCCAACTCCACCCTCTGTTGAACCAATGATACTTAGCCTAATAATAAAGCATCTGCAAGAAAACAATAAAACTCAGAGATTGCCAAAAAACCCAGTGAAACATTGTTTTAATCGAATTATTTGTTGCTCATTTTATACCTCAGGGAGTATGGGGTGTAAAAAATAAAGCAGATGTTTAATTAAATTGTGTTAAACATGTATGCATAAACTCCACTTCAGATTAACAGAGGTTCTGTTGTAATGGCCATCTGTTTTCTCAATTAGTTTGTTGAGTCATAAGTCAAATTTTGTTATATGGTTGCCCACTGAAAAGGTCTTTTTATGATTAAAATGGAATGCTTCCCTTTTGTGACCCTGTAATCCCTTGTATCAGGGTGGAGTTGAGGCAACTGAATGGAGCTGAGCGTTTACTGGCTGGATGCCCTTCCTGACACTTACGCGGTGTTCGCAGCAGATATTTTTTCTTTGTGCCATGATAGAAAAACATCTGTCACTGCCTAGGATTGAACTTTTAGCCTCCTGAGTGTGAGGCGAGCGTCTGCATCTCTAGGCCACCGGGCCACTCCCATGATTAAAATGGAATAATGAACAGATAAATAAAATTGCTGTGATTGAAACATGGCTTTGGAAAAATGGACATATTTGCTCATAAACAATATGGTTATTGATCTTTTTTTAAATTGCAGCATATTTTTATAGATCTTTTGAAACTTTGGAACATTGGACTTCTCTAAAAACGTGCTCCAGGTTTTGCTGTCTACTCTGCCTGAGCCAGTCTGCTGTGCATAAGCCTGAAAATTAAAAAAATAATATTGAAACCCCACCTCCACTGCCACTAAATACTTCATGACCATGTGTGAGATCTTGATTCCATGATTTGCAAATTCCTGTTGCAATCTAATATATGCAAAACATGAGCAATTCCAGGTACTGTCAGTAGAGACACAAGGAACACTGAATTCAATTCCTCTATTAAGATAGTTCTGTTCTTTCTAAGTGCTAAATTGGGTATAAGTCTCTGTCTCACACAACAGAAAACATGACAACTCCAGCCAGGATTTATTGTAAATTATTTTTGCCAGATGGTGGGGGAAGGGAGAAGAAGAAACCACAACTCATACTTCCCGGAAAAAAAATCACACATTTTTATTGCAGTAATATGTCTACTTCATCTTAAATGTGTGGGACTGAGTTTAGTTATTTTGTGGTGATGGAAAAAGCAATCTGCACATGCTTGAAAACACTATTGTTTTTATTATAACTCTCATATATCCAGCAGAGCTGAGACTAGGCTTTGAAAAGACTTTGGGGGCTGATCCTTGGGGAATTAACAGCAAGTGAAGCATCAGAGGCTGCACAGAAGTTTTTCATTCCATTTCAGCTGCAGAACAGAAAGCAAAGGCTGTGAAAAATGCCTGAGAGGCATATTTCAGCTTCTGTGCTCTGAGAGAAGAAGAAGAAGCCAATTTGCTTCTTTAAAAAAAAACAGGTAATCATAGAATAACAGAGTTGGAAGGTACCTTGGAGGCCATCTAGTCCAACCCCCTGCATACCCAATTCCTGCAACTGTTCTTCATATATGCACTCCTCCAGTCATGTACATAAACACATGGCCCAAAGACACAAGGAAGGGTCTTGAAAGTGGTGGCACCAGTTTTCTGAGAAAACCTTTCCAAGAAAAGTCTTCGTCATATAGTTCTATATGCTTTATTTTGTTATGTATTATGTTCATATTTATTTTTTCTAAAGGTGGGGGTTGAGTTAAAGGGGAATCATCTATCCTGTGTTCTTTGAAGGAACTGGGTGGTAAAATCTAATTATTTAAAAGGAATATTTTATTAGCACATTGCTTACTGCGGTGGTTGACAAACTATTCTTCTGGATCTGGTAGTTAAGCAGGTTGGGTGATCACCTATGTGGAATGATATTGCCAAATTGACAAACAGTAGAAATGAAGAATGTTTACCAACAATTTTTGGTCACATTTCTTCCTAGTAATGAATGTAGCATCCACTGACGACAAGCTCATCTCAAACCTTCAAGCCCTGATTTTTATTGCAGGCTGATTATTCTTCAGTATTGTGTGAAAGGAAATTAGCAAACAAATTCAAAAGAAAACTTTTTTTTAAAAAAGGCATGACTAATAATAATTCCAGTTTAATTTGGGGACAAAGCTATATATTCACGTGTCTACAGTTCTAACATTTCTCAGCAGTATTTCAATTGGATTTGTTTCTTCCAACAACCAGACATTTAGAACTGATATTAGTTGTCTGGAAACCTTTATCAGACCCTCAATGAAGGTTGTTTACATTTACTACTGTACATCAGGTTGGTCTGTCTTACTTTTGCACATTTTTTTCCCTCTTTCTGTTCAGTTGTGTCTGATTCTCGGAGATTCCCTGGACAAGCCCTTGCAGGGTTTTTTGGCAAGGTTTTTGCAAAGTGGTTTGCCATGACCTCCTTCCTAGGGTTGGGAGAAAGTTATTGGCCCAAGGTCCGTTAGCTGGCTTTGTGCCTAAGGCGGGACTAGAACTCAGGGTTTCCCTGTTTCTAGCCTGATGTCTTAATCACTGCAACAAACTGGCTCTCCAGCACATTATAAACTATCTAATAATAGTTCAATAGTTCAATAACAGTTCAATTTCCCCACCCCTAACCCCACCCCCACCAGTTGACCCCACATTGCAAATTTCCCATAACGGAAGAGCAGTTTCCTGTGTTTTGGAAAGCTTTAGAGGACTGGGAAGCTGATTTTGTGAGAGGCTAAACTGGGGTGTATGTGTATCTCAGTAGACATTAATGAAGCTCCTGATTTATAATCTCATGTAGATTTAGGAAAGCACAAGAAAGCAATTAAAGGAGAGCACTCATCAGAAAACTGTTCTTCCCCTACAAAGCAAATCAAAGGATGCTACCATCGCAGGAGGGGGTGCTTTTGTGTTTCACACTACTCAGCATTGCAGTTGGATCGAATTAATGGATTATCCCCCTCTCTTGCGGAGGAAAATGTTCTTTTATTCTAAAGCAGCCTGGAAATTTTAAAAGCTGTAACAAAGACAAGAGCAGTGATCAGTGCTGTATTTGCCTTCTGCTCTCAACACTCAAAGAATTCCTATGGTTGGCCAATCACAACCATGGTTTAATCGAACTACATATGAGTTCTCAGCTTGCGTGGTGGCTTGACATCAGCATTAATCTAGATTCAGAATGCATCTAATGCCAATAAAATTGCTGAATGCCAAAAGGGAAAAAAAAGAACAAAAAGGAGACCCATACTAGATCTGGAGGTTTTTGTTAAAATGTCAAAACTTGTGACATCATGACACAAGCTTCATTCCTTATGCATGTTCATGGGTTAGTGTACTTCATATACAAAAGGGGAAGAGCTTGCATTGTGATGTGTGTTATCAGTTTCCCCTTCCCTGAATGGCCTGGTCTGAGTAGGGCATATCATTTACAAGTGCTACCTTCCAAAGAGGACTCGGCATGGTGATATATGAAAGAGCATTCTTAAGGAAGGTCTTGCAGAAGATGAGGTTAATTTGCGTGCCAGAAATAGCTACGTATTTTCTGGTGTATAAGATGACTTTTTAACCCATGAAAATCTTCTCAAAAGTCAGGGGTCGTCTTATACGCTGGGTGCTGAAACTTTAGGGACAGGGCTGGCTGGAAAACCTGGAGCGGATCTCCCATTTGGCCTGCGCAGGGAAAGTGGGACCAATTGGAGAAGAAGCTGCAGTCTGTGATTTTTTACAGGCTGGGGTCTGGGCGTCTTTCCTTCTAAAGTTGAAGAGCAGCTGCAGTCTATCCCAACTTGAAAGGTAGGTGGGGAATGCAGCAGTCAGAGCAGCTGCTTAGCTCTAAGGACACATTTAACTCAGGAACTGGGCGGGCTGGCTGGAAAACCTGGAGCGGATCTCCCATTTGGTCTGCGCAGGGAAAGCTTTAGAGTGAATTAGGAAAAGTTTAATCCACTTGCACTGTTTTATGTTTACATGTTTGATTACAAACAGCCTTATGTTTATAAGTGACAGTTTTCCTACTAAGTACCTGCATGTCATAAGCATTTGAATTAAAATTACCATATTGAAATCAAATCTGATGTTTTTTAATTTTTATTTGGTGTGCGTTGGAGAGGGGTAGTCTTATACGGCGAGTATAGCCCAAACCCTATAATTTAACAGGAAATGTAGGGAGTCGTCTTATACGCCGGAAAATACGGTATGCTGTTCCGATAAAAACACCAGCATGATCTGAAAGCCTTTTTTGCATGATTTTGAAACGCATGAGTTGAATATGGCACAAGCTAATTGATCAGATGATTCACGTGAACTTATGAAACATGCTGGCATTAATACATACCAAAGAGGCTTCCTACTGCTGCACTTTTGTTTGTTTTGGTTTTTCTCTTGAAATTGCAATGAAAATAGTGACTCAACAATCAATAAAGCATTCATTGTTAGCTTCATGTAGCAAAGGTTTCAGCAGATCCAAAAGAAACCCTTTCCCTTTCCTCTCCATTCCTCAACTACCTTTATGAAGTTGTTTTATCTTTTTTAAAAAGTCTGCATAAAAAACCCATATTAAAAATACACACATTCAAACACACATTTTGATACATAATTGTTAGGAAAAATATTAATATTTTTAGTAATAATATTTTAAGATTTATGTACTACTATGTTGGAATCCCTAAATCTGTAGAAATTTCCTTGTGAATTTTGGGGGAGTGTATTAAAAAACACAAGTTATTTGTGAAATTAACTTTTAGCCCAGAAACCTTTGCAGATTCTCTAACTCCTTCTTCTTATAGTCATAATATCAGAATCATGATATCTTCAAATAGATTTAAAAGATTTGTCTTGTCACTCATTTTTCAATCTGATGGTTGAATGTAAGTGCTATTGCCAATGCTTCTATAGTTAGGTCAAATAATATAGGTAATGGGGCAACTCTGCTTGGTACATCTTAAAATTATAATAGAATCTGAATCAGAATTGTTAAATTTTACTGAGTTTTAATTGAGTTTACATTTACATTTGTGTAATATTTGTTTTAAAAAATTGTATTTCCAGAGAATCAGAGGCTTTAAATATATCTAAAGAACACATGGCTAGTGAAGTTTTATTATTCTAATTTGTATATTATTTAATAATTTCTTTATAGTGGTAGATATATCAGGATTTGCAATAAAATCAGATTGATCTATAATGAATCAATTTCATTTATAATCATTTTTAAATACTTAACTAACAATATAATGTAGGGACGTGGTGGCTCAGTGGGTTAGGATGCTGAGCTTGTCGATCAGAAGATCAGCAGTTTGGCAGGTCGAATCCCGAGTGCCGCATAGCAGAGTGAGCGCCTGTTACTCGTCCCAGCTTCTACCAACCTAGCAGTTCGAAAGCACATAAAAATGCAAGTAGAAAAATAGGAACCACTACGGTGGGAAGGTAACAGCGTTCCGTGTGCCTTTGGTGTCTAATCATGCCAGCCACATGACCACGGAGATGTCCTTGGACAAGCGCTGGCTCTTTGGCTTTGAAACGGAGATGAGCATCGGCCCCTAGAGTTGGAAACGACTAGCACGCATGTGCAGGGGAACCTTTACCTTTACTTTAACAATATAGTGTAGATAGTTAAGAAATGGAATGGGCCTATAAGATTTATTTAAATATTAACTGTTGTTGGTGATAGAATATAATTGCTGAAAAAATGTTGGACTTCTTTACTTATACATTTAGTTTTAGTCACCATCTGGCCACTGCCATTTTTAATTTCAGTAATACATTATCACATATTAATCTGGCAAAAATATGAATTGCTGGTTGCATTTTAAATTTTCTATACTGATTTTACCTAAATGAAATCCTGTCAAACATAATGATGTTATGATAAGTTTCTGAAATGCATTATGGCACTTCAACCTTCTCACAACATATAGCCCACCCCCACTTCCAGACATGTCTGAGAGATGGTCTTTCAATCTTTGGCCCCACAGCCTGGAAATTCTAGAAGATGCAGTATGACTATGGCTGAGCAAAACAAATTAAAAAGAAAATTCAGAGTTCAGAAATAAAGCTAAATTTCCTTCAGATCAGACTCAACTTTTGATAACTTCACAAACACATTAGTGTAATTATCTCAGCAGCAATATAAACCAGCTTGTCATTGCCTTCTTCCAGGCTGTTTTTTCAACTTTCCAGACTATCCCACAATCTTGGTATTTCCTAAAAGTTTCCCATCCAACTACTACTTGGGTCCAATCTAGCTTAGCTTTCCAGGATTAACTGAGGCCAGATAGCTGCTGCCACCTAGTTGAGCTAGGGCCAAAACCTGAATGCACAAGTGGAAGAGATGCAAACTTTGAAAAATAACTGTTTTTCATCAGGCCAGTTTGCGTCCAAATTCATAAAATGTACTCTTCCAGCATATCTAACCCAGACAATTTTTCTCACTTTGTAGATTTTGCTCAGTTGATGTTAAAAGATTAATTCTTTGACAGCAGTAATGGCTTTGGTAACCTAGCAGAATATTCTGATCTCAGCAGCATGTGACTTTTTCTGTGGAATGGTGATGATATGTCTAAGTTATTATTCTCTAAAGTGAAGGTAATTTGAGTACCTTCCTCCACATGGTCTCCACATGTGGTTCAGTGCATGCTTCTTTCATATGAGCTGAGAGACGGAATACATTCTAGAGGTTATTAAAAAGTTGGCAGAATTCAGAGTGATCATGCTGCAATCTAAATCTAACACAGGCTGCTAAGTCATTTGCATGACCCTGTTCAAGAAGGGGTGTTACACCAAACCTATCAGAGGGTTTTCTGACAAATCCCTTCTGGGGTAATCATAAGTTGCCTTTGACTACAAGTAGTTCTCACCTTACAACCTTTCATTTAGTGACCGTTCAAAGTTACAACAGCACTGAAAAAAGTGACTTATGACCATTTTTCACATATGTACATTCTGTTGTGAAGTTCTTGTTCTTCTTTCCTTTTATCATCTGTTCACTGTTATCTGAGTAGGTGCCCTGAACCAACTCTTAGTCATAGCAGACATAGCCAGCAACTTGAAAAGAACAATCAGATTGCAAAGTGCATCTTTATGGCAACAGTTTCATCCATTCCACTCAGGAGGGACAGCTGGCTGTTCTCCTTCTAGCTGCCAACTCTGCCAAAGACATTCAGGCTTTAGACAAGTGGCTTCTTTCATTATGGATTCTCTGGTCCATGCCGAATCTGAATTGCTCTGCTCTGCCTAAACTCTTGTGCTAATAAACCTCAAAACAATAGTATAAAATGCAAGTATTGGCTCTGTTTAATAGGAAAGAGATTAAATTTGCTTTGTTGCTATAAAAATTATGCAAGATTTAAAAACTAATCTATCTTTATGAGAAAACAATATTCAGATTATTAGCTGGCAAGGCAGTACTATCTGTGCTGTTATCTTTGCAATTGCACAATGCAAGTTTAAACACTTACTCAAAAGTCTCAAGTTGCTTAGGGCCTCTTGCTGTTTCGTTTGGGACTTCTTCAGGAGTATTAGTATTACATTCAGTAGCAGGGTGAGTGTAGTGTATGCAGGTTTTGCAGACACGTGTGGGTCAGTGAATTAAGGAGGCGTGGAGCTGGACAGCTCCGCGCAGGAACAGCAAGCAGGAACAGTGTTCGGCGGGAGAGCCGGATTTAAAGGGATTGGCTGACCAGCCGGCAGGACGCTTGGATTTTAACCCATTGGCCAGGCAGTTACCTGACCAGGTATAAGTGAGGGCTGAAATCCTTTGTTCCCCAGTTCGGCCATGTTCCTCAATAAAGCAACTTAGCTCCTAAACCTGTGTCGTCTCTGATTCTGGAACCCAACTTAACAGTGAGTATAATACTTTAGCAGGATAAGGGAAGGAGTCTAGGTACCTTTCATGGAGAAATGAATTTTGTTTGAGAAGTTTCGTTTCTTAGAGAAAAATCAATTTATATTTCTGTTAAGATATGAGGGCAATTCAGAAATAAACTTCCATTTGGTTATCAATGACAGACACTCGCAGATAGAGAACTTTTATTATACACATTAGAAAACTACAACATTACATTACTTTTTGACATAATCGCCATTCAAATTGAGGCACTTGTCATAACATCTTACAAGTTTTGAAATTCCTTAGCAGTAGTCGCTCGGCGCCAAATCTGGGCTATGGGGTGTGTGTGTGATCAAAAACATCCCAACGGAACTGCTTCAAAAGTTCTTGGGTGCATCTAATGGTGTGCAGGTGAGCATTATGGTGAACCAACACCACACCAGAAGTCAGCATGCCCGATGCTTGTTATGGATGGCTTGTCTGAGTTTTCATAATGTTTCACAGTAGACTTCTGAATTGATGGTCAAACCACACTCCATTAACTTCACTAGCAGTACTCCTTTGGCACCTTCACATTTGGCAGGATTTTCTATGGCACCACTTCCGGTGTGGTGTTGGTTGACGATAGTACTCACCCGCACACCGCTAGATGCACCCAAGAACTTTTGAAGCAGTTCCATTGGAATGTTTTTGATCACCTCCCCCCCACCCAATAGCCCAAATTTGGCTCCAAGAAACTACTACTAAGGATTTTCAAACCTTGTAAGACATTATGACAAGTACCTTAATTTGAATGGAGATTATGTCGAAAAGTAATGTAATGTTGTAGTTTTCTAAAGTGTATAATAAATGTTCTGTAACTGCGAGTGTTTGTCATTGATAACCAAACAGAGGTTTATTTCTGAATTGCCCTTGAATTTAATATAACAGCTGGAATAGTAAAGTGGAAAATGGGCCAGAACACACAATTTGGCAGTTTGACTGGTTGGAGAGTGCAGGCTCCTGCATGAGGCAATCTACGTTATGATTGGTTGCTGGGTGTAAAGAGGGACTATCCCTTTTTTCCCACCTTTTTTCTTCTGTGTGCTCTGTATGCTATTCTTTGATTTACCTGACAATTTACCTCATGATGTAGTGATGTGCCTGACTATCTTGTAAATATAGATGTACTGTAAAATATATTTAATTATATAAAACTTCAAGTTTGTGTCAGTGTCTCTGAAACTCCATTTGGAAACTGGCTGTGCAATTCCCTGATGATTTCACATTGATTTTTCTATTTTAAAGATGCATTTCTCTGAAGTAAATCCTACAATTTTGGTACAGTTATTTTTCAAATCACCTTGGAGTAAAGTTCCACTTAATTTTTATAACTATGACAAGTTCCTTTTTATCAACCACAGATGTCCTGCCATGAGAGTGAACGGTAGCCTTTATTCTTATTGGCTATCCACATGAGGGAATTCTGTGTCCTTTTAAGGGACAATTATGGAAACTGATCAGCAGTATTCTCTGGCCTTCCTTCCTACCACCATTATTTTGCCTAAGAAAGTGGAAAGTGGAAAGGAGGGACATTGCCAAAAATAGCAACATATAAATGACTCTGCAATAATATTGAAAACAGGAAATGAAGGAAAATATCATCCTCATCTTTCATCTCAGTTATTCTATATCTCATTTGTGTGCATGTGTGTTTGTGTGTTGGCATTTGGACAGGAGATGCCACATTACAGTTCAGTGATGGATCCTGTTCTTTCCATACAGGAGATTTAATCCATGTCATTCATCTTGAAAAAAAAAATCCATCCTGGGGCGCTGGAGGACTCCTGGAGCAGATGGACCAATGATCTTGTTTTGCTGAGTTTAGCTTTGGTTGAAGGGCTCCATATCATATCCTCACTGAGCCAAGAGGAAATGGGAAATCATGCTACTCAGAACACCGCCCATCCATGCAAACCCTTCCAAAGTCCACCAGTCATAGCTCACGATGATAGAGGCTCATTTTCAGCATACTTCTGTTCAGTATTACAACATGCACACAGATGCCAGGTGTTCTAGAGGAATTTCAGTTGGATCGATCAATGTACATTTATAGATAGGCAAATTCCAGAATAAAGAAGTCGTGCAAGCTCAGAAGATGTGGAGAGACCTGGCCCATAGAATCATCAAGATTTGGACATGACTGAATGGACATCATCATCATCATCATCATCATCATCATCATCATCATCCATGACTGAAATCAGAATAGCAGGGAAGAAGATCTGTCACACAATCTTAGTTGAAAGAATCAACAAATGCACTGCACTAATCAATAGCCTTTTACATAAAGGCAGTGAAGTCTTTTTTTTTCCCATCCAGGTGACCTATCCCTCGTTTTTAAAGCCTTGTTCATTTACCTCAATGGAGATGCATGTTCTGTGGAAAGAGTGGATTCTTTTATATGTCTAGACCGTAACTCTTCATTTTCATTATAGGAAATTATATGTGTATGAAACGTAGTTCAACTTCTAGATTGGGCCTCAAAGCTTACTGGTTTCATTTAGACTTTGAGCATTTTAGAATCAATTCCTGATCTGATTGCTGTCCCACAGTCATCTGGTTGGGGAGCTGAGTTGATTTATTCTTGACTATGCTCAGGCTTATTAGAAGCTGCAGCAAATCTGCTATTTTCCTTTGAATTGTTATGTCTTTGCACATCTCGCTGGCAATCTGTTTTCTTGTTGGTAAGAAGTATGTCTCACCCTGCTTTCTAGCTCCTAGGCTCAATCCATCTATTATTTCCTCTTTACCCCTCCTGAAGCTCCAGCGTATGTTTCTGGAAGTTGTCTCCTTCAGTTTGCGTTGCTCAGAACCTACTGCCTTGAGCTTCCAGTTCATCTACTGTAGCAACATACAATCATGGTCATCACAGATTGGAATCTTGCTGGCTTTTGTAAAATTGCTGCAATGCTAGCATTAGAGTTTCACAATTCAGGGTGGCTTTAAAATGCAATAGAGGAATGACAGCAGGGAGCTGAGAGGTCTTGGGAGGATTTCAGTATTTTTGTTTACACTTTGTTTCACTAACCTCCCGTATAGAGCTTCCCATCGTAGCATCCTCTGAGTTTCTGTTCCAAACCACAGGCAAAGGCACACAAATACACGTACTGAGAAACATCTGTGTGTGTGCTAGCAATTTACTTGGTTTCCTTTTGGTGTGGTGTGAAGGGAAGAGATTTTCTTTGCTACTCCACTGTAGTCCATAGGGCTGGGCATTGATTGGATGGTATTCTTTACTGTCTTCCATATTTCGGCTGAAGAGAGAGAAAGTGACTTATGATTGGCTGACTGTATTCTTTCCATGATCTCTGATGCTTGGAGGTCAATCAAAGTGAAGACAATTGTAGATTAATTTTTATTTGACTTAGGAGAGACAGGGGGACAGTGATGCTGGTGTTGTGGAAGCATCTTTGGAGGGACACACAGTTTACTTTTCTTTTGTAATATAGGTAGTCTTCAACTTACAACTCCACAACTGAACCCAGTATTATGTTGTTAAGTGATTTTTTTTAATGAGTTTTGCCCCATTTTACGACTTTTTTGCCATGTTTGTTAAGTGATTCACTACAGTTGTTAAGTTAGTAACACCGTTGTTAAGTGAATCTGTTTTCCCCATTGACTTTGCTTGTCAGAAGGTCACAAAAGGGGACCACATGGCTCCGGGACACTGCAATTGTCATAAATATGAGCCAGTTGTCAAGCATTCAAATGTAAATCATGTGACCATGGAGATGCTACAACGGGCATAAGTGTGAAAAATGGTTATAAGTCACTTTTTTCAGTGCTGCTGTAACTTTGAATTGTCACTAAATGAACTCTTGTAAATTGAGGATTACCTGTATTACTGTTTTTATTGGCCCTATTCCTCTTCCTTACAGAGACTGATAATAACATGTCTAAGTCACTTCAACAGATTGTTTTTAAAAGCTTTAAAACTTAGGTGGGGAGTCAATTTTTCCTTTACACTACATTAATAATTGGATCCTTTGTGCCCTAAAATGAAAACATTAAAATGGTTTTTTTAACGGCTTTTTGACTCCAAGTTAATTGTTTCCTTTTAATGTGAACAGAACATTAATGTGAACAAACATATTAAATCTAGACTGTTGAAACATATAATCCTTCCACAAAAAAACAAAACCCTTATTCATGTTTTGGAAGTAAACAAGGATTGCAAAGCAGCTTTTGTTTCATAATTCCAGAAGTGCCCAAGCATTTACAGATCTTTCAGTCAAATTCCTCTACAAACTCACTCCTGCTGAACACATCACTCATCTTCCCCAGATTATTTTCATTGTATAAAACATTCAAATCCAATAAACTATACAAAATATAGTATGAGAAAGAAAAAGGGACAGGAAATGACTCCCTTGCATGCCTATTACATCCTAATGCCTTGGGTTGCTATGTTATAACTTTTTAATACGTAAATATGATTTATGTATGTGTGTGTGTGTGTGTGTGTATAAATCATATATAAATCATATATAAATCATATATATAGCATCAGAATTCAATCTAAGACAATTAGGTGGGAGATACAGTGTGATTTTTCTGCTTACAGCTCAAAGTTGCTGGTTGTTGACAGCTCTCCAAAATCACCAAATTTAAATTTAAAAAAGGAAAAGCTCAGACTAATAAGCTGTTTTTGGTTGACAACTTCAAGCACAATTAAAAGTATTGAAAACAGTTGGACAAATGGAGAGGAGAGGGAAGTGAGATTTTATTTGAAATTATACTGGGAAATATAGAAGGATTTATAGATTGATATAGCTTCCACAGTGAAGAAAAACAGGGATTGTTTCGAACATCCTGAAGAATAGAAAAGAATCTGGGAAATGGTGATTTCTCCTAATTATAGTGTTATTAGCCAGAAAAAAAGCTTCCATAAGAAAAATAATAATGAAGTTGCTATAGCTGGAGATTGGCATTATTAGGTGTAATGTTCCACAAATTGTAGATCATCACCTTTAAAACTTCCCTAATTCCCCTCTTCCCCAAAATGAAAGACTAGGAAAGAAAAACAATTGGACAAACTAGAAAGATATTGTAAGAAGGAACACAGTGATAAATGCAATCCAAGAGGGTAAACGCTGTGCCTGTTCACTTGGATCTGCAATCAGATTAGTTTCTGGCACCATTAAAGGCAAATCTACTATGAGACAATGAAAGAAATTTAGTCAAAATTAGCAAGTGCAGAAGGATCGAGGTCTTGTCATAGCCTCACATGCTATATCTGCTCATATTTTACCCATGTGGAAATATTCAATTCAGTGTGTGCCATAATCAGACCGCATGCATCATACCTTTTATGGTATGCCACAAAGGACTACCTTTTTTTTCTTTTTACCTCACTGGTTCAGAAGCGGCATCATAGTTAGATGAGAATCATATTCTAAAGTGTCAAAAAAACAAAACAAAACAAAACAAAAAACCTGAATACCCCAGGGCTACATCAAAATGCTAAGGTTTATCTACTGAATTAGGCAGAGGGGAAAACCCTGCATAATTTATGGATACACTATTCATCACTTGAAATGGACATGGTTAGAATGTTCATAAAATATTTAAACCTAGTAAGTTGTCCTTTTCTAGTTTCCTCAGAGTAACTTATCTGCTCTGTGTGTGATAAAGCTACATCTGAGAAGAATGTGTTCTGCTTATGAAACTACCTCTACTTAGGCTATCACTGAAGGACTGAAGTCACATTTTACATTCTTAATATGGAGGTGAAGATTGCTAAACTGCCTGTTGTATCTCAGTCATCCTAACTATTAGTTAGCAATTGGACAATAAATAAATATCATCTCTACAGACGCTGAGCTTGTCGATCAGAAGGTCGGCAGTTTGGCGGATCGAATCCCGAGTGCCGCGTAGCAGAGTGAGCACCTGTTACTCGTCCCAGCTTCTGCCAACCTAGCAGTTCGAAAGCATGTAAAAATGCAAGTAGAAAAATAGGGACCACTCCGGTGGGAAGGTAACAGCATTCCGTGCACCTCTGGCGTCTAGTCATGCCGGCCACATGACCACGGAGACGTCCTCGGACAAGCGCTGGCTCTTCGGCTTTGAAACGGAGATGAGCACCGGCCCCTAGAGTCGGAAACGACTGGCACGCATGTGCGGGGGAACCTTTACCTTTACCTTTACTACAGAACACAACCTTCATACCTTAAATTGCCATAAGAACGTGGTTGTGGGTGTACGTGTTTCTGTTGTGTTTATCTGTCATATAACTGGCATTGTTTTGGAAGTAATTTTTACTTATAGTTTGGTATAGAAATGCTGTGATAATAGGAATTTAAAGTAATCCACAAAACTTCATAGAAGAAAACAGTTCTGGAAAAGAGCTACAAAAAACTAACCATATCCTAAGTAGGATTGCACTAAAATTTAAGTTGATTTTTAAAATTAACTTTAGTACTATAGTCAACAGCGTAATATTATAGAGATTCAAGTAACAATGTTACTTTAATTACTAAACTTTGGAGTGACATAAAAAATATATTTTTCAGCATTACAGCCACATGTCAGATATCACATGAAAATATTTAAATTAAAGCTCGGTGTCTCGTTAGCAAATTAAGATTGGTGTGTATTGTTTATTTCTATTTGTTTGTTGTCTGACAAATATTAATGGCTACCATCTACTCTTCCCACTTGTAATCTATCAGTGTTGCTGAATTTACTGGTTGGAGAAGTATAGGGACAAGTTAAAAAAATATGAATTTAGACAACTGATCTCTCTAATTTAGGACCAGGGTCTTGGTTACAGTTCCTTAAAGCCAAAATTGGGAGATGAGCTGATTCCTTTCATTGTTGTTACCGAGGCTGGTGGTGAGCAGTTCACAAAACATAATTTTTTCATTAAAGTCCTAAAAACCTGTACAGTACTTTCATTCCTATACTGGGAAAACTGCATCTATAACAATAAAGCACTTCATATTGCATCTATAAAATAGCATTTTCCTGCATTGACTTTAAGATGAGTTTTTGTTGTGAATCTGTCCTGGATAATTTGTGAAATATTAAACATTCTTGAGCTTTTTGCCATCTCCTTTTAAATTTCTAAATAACATCCATTAAAGAGGAAAAACCAGAATGGCTGGCCAATATTACAAACTGGCAGTGTGAGGAATTTTGCATCTGGTCTGGAAGCACCCATGAGTTCTCTGAACTCATTTTCTAAAGGATGTCAGTCCTAACTAAAATAGCATTCTTTGAATCCTAAAGACAAAGGAAAATAGGAGGAATAGGGGGTATGAATGTGCAAATCAGCTTCTTTTAAAAAATTTAATTTGTCAATTAAATTTTTAAAAAACCAAGTTAATTTGATTTGATTTTTCAAAGTGATTTCATTAAAAAAACTGATTTAATATGAAGAAAAGAAAGCATTCAATTCTTATCTCCTAATTTGATAAGTAGATCTACATAGTTTTATTTTAATGCTGCCATTATTTCATTATATAGAACAGAAAAATAAAAATAAGCAGAAAGTAAAGACCCCAAACAACAGGAACAATTAAATATCATACACATTTGAAAGCAACTTGCTCATCAATTTCAAGTAACATCAGGAGATCTAAAGTGCAAATCTCTGAATCAAAGGTTTGGACAGCTTTAAGCGGGAATGTCAATTAGGAGTAGGCTGGGGACATTCTGGGACATTGGTATTTTATAATGCCTTTGAGCAAAGGCAAGTGTTCAACAGCAGTTGTGATAGCACCTATAATACATCCACAAATCTTTGTATGACTAAAAGTGTTTTCCAAAATATGATTAAACTTATTTAAAGTGTAGTATAGTCCATCTTTTATTTAGTTAGATATTTCTGTAAGCTTTTTTTTAGCCAAAAGGGACTTTTTCCTGCTTTGCACACTAAACATATTTTTAAACAAATTCTCTTAATTAGAATTGTGTCCAATCCATCAGACTTCTGGTGGAGGATTCCAGGGATGGTATGATGAACTGAAAATGGCTCTGTGAAAGCTTTACTTCTAAAGGACGCTTTCCTGGATATACAAAAGAAACTGACTGAAGTTTTAAAAATTAAGGAAATACAAGTGATAAATCAAGAAAATAACCTGGAAAATGTTTTCTTACTGGATCCACAAAACAGATATTTTAAAGCCTTGAAGAAATCTGTGTAATGGAATAAAGTAGAATTGAAGAGAAATTGAATCCCACAACAATATTTGAATTAAAGATTAAGACTGTTAGAAGCAAAAAGAAGTTATTTGATCGGAATTAAAAATAATATATTTTTGCAGTATTCTGACAATTCTTTATAGATTTTTTGCTGATACCAGGGTTGAACAGTTGATGGTTTATGGATTTGCTTAGAAATAACAGGTGGGGTATGGGATTACAAAATATCTGTTTAATCTTATAGTGGATAAAGAGTTATTAAATTTGTTTATACTTGTGATGAAGGTTGAAAGTCATTTCTTTACATATTTCTTTTCCTATTTTTTTGTTATATTCTCTTTTTCTTTATTTTCTCTTGCACTTTTTAATACTTTCTTTTCATCTCTTTCTCTAAGTTTAGTTTCCATTACTTTTTACCATTATAATTAAAATTCTTAATATGTATTTATTAAGCTTATAGCATAATTAATCCATCCATGTAGTTGCTCATGTTGCTTAGGCTTTTTTTGCCCTGTCCTAATCAAGGCAAACTATGCTTAGCTTCTGACATCAGCCACAATTAGCTAGGTGTTGCAACTTGCTGAGGTACTGAGTTAAGATAGCTAATGACAGAAGCATTGGTATGTTTAAAATCAGTATATTAGATAACATTGTTTTACTTTTTTATTACTATAGCTCATTGGCTTCAGTGGTTACATTCCATGTAGAAATAAAGTGATTGTTTCAAATACTGGACTATTATAATTTTTGGTCAATTCTAGGATAACTCATCTCACTCCAAATTCTGTCACTGATTTATATGAAGGGCATATCCTGTGGTTCTCCAGATAGTGCTGAATTACAACTGCCAGCATCTTTGCCAAGGGGCAAAGCCACATCTGGAGGGCCACTGATTCTTAATCTCTTTTATCCTACTCAGTATCTTTAAGGAAAATTTTACTATTCTTTGTAGCTTGTTTGGTGATGAAATGTAGTTTTGGGGAAGATTTGTAGTAGCCTGGACCTGTGAATATAACAAATGACTAGATCCTAAATATTTCCCCTTAATCAATAGCTTATGGGCCTTCTGTGGATCCTCGTTTATTCTTGCAGTTTGGATTAGTGACTATTTCTCAAATCACAGTAAGAGAGCCACATGGTTTCTATATGCCAAAGCTGTCACAATGACTTGTTGCCTTTGGCTAGCCAGCTTGGTTGCAGTAACAGATGTGTTAAAAACGATCTTAGAAACATATTTGAAAGGTTAAATCTTATTTTTTTTATAACCACCTTCTTCAAAATAACATCTAGAACTCCACCTGAATGGAGTTTTATGCTATGATAAAAAAGATTATATTTATAACAAGAGTAAGTCAATGTTCTCCTATTATGGGAAGGATAAAATAATTAAAATCAATAAATCTACAAATCATAAATGTAACCAGTCTGCGACATAGGGAAAATTATTAGCAGAACCTCACGATGTCTGATGTTATGGCTTGTAAATTTCTCCATACATGTGTGTGTAGTTATGTACATACTTGCTATTCATCCCCTGTTAGAATTCTGTGAACACACTCCATAGAACGTGCATTTGATTCTCCTTTCATTTTATGGAAAGAAAGACAAACAGAGAGACAGACAGCAGGGATCTTCTGAATTCATGGCTTTCTGGTATTATATCTCTCTTCCCAAATAACTATTGGCAGAGAAGAACAATTTACCAGTTTCCAAATTCTTCATATGTTCCTGGACGGGATTATGGGTAGATTAAAATCAAGACGGGGGAATGAATGCCTGTGTGCATGCCATGTTTTTGGCACCCCAATTGTGGATGGTGGTGGTCCTGTGATGATTTTCCATAACCGACCACAGTCATAGCGTAATGTTCTCCTTCGCTAAAATTAGTTTGAGCCACCCAGAAGCTTGCAGGGAAGGATTGAAAGCGGCTCTGCGGCATTCTTTGTGATTCTGTGTCAGAGCCTTCTTGTGGCTGTTGGAAATAAAGATAAATGTAAAGGTTTCCCAGGTCCAGTTGTGTCTCACTTTAGGGGGCAGTGATCATCTCCTTTTCCTAGCCGAGGGAGCTAGCTTTGTCTGAAGATGCTTCCATTGTCACATGGCCAGCATGACTACATGCCGCGATGTATGGAACTCTGTTAACTTCCCACCAAGTAGTACCTATTTATTTATTTGCATTTGCATGCTTTCGAACTTCTAGGTTGGCAGGAGCTGGGGCAAGTAATAGGAGCTCATCCCATTGCGTGATGCTTGGCTCTTGAACTGGGCCGTCAGCTTTCTAGCTGACAAGCTCTGCCTCTTTAATCACTGGCTGCTGGAAATGGCCTTTGTCTAAATTGCTTGTGATAACTGGTCAAACAGTTGTTCTCTCTTGCCTGGGAGCTTAACAACAAAAAAACTAACCCGAAATGGATGCTTATAATCCTCATGCTAATATATCTATAAATGGCTATGGGAAAATAGTGGAGAGCGAATATTCAATTTTCCAGAGTTTGATAGAAAATTATTATTATTATTATTATTATTATTATTAATAATAATAATAATAATAATAATAATAATAATAATAATAATAATAATAATAAAGTTGGAAGGGACCTTGGAGGTCATCTAGTCCAACCCCCTGCTAAGGCAGGAAACCCTATACCATTTCAGACAAATGGCTGTCCAGTCTCTTCTTAAAAACTTCCAGTGTTGGAGCATTCACCACTTCTGGAGGCAGGTTGTTCCACTGATTAATTGTTCTGTCAGGAAATTTCTCCTTAGTTCTAGAGGTTGCTTCTCTCCTTGACTAGTTTCCATTCACCGCCCTGAGTCCTTCGGGAGAAGGGCGGTATACAAATTAAATTATTATTATTATTATTATCCGTTGCTTCTTGTCCTGCTTTCAGGTGCTTTGGAGAATAGCTTGGCTCCCTCTTCCTTGTGGCAGCCCCTGAAATATTGGAACACTGCTATCATGTCACCCCTCACCCTTCTCTTCGTTAAACTACACATACCCAATTCCAGCAACCATTCCCTATATGTTTTAGCCTCCAGTCCCCCAATTATCTTTGTTGCTCTTCTCTGTACTCTTTCTAGAGTCTCGACATCTTTTTTACATCATGGTGACCAAAACTGGATGCAGTATTCCAGGTGTGGCCTTACCAAGGCATTGTAAAGTGGTATTAGTACTTCACGTGATCTTGATTCTATCCCTCTGTTAATGCAGCCTAGCACTGTGTTGGCTTTTTTGGCAGCTGCAGCACACTGCTGGCTCATATTTAAGTGATTGTCCACTAGGACTCCGAGATCCCTCTCACAGTTACTACTATCGAGCAAGGTACCACCTATACTATACCTGTGCATTTGATTTTTCCTGCCTAAATGCAGAACCTTACTTTTTTCACAATTGAATTTCATTTTGTTAGATAGTGCCCAGTGTTCGAGTCTGTCCAGATCCTCCTGTATCTTAAGCCTATCTTCTGGAGTATTGGCTATTCCTGCCAGCTTGGTGTCATCTGCAAATTTGATGAGTTCCCCATCTATCCCCTCATCCAAATCGTTGATGAAGATGTTGAAGAGCACTGGGCCCAGAACAGAGCCCTGGGGCACCCCACTACACACTTCCTTCCATGTAGATGCAGTTCCATTGAGGACCACACGCTGAGTACGGCCTGTCAGCCAGCTACGAATCCATCTGGTGGTGATGCTGTCTAACCCACATTTTTCTATCTTATCAAGTAGTAGGTTGTGATCTACTTTATCAAATGCCTTACTGAAGTCCAAGTAAATTATATCTACAGCATTCCTCTGGTCCACTAGTTTTGTCACTTGGTCAAAGAATGCAATAAGGTTTGTCTCGCACGATCTGTTTTTGACAAACCCATGTTGGCTTTTAGTGATAACTTTGTTCTCATCAAGGTGTTCGCTGATTTGTTGTTTGATTATCTTTTCCAGAATCTTCCTAGGTATTGAAGTCAGACTGATAGGTCTGTAGTTTCCTGGATCTATTTTTTCCCTTTTTTGAAGATGGGAACTACATCAGCTCTCTTCCAGTCCTCTGGTAGTTTCCCAGTGCTCCAGGATCTTTGAAAAATATAGTTCAGTGGTTCTGAGATCACGTCTGCTAGTTCCTTGAGAACCTTGGGGTGTAATCCATCTGGTCCTGGTGATTTGAACTCGTCTAGGCTGGACAGGTACTCACTTACCATTTTCTTGCCTATCTTAACTTGCATTTCTATTCTGTTTTTTATGGCACTGGTTTTGGTAGGTTGGACTGGTTTTTCCCTTTGTGTAAAGACAGATGCAAAAAATGAGTTAAATAGTTCTGCTTTCTCCCTGTTGCTTGTCACCTTCTTGCCACTTTTCCCCACTAATGGACCAATCATTTCCTTCACTTTTTTCTTGTTTCTTATATGTTGAAAGAAGCTTTTTTTGTTATTTTTGACTTTGGTCACAAGCCTTAGTTCATTTTGAGCCTTAGCTTCCCTCACTCCATCTTTGCAGGCATGGGCTGTTTGCTGATATTCTGCCTTAGTTATGTGCCTCTCTTTCCACTTCTTATACTTGTCCTTTTTATCTTTCAGTTTATCAGAGAGTTCTTTATGCAGCCATGCTGGTTTCTTTTGAAAGCTGTTATTTTTCTTCTTTGTTGGTATTGTGCTAGACTGGGCCTTTATTATCTCACTTTTCAAAATTTCCCAAGCTTCTTGAGTTGTTTTCCCCTTTAGGATTCTCATCCATGGAATTCTTCCCAAGGTCTCTCTAAGTTTATTGAAATTAGCTCTTTTAAAGTCCAAGACTCTAGTTTGGCTGTATTCTATTAGCTAGCATTTTCAAGTATTTCATTTTGCTTTTTATTTTTTTTTAGATAGCCTACATTTATATATAAAAATGTGAACTTAGCTGCTCTGAAATGGAAGAAAAGAGATAAGAATGGCAATCACATCAAAGAAAACAAGGGATAGTAGAAGAGAAATTAGGGTAAAAATGACATAAAATAATGTTCATGCTCTGAGGCCAGCATATTATTTTTAATAGTTACTAAAAAGAATTATTAGCCCTTTATATTTTCTGCTAAGCAATATATTAAATTAGTTACTTGTAAGGACATAAGCTTTTATCAGATTCTTAAAGTGATTATTGGGTGATGCAGTCAGTTCCCCAAAGTAGAACAAACTGGACAAAACTGGGATGGATGAGGTTTTGACAGTTAAGCGGGACTGATAAATCTAAAGAATTCCAAGTATTATGCTTTCTTTCACTTACAGTACTACTTTTCAAGACTTTTAATATTTTTAGAAGTGTAATTTATTTTACCTGGAAAGGCTTAAACAGCCTTTGAAACAGCATTTAGCTTTCCTATCCACAAAATACTTGAAGAAAAGAATTTTAAAAAAATATATTTAACTAGCCCCTAATATTTATTTTTATACTTAAACCACCTGATGCAAGAAGAGGTTTCTTCATCATACTAAATATTCTATAATTGCTAGATTTAGTAAGCAAACAGCAGTTTACATGTGAAGTAAGTGTAAATTTTGGGAATATTAGCTTAATCTTTTTATGTTTCCTCTTTCTTTAACAAAGGGCAAGCATTAAAATAGCATAGGAATTCATGTCTTTGCAGAAAGAAAAAAACTATCCATTAAAAGTAGGAAAAAACTAATTTACATTAGTTACATTTGAATCGGTTATCATCCATTGCATTTAGAGTTACCCCTCTTTTTTTGGTAGATTAGATTGTTAGCAATTTTCTCCCTGAGTGCCTTTAATTGCTTTCGAATTAAACTCAGACTGTAGAGACATCATTGATGGCTCCTGAAATTTTTGAATGCTTTGCTCATAATCTGCACAGACATGACCTTGCTTTGCTGAGTTCTTCAGGGCTGGAAATCATTACATTTTTATATTTGGGAACCCTTAGTCTTTTATAAAGTTAACAGTTTATTTACTTGTTGAATGTATGTCACATCAGAATCTCATGACTCTTGGAGGTATACAATGTATTCAAGGAAAGGAATTAAGTTATGTATGGTAAAAATAAAACAATAAAAAGCTAAATAAGGAAATGTATTTATTTATTCAATTTCTATAGCCACAATCATAATATAGTCATAACATTAGACTACATATATCTTAATAGTTAAAAAAAGTGAAACAGAACAACATTGGAATGCTCTTTGTAAAAATTCAGATTGTTTAAGTTTGATTTTTATTTTTACTTGTAAGTTTTAAATTGTTTTTCATTACGATTTTAATGTATGCTTTTATTCATATATGTATAGTTTTATTGTGGTGTGGTAAACTGCCCATAATCACTTAGGTAAGATGGGCTGTGTGAAAACTTAATAAATAATAAATTAAAACATTTTCAGATATACACTAATATAAAAAAAATTAGTCATTTCAAAGTTGTGTGAAAAAGGTCAACAATTTAGATCAGAATCATGATCTAGGAAGTGAATAGAATTTTCTGAACCTTGATTTATTGGTTCTTCTCTCAAATATTGTCTGTTGCATAAAAACATTTTTTTAAAAAATGCAGACATAATATCCTTGTGTTATTTCCAAAGAAACGTGCATAAGATTTCAGATGCATTGATGTAAGATACAGAAACTTTCTTCCATAATTATAAGTACTTTCTTACTCTTACAGCTCTGTAACTGTTATGTTGGAGCTGATTGACATGTAGCGCATTTTATCCTTTTAAAGCAGAGCCATTCAGGATATCAAATTATCTAATCATTCAGAGAACAAACTGCACTTTTCCTATGAGAAAATTAGGATGAAAATCTTAGGTGCTCTTTTAATAAGTGCTATTTTGTCTTTGTTTTTACAATGTGAAGGCAGACTGCTCATCAGATTAAAAAAAAAGCTTGGTATTTCAAGTTAGTAGTTGAGATCCGATCTAAGCTAAGATATCAGTTTTTGGGGTAACTTAAGGCATCTCTGTTTTTCAGTTCTATCTTTGTAAGACGAAAATGCCTCATATGGTCTTCACTGTGGCTAAAATTTTATGCATACTAAGAACACAAGAAGGACGTAACTTGGATACCAGCTCCTGAACTAAATATGGTATAATGGTATGTAAGAATGACCTTGGGAGAGAGAAGGGACTGCCAGCCACAGACTGGACAACCAGCATGTAAAAAAGTCTCAACACACAGGAGAGAGGATGGGGGTGTAGGAAGCATTTCAAAAGATTATTTCAGAATCTTTCAGCCTTACAAGATTCTGTTAATGTAATCTAATATAGAACAAGAACTTCTGATTGTGCTTCTTGTCTGGACCACCAGGGGGTTGGACTAAAAGACCTTCAAGGTCCCTTCAAACTGTGAAGAGATCTGTGAAGGCGGTTGGACTAGAAGACCTACAAGGTCTATTCTATTCTATTCTATTCTATTCTATTCTATTCTATTCTATTCTATTCTATTCTATTCTATTCTATTCTATTCTATTCTGTTCTGTTCTATTCTATTTCTATTTCTGAAAGAATCAGAAAGGCAGAAGGAAAGGTGGCTTGTCAAATTCTAAAGAGTATTTTGAATCAGAAAAAAGAAGAAAAATCAAATGCAGAGATATAGGAGTTGGAGAAACAGGTATAAAAGAAGAACTTGTGTTAAACACTGCAAGATAAAAAGGAGACTAAGAGGAAAATACTGAACATATTTGCATACTGCATTCACCTTGAAACTATCTCCGTTTGATGTGTATTTCACATTGCATTTTTGAGGCCTGGAGAAATTTGCCACTATCATGTTATTAAGCGATTCCATGAAGCCTCCTAGCATTCCAGCAGTGATTTGAAGATCCTTAAAGAGATGATTATAATGTACCCTTTCAAGGAATCAGACTGAATGTTCTAAAACAGACATGTCAAACACAAGGCCCGGGGGCCAGATCCGGCCCGCGAAGTGGTTTCATGTGGCCCGTGAAGCCATCTTGGAAACAGTGAGGGAACGGCCCCCACTGCCTTGGCCCTGGCCCAGAGACCCTCCTTCTGCCAGAGACCCTCAGATCTGTCCCACTCCTGCCCAGGCCCCCATAGGCACCCTTGATGCGAACGGTATAGAGCTGGCCATGCCCACCCAGTAGGCCATATGCACTTTAGCCACACCCACCCAGTAGGCCACACCCACCCAGGCCACACCCACCCGGCCCCCTGAAGGCAACCGCAATGCTGATGCGGCCCTCAATGAAATTGAGTTTGACACCCCTGTTCTAAAAAGAAGAACTGATACTGTTAGGAACTGATACTAATATTCATAAAGAAAACATTCCCTGACTCGTGATGGCACCAACCTGTTTGAATGCACTTTCCTAGGAATCCCAGACAATGTGGTGCAACAGCTTTTATGTCCTGTTTATGGGACTCTTTCAGGCAGCTGTTGGACACTGAAGAGAGCAGAATGCCGGATTATATAAGGCTTTGATCTGATTTGGCAGGACTATTCTACGGTTCATGATTTGTTGTTGTTAATCTTTAGATCCACTTGGTTTCCCTAGACTATGGCGGCTTCTTTCCCATAATCTTTTCAGAGCCGAGATAAGGCCCTCTTGGACATTTATGGTGAAACAGATGGCATGGTATCCACTCACTCTTTTCTTTCTTGTGAGGTAATCTTTTATTCTTCATCTCATTACCAACATCTGACCTGATGGAGCTTGATAGTTTATCAGCCCCCAGGCTCACACTGTTAACACAGCAGATCTCTACAGAGACCTGGAGAACGATAGTAGCATATTCACAACAGGAGGAATCTGCCAACAGAAACAGTTCCTGAATTTGTTCCCAAACAGGATGATTAAAAGAAAAAAGAGAAGAAAAAAGAATTTCATTCAGACCACACACAAATCTTCTGGCTTGCATGTGGAGCCTCTAAGCATATACTTGCTTTACCCTTGCTGTATAAACAGCAGGCTCAGAGATCTTCACATGGGTATACATATTATTTTTTCTTAAAGCCTTTTAAGTCAGCAGCACAGCCATAATGTTAAAAAAAGAGTTGAAAAGTATTTTGCCAAAATGTTTGATCTTAAGAGAAAATTAAGATAGCATAAATTACAGATCATCCTTCAAATTCATAAATAATGCTCTGGAGTATTTTTTAAAAAAAATATGTACTTTTGAATCTTGTTAAAATAAATGTACAAACATATGATCTTAAATATTTTTATATGTATATGTGTGTTTTAGCACAGGAAAATTTAATTAACTCAAAATAATGTAGCTGTAATCCTATGCACACATATTTGAATTTTATTTAATTGGCACTGATTTACTTCTCAGTCAGCAGATTTAATGTGATACTTCACAGCTATGTCACCAGTGGAAATTTCAAGTCAGAATACCTAGTAAAAGATTAATATTGATGAAGTTGATTAGGTTGCAATAATGCCCCAAATTAACTATGACAAAGAGGCTACTGTTGTTTGAAAACAAGTGGCTTCTATAAATTCCAGAAAAAATGTAAAGACTCTTTTGGAGTTTTGGAACAGCTGTTTAATAGTCAAGTCCAACACCTTTAATAAAATCAAGGTGGCAGCCCAAGAAAATATTTACAGTACAGTAAATCTGATAGTGGTGCTGAAAGATGCCCTTAGGTTTCTCTACCAATCTTCAACAGAAGTGACCAGGGCACTCATTCCTTCTGCGGGTGCCTTAGACAAGGGCTGAAAACTCCTATAGGCAATTGGTATAGCTTTGATATTTTAAACCAGGAAAGAAAGAAAGAAAGAAAGAAAGAAAGAAAGAAAGAAAAAAAGAGAAAGAAAGAAAGAAAGAAAGAAAGAAAGAAAGAAAGAAAGAAAGAAAGAAAGAAAGAAAGAAAGAAAGTTGAACTCAACCATTTGCACAGGTCAAATGATAGGAGATTCTATTTAAAAAGAAATCTGCTTTTCTTGTAGCAAGAAAAATGTATTTTTTGCCCATAATATTCCAAAGTATGCTGTTCCATGAATTAACACTGGGGCAATACGAAGAAAACAAGCATGATGTTATTTCATGTTGCATGTCATCCCTTCCTCTTCAGAAAACAGAACTGGGGAAGGAGAATTGAATTTCATAGGCAAAATGCAAATAGATCTGAAGATAGTTCTGAACATTTGATACAGTTCGAAGTCAAATTACATCAAAGAATGTTTTTTTATTATCCCATAGATCAGAATAACACGATAGTGCTTTCAAATAAGTTATTTTTGTGGAAGGAATACAACAGTAAGGAATCGTCATATACGCTCTGAAACAAGGCAGGAATTCTGGATTATGGAATCAGTTCAATGAAGTGGAAAGCAATTGAGAAGATAGAATATAAACCTGTGTCTCAAAAACAAGGGACTGGCTTGAATGCATATTCAAAGCAAAATGACCACAACATTAGACTGACAATTTCATTATTCTACATATAATATCCCTAAACACCTGACAAGTGTATTCTACACAAAATTAGGCAAAATCCAATTTTCTAATCTTACCCCCTTCCCTTTCTTTTCCCCTCTCCCTGCCTCTATCCTTCCTTCTGCTGTTTATAAATAGAGAGCAAAATATGGGCTTGGGATGACAGGTCCTGAGAATGGAGAGCCTTTGCCTGTTTTTCAGCCACTGGTTCAGAGCTGTGACCTGGACTTTGGAAACAAACAGTGGCCAGATATGAAAGGAAAAATCTGGTCCCGTGGCTGCAGGATTTTTTTAAAAAAATACATTAATAAGACAAGTTGTATCCTGCTATGCTGAGAGGCAGACGGCAGGTGGGTGGATGAAATCAGCAAGAAAGTTACCTTTTCTTTCTTTAGCCATAGGGAATGGGAGTTCTGCTAGAAACTGTCCACCTCAATTCTGAGGGATACAGAACTCAAACTCGAAACTCTAGAAAGCAAATTCTTTCTTGTGTCCCACCTGATTCCTTAACCGCTATGCTGCGTTTGCACCCAATCATCATGTTCTGTTATTTCTCGGTCACCTGATTTGACCCAGGTGGCCTACTTGGCCTCTCCTGGATCTTCCCCCTCCAGTTTGGCTTGCCTGCTGCATTCTCATCCTTGACTTGCCTAACAGGGAATGGGCTTAGCCTCTGCTGTTAGTTTAGGTGTGTCTATGCCAGCATGGGATATACTGGGAATCATGTACTTAACACTCCGTCTGAGCTTGCTGGACTTCTGTTTCTTCCTCAGAGGAAAAGGGAGATTTAACAAATGGCTTGCAAGAACTGGATCAAATTGGCTAGGTAACATCCTCGATTAAACTATGTTATTCCTCTCAAATCCCCTGGAAGGTAGATAGGACAGAATTTCACACAAAAACCTCTCTCCTTCATTGCTACAACAGTCCCCCCAAACCCAGCCCAACTTGACCCAACCCAAGCTAAATACATCAAACTAACCACTTCGTTGCATTTTTATTTTTATTTATATTTTTAGATTTGTCTTGCCTTTATTATTCTTATTAATAATGCAAGGCAGCAAGCATATCCAATACGCCTTCCTCCTATTTTCCCCACAACAATAACTCTGTGAGATGGTTTGTGTTGAGAGTGAATGACTGGCCCAAAATCACCTAGTCAATCAGACAACTAGTTTGAGATGCCTTTTCATGGCATCTCCAATCAGCTGCCTGAGGTGCCTAATGACAGCTCAACCCTATTGACTAAAAGAAACATATACTTCTTGGGGACCATTATACCAAGCATTAGTTTCCTATGGGTAACCATTTTTGTTATTGATGTGAAAGTAAATCCTGGTTTGATCAGCATCCATATGTGCAGAATTTCTGGATATATAGTAGAATATCTGCAAGGATCTGAACAAATCCATTTCATGATTTTGAGCATCTGTTTTTATTTTATTTATTATAGCTTATCCCACCTCTTCAGTAAAAATAGTATTCATGGCAGCTAAGAATAAAACATATATCGCGAGTTAAACTTATACTAAGATGTTGCAGCTAAAATGAAAAACAGAAATCCAGCTGATAGAAATCCTTCCAGTAAAACATTGATCAGAAAGATTAGGTTTAAACAGTTTTAAATGTATTTCATTACAAATTTTCTTGGACATCAATAACCGGATTCAATTTTAAAAAAAGTCTCCTGAGGGAAATACTGTAGGGCTTTCCATAGTATAGAACAGAGTACTTATCTTTCTTAGGGAGATGGGAAATGGTGTGCCGAGGCATGACACAAGGCAATTATGGATGCCCTTCAGTATTGGTATGGAGCCCAAATATTTATTCAGTCATAGCATGTTTGAGCCCTGGTGGTGCAGTGGTTAGAATGCAGTATTGCAGGCAAACTCTGCCCACAGCCAGGAGTTCAATCCTGACTGGCTCAATGTTGACTCAGCCTCCCATCCTTCCCAGATCAGTAAAATGAGGACCCAGATTGTTGGGGGCAACAGGCTGACTCCGTAAACCACTCAGAGAGTTCTGGAAAGCACTACAAAGCGGTATATAAGCGTAAGTGCTATTGCTATTGTTGTGTGAAAATGTAAATAAATTAACAATTTTTCACATTTGGTGAAAAAGAGGAGGCTAAATATTGCACAGGAGTTTCTCTTATTGCATGATTAAATAATGAATTGGCCTGAGTGAAAAATATAAAAATACCCCCTTTGATGGATTTCTCTAAGAATGCCATGCTCTTTCCTCATGTATTCTTCCATTCCATTGGCTGACATTACCTGTAAATTATCAGTGGGAGAACAATTTTTGCTTGGAATGTTTGTCCAAAACTTTAATGGCTAAAATATTAAAGTTCTTTCTGCTTATTTTGAGGGTTGGTGCTTCAGGAGAATCATGTTTCCCAATAAACTTTATCATTTGAAAATATATCTTAAAGTCTTTCTCCTCTGCCTCTGAATATGTCTCTGCCCTTCGTGTTCATTTCTGGATTTGCCATTGACAGTTCAGTAGGAGAATTGTAGTTGTAATTTGGTATTAACAGTAATGCACATTAAATCCTAGACGTGGTTGATAGTATTGTTTAACAACATTATAATGGCTTGCATGTATGAGTCAGCCTATTCAAATCAGTAGTTTCATATGACTTGATCCCAATTAAAACACACGGGTTTTTAGATGCAAATTTCACATGTTACTGACACGAGTCGGTAAGTAGTGAGAGAGCAAATAAATGATGATTAGGTTTTCATAGTTCAGTTTGAGTCATTGCCATAGTATTCTCAGAAAGTACATGACATTTTTTAAAAAAAGAACAACTTTTTTGAGAAGATATAAATTAAAATGGAAGGGAATTTCTAGAATTGTTGGCATCTGTATAATAGGATACGTTATGATCATTAAGAACAATACCAGCTATTGGAATATTTGGTGAATGTTAAGCAGTAAATATTGTTTTCCTTAAAACATAAAATGTAGTCCACCACAAACTTTCATTAAAGCAATGTATAAGCAAAAAATGTTATGGCACCCTAAAGAGCCATGTTGAGGCAACATAAATAGAAACGTTTAATATCTAAAATGTTTTTTGAAGACAGCAACATTGATCTTGTTGAACCTGTCAAGTTCTCAAAGATGTGTGTGTTTGCCTGGTTGTAAACTGGGAATGTCAGGATATTTACTGCTTGATTCTAATCTTCTTTACACCAGGTTTACTGAATTCTGTGGCTGTTATCTATTGTTATGCCAATATAAATGATACTAGGGTTGGGTCACTCCATGAGACAATAACATAAAAACTCCAGGCCAAGTTCAAGTTGCATTAAAGTCACTGCTGAGAAAAGAAAGCATCTGGAAGAAAGTATCTGTAGTATGTATCTAAGGCACATTAGTATACAGAACTGAAATAAATAACCAGGAGCAGATCATCCTGACGTCAAAATCTTTTAGCTGTGTTCTTAAGGAGGAAAATGACTTTGTTGCTAGTTAGCAATAGCACTTAGACTTATATACTGCTCCATAATGCTTTACAGCACTCTCCGAGGAGTTTACAAATGCCGGCATATTGCTGCCAACAATCTGAGTGCTCATTTTACCGACCTTTTAAGGATGGAGTCAACCTTGAGTTTCATTCAGGATCAAACTCCAGGCTGTGGGCAGAGTTAGGCTGCTACACTGCATTCTAACCACTGCACTACTTACAACCTAATTGCTAGTTCAGTCATCATGTCTCTTTAATCTTTATATCACAGGAAAACTCCAACTGTATGTTGATCCTTATGGTACAGTATGTCTTAATATTCTAATTCATGGAACAGAACACAGAGCCCCTCCTCAATGGTTTGAGGCAACCGCATCTTTGGAAGGCTTTTGCAGAAGTTAGATTGTCCCCAAACCTCATATATACATGCTGTTGCAACTGCTTTGCTATTGCCTCTGCATCTATGCTCATGCACAGAACCAATTCCTAAACGTTCCAGAGGACAATGGCTTCTTTAATGTGTTCAAGAAGACATCTTTCATCATGCTAATACCGTATGCTTTGAGAAACACTTTTTCAAAATGCTTTGCACAACCCTTCATTCATTCCTTCTCTTTAGAAACCTGTACTTCAGATTTAAATGCCAGTTCTGTTCATTATCTTCAAGCATTCCACCCAATTAATTCTAGATTACTACTATTATTATTATGCATAATAGTATTCAAGATACATTACAGCAAGGGTGCTGAATCTGTGATATTGAGCCCATAGAGTGAAAGGATGAAGACCTCAGCCCTCTTCTCCCACAATCCTCTGGGTCTGTATGCTCTGGCTTCTCCTTCTTGCCTTGGAGAAATTGTTTGGTGTTAACTGCTGCTACCATCTGTTTTCCCTTGCACCTAACATTACAGTCATGCATTGTTGATATCAGTGATTCTCAACCTTCTCTTCACCATGGAGCCCTTTTAAGTACCTTTTGTGGCCACGAACCATGGCCAATGACTCCGAAGATTTAACTCAAGATTTAAATCATAATATCTCCTCAAGCCTTTGCAGAGCCCCTGTGATGACATTGTGGTCCCCCAGGGATCCGCGGACCATAGGTTGAGAAACACTGGTTGATATAAACATCATAATGGTTCTTTATCTCTGGTTGCTACTTAGTTTGCAGGATTTGTTGCTAGCAAGAAATACATTGTGAATTCATTGCTCTATCACAGGGGTGTCAAACTCAATTTCATTGAGGGCCGCATCAGCATTACGGTTGCCCTCAGGGGGCTGGGTGGGTATGGTCAGGGTGGGCGTGGCCTACTGGGTAGGCGTGGTTAGAGTGCGTATGGCCTACTGGGTGGGCGTGGCCAGCTCTACATTGTTCGCATCAAGGGTGCCTATGGGGGCCTGGGCAGGAGTGGGACAGATCTGAGGGTCTCTGGCAGAAGGAGGGTCTCTGGGCCAGGGCCAAGCCAGTCGGGGGCTGTTCCCTCACTGTTTCCAGGATGGCTTCGCGGGCCGCATGAAACCACTTCGTGGGCCGGATCTGGCCCCCGGGCCTTGTGTTTGACATGTCTGCTCTATCAGAATTGTCAGTTTCTTTGGTCCTAAATGTTTGGTGTAATTTGACATTGACAATGATAAATTCATCTGAACTCTCCAGTTAATATTTGGACTGCCTTGTTTCTATTTTACTTCATTCTCATTACCCACAATATACTGTATGTGGACATTCCAACAGATCAGCCAGCCTTTTAAGATATGAAGTCTCTCCCTCTCCCTCACCTTTTTGCCCTCTCTCGCCCTCCCTCTTTCTCTTTCAGCTAGTTCATAAAGTTTAAACATTAAACCAATCAGCTTGCTCCCTCCAAGTTATATGTGGAATACATAATAGTAAACATACTTTGTTCTAACAAAAATCTGTCCCATCATATGTGTCATCCATTTTAACTGATACATGGGAGCCCAGTATTTAGCTAGAATTCTAGCCAAAATGTATTTATTAGGCAAACCATATAAAAATCTTTCTATGTTCAAAGCAATGCAATGCATATAGTACTAAATATAACTATTCCAAATGAAATATACCAAATATTCTAATAAATTACACCTAATGATATCATTTATTACATTATTTAGTATATAATATTTATTAGATTATCACCATTAGTAAATGCTCTCTCTGGTTACAAAAATTCTTTTAAAGCCATATAAATTAGTTTATTGGTTACAGTGAATTTTCATGTCCAGATTAGGTATTTATAGAAAGACAAACCTATTTCAGTTATTTTGAATTTTGCATGCATGATCACAATTTCTACTATTATTATAATGACAAATAACATGTTGTTTCCTCTTGTTGCTATGCACCTCCTTATTTGCCTCTTCTTCCTAAGCAAAACAATTTCAACCATTATGTTTCTTTTCCTTTAAAGGGGAATTGTTTCAGCCATGTCACATTATCTCTTTCTGGCATTTCTGTCTTTTTCAAAAGTTTGATGGGGATCCTTAACACACATTATATGTTAGAAAGGTGTGTTGATTTTTTACAAATGGAAAAATCCACTGCACCAATATTTCAGAGCAGTTAGAATGCTTCTTTAGGAGAGGAACTGGTACTTTTAGACTCTCATGAGAAAACAAGCGGAAACATTCAAACCAGGAGATGGAGAAGGTACTTGTAAAGTTGTCCTGAAAGAGAAATAATTATTTGTGGGTCTTTCTCTGGAGTCACCAGAGGATGGCAGCCTAAGGCATTCTTCATTTGTTTGCACTTCTCTTTTATATGAAAGAAGAATCTAACTTTCTCCTAAATGTGTTCCTTTTTCTTTGTTCACTACTACATTTTCATGATTTTTTTATTAAACTTATCAGAATATAAAATACAAATAAAAATGAAAATAGAGGGAAAGTGGGAAGGGGAAAAGAGAGAGAAAAGTATAGGACAGAGGAGGGGGGAAAAAAGAAGAAAAAAGCATTGTCTTCCATTTTTCAATGCAGTAGAATAAAATAATATTACAGCCCCAGCTTTTTACTTTTACATATTTAATATATACTCACCATTTCTATAACAACAAATTTATCTAATCAGCAAAACCCAAAGTCAAACTTTCATTTTTTGTTTTTTTTATCTCAAGCACAAAATTCAGAAGCGGTTTCCAAACAGAAACAAAACTGGATGATCCTCTGTTAGGGACTTTTTTTTAACTCTTTACTTCTTTTAGTTAAACATTCAAAGTTGTTAAAGAAACTTTAATCACTGAACTTTGCTGGTATTGTTTCTTTTTTTCCTCAACGGCATTTCTATATTTTACAATGGGAATCTTTTGCATGGGACCCACATCTCAATTGTCACTCTTACATTTGGCTGAATATTGCTATTGCTATTGCTAAGCACATTGATTTATGCTTTAATTGTAAGCTGCTCTGAGTCTTCAGAGAAGGGCGGGATATAAATGGGATTAAAAAATATATATGCACATGTAGAGAACTACTGTATAGATTTCATGGGTGGCTTTCAAAGGTGCACTTGAAATCAATGAACCTTTCATAACTTGTTTTGTGTCATATTCATCAGGTGTCATACTACGTATTTCATGTAGGCAGAATATGGGCTATAAATCCCTTTCTAACTATCCCTCTGCACATGCCTGTCATTTTGGTTAAACAAGTGACCATCTTGGTCTAATTCAGTACGAACTGGGAAGCTGAAAGGATTTACTTAGATTATATTTCAACTTTTCACTCAGCAACTCATCCCAAGAATGTGGATTTGGTAGGCTGGTCCTAAAGCCTTCAGCTCTTATTAAACTAATAGAAGAGAGTATTTAAATAGAGTAGAATAGGGCTGGAAGGCACCTTGGAGGCAGGTTTCTGCCAGCACTGTGCTTTCTTTGGTTTTCATCCTGGATGACTTAAGGTCATCAAAGAACAAATGTTCCTTCTCTGTTTTCCCCCCCAAACAAGGAAAGGTTCAAAGGAAATCAGCATGCTGGCTGAGGAATTCCAGGAGTTGAGAAATTATCTCTTCTCTAAAATGGCATTTTGATCATAACTCACTCTTCCTAGGGAGACACAATTGTATGCTCCATTCCAGTGCTAGCGATGAATATCTCCAAGCAAAAGCAAAATGATTTCCACTTGCTTCCATCTGATGCTGAGCCAGCCTGGGATGGGAGAGACGAGGGCTGGAGATAGGCAGAGATTTGTTGTTGTTAGTTGCGAAGTCGTGTCCAACCCATCACGACCCCATGGACATGGCAAAGATACTGGAGTGGGTTGCCATTTCCTTCTCCAGTGGATCACATTTTGTCAGAACTCTCTGCTATGACCTGTCTGTCTTGGGTGGCCCTGCACGACATAGCTCATAGCTTCATTGAATTATGCAAGCCCCTTCGCGACAACAAGGCAGTAATCCATGAAGGGGAGGCAGAGATTACCTGGGTTCAAATTCCTCTAAGTACCAAACCTTTCTTACTGCTTTGGCAAACTGCTATATTTTTCCATCATAGAACTGCATAAGCAGAACAAGTAGTAATGTAACATAATAGTTAGAGCTCTGCTTGCCCCAGTCAATAGAGGGCTTAATGCTGGCTGTCTTTTGATATCTGGATTTCCTTCTAAGGTCCTTCCTTCGTTGTCTGTTGTACTAGAAATTTATTATCCAATTGGGAGGGAATCTTCTTTCCTGTGGCTCCCAGAATGCAACATTCTCTTGCTAAATAGCCTTACCTGCCCTCAACAATCTATCTGTTGGGCATCAGAGGTAAAATGAATACCTCTGCATCTCAATCTCATACCACTTGAACTTTAATTTATCAGTTAAAGGGAGTTTGCTTTTCATGAGCAATTGATGATTTAGCATCAATTACTTCCATATGTAAGAATTTCAAATTCTGTGCCAGTCAAAAATGCAAACTGAAAGGATAGTATATAAATATTTAAAGCTATCTTTTATGTCTGTGTCACCAGAAAGATAAATTTCCCTAATGAACAGGCTAGTGATACAAAGCATGTAAGTTTATTTGAGTAGGGATAAAAAAGACAGGAACTTTTCTAATTTCATCAAAGTTTAATTTTACTGCTGTTTTCACCACTGCTGTCAGTAGGGCACTTAAGGGCTCTAATTGTCACAAGATTATATTCCCCCACACTTCTCTAAATTGTTTAGCTCTTTTAATCTATGTTTCATCATCTCTAAGAGAAATAAAACAGACAACTTTGACCCTGCAGTGTACAGGAATTAATTACTGGCAAATATTTTTTTAAAAAAAATTGCATAACAAAAATAATCTATTATATAATTTCTGTATGGGTAAGAAATGTCAGGTAACATACAAGTGTAATAAATTATTATTATTACTTAGAGCAGTAATGAAGATATATTTATGTTAGGGTGGATATACTATTCTGATTTCCTCATCTTGTATTAATTTTTCATTTATAAGTTTAATTCAACTCTACTCACATGTTAGAGATTTATTTGTTTATTTAAAAAGATAGTTACAATATAATTTGTATATATATTTTCCAAAGATTTGCATTTTTGTTTGCAATTTTATACAATGTACATTCCATAATAATATATGTTAAATTATTTTCATTTTTTCACATTTTCTTAGAAGTGGATTGCATTATAAAATTCAGAGAAGGGCAAATCCATCATTAAAAATAAAAAGTGTCATTCCCGTTTCTGCCTTGCATAGGTGTATGATGCATATAATTTTGCACATATGTCCAGTCACAACACACTTCAGAACTATGAGCTAGCAAATTATTATTAGGGAGCATCATGATTTATAAACAATTTCAATCTGTTAGGAACAAAAAAAAATGGTCACAACAAATGTTGGAGGCTGGATACACTACAACAAGCTACTGTAGGTAAGCAATGCATGAGACACACAATCTGTATGGTTCGATCACTTGCAAAAATAATAAAAATGTTGAGAACTTGAAAAACAGCAGTGAAAAATAGGGAGGTTTACACGGAGCAATATTCATAGACTGAAAACCTCCTACATTTGACTGTGAATCATAATGATACCACAGAATAAAAAGAACAAGAAATATTTTATTGAGATTGCCTGAAGGAACAGCCAAAAATGCTAAATATTTTTATCCTTTTGAGTTTTTGTGTGGCTTAAATATAAATGTTGAGATATTGAGTTGGTGAAATGTCAGAATAAATCATCCTACAGCCCAAACTATTAACAATTGGCTTCCTTTAATTATGGCTTCTGTACAATCTGACTCATTTGCCTGGATAGTTGTGAAAGGAGTTATCATTCAAAATAGTATCTGGGATGACACGTAGGGGATGGACTGAGATAGGGTCTCCTATGTGTTCTTTTACGTGACTTTTTTGGGGATACCAGGACTTCCTTCTTTGCTTGACTGGTACTTATTCCATGCATATCCACATGTAGTAAAGCTGGGAAATGTATGTTGCCTTCTTCCTCATTTCATAATTAGTAATGAGATCTGGCTGAATGATTTGCTGCCAACTTTCTGAGACAAATCACTTGATGAGGTTTCTGGATATCTCTTAGGAATACTCAATGAACTGACAAATGGTAAGCATTCACATTCAGGTTGAAAGAACCATATTGTAACTAACTCAAGGCAGAGAAAATAACTAATACTCCTTCCACCTACTTTCCCCACCACAACAACCCTGTGAGGTGGGTTGGGCTGAGAGAGAAAGTGACTTGCCTAAGGTCCCAGATATTTAATTTTTAAACAGATTATTTATGGAGCACATTACATAATGATACCCGATTTATTTTTGCTCTGGCGTTTCCATTTTCTCCTATTTACTTACTTTCCCGGGCCATACACACACATTTAACGTAGTATGGTTCTTGATTTTTTTTCAAAAAAGATTCCTCTCTAAGCTTCTATTGAAAATTGTTGTCATGATCATAGAGTGTCTACTGTACTTCCAGTGGAGTGAGGGAAAACAAAATAGGCAGTGGCTAGGGTTCTCAGTATATATTTGCTTAAAAAGATATGCAGAGAAGATAGACCTGGATATAATTTACTGGTAAATCTCCGAACAATTTTGGAAGATTGGAATGGGTTTCTGAGTTCCCACAGTAAAATGACCCTTCTATAAATTAAACTGTTAAAAAAATGAAAGCTCAGGACGATCCCTCAATATTCTGCAAATGTATTTCTTTTTTACCAGTTCTGACTGGGGACTCTACAGGTTCTAACACACACACACACACACACACACACACACACACACAGAAAATCCCAAACCAAACCAAAATAAATCCTGTAAACCTGATGGTAATTATTTAGAAATTAGCAGACCAGCAGGGTTGTAACTAGTAATCCCAGTCTTGGGAAAAGAACTGTACTCATAGAAACTCATAGAAAACTGGAGAAAAGCAATAAATATTTGACGATCTGGAGCAAAGCAATCTAAAGAGGTATCCGCAATTCTCCTCTGACATATATAAGAAAAATATTTAATTTTCTTTTTGATTAGATAAGTTCAGTTTGTCCCCTTAGCTCACAGAATATCATTTTATGTTTTCTGGGTGATTTACCTACATGTTCTTTAATCCTTATTTCCCCCTTCTTCCTCCCCAGTGTAAATATTTTGTCTCTGTGTCTTATCTTCCAAATCACATTTCAGAGACTTAATAATTAGAGAGGCTCGGATTTGCCTAGTTATTTATTTGGAGTGTTTGCATTTTGTAGCATCTCAGCCTGTCAGAAAAGCCCATTAAATACTTTGAGAACTTGAGTGTTTGGCTACCCTGCTCTAAATCAAATAAATTAGTCCGGTTATATTTTGAGTTAAAAGAACCCTTGGGGATTTAGTTATTAGACAAGAAACTCTATATTTTAGAAATAAGGATATAGGGGAAAAATGAACCTAAATAAAATACAGGTCAAAGCCCACCAAAAAAAAATCATCAGTTCATTATAATTATACATTCTTACTCCACAAACCACTAAGATGGGTTTAAGCCCTACAGTCTTATTACGTTTCATAAGATTAAGTTGATTTACATGGAAGCATTTAACTTTCATTCATATATAGCTACAGCAGAAATTTAATTAGCTGTAGGCAATTAAATAATAAAGGTCTTGATTGGTTGCAGCACCTGGCAGATGTGGTCTGAGGTAAGATGCTAAGCAGTGTTGAGTAGGATTAGTATTTGGATGAGGAATATCAAGAATACCAGGGTGATAGGCTAGAATGGAAAAATAAAAGACATTGCAGAAAGAGGTACTAGTAATATAGTTTCAGACTGATGTCAGCAGAAAGAGCTAGACTAGATTTGAATGATACTAAATTCATACCTAATTTCTACTTGAAAAAAGGACACAATTATATGTATATGTGAGTGTGTGTACATTATTTATTTACTATACTTGTTAAGTGCCCAGTTTTTTGTCTGGGTAATATATTACGGTGTCCTTATCTGTCAGTTTCAACTTAAAATCAATGTGATGTTATTCGGACTATAACTTCGAACTCTTCCACCCAATCAAAAGTCATGATGGATGTTGTACTGCAACACTTTTGGGAAAGAGTGGCCTTGAGGCCTTTGCTAAGCTTTAGAAGGTGATATCATTCAGTTAGGAAGGAGAACAGAGAAACTGTGCATATTTTGAATTTAGTGGCATGTTTATGTCACAGTTATATAGAGTTTGTTAACGGTGAGAAGCAGTTTTGGGGATGTGGATTATTGAAATACTGGCTGTTTGAATTCTGAGTCAGTATTATTACTTTTGTTACCTCAAATAGAGAATTTTCTCCATTGTAACAGGCTTTGCTTTTACCCTGGTAACTAAAATAAGTGCTAGAAAGACACCATGCTTTATTGTACAATGGAATGTATAATCAATAGATTAAAAATAATAACAAACTGGTTAGAAAGGCTGCAATCTTTCTGAGATTACGTTCCATTGAATTCAGTGATTGATTTGGCTTAAATGACAAAGCTGAGAAATGTATTACAGATCCTAAATAATTATTTACTCAAATCATGTGAAATTGATCAAAGTGAAAGATACTCTCGGTAACTATCCACTCATATCTCTTGGCAGATCCAGAAAATCTAGATAGACATCTGATTAAAGTTGGAAGGGCTATTTCCTAATCCGTCTTTTCTACCTTATGATAGTAAGTAATGCAGCTTGGCATTCAGCTGAAACCACAATCTATATGTTATAATGAGAAATTTCATCTTCAATAACAGTCTCACTACTTCAGATGGAGATGGTTCTTAATGTCTGAGCTGAGAATCATAACAGATGGATAAAGGAATGCTACTTGTTCAGTAGGAGGGTGACTGGGTAAGGAAGGAAGGAAGGAAGGAAGGAAGGAAGGAAGGAAGGAAGGAAGGAAGGAGGAAGCTGAGAGAAGTAATAACATCTGAATTGCGCTGTAAGTTATTACTTACCTTAGTCTAGAGAATGGCACTAGCAGAACCATACTTATCAGTAATGTTGGCCCCTTCCAGATGTGTAGCCCAGAAATTCTCAGCTTTATCCAGCTCTTCAACTGAAGGCATTTTCACTCTGGAAATCAAGTTACTTAGGAAAAAAGAGCAGATTGTATTTAGGGACAGCTAAACACATAACCATCCCAACAGTGCCTTTCAGAGATGTTACACTATGTTTTCCAGGATTATCAGGTCATATTTATATTACATAAAAAAGATGAATTTGTGAAAGTCTGAAGCAGAAATTAAATGAAATAATGACAAGAACATCGGATCTATTGCTCTTATAATTACCAGTTCTTTCAGGTGCGGATTATGGACTCATCCACTGGCAACTCCATTAGATTCTCACCCAACAGGGCCGATTTTCAGGATTTTCTTTTTTTTACTTATTTCTCATTACATTCATACTTAAGTCTGTAAAAATAAGCCAAGCCCGAATTTCTTGGGGAAAATGATGCTTATATAGCACTTATGATTCTCAAAGAGCCACTGTTCAATATCCACACAAATGTGGTTTCACAAGAAGACAGAGATTATTTTATTACCCCAGGATGCCAGGAAATTTTCATTTGGCTTCCTCTGATCTCTGGGATAAAAGTGGGACAAGTGAGGAAAGAATTCCCTTTGCTGTCTTATATTTCTGTTTTCAAGAAAAGGCATTATATTTTCTAAGATCTGATACTCTGCAGTTTATTTTTAGCTTACTAGCAGTATTACTTTACATTTTACCTCCTTTATTTTTAAAAAAAATCCTGTGAAGGAATAATTTGTCTTCTCCAACTTCCCTTTTTTTGATTTTCCAATAGGGTTGCAAATTTGGCTGTAAACTTGATTATTTTATTTATTTTTTATTTTAATTCCATTTATATCCCGCCCTTCTCCGAAGACTCAGGGCGGCTTACAAGCTTAGCAGTAGCCTTCATTCTATGTATATGCCTGCTTATTAGGGCTTTCACACACACCCCCAGCGGCATTATTACAAAATCAGCTTAATTGCTCCCAACAATCTGGGTCCTCATTTTACCTACCTCGGAAGGATGGAAGGCTGAGTCAACCTTGAGCCTGGTGGGACTCGAACCTGCACTAATTGCAGGCAGCTGGTGTTACTTAAGGAGGCATTAGCCCACTGCTCCACCAATGCCTTTCACATTTATAGCATTATTTCAGGTATGTTCCCACACCTGTGAAAGTGAAACTTGCAATTCTAGACCACTGTAGCTCTCCTTTTCTATTAAGTTCTGCTAGGGGAAATTACTTGCCAATTATTCCAGTTCAGTTTCTCTCTTTCTGTTTTTCTCCTGATAATTTTACAGTCAGTTTCATTTTCTTAAATTGCATCTTTGGAAGCAGTCCTTAAAAATCAAACTCACTGAAAACGATGGAAGCCAACTCGAAGGAAACCTAGTTAGGAAAGCTGGACTCTTTTTATGACTGCCTCTAGATTTCTAGTCTCTTGAACACCAAAGCATTCTTTCCTGCTTAGATTTCCCTCCAGACATTCTCTCAGATGCCAGATAAAATACAGGGGATGCCAAAATGATTCTCGAAAAAATAAGGCAATTATAAATTAGGGTTCAGTTGCTCTGAGAAATATTTGATAGTGTTTTCTGAGCACACATAGGACCCAATATGGCTGCATTGCTATGCTTCTTAAATTAATTCCAAACTACCTAGGAAAACCTTTTTTAAATATTGGCACTGTTGTGTATTGGGTTCGTTGCTTGAGAGAAGAGACAAGGCGAGTGAGTTCAGTCAGGAACATTCTTTATTTGCTTGCAGGAACTGAACTGGGGAACAGGGCTGCGAACGCAGCTATTTATACCCTGACCTCTAGGTGGCGACCAATAGGTTTAAAGCAACCTATTGCCGCCCTAGAGGCAGCCAATGGCGGCGCTGGAGACCAGTTGTCTGAGGAGCTGGGAGCCGTTAGCCAGCTCCCTGCTTAAGCAACCTTCCAGTATTCAAACCCACATGATACACTCAGTAAAACAAAGCCCAATACATTACAGGCACCCCCTTAAGCACACAGCATTCCTTTGATTTATCTCAAATTTTAATGGATGAGATTCTATTTGGTCCACCTCAGGATCAGGCTGCTTGGTCATTCAGCAAATGAGGTTATCTGGATTGAAGGATGTCTCTGCTTCTCCTGTCACAAATACAGACTTGCAAGAAATTGGTGGTGAAAATAATTTAACAGCTCTGCTGGCTTCCTCTACTGCCAAGCCCCACTGGTTTGCCCCTACAGTCTGAGTTATTTCTGGCAAGGCTTTGATTTCATTGCTCTGACTAGACCTTAAAAGACGCTTGCTCCTCGGGAGGAAAGCCATGGCAAATCTAGACAGCACACTAAAAAGCAGAGACATCACCCTGTCAACAAAAGTGCGTATAGTCAAGGCTATGGTCTTCCCAGTTGCAATGTATGGCAGTGAAAGTTGGACCATAAGAAAGGCTGAGCGCAAAAGAATTGAGGCCTTTGAACTCTGGTGCTGGAGAAGACTCCTGCAAGTCCCTTGGACTGCAAGGCGATCAAACCGGTCAGTCCTAGAGGAGATCAACCCTGACTGCTCTTTAGAAGGCCAGATCCTGAAGCTAAAACTCAAATACTTTGGCCACCTAATGAGGAGGAAGGACTCACTGGAGAAGAGCCTAATGCTGGGAAAGATTGAGGGCAATAGAAGAAGGGGACGACAGAGAATGAGGTGGCTGGATGGAGTCACTGAAGCAGTAGGCGTGAGCTTAAATGGACTCCAGAAGATGGCAGAGGACAGGAAAGCCTGGAGGAACATTGTCCATAGGGTCGCGATGGGTTGGACACGACTTCGCAACTAACAACAACAACAGACCTTTGCAATTCTTCCAATTCTGCTTCTGTGAGTACTTTATTTCATATTATAAAACATACCTCATAGCCTCCGTTGTGTTATTTCTGATTCTGGATGATGCTCTTTCCAGAATTGGCGCATTCATTTCCAATGTCCTCTTCCTGTTGAGCTTGATCTGTAATAACAGATCATTATTTCTTTGTTTTCTATCTCTGTATATTTGTGATGGACACACACCTTTCCTCCCAGTAGTTCTACAGCTGCTGGCCCTGATTGCTTAATCAACAGTCTGGAGTTCTTCCAGGAGCCCAGGAAGTCCAATACCTCACATGTCACTCTTGACCCAGGTGATGACCTAGCTGGTATGTGCTTTTGTAATTTACATCTCACCATATTTTTTATGGGAGAGGCACTTTTCATCTGGCTCCCTTGGTGAGACCTATTCAGTATGCTTGCACCTTTGGCATAGCTCATTTTCTTCAGAGCTCACAATCCCCATGACCATATCAAGGTAGCGGCACACTGGGGAATTGTTGTTGCTGTTGTTAGATAATTTACAATTAGATTTACAGTCTAATTCCCAGTTATTAAGGGAATCCTTTAGGTATTGCTCCAATCATGATTGGTACAACAGCAGATTTTTTCCCCATAAATGCTCAACTTGGATCTGCAAGTTCCCATTATTTCATATTTTTCCCCCAATTGCTTTTTCCTCAATCATAGCATCATTCAGTATAGCAACACCAATGAATCAGACTTTCTTCTTTTCACTAACTGTTATATCAGCTGAGTATGTGCAATACGGTTTGCACATAACCACAACGATAGCCCCAAGCCACCAAGAAACAATGTAGAGAATAATACCCAAAGCCAACCAGTGCCCACGGCAGCAATTACATCAAAAGTGATCTGGAGCAACAGTCTTCCTAAATAACATCAAAGTTGGTGCCAACCTAACCTAGTGGAGAGGCTATTCCCAAATGAAAGAATGGAAGCAAAGACATGTTGCCTCTGATCCACCAAGCTCTTGAACGGAGTGGGAGACCTTAAAAATCTCTTCTGCAGAAAAAAATGATGGCAGGAAAATTCTACTGAAGAAGACTTTTCTGAAGATGCTTGGGACCAAACTATAAAGGGCTTTGTAGGTTAAAATCAGCATTTTGAATTGTTTCCAATTGAAACCAATGCAGAGCCTATACTGAATCTTTCCCGTTAGCAGGCATGCTGCCACATGGGCAGTCCCATGAAAAGAGAATTGCAATAATTTAACATTCCGGTGAGAAGGGCATGTGTTACTATAACCAAGGCCTTTCTTTCTAGAAGTACCACCACCACCACAACTATAGCAACAGAAGCTGGATAAAAGCTCTTCTGCTCTTGATCTGCAAATTTAACAGTGGTGATGGGTTCAGAAAAAACTCAAAGTTTCATGCCTGCTCCTTCAGGGGAGTGGCACCATGTCCAGTGTCAAAGAGGAAGCCAACAGAAAACCAGTTCATTTTTGGACAAGCAGTACAAGATGTGGGCACGCCAGACCTTTGGAACCGCTTACCGGTTGAGCTCCGGCTGGCTCCCGACCTTCGCTCCTTCTGCCGTGATCTAAAAACTTATTTATTCGAACAAGCCGGCCTGGTCTGATGGGTTTGGGGTTTTAATATTGATTTTAATTAATTTATTGCATTGGGCACAATTATTGATTTTTTTTTAAACTTTTGTATCTTGTATTTTTGATATTTATTGCCCTGTACACCGCCCTGAGTCCTTCGGGAGAAGGGCAGTATATAAATCAAATAAATATAAATATAAATATAAATATAAATATAAATATAAATATAAATATTAATATAAATATGTCTCGTCTGTCTCAGAAGAGTTTGATTTCAGCTTGTTTTATCCCAACTAGTCCCCTGCAAACTTGAGACACCAGGTCAAGACTTCCATCACATTTCCAGCTTGGCCCAGCATGAAGATATATTGATAATGCCTCACCCTGAACTGATAGATGGCCTTTCCCAGCAGTTTCATGTAGATGTTGCAAAACAAGGGAGCAACCATCTGGCTGACCTCTCTTCACCCCTACTGACTGGAACTCCCGCAGAGGAAAAAGCAGAACCACTGGTCAAAAGAATTCCTGAACTCCGCCCCTTTTTGGCAGCCTAACAAGGTACCATGATTGATGGTCTTGAATGCAACTGAAAAGTCTGAAAGATGTAGGAGAGTGGTACTTCTTCTATTCAGGTCCTGATGAAGGTAATTCACCAGAACAACTAAAGCAGCTTTTTTATCGCAACGCTGGTTTTGGACTCCCAGGTTTTAAAAAAAGGAGTCCAGAGAATGCATTTTCAACTAGACAATTTCTTACTGACATTCCTTCTACCTGCTCTAATCTTCCTAAGAAAGTAAAAGCTGGAGATGATGGTGATGGTGGTTGGATTCAGGAAAGTCTCGGGGAGAGACATACCATTGCCTTTTTAAGGAAATTAAGTTCCTAAAAGTTTTAAATAAGTGCAGAAAGCTCCTGGATTCAAGTCATGAAATGTATCTCACCTGTTTGGAGAAGTTATTTGGCACATGGATCCAGTCTTCAAATGATGGAACTCATGCCACATAGTTCCCCATGACATGCCTGTTGTGTGTTCATCATGAGGAACTGGGTTCATGGTCCTGGATGTTTCAATGGATTTCACACTTTTATAATAGTATTTTTCTAGATAAAAAGGATACTATTACATTTTGCTTTTGACACTCATGTACATTATATTCATCTCTCTCTTCTTTCTTCTAATGTAGTCCAAGAATATATCTGATTTACCAAGAAGGTACAGTATTGGAGATTCGTAATGGATGAAGTTGATGATGAGGATCTAGACTAGAGCATGGGTGTCAAACCTGATCATGTCATGTGGCGTATTGTGACATATTGCGATGTTTTTTGCCTTTGCGGAGCCAGGGTAGGCGTGGCCTGCGTGTGACACATCTGGCCCACGGGCTGCCAGTTTGACACCCCTCATTCTAGAGGATAGGGTAATAGAAATGTATAAAAGAAACAGAGAGGCTTGAACCATTCTGGAATACAGGGAGGAATATACTTTGCAACGTTCTATTTTTTTAAAAAACCCAAAGAAATGAGAAAAGTTTTTATCTACCTCATTAAAAGCTATTTAAAAATTGCAATGGAGCATTTAAAGATCAACCACCTTCTCCATCACCTCTATGCTGAGATTCAACCTTAATCTAAAGCAAATTTCACTGATTGTTTTCATATGTGTCCTTGTTTTAAAGGATGATTTAGGACTAGGAAGAAATACCACTAAGTGGAACTGATGACTTATAGATCAACTGTTTAAGTTTGACAAAACATATTATTCTAAAGATAGAAATCCCAAATATTTCACTCCTGCTTTAAATTTTTACTAAGGCATTTCTTTAATTAGCACAGCAGTAAGTCTCATTCCACACAGTTATATTAAGAGTCAGCTGCTGCTTTTCTCTCCAAATATGTACCATGTTCAGAACTCTCTCTCTCTCTCACTCACTCACTCACACACAAACACACACTTTTCCTTTTGTGTAAATAAAGGCTATTTAACTAAAATGCTGGCTCTTGAAAGGAAATATGCCTTCTCAAAGCCTTGTACAGAATGATCCAAACTGCACCTTTCATCTTGGTATCCTGTTATCCAAGCAACACAGTAGCTTTGAAATGCAAATAACCTGGTAATTTTTGTTATTCCCAAGACTACAGAGAGTAAGTCATAAAATATTATTCCTTAATTTATGAGCATTATACATTTCAATGTATAATTGGACAGTGCTGCAATCATGCATTGCTGCTAAACTACTGTATAATGAAAAAAAGTCTATTTTTTCTTATCCCTTTAATGCTTGTACATACATAAATATCAAGATAAAAGTCTTTTGTTCACTTAGTATAGCATTAAATATCAGATAAATTGTGGTTTGTGAAGCTGTCTTTAGTATGTTCATAATCTATTTCATAACACAAAAAAACTCTTTCCCAAACCAGATGTAGAGAGAGAATCCTGTTCTAATATTAAGTGCAATGTTCCTTTGTCATTATCAAAGTTTATTCAGACTGCCTTTGTGCACTTCCATCAAAAGAACCTAGGAACATCTTTTTTTCATTTCTTTTTATACAAGAGTCTTGCCTCAGCTCAAAACCATATCCCTAACGAGTTACATAATGTAACAGGCACGTTGTAAACCTTTACACGTAGGCTTATGCAGATAATTAAACAATTAATTTTCACTTAGTACAACTGAAACAGGATAATGAAATTTCCACTGGTGTTCAGTTACATCCGGGGGTCAGGGATCAGCTTCCTGTTTGGATAAGGGTGAGTTTAAAGAGGATTTCTGACGCTCTCCTTGCTTCAACTAAATCTGAAAACACTGCAATGGAATTTCAATTTGCAGCTCACTTCAATGTAAAGAGCAGATGGTGGGAGCGTGCAGCCCCTTTCTGGAGATGCCTGCAGGACAGGTGTAGTTCAAAAGGCAACTCCCCCCCTTTTTTTGAATGCCTTCAAGTCAGTTTCTATTCCTTGCAACTGCCTGGATCACTTCCTACAGGTTTTTTTTGGCAAGGTTTTTGGGAAGTGGTTTGTCATTGCCTCCTTTCTAGGGCTGAGGGAGAGTGAATGGCTCAAGGTCACCCGGCTGGCTTCATGCCTTAGGTGGGACTAGAACTCCCAGTTTCTAGTCTGGTGCCTTAACCTTTATACCAGACTGGCATTCCTCTCTCCTACTCTCTTTTATTATTCCTAGGGGGATTGTTTTTGTTTTGTTTTTTGTTTTTTGGGTAGCGAGGAAAACTGTTGGGGCACAGCTTGAAGTCCATTTTCTGCTTAAATGTTAGGTTTTGGTGATTTATCAACATGACAAATCCTCCTGTATAAATCTAACCTTTATTAAATAGCTTTCCCCCATTTGGCATTTCCCCCATTTGGCACTGCCTCCTACAGTATCAGAATAAGGTATGAATGTCAACCTCCAGTTCGAGTATCCAAATAAAGTCCAGGATATAAGACATGGTTAGACTGATAGGGGAGGATGGGTGATATAGTGTTAGACTGAACAGCATCAACATCAAAGATGCATCTGTAGGAACCAAGCAAGATTGGGTAGTGTCTATGAACTTTGGGAGGGTTTCTTACTGCATAGTAATGCCGAAGTGCAAATATATTTATACAAAGGAGAAGTGGCAAAAGTGTTACAGACTGTTTCATTGACTTACTTCTAAAGAACTATAATTTCTGCGTAGCCTTCCTCAGCTGGATCCATCAGATTACTCTAACATGACTTATGATGGTGAAATATCACAGTCAGAGTTTATCTGTAGGATGCCAACTATTTCAAAGGTATATAGAATGTACCTGAAGAGGATGGCAGAAGGTTTCACTTTATATAAATTGTCTAGAGTTCTCCAAGGTCAGGAAAAAATCAAAACCATTCATTTATTGTCCTAATTCTACCTACACAAGTGCAATCCAGCTCAAGATAGTTGGCAACACAAGATAAGTAGTTAAATCTACACTTGATGAAACCTAAAATGAGTTGAGTAACACATTTACTAAATAAGATATCAATATGTGAGTAACAAATATAAAGTGCCAATCAAGAAGAAAAGGCTAATTTACAATTTTCAAATTTAAATGCACCCCAGAGGACAAGGGCTGTACCTCAAATGGGAGAGAATTTCACAGCATGGTGCCACCTCTAAGAAGGCCCTGGAGTAATTGTTTGTTGTCGCATCACATCCTAAGTGACTCTTAATTGAGGAGCTGTTCTTCTAGTTAGTGACATATTGGGATAGGCAGATCACAAGCCACAAATCAAATGCGACTTGGAAAACGACAGTGAGTTAATGTAGCTGAACCAGAATTACATATCAAGCTTGCACTTCAAAGATAGGTGAGTTAAGAGGCCTTTTTGGGGTGGCCTTCATGAGTTTTAGGCGAGTAGCACAAATGCTTTGAGTAGCTACCTGCATTAATCTCAAAATTACAAAAAAGGGATGACCCTCTGGCCATGTCTTTCCTAACTTTGGGAGTTCTGGGGCCCACAAAAGGGATGGTGGTGAGGTACTCTTTGATTTAGCATAAGATATGGATGGACTAGTCTTTTACTCCATTTGTTTTAAGATTCAGCTATTTTATTCTATCATTTCACTCTGAACTGATACATTTTTTGAGACTTCATTGCTTTCAATATCTGCACCTTCAGCAACTACGTTTGAACTAATCAGATTCTCTCAGCCCAATGTACCAAAGGGGTGGTGGTGTAGTTTAAACACTGGGGACAGGAATGCTCTGTGTGCTACCTTGAACTCCAAATAAATGAATGAGTTGCACGATATTTGATGTTAAACCAAATGCAAGGGAAAAAGTAAGGCTTAGAGCAGTATAGTATTTTTTAAGAAACTATCTTCCATTTGGTCAGCTTTTCAAGAATTTGGAATATGGTAATACCTCAGGAAAAGATGCATAGTAAAAATAGATCACTTTTATTTAATAAAGTTCTCTCTTTCTTTATATTCATATTTTCTAACAAAAAGACCTCATACAGAAGCTTAAAATTGGTTTATGCCTTCATATCATTTTTCCATACTTAGAGATTCAAAAAATGATAAATTACAGTTCATCAAGAAGCGAGAGATGATGTAACCAATATCAAGTCTCTTGCAGTAGACCACACCTGATGTTAGTGGTACCCAGAGACCAATTTCAGACACGCTGAAGTTACAGATGGATGAACCATAAAATTCTGACCATCCCATATGCTGATATGTTCCCTGCAAATTAAATGGCTGTTCTCCAGCAGAGAGATTTCAAAGGGAACATAGTGTGGTCTTTATTAGTCCAGTGGGTGGGGAGGAAGACATCTGAATTCATTTTAGCAGAGGTCCTTGGACAACCTTCATGGCAGAACTGAAGGCTGCTTTGACAACAAAAAACTCATATCTTTTACAAAAGTAAAATGGTAAAATACTAGAGATATCAGATAACTAAAGTTATCGTAGCTTTTTAGAAGTCTTATTTAATGACAATATATCAAGTTGGGGTTTTTTTGTAGTAAATAAGCTGCTGTCCAAATTCCAGAATGTAGTTTATGTATGTGAAAAGACTATGTCTTAAATGTTATCCTCGTTAAAATTCTATAGTGTTCACCGATCATTTAAAATGGATTTACTATGTCCCAAAACATCAGATGGAGATCTAGGAAACCACATTTTCTCAATAATTATTATAATTATAAATGACAAATCATTAGCTCATCCTCCCAGCTTTCCAGGCCCATTCCTACTAACTCTGAACCTTAAATAAATAGCGATGTTGAAGTTCATATTGAAAGAAAAAAACAGAGGGCAGGAAACTCAAAATTTCCTATTCTTCAAGGAGCAATGGCCTTTTGGAACTATACTGTAGATGTTGATTTATTCACATGTGGGAAATTAATATGGCCTTAATATAAGCAAGAATGCTTTGATTTTAAATTAACACCTTCAGGGAAGAACAGGTCATTACCTCAAATGATTTAATTATAATTTTATTCAGTGAACTAAACGGAAGATGACATTTATGATTTCCACATGACATTAACTGGTAGGGCAAGAAAACAAAAATATTAAGGGTCTTTTCTCTACAGAAGATAGGTCCTCCCTGAAACTAATATACATGCAACTGATATTAAATTCAAGTTAAAGAACCTACTTATTTTCATTGCATATAATTTATACTCCTTGAATGTTGTTTAATAAGGTCATAAAAATGCCAGGTGGAGTATTTCATAATACTTTATATAAACTTGCTTTTACAATCTAGCCTTTGTTCCAAAGTTCAAAGTGACAACTGGAATGCATAGGCTTTTAGAAGCTCTAGTTTTCTCTAATACCAAATGGCATATCTTAATTTTTAATATATATTTTAAAATCTTGGTAATTGGGAGCAGGACATTCCTTTCTTACTGATGTGTTAAAGCTGTTATTTTCCAACATTTTTTAAAACTAAGAAATCTCACAAAGATTTTAATTACTTTAAATTTTATTTTATTTTTGTATTATTAAATGAACATTTTACACTTGTTATTTTATTATGCAGTAATTCAAAGTCAGAACAATATCTAATATGCTACTGCAACTATGATATTGTCTCTTGTCAGTTTCTGGTCACAAATTTCCAATAGTCTTCAAATGCTGAAGTTCATACCTAAAGTTTTATTACATTCTTCATGATTTCAGTTACAGAACAAAGCTACACATATTAAAGAATGCAAATCAATAAACATTGATACTTACACATACATTTGTATTTCATTGACAGCACATGGCTGTCAATAATGGCTAGCAATACATTAAAACAATGAAAAAAATGTCAGTGAAATAAAAAGTCAACAGTCGTCAGCCAGGATTTATTTATTTATGTATTTATTTTAGAAAATTTATATTGCTGCCTACTCGCTCATGATGACTCAAGGTGGACCTAACAAGGCAATACAGGTAATCCTTGACTTATGACCATTATTTAAATAATCATTCAAAGTTACAACTGTGCTGAAAAATTGACTTACAACTTGTGCCTGAAGTTAAGGTCCTTGCAGCAACCTCATGGTCACATGACCAAAATTTGTGTGTTTGGCAACCCACCCACACTTACAACTACAGGGATGCTTCAACTCCTATCTCCTCCTCCATCACTGCTCTTTTGGCCATCCTGCACCCTGCCTTTGTGCTGCTCTGCATCCCCACCCCCGTACATATAGCAAGTGTTCTACAGGTGTTTATTCAACCCCCCTTCCAAACAGGTCCTCGACAAGCACCCCCGTTGCACAGATCCTGATTCCAAGCTCAGCACGGCAAGAGTCACTGGGTATCTGAGTCCAATAGGCACACATGAAGTCCAAGAAAGCAGTCCACAATTCAGATGGGTCAGGATACATGGCATGAGCACACAAGGCAGGGAACTGTGCACTTTGCTCCAGCAATGCTCAAGTCCTCAGGGCAGGATTAAGTAGGCAACACACGGGTGCAGCCCTTCATGAGAAGCAAGGTTGCCTCCTTGCAAGAAGTCTAGCTGACCAGCTTTGTGCCTCTCTCCTCTCCACTCTACCTGTCCTTAGTTCAGAAGGAGGTGCGTACTCCACCTCCTCATTGCTAAGCTGCTTCCAGTCCTCATCTGGACCCTCCTGGCCAACTTGCTGCAGCTGTGGCTTGCCTCCCTCAGCGTGTTGCTTGTCCATTGACCCCGCTGAGGCTGCTCCATCGGGCTAGCGTTCTCTGAGCCCCGATCCTGACCAATACTTGACTCCACACTTTCTTTTGCAGACTCAAACTCACTCTCCTCCTCTGGAGGCGGACCCATGACAGCTTGTGGAGTGATAAGCAGTCCCAGAACTTCATGGCTCTGCAACTGCTTGCCATGCCCTTGGAAGTCTCAGCAAGTATCCATTCACCTATCTGTTTTTTTCCCTCCCCAGCCCCATGTGGCTTCCCAACCCACCTCAGAAAACAAGTCAGCAAGCATTCCTTTGCTACCCAGCAAGCATCAGCAAGTACTACGGAAACCCCCACCCCTCCATTTCTCAAGATAGCACAGCCTTAGCCATGTGTAGGAAATGTTTGTTGGAAAAGCTGGGCCTGAAAAGAAGACAGCAGAGGCAGTGAGGCACCAGGCACAAAAGGCAAAAGGTTGGTTGAGGAGAACTGGGAGAGAAGGCAGCTGGGTGAATGAATGCGGGCTGGATCTTGCTGAGGCTTCCCAGGACATGGAGAGCAGCCACAGAGCTGTGTGGTTCTGGGGCTGTTTGCTGCCTTGCAAGGCAGGGTGCAGGGAGGCCATAAAGAGCAGAGATGGGGGAGGGGAGATAGGTGCATAGGGGTGGGTGGGTGGGTGGGTGGGAGTTGAAATTCATAAGTGCAGGCCAAGTGCCCAAATTTTGATCATGTGATCATGGTGGCACTGACACAGCCATAACTTTGGGCACAGGTTGGAAGCACATTTTTTTAGCACAGTCATAATTTTGAACAGTTACTGAACACATGGCTGTAAATCAAGGAGTACCTGTATTTTGGGATTATAAACTACAGGTAGTCTTTGACTTACAACAGTTTGTTTAGTGAGTGACTGTTCGAAGTTAAATGGCGCTGAAAAAAGTGACTTATGACCATTTTACACACTTATGACCATTGCAGCATCCCTAGGGTCCCATGATCAAAATTCGTACGCTTGGCAACAGGTGTGCATTTATGACGGGTTGCAGTGTCCCAGGGTCACGTGATCACTTTTTGCAAACTTCTGACAAGCAAAGTCTATGGAGGAATCAGTTTCATTTAACAACCGTGTTACTAATGTAACAACTGCAGTGGTTCGCTTAACAACTTGTGGCAAGAAAGGTCATAAAATGTGGCAAAACTCACTTAACAGCTGTCTCACTTAACAACAGAAATTTTGGGATCAATTCTGGTTGTAAGCTGAGGACTACCAGCACTGACTTGACAAAAAATAAAACCAACAAATGTTATCTATTATAAATTGTTTTTATTTTGAAACTATAAAATATTTCAAACCCTGAAGAAATTCTGCCTATGGAGAAAGACAAAGGATGGAAGAAATACGGTGGGGAACATATAATGAGAAACATATAATCAGCTTTGAGTCGAGCTGATTACATGTACTCCTTTTCTCCCTCCAACTTTCCTACAGGAAATTTTGACTTTGTGTTTATTTTCCTTGCTTAAGATACTGGGTATTGAAAATAGATTCCCAGCCACAGTCAAGTTCATTTTACACACATGTACACAAGGACTCACGAACATGCCCCAAAACACAAAGGGCAAATGAATCCTGTAATTTTATAGACATAAGTGCTGGATGTTCTTGCATAAAAATTTTAAATCATATCATAATAAATTTATTGAGTTAGAAGGTAAAAAAGATAAAGGTTCCCCCGCACATGCGTGCTAGTTGTTTCCAACTCTAGGGGCCGGTGCTCATCTCCGTTTCAAAGCCGAAGAGCCAGCGCTTGTCCGAGGACATCTCCGTGGTCATGTGGCCAGCATGACTAGACACCAAAGGCGCACGGAACACTGTTCCCTTCCCACCGTAGTGGTCCCTATTTTTCTATTTGCATTTTTACATGCTTTCGAACTGCTAGGTTGGCAGAAGCTGGGACGAGTAACAGGCACTCACTCTGCTATGTGGCACTCGGGATTCGACCTGCCAAACTGCCGACCTTCTGATCGACAAGCTCAGCGTCCTAACCCACTGAGCCACCGCGTCCCTATTGAGTTGGGAGGAGCCATTTAAACAATCAAATTCAACCCTGTAAATTAAAACTTTCCTCAGAGATGTCTGGCCTCTGCTCACCTCCTTTCTGGTTGTAAGTTTAATTATTTCTATAGTATTTATAGTATTGTATTTATATTATTATAAATTATACAGTTTTACTACTTCAAGCTGCCCAGAGTTATTTTATGGCAAGACGGGCGGCTAATATATTTCACAAATAAATAAAATTATTGCAGTTTTATTTTTTTTTAAATAATGTCATTCAGCCAGAATCTCCTTTCTTTACAGCTTCAATCTGTTATGCTGTGTCATTCATTCTGGAATAAAAGAAAACAAAATTTGGGTCTTTTTCTGTGTAATATCTTTTCAGGTATTTCAAGATTGCTTTCCTCTTACCTTTTAGTCTCTCTTCTCCAAACCTGTTCTACTAGGTTTGAATCCTTTTTGTGTGTCAGTCCAGTCTGGACCTCACACTTGCGATTGTGTCTGACCAACTCAAAATAAATATTAAAAAAAACCAACTACTGATTACTTCCTACTTGTGTATTGGGAAGATACACTACAAACAATGTAAAATTTTATTTGCCGTTTTTGAAGACATTGCTGACAGGTTTGTAGTCAGCTACTATTCAAATCCTCCACACAGGTATTATGATAAATCAGGTGTAGTGGGTGGGGGGGAGACCCGGAGCATTGGAGCTTTGGCTGAGGGTGCAGACGGCAGAGGCAGGGGTAAAGGAGTGACCAAAGGGGGCACCAGATGCGATGGAGGCAAACTGACCAAGGTGAGTGGGCAAGCCTATGACCAGAGGGGTGCCAGACATACCAAGAAATGGTGGAGGTGAGCTGACCGAGACGAGACGTACCAGCAGATGGCAGAGGTGAGCTGAGCTGGGTGAATGGAGGTGCCTGGGTGGACTGACATCCAGAATGATGGACATTGAGACACCCGATGAGTGACTGTGTGGCGAGGAAGAGCCTGGGTATGTGTAGAAAGGGGATAGAGGAGTCTGGCTCTAACGGCCCTTTCGGGGGTGGTGCTACACAGGTATACTGCATTCTCTACTGCCATTTTGTCTGTTTTGATCATCCCTGCAGATGCTATTCAATAAAGAACCGCTGTTCCAATGCAAGGCTTCACAAGCTGCACTCTGAGTTCAATAAAATGTGGCTCATGAAGGCTGTGTAGTCATCTTATGCAAAACAACAAAACAGCAACAAGAGAACAGTTACGTTTATCGCCTCCAGCAAAGTAATATTTCACCTCTAACTGTTGTTTTGTTACATAGTTTGTTTTTTTTTTAAAAAAAACTAAAGGATATTTTTATTCTGTGAAGGTAAGATAACTAAAGGTGACATGACAAAAATCATCCTTTGACTTGATTAACCAAAACTCTGAATGGCTGCTTTGTTGCAGTTTTATAATTCTTAGTTCAGATGGCAACTTTGTGTATCCTTGCCTTGAACTGAATGGGGCTTAATCCTTCGTGATTGAACTGTTGCACATTCTTTTTCTCCAGCTACCTAATAACCACATAAACACACAAAGCTTAGACTTTTCTGCATGCTTGGCTTCTCCAGATTATGTAATATAACATTGCAATGTGCAAGTGTTCGGGGAAGTTTAAAATGCCACCTTTCTACGAGTTACATACTATGTTCTTTGTGACTCAGAGTGTGGGAAACAGTCATTTGAGTTCATTTTCATGACAGAAGCACTGAACCACATTAACACGAGGAAAGATGTAGGAAACACTTTTACTGGCTGTGTTTATTCTTAACCAGCAGACATAGCTACCATCCACATTGTGACTACATAAGGTTAACTGCTGGGCACAATAACCAAAGTGTGACTCTCTCCCTTGGCTTGTGTAAGTCATCATTTCTGCACATTTGTCAGGCTTAATGTGCTACAGCAGACTGTAGGTCACAATGTGTCATTTCCAAATGAACTTTGACTTTTCCCCTCCTGGGGCCAAGAACCAGTCACATTAACCTAAGAATCTCTGCCTTAAGAGGAGAAGCTGAATTTCCAGAGAACCTTTTATACGTAAAAGGGAACTTGTGGCAACCAAAACTTATGGCCATGGTTTAGAAAAGGAAGTAGGGGCTTCATTTTGAAAAAAGGGTCTTATCCCCAAAGGAAGGGCATACTGTGAGTTATAAACAATACTTTAAATGCACCCTGATCCTAGACCTGATGGGTTTTTGAAAGGAGTCATTTAGGTCAATCAATTATGCACAACTGTGCTAGACTGAAAGGCTCTTATCCCAGACTGTGACACCAATCCCAGATTCTTAGGTTAGCATGTATCTCTTGCATTTATTCATGTTTTCCCTGTTATTTGGTCTCAGACACTGCAAATGCAGAGTTATATTCTCATGACTTTCCGGAGAACAGAGAAGAATTATTAGGCATGGAGCCAACTGGATGACTATAGGCCAGGGGTCTTCAAACTTGTGCCTGGCTGAGGAATTCTGGGAATTGAAGTCCACAAGTCAAAAAAGGGCCAAGTTTGAAGACCCCTGCTTTAGGCTAATCACTCTTCTCTCAGCCCAACCCACCTCACAAGATTGTTGTTGGGGGGGAATAGGAGGAAAAAGTAGTATTAAGTATGTTTGGCACTTTAAGTTATTATAAAATCAAATCAGGATATAAGTAAAATAATAAGTTTAGAAAATTATCAATAAAGCATACTGAGTGCTGATGGAGTATAGTAACCATAATATAAAATTGGCTAAGTTTTGTCTTGCTTAATACTAAGCAATTCTCACGACATAAATGTGCATAGGGGCATAGACCCATGAAAATGAAGTGTGCATCCAGCTGTTTATGGATTGTGGCCAAGGTATTTATATGCTCTTTAATAAAGAATATAAAATCTTCCATAATCTTTATGATCCTCATCTTCTCAAAAACACAGTGAAATGCATAAATTGTCAATAGCACTTGAGTCAGTTGGTGACTGAAATAAAATTTCAATTGAATCATCAGGAAGAGCTAATTTTAATCTATAGGAGGGTTGTCAAACTCGCAACGTCACGTGACGTGTCGTGACATATCACGACTTTTTTTCCATTGCCAGCAATGGGGTGGGCACGGTTTTGGCATGACGCATCTGGCCCACGGGCAGGCAGTTTGACACCCCTGATCTATAGTGTTGAAAGTCAAAGGCATTTGTTTGGGATTCTTTTGAACTTGCTTCAGTTCTGACATTTAATAGGGAGTGAAAAAGAAAACATTAAAATGTTTTTTTTATTTTTGACCATACTTGTTATGTCATAAATCATGGGTGCTCATTATAAATAATAACATTATTACTGAAGACTGAATGCAAATTTAAGCAACTAATTCAGCAATTACTTGACATGAAGGGAATTACTCTGTTGGGACAGAAGTTGTTTGAAATGTAATCCCCTTGTGTTCAGTAAAATTTACTCTCAGAAACCACCAGTATTGGATTGCAATGCTAATATTCTCAAAGGTTGGCAACTCCAGAAGCAATAATTAATTGCTAATTTACATGTAGTCCTTGTTTTACGACCACAATTGAGACAAGAATTTCTGTTGTTAAGCAAAGCTTTTGTTAATTAAGTTGTGTCCAATTCTAAGACCTTTTTTTGCCACGGTTGTTCAGTGAATAATTGGAGTTATTAAGTCATGTGATTGTTAAGCAAATACAGACGCATTCTACATAAAATTAATGTTTTGCCACACAGTGTAAAAATTGCTCCATGGCTGACTCAAGTTCCCAAAGATATGTTTTCCCCCCCATATATTTTATTGATTTTTTAAAAAACATAAATCACTTAATAGTTGGTAAACAGTGTGTTTGCTGGGTTTACATTTGTAATGATAAATCAATAACAATTGTTTTCTATAATCCATAATCCACATAGTATGTTTAGTTGATTTCCCCTTTTCCCCAAAATGTCTTCTTTGCAAACCTTGAATTAATACAGTTCTTATTATTTTGATAAATAACAATTACATATATGATTTTTTCCCAGTATTCCTAGAAATAATGATCACATCAATATAATATTTCTTTTCTATCTTAGCATTCTGGTTGCCTCATCTTACATCCTGTTACAGTCCTTATTTAGATTTGTTTCTCCCATAAAGTTCAAAGTATGCTTGCTGGTTAAGATCTTCTCAACAGTTAATTACATTTAAAGATTTAAATCCATTTTTCCCATATAAACCATCTCAACACTTTTACATTTCTTAAAAAATAGGTAAAAACAGTAAAGAAAAGGAAAAGAGAGCAAAGGTAAAGAAACATAAAAAGTAAAATACTATTTTATATATATATATATATATATATATATATATATATATATATATATATATATATATATATATATATATATATATATATATATATATATATATATATACCTCCTAAGCTAATACTGTATATATTCATTCCCAAAATTTCTTATTCTTTTTAGCCATAGTTAAAAATATATTTAATCTTTAAATATTCCATTTAATGTGTCTAGTCATCTAATCCTTTAACTCTTATACAAAACACTTTTTTTTCTTTGTTGTACATTATACTTTCCCTAAATTCAAACACATTTAATTATCTAAAATATTTCCTTCATCTAAGCCAGTGGTGGTGAACCTATGGCACAAGTGCCCTCTCTGTGGGCATGCATGCAGTCTCCCCAGCCCTGCCTCCCTCCCCAGCCCCCTCCTCCCCAGCAGCCCCCCCAGAGGAGTCACCCCCGGGTGTGGCCCGCGCAGAGCAGCATGGCCAAGCACATGGCACCTGGGCAGCAGATGATGCTGCGGGGTGCGGGCAGAGGGCATGGCCACCATGGTGCTGCATGGCTCCCTGGGCGATCTGCAGTGGGCCGTGGATGGCCCTGAGGGTGGGCGGAGTGAGGGCGGAGCAGGGTGGGGGTGGGTAGGCAGAGCAGGGGCAGGGTGGGGGCAGGGCGTTTTTTGGGCACTCGGTCTCTAAAAGGTTCGCCATCACTGAACTAAGCCTTTTCAACAGTATTATATTACTTATATCAAGAAATAAAATAAAAAAGGGGGGGAAAGCATACAGTATAATATAAGGAATTCATCCCTCTTAGAATGACGTATGTATTCAAAATCTTTTCTATTTCTTTAACCATATTCAAACAAATGTTTCTTTTTTAAATATTCTCTCTGATAGATCCCATCATCTATTTTCTTAATTTTCACTTTAATCTTTTTCCTTTGACCGGTATCTTTCTTGATCAATGTTTTTTGCTGCATCAAAAAGTTTTTCCATATATTCATGACTGTTGCTGTAGGTATAAGAAGTAAATCGAATAAAGTGTCTTTATATGAGACTTTTGCCTTTCCATGTTTCTTGAAAATCTTTTTCTTTTTCTTCTTCTCTGCTTCTCTTATCACTTCCTTTCTTTCTGATGTTTTCAACATCTCTACATTCCATTTTATCCAATCTGTTTTTTTGTCCTCAGATTTATTTTGTAGTCTTAAGGGTTGTTTTTTCCATTTCTTGTAAAATTTTCCCCACTAGGATTAAATCATATTTTCTTGCTTTGTTAAGTTCTATCTTTGAGTCTCTATTTTCAATTTTATGTCCACTTATTTGTTTTGTTTGCTCCTTCTCTCTTGTTGTTTCCTGGAAGTTTTTTTTGTTGTAGAGTTAACTTAGAAATAGATTGATTTATATTTTCAAATGTATTTTGGATTTCTTTGTGATTTGAACTCATTGTTGTTTGAATTAATTGCAGTATACTATATATCTCCTCCTGAGAGGTATTTATGTTTTCTTGGTGTGTTCTATATATATGTCTCTGATCCATGATGGCCAAAAGTTGAAGTTTTGCGCAAATAGCTTTAGAATCCCGGTTAAATAGATATTTGTAATCCAAAGAGTTCAAAAAAGATTTTCTTTCCTGAAGTTTATAATTCCCTCTTTGTCTGCAGCCCAGATTGTTGTCTTTTTTTTGGTCACAGCTGTTCTTTGTTATTAAAGCTTTGAAGGGCACAAACACAGATTAGCTTTTCACAGTTTTTGGCAAGTTCTTTATGGAGATCATAACTGTCATAATCTTCATCCACCACTAGGTGTCAGCAAGTATTTAGTTTTCAATACGAACAATGGTCTTTAAAATGAGAGTCTTAACCATTCAACAATTTTTAACTTGTCCAAAATTAAATTTTAGCTTTCAAGTTTATAAATTTATTTCACTACCATATATTTTGATCCACCATGGAAATTTTAATTCACCACTTTTGTTAGTATAAGGGTGGGGCAGAAGTCCCCCTCCTTCACTTTCGGAGGTGTTTTACTTATTGGGGATCTTTTCCAGGAAATTAAGTGTAGAATAGAAAAGGGAAAATCAGATTCCTCACCCAGTTTCAAGCACGCTGTTTACTGTCATGCTGGTTAATTCTTTTGGGCTTCGGTTGCAAGTAGCTTGGGCTGATCGGTGAAATACAGCCTTTGTCCTGTCAGGTTAGAAGGTTTTCCTCAAGACAAACGGAACTACCGGATGGCAAGGCGATGCCGGAGGCAGCCATTTCTTGGCTGTCAGCCTTGTGGCTCCATAGAGCCGCTGAAAACAGCGCCGATCAGCTGTTCGGCGGCTTGGAAGCCCCCACCTCGGGAGAAGAGGAGGGGGTGAGCGTCCAGGTAGGGGTAGAGCTCTCCGGGGCCGCCAGAACTTAGAGTTTTGGTGGCAGAAGGATTGAGCCCCCCCCCGAAGCCTGGGCATGCTCCGGACTGCGAGGCATCTCTGCTCCGGGTTTTTTGGAGCAGAACAGGGTGTTCGCAACCATCCCTGCTAGCAAGGAAGAGCTTATGAGAATGAGGACGCAGGCAGAGCGATGCAGGAGATTTTGGTGAAGATGATGTTTTGATCTTTAACTCAATGGACTTTGCTGAATCTGCATGTGAAAGTGAGTAGTTAACAATAGAGGGTGAAAATGGCGACTATATCTTCTAAAGTTCCTGCCCTGAGGCAGCAGTCTTCGGCGAAAACTTTATTGTCCTCTGCATCTGAATCTGTATCAGCTTTTACAGTAAAAGATTTGCAGAGTTTGCTCCAAGAAACTATGGAAAAGCAAATGGAACAATTTGTTGAGATAATGGAGAAAAAGTTGGAGGAGAAGTTTACAGAGAAATTAGCAGAAATGAGAGCAGACATCACATCTGCAACGTTAAATATGGCTAAAAGCATTGAGATTTTGGATGAAAAAGTGGAAGATCTTGTCCAAAATGATACTAGAATGGAAGCCAAAATGACAGAAACTGAAAATATGATAGCAAAAATGGATTATGATTTGATTTCAACACAGTATTTTCAGATGGAGCTTGCTTTGAGAATCAGAGGCCTAAAAGAAAATCCTAAGGAAAATTTGACGAAAATGGTTTCTGAGGTTTTGGAAGGGGTGTTGGAGCGACCAGCAGATGAAATAATGGAAGATATAGATAAAATCTTCTGTGTTAATTTGTGGATTGCAAGACGAAGGAAATTACCCAGAGATGTGGTGGTTTATTTCACAAAGAGAAAGATTAGAAATGAAGTTATCCAGGCCTCCTATAATATTGATTTTGTAATGGATGAGCAAAAAGTTTTGATTTTAAAAGAGATTCCTGCAAGAATTTTAAGAAAAAGGAAGGAATTTGCTTTTTTGACTCAAGAATTGAGACGACGTGATATTAAGTTTAGATGGCAAATACCAGAGGGTATGGTGGTGACTTATGAAGGTGCAAGGTATTGTCTTACCACGGTGGTTGAGGCACGTGATTTTTACAGTAATGTTTTAAAAGCAGTCCCCATATCGTCTTTGGAGTCTACAAAGAAAAAAGGTGACAGAGAGTCTCAACGTTCCAGAGAGAATCCACAAGATGTTGAAGGGTTAACGCAGACAGATGTGAAAGTTACAGGAGTGGGTCAAATTTCATCACCACGGGAGAAGGCCAGAAATTGGAAGAGGTGTGCTGTTTCTGGAAGAATGAAGCAAACCTGAGGATTTAATTGCATAATTGCAAGAGATAATAATGTAATAAGGATACTAGAAGGATTAAGTATGTGGGGATTCATTTTCCACCCTTATAAAATAATTATATAATATTTTGTGTTGCTTTAGTTTTAAGATGATTATGAAAATTTAATTGGGAAGATTTGTAGTAGTGTTTATTGATATTCTGTAGGTTATGCTTTGTTATTTGGATGGAAAGTTTTAAGCCTGGAAGGTAGTGTATGGTATTTTAAGTTGTATAATATATTAGGAGAAGGAAAGGTTGTATTAATTTGGTTTTAGTATGTTAAAGTTTAGTTGGATAGAAGAATAGTTTTATAAAACTGATATAAATTGTTTTATGTGTGATTGAAATTAATTTGTAATACTTTTATGGGCAATATTGGAGTAGGTAATAGAATATAAGAATATAAGAATGATGTGATTATATAAAAAAAATTTTAAGTTTGGAAGTAATCTATGGTATTTTAATTTGTATAATATATCAGGATAATATGAATTTAAAGCTTAGTTAGGAAGAACAGCGTTAGACAATTGATATAAATTGTTTTATTTGTGATTGTTTTTATTGGGTAGATTGAAAAGTGTTATATTGTTTTAGAATAATTATTGATATGATATATATATATATGTTTGGAGTTTATCTATATGAGTTAAAGTTCGATAGTCTATATAGTTCAGGATTGTTTGCGTAAGCTAGATTATGATTGTTTGTATTTTTATACCCTGTATTCTGCTCTGGGAAGTGGGGGGGGAGGGGAAAGGGAGGGTGGGGTTGGGGAGGGTTGGGGAGGGTTGGGGAGGGTGGGAGGGAAGGGGGCTGGGGTTTTTTCTTTTTTTTCCTTTTTTTTTGTTTTGTTTTTGTTGTTTGTTAAAGCTAAAATGTATTCTAAAACTTTTTAATAAAAAAAAGACAAACGGAACTACCGCTATCATTACAGAGTTGCCAGGGCACCCTTCTTTCTTTGCCACCTCTCTGGGGCAGCTTGGACCCATTAATGTCTCCAGGCTGGGCGAAAATTAGCCGTGGGGGTGCAGCAGTCTGCAAGCCCATGACCAGTCACTACTGCACAGGACCGGACGTTCCCAAAGTTATGTTAAATAGGTAACATTAGTATGAATTAAAATCCTACAACAGAAACACTTTATAAATATTTGGCTCACTCTCTAAGAGCAATCTGTCTTGTCAAAAGCTTTATATTTTTTTAATTAACATGATATTCTTTTCAACAGCTTTCCATCATCTACTGATTGTAATGTAAAGTTCCAGCCCTAGAACAATGGCACTTAAGTTTGGCAACTTTAAAATGTCTGGATTTCAATGCCCAGAATTCCCAGAAATTTTCAAGTCGCAGAGGTTGAAAAACAACACCCTTGAGAAACTTTTATTGCAATTAAATAGAATGATTCTTTAAGAATTCTCATTTTAAGAGCAGAAACATAATAATTGTGCCATATGTGGGCTTGACTAGGCCACTGGCCATTAAAACTTTGCAAAAAGCAATTTTTAATGCTGTGGTTTGGGAGTGCCTGGAGTGCATGGGGAAATGTTAGCAAACATTTTCACTGATGTATTTTTTTTTTAAGATTAGAGCCTGCTGGATACACTGATATGAAATTTTAGATACTTCATGGCAGTGCTCCATTGCTATTCTTGTTCAGTAAGTCCGTCAACTGAAATGACTATCTCTTGCGGAGACTTTTGGCAAACAAACAGAGTCATTCCCAACAAATGGAGGAAAGAGACCCATATTTATTTGTTCGAGTCTGCAGCTTCTATTATGTTGATCTACTAAATTCACAGTATAATTAAAAGATTTATGCTAAATAAACTGGGGACAGACTAATGAAATCCTTTTGTTAAAATTGCTAATTTACTGAGACAGGGAGGGTGTGTGTGTTATGATTGTGCTCTCTTAATCTAAAAGAATATTTTAAAGAAGCCACAGTAAATAAACAAACATATTACTAAATGAACATTAACAAATTTAAATGGTATAGTGGCAAGAAGAAATACGTAAGTAAGGAAAGGTATACTCAAATCTTTTTCCAGACTTGGGGAAATCCTATCTCATATTATTTTTTCCATACAAAACACATTCAGATGTGATAGCAGTTTTCTGATCCCCCCCCCCAAAAACCCTCTCTCTTTCACTTGGAAGTTGCATTATCTAAACATGTTAAATACAATCCTAAATATTAAATTGAAAATTCATCAAGCAACACACTAAAAGCTTAAGACAGGAAGAAAACTAATATCTGAGTGCTGTCCTTTATGAATAATTCACTGGGCATATAACACACAGCAATATTTCAACCTGGTTATATTTTCCCTCTATAACTTGTTTTTAATCCCTTGTTTTGGCACAGATTTTTCCCCCACAGTTTGCAGCCTCTGTGCTATCTCTGGTCAAATATAACTGAATCTTGATTTGTGTAGCGGGTTCTTTGGCGCAGGAATGAAGATGAGGCAAGTGAGTTCAGGAAAGCTCATGGTTTATTGCTTGCAAGATCTGAACTGAGAATTGGGCTGTAACTAGCTGCAATATGTAGTCTAGCCCCTAGGCGGCAGCCAAAAGGTTTGAATTAACCATTGCTGCCTAGGGACAGCCAATAGCAGCACTGGAGACTTGTAGTCTGGGTTGCTGTTAGCTGCTCCAGCAACCCACATGGTATTACCATTGAGCCCAATACATAACACTTGAGATTCTTTTCTTTCACTGGGGAAAGCAGTTTTGAAATCTGCAAGACCAGGCTAAAGGATGGTTCACCTGTCTCCTAGTGTGGATCAGGGAACAGCCTGTGCCAAGCAGAAGTGGATGTTCAGGCTTCTGAATAGTGATGGAAATAAAAGCAGACTAATGCCAGGACCTAAACAGGAAGATTGCCAACGAACCACAGATCATTCAGTGAAGTTCATAGGAGGAAGTTTCAGAACAGGCAAAAATAAATATTTTATCATAGTTGTTATGTTGTTAGTTGCGAAGTCGTATCCGACCCATCACGACCCCATGGACAAGGTTCCTCCAGGCCTTCCTGTCCTCATAGAGCAGGTAGGTAAACTCAAAAGTTCTACAAGATGAGGCTGTGGTTAGTTTTTCAAAAGGACAAGAAAATTTTCAAGGAGTTAAGGTTATCTTGAACTTTGTGTTCAGGACAAAATTACTTTTCATGCTTGCTGATGATGGCAGATAAAATAAGCAGCATTTTGCACGACCTACATGTTTTGCTGAAGCCGGGAAATATGAACACTATATCCTCCTGTTTGTATTTCACAGCAATTGAATCCCCAGTAGCTTGTAATTATCCTATGTAGTGGTCAAAAACCTTTGCAAGACCTGTAGGAATTTGTGGACAGGACACAAGCAACTACTTTTCAAGACAAAAGAATAATCGTCCACAGAGGAAGTTCATATGAAAGTATGTGGTGTTGTGTGTAGGCAGCAACGTTCCTGTAACTCCATGGTTGAGAAAATAATATCCCTTTCTGATTTCTTTCTCTTCTCCATCACTCAGATATTCTCAGCTGCCTCATAGTCGTGGGCGTGGTTGCATAGATTCCCCTCCCGCGGGTCTGCTGAGCAATAAGCATCCATGCACACTTTGTGAAAGCTGTTCTCATTTTCCACATAATACAGGTAGCCCTTGACTTACAACCAAAAATTGAGCCCAAAATTTTTGTTGCTAAGTGAGACATTTGTTAAGTGAATTGTGCCCCACTTCATGACCTTTCTTGCCACAGTTTTTAAGTGAATCACTGCAGTTGTTAAGCTAGTGACATGGTTGTTAAGTGAATCTGGCTTCCCCGTTGACTTTGCTTGTCAGAAGGTCCCAAAATGGGATCACATGACACACACACCGAGGACACTGCAACTGTCATAAATATGAGTTGCTAAGCATCCAAATTTTGTTCACGTGACCATGAGGATGCTACAATGGTTGTAAATGTGAAAAATTGTCATACGTCACTTTTTTCAGTGCCGTTGTAACTTCAAATGGTGACTAAATGAACTGTTGTAAGTCGACGATTACCTGTACTCGCAACTGTCTGAACTACAAATTCAAGTTGAATTCCATTATGGATAATTTTGCTTTCAATACCTTTGGAACTATGGGAACCCGAAAGATAAAGCAAGAATTAAACCTTATGTTGTAAACAGTTAATCTGATACCCTTGAAGTTCAAACATTCATGGCAGTGCCTTACAAAATACTGTCTTTTCAAAAACAGATGTATCATAACCATTAAGTATAAAAGGCAAAAGCTTGACAAGATCTGAAACCCGAGTATTAAATTTGTCTTAGTCTGTGAGGAAGAGAGAGGTATTCAAAATTAAAATGAACTGGAAGATTGCTTTGTCATTTTAGTTCGACCGACCTATGCTTCAAGCAAAAAAAAAAAAAAAAGCGCCATTTGGAAGCGATTTGCAGTGATAAAATTTCCTGCTGGTTTTCCAAATGTTTGCTTCCTGATTGGGAATGCCATCCTTTGTCAAAGAAGCATGAACTGTCTACCTTGCCAAAACCCTTCTTTTTTTCCTGACCGGACTCATGCTGTACGGCTGTTTACACATTTCTGAAAGGACGTTTGCATGCTGTCTTTAATTACTTTCACTCATGGCATGCTTGGTTGAAAGCAGAATTAGAGGAATGGTCAGACTGGCAATGTTTATTTATATAATACTGTTCCTCCTCCACTTTCGCTTCGGCAGGAACAGTTCTGCTTATTGGCCATTTGCAGCACAAGCTGGCTGACAAAGCTTACCCTACAAACATCCAAGAAAATAAATAGCATTGAGAAGATTCTCTGGTTAAATAACACATAAAATTATTCACGCTTATGGGCGAACGGCTCTGATACATTTGCCTTCCTGTCGTTGTTTGGTTTGATTTCAGATCTAACTCTTAATGACCCGCATTTAACAAAATTGTGGGGTTTCGCTATATTTTAAAATAAAATAATGCAGTGTTCTGTGCAAATTATGCGCTGTTTTTTTTAAAAGGAATGGAACTTATGCTTGCAGTACAGTTTGATTGAATTATCAAGTTTGGGGTTTTAAAAGTTGGGACTCAAATCTTCCTCTGATGCAATAGGTTTCTGTTTCTTCTCTCCACCACCTGCTAGCACTGTCTCCCGAAAGCCTATTTTACTGAATAAAGGAGGAATTAAAGCAAACCATTCACTTAGTAACAAAACAGTTGCTTGGGCAATTTTATGTTTTGTAGCACTGACATTTTATTAAGCTAATTTATATGCGACCAAATGCCAAATTATATAGGGTCAAATAAAATAGCGCCTTTCTTTGGTATCCATCTCCTTTCTATATTCAGAGTCACACCAAGGAATGTTCACAGGACCAAACTAAGAAGAATCAATCATAATAGCTTGTTTATTGTTGCTTAATGTCACCTTGTGAGAACTGCCTGAAAGAATTAAGACAAATACATTACATTTACATTTTATCCCAACAAATGATGGGCATTTTAGTCGTGGACGTCCTAAGGGACTAGGAGACCATGTATACTAGCCAGAAAAGTTTCAATCATATTTTTCATCATCAGGCTTTTTGCAAAGCTTTGTGAAGCTTTAGGAAGTTGCTCTTATGATGTTTCCATGACTCTATTTGTGTCCATGTGATGATGGTTCAGTAGACACTCTAAGCCAGGGGTCTTCAAACTTAGCCCTTTTATGACTTGTGGACTTCAACTCCCAGAATTCCTCAGCCAGGCATGCTGGCTGAGGAATTCTGGGAGTTGAAGTCCACAAGTCATAAAAGAGCCAAGTTTGAAGACCCCTGCTCTAAGCCATATGCTACTATGCTGCTCCCTACATAAGAATGGAGATCTTCTTTTAAAAGACAGGCCTTCTTGTATCCTTTCTTGAAGAGATTTCCAAGCCGGGAGTGTGATTTCTACTTACCAATATTTATTTTGGACAAGGGATGAAAAATATCCTCCTCTGTCACCCATATTGTGCTACCATTTGTATAATGGCAGAATACATTCTACTCATTTATTCATCACTTCTTACAATACTATTTTAATGTTTTTATTATATATGTTCTTATCTAAATCTCCTATCTTCTTGCAATAAAGTAGCACTAGCAGCCTTTTAGTTTCCTCATTTCTTCAGTTTTTCTGGAAAAAAAGAATTTTCTTCTGAAAAGCTTTAGCTCTCTGGGCCAACATTTCCAGTTATTTCTTAGCTCAACCAGGCAACATCTTTGGTCTAAAGACAAACTTCACAGATGATCTTCCAGACTTCTTCTACCAGAAGGAAACACCAAGAATATCCCCAGAGAGACTGTTGGATTGGACACAGTGAAAGGTGTGTTAGGTGTTTTCAAAACAAAGCTAAAGATCATTTTAAAATTAAAGTGCTCTATCCCTATGTTAGAATTGTAATCACTTTTAAATTAAGTAAGCTTTCCAAGAACTTCCCATTAGTCTCAGATTTAGGGAACAACATGAATATTGCTTGTGTTTATTTTTGAAAAACCATTTGCTTGTTTTCAAGAAGTGATGGACTTACGATATTTCTTCAGAAACTCCACATGGTCTTCAGAAACTCCATCTAAACTTATAATGATGCTTATTAGTGCAGAGTCTTGTTCTTTCATGATTTTGTTAAAAACTATTAGCCATTGCAAAAAATAATCCAGCTCACTTCTCAGTCATTAGTCATTGATTCAAAGTACAATTTGGAAAGATAATATTTAAATACCTTGTTTTTATCCTGTTGCATTGAAAGAACAGGTAATATTTTAAAAGTAGGGGAATTGATCTGAAAGTATCTTCATCATGATGAAATCATTCACTTTGCTATCTTAAACTGAGTTTTTAAAAGACAACAATTCCTTCTATTATTTTAGGAAATATACTGCTCAAAAAAATAAAGGGAACACATAAACAACACAATGTACCGTATTTAATAGTAGGATGTCTTATTTTGTGTTCCCTTTATTTTTTTGAGCAGTATAGTTGACTGTGGATACCTATCCTCTAGTGCCATGACAGCACTATCATGTATAGAAGAAGGCAATGGCAAACTAGTTTCCTAACATAGCATGATAACTGCATAGTTATGTTCCTGTAACTATCCTGGAGTTGAGATGAGTATGTTTAAAATAGCAAGCTGTGAATTTGTTCATGAGACATGCCTGTATGTCATGCATGTAGATGTCTATGTATTGTATATTTCTACATAACATATTCACCATGTCAAGTTCCACAGAGTGAGCAAAAAATGATTTAAAAATGGCTTATGTTGTTTTGACCGGGATTATTCCATTTTTAAAGTGTTTAAGACTGACTAAGATCTGCATACAACGTTGTTTATTCAAGTGTCAGGATGACGTTCACTCAGAAATAGCATTTATCTGCCAATGTTACTTTGTACTTAAGATTCAACGCACTGAAGATTTATCCATTGTTGCTAAATGACTGTCAACCACAAGTCTTGATTTGTTCCACCGTCCTCCTCTCACAGTGAAATCCCTGCCTGTCTAAAGCTGGGAGTCCTCTCAGGAGCAGCTATTTGACCTTCCTTGGCATTACTCCTGAGCACATACATGCACTTTATTAAATAGTGAGGAGAAGATGAAGCCGGATCATCCCACTGATTCAAGAAGGCAGATCTGTGGAGTCATTTATCTTCCAATGAAATTACTTCCTAGCAGTTATGGTAGGCCTTATTTCATACTCATCACCAGCATGAGGAGTGAAGTTTCTGCAGATTGATAGCTGAGACAGGGAGGGGAAATAGTAAAAGAATGTCTTTCCACATTGAAAGAGGCAGCTGTGATTTTGAAACTTTAGATAGGCCCGTGGTGCTAAAATCTAATCATTCTGTAAATGCTATAAAAACATGAGGTAATTGCTTTTTTATGTGGAAAAAATGGTGTGTCTGATTGAGAATTTTTAGCATACTGGAATATTATCAAACTTCAGTCCCAGTTGAACAAATCTTTCAGACACAAGTAAGTCATTAAACAAATAGAAATGATCTTATTTATGAGAATCTCATTTATCTTGGTTAATTATAAAAAAGTTAAACAATTTTTTGGGAGGGGTCTGCTCCTATAAAATAAATGAAATGTATATGAACTTTTGCAGTATCTCAGTTCCACTCATCAGCAACTATGAAATACTTAATACTGTTGATAATTGAATTTTATGAAACTCACCAGACTGATTTTGCTGCCAATAGCAGAGAATGCATCTTTGTTGTTTCTGGAGGAAATGAATATGGTGAGGAAAGGGGGAGCAAGTAATCAAAAGAGTTATGATCCTGTGTGAATATTTTCTGGAAAGAAGAGGTACTTTAAATATTTCAAGAAGCATTTCAAGTATGTGGTTGTTACTAAGAAGGCACTTCATTTTATGTGTGTGCAAATTGAAGTACAGGCTGCAAACATGCATTACGTGTAACTCCACATGTGATTCATTTAATGGGAGTGGTTCTGGATCTAACTACTGTATTTACCTCAGATGCAAAATGATACTATCCATATTCTAAAGACTAAGATTTTGCTTGACTTCCTTTTGTATCTCTATGATGATGATGATAATGATGATGATGATATTCTCCATACAGTTGTGTCCGACTCTTGGCGATTCTATGGGCCAGGTCTCTCCCTAGTGTCTGATCTTGCACTATTTCTTTGTGTTTTTCTATGCTTTGGCTGGTGTCAGCTAAGAAGTCAACACTGGGATCATATGAAGTGTAAAGTGCAGTCTCTAGCATCCTGAAAGTAAGGACCCAGACTCCATCAAGAGATACATTGTGATATCTAATGCAGGAATATTCTTTGAAATTCCTGCAAAATATAGCCTTACCTTCTATGCAAATCCATCCTCTCATTATGAGGTTGCAGTACTTTCTCCTAGAGGGGGCGGAGAGAGAGAGAGAGAGAGAGAGAGAGAGAGAGAGAGAGAGAGAGAGAGAGCGAGAGCTAAAAAAAGGAATAGTTTGTTGGCTGGCTCTACTTTTTTGGGCTGAAATGTTTATTCATTTGTTTTCAGTGTCCATAGCAAGTGATGTAACCTTGATCAAAATATTAAGCTTCTACCTTTTTTTAAACTTGTTTATTTTGGATTAAGCTACCCAGAATGTAGGATCTTGAGGAAATCTTTTTTCAGCAGGTGCTCATGAGTGAGGTGGATTTTTCATAATTATGATCTAGAAGCCATACATTTATGTGCTCATAAATAAACCAAAAAACACTATAGTTTTAATAGAGCTCCTGGAGCAATTGTGGAATGAAAAGTAAATTGAATGCTATAATAAGCTTACCCACTCCAAAAGCTAAAAAGCAGCAAAGCACAAGAAAATGTCCATTGCTTTAATAGCATGTTGAATCCCACAAAATTTATTCATTTATATATACCAATTCTTTCTTGATCTTTCTTTCTTGACCATTATAGTTTTGTATTGCTCCAGGATCCTTATTAGAGGCAACACTCGTATTACACTATTGGATAGTTTTGTAACTCTGGTAGTGCCAAAGAAATAAAGTTCCAAGAAACCCCTATTTCGTGGCATATTTGCAGTGGTGGTTCAGGCCCTATGTATATGGTGTCAGAAGCTTCTGTATTCTTCTACCTGCTCATTGTACTAATGATCTACTATTTATATAAGAATCCAGGCCTGAATTCCTCTGGGAACCTTTGGTAAAATTACTATGTTGATCATGGAGATAATACAGGCTTAATGATATGTTTCATATAATCCCCCATAAGGGGTAAACATTAGCAAATATGCATATCCAATCTCACTAGGCTTGTTTTGCATACAAGTAAACTGAATTTTACTTGTATTTTATCAATTGCTTCCTGTTTCAGTCTAATCAAAATAGAATTGAATTGGCTCTGGGAAAGTAATTTGGTAATTGTAGGAAAGTTGCCTACATAGCTCACTCCTTCATAATCAGACAAATTTATTTAAGGCAGCTTATGTTAGTACTTTGGATTTTCCCATTCCTTAGCTATTCATGGACAAAAACATGCAAGAAAAACAATTTGTTAATACTAAATGCAGTGAACAGTGAGTGTAGGGACTCCCGGATTAGAACCAGGAGACTGTGAATTCTAGTTGTGGCTTAGATGTGAAAGCCAGCTGGGTGACTTTGGATCAAGCCATCTCTCTAGGAAGGAGGCAATGGCAAACCACCTCTGAAAATCTTGCCCGGAAAACTGCAATAACTTGTTCCTGCAGCTACCAGAAGAGGTTCATTCAGTGAACCGTAACACACAGCAGCCACAACAATTTTACAGGATGGTGATGCTGAGTTATGTGATTGAATGGACAAAATTCTAGGCTAAGAAAATTGTTCAAATGCCTGCCTTGTAGATATACAGTAAATATTGCTTGGTTTATTTTGGCAAGATCAGAACATTTCAATCCTTGATTTACTGATCTACAAAATTAAAATACGACCCCTTTCAGACATTGTGTGATTGCGTGTACAAGGGAAGGAGGGATTCATATGGACATGATTTGTACAAATTCACGGGGGGGGGAAAGAAGTGCTGTACATAAGCTCATTGTGTTAAGATAAATTAAAAACAAATATAAATTTATATTATATGCAGATTTATAACCAATTAAAGCACTGTACAAATTGATACATTGGAATATTGCCCTGTAAAGTGACTGAATTTTTATAATGACAAGAGGCTGTACTATAGTAGTTATGGATAATTTTAACTTTTTAATCTCTGAAAGGAATATAAAGGTTGGTCGGTTATAGATTTCAGGCACTGTTAGCCTATCCTGGGTATTATGTTACTGTCAAGCAACTTGTTATTTTTCTTTTCTTGGTAAAATTCCTGAGAGAAACACTATCTTGAGTTTGATAATGGTATAAAAAGGCTGGCAGGGCACTGTGGTAGATTTTTTCTTGGACATATCCCAGTACACTTAGCAAGGCTTACTCCTCATTCTTAAGGGTTGAACTCTAAAATAATTTGCTGGGTTTCCTTGAAAAGGTGATACTCTGTCCCCTGGGACAAGAGGAGAAATCAGTCTGGTGCTGGAACAAATGCACATTTGTTTGCACATAAAGGTAGCCAGGATAAGCTTGCTGATGTACCATATGTTGCCACCAGCTGGAATTCAATCAACACTTTGTTAGGTTTGGCATCGATGTATTATGTACCCAGGCTTACAGAACCAACACAGTCTTGGTAACTGCAGCCTTTAATGTATGGATTTTAACTTCCACAGTGAATTTTGATAGTGGTTCTGAAAGGGAGGAGATGGCAATTTGTTCCAGTTTTGCCTGGAGTTGTCTTGCAATAACAAGGATTTCCTCAATCAGTTGTCACTATCCTGAGATACCAGTTGCAGGAAATTTCATCCATGATAGCATCTAATCTTGCAGTGTTTGCTTGGAAACCAGTTGATGAAACCAAAATAAAATTTTTCCAACAGAGAGAACCTTCTAGAGAGCAGCTGAATCATCAGTGGCCCTAAATCTGCAATCCCACGTGTCATTTCTAAAAGATGTCCCTTTGATTTTAGTGAAGCTTTCTCCTAGGTACAAGGGTATAGGATTGTGGCAAAGTATTCCTGATTAAAAATGCAGTTGGGAATTTTACTTATTATTAAATGTTATATTTTGGATTTCCAAGGCTAGTAAAAATGGATGGCTAGCCTAAATGAAAACTGAAAAATACAGTCTAAAAGAGATTTTTAGCATGCTTCCATCGAAAAATGTAGATGATGATTATAAGTATATTTGTTTACTAAGGCTGACCTTCTCTTCTGAATTTTTTTAAAAATGTAATTAATATCATGAAGTTTTATAACAGCATTATATTGCTGGTCAAACTTTGTATTAAAGTATTTTGTCAACCAAGCAATGAACACAAGTCATTTGCCAACTCTATATCCTGCTTTACAGTTAAATGATAAATTTGAAATGTATTTTATCACAAAATATTTTATAAGACAAACAGCATAGTAAATGATTATTTGTATACTTGTTGGCTGATAAGTATTGCAAAAGATTATCATCCTTATTTCCAATTGTGTGATGCAATCGGTGAATATTAGCAACAATGTGGAATTAGATAGAGGCAATATTAATTTGAATCCATAATTAAAATGTTTGTATTTTATACACAATGAAGTTGGCTGGATTAAGTCATATTATCAAGATAAAGTTTGTCCTAAATAAAATAGATATTTGTCCCATAACATATTAAGCATTACTACATTAGCTCCATGGGCTACAATTAGCAATACTTATTAATCTTTTATTTTATCATCAGACATCGGCATCTGACCATTCCATTCCAGAGATGGAATTTATATCTCCTGTTTAAGGAAAAACTAAGAAACTATTTAAATTATTTGTATAATAAAATTATTTTGACTAACAGGCAAATGTTCCCATTGATACATAAAGGACACTTAGTGTAAATTGATGGCAGTGATTTTAAAGGATCATTAAAAAAAACTTTCATTTTTATACAAATATTAACAGATTGTTGTATTGTAGCATATGTGCTGAAACCAATTTTTTGGACAGAACATTACATGAATATGATTTAAAGTGATGGCTTTCATGTTATTAACAACAATGTGCATTACAAGACCTACACAACTACTCATTTTTCTTCTATAAGCAAAAATTAGAAGAGAAGCAGCAACTGCATATTGGAAAATTGAAATATTCCAGGTGCTCATATATACTGGATATATTAATAGGATCCAAGGTAAAAATTCAAATGATCAAAGAATTAATTGTTTTAGGCATTCTGAAATTGTTATATATTCTAAAATACAATCAGTATATTATATACTCTATAATAAAAACAAAATGTGATTTATTGTGGTCAATTTGTTTTAATTAATTCAATTCAGAACAACAATAGGAATCCTATTAAATGTATCTACTAGATTTTTTTAAAAAAATGTAAGGGGAGTTTAAACTAATATATCAGCAAATGAGGAGCTATAAACATGATTAATACGCACATTAGACTTTCCTTATCACATTGTTGGCAGTTTTTCTCCCTCACAGCTGAGATTCCATAGAGTTCTTTCTCCTTTTGTATAAAATACAGATTATGTGGAGACAGCCGTCTGAGCAACTGGAGTTTCATCTTGCATGGCCATTAATTTATTATTGCTACTTCAGTATTTCTTATCTAGAACAGCCAAGCAATGTCGAAGTGTAGTTTGGTCATTTTCCAGTAAGAAAACAGACTCATAGGATGATGGTACCTCTGTCTCTTGATGAGGAGGCTAGATCAGCAGTTCACAAGTTCATCTTAAAAATAGTATAACCGGACCCACAATTTACATACAGTATTAATGCAATTCATGTTCATGTGCTTTAAATATGGCTGTCAGATATGATATTTCCAAAATGAATAGCACTCAATGAAGTTTTTTTCCCCAAAACCAGAATGATATATGATGACAAATTCCATATGAGCAACTGGAATATGGCACGTTTATGTTCTTCATATAATATACCCCTCTACTCTTTGTTTAGTGTGGAGCGGCATATTGGCAGGTAAGCATAAGAAAGATAAAGTTTCAATCAAATTGAGCTCAAATTTCATTGGCTAAGTAGTTTCTGTAATTTTCTGTACTTTCAGATTGCCTTCTTCCAAGACATTTCCCCCTAATTCTTCAGTCTACAGTCTTCTTCTTTAGTCTACAGAACAAGATTTCCCTTGTTCTCACATATAGATTCTAACCATGTTTGATCCTGTGTAGTTTTTTTGGAGATCAGCCAGTGTTTTTAGATTTTGCTACTGAGGGAGGGAAGGGAAGGGAAGGGAAGGGAAGGGAAGGAAGGAAGGAAGGAAGGAAGGAAGGAAGGAAGGAAGGAAGGAAGGAAGGAAGGATTGATTCCTCTTCTGTAAAGAGGAATTCTTCTATTTTCTAAAGTAGATTTAGAAAATATTCTGAAAAATGTCTAACTGTATTACACACCCATATTTTACACCTGCCGGCTCAAAGACAGTTATACCCTCCCCACCCAATAGCCAGTAAAAGGATTTCACTGGCTGGTGGGAGGGGAGCTGCATTGGGCCCTGAAAAAATGAGATTTATTTATATGTCAGATTTACATAATGTCTGTCCTCCAGGAGCTCAAAGTGGCTTACACAGGAATTTCCCTTTTATTCCCTCAACAGCAATCCTTTGAAATAGATTCAGCTGAGAGAGAGTGACAAGCCCAAAGTCATCGAATTAATTTCTATAGTTAGGTGTGAACCTGGACCTGGGCATTTCTAGTCCAAGTCCAGCCCTACATTATACTTGTACCTTAAACATATTAACTCTCATGTGACTCGAAGCCAAAGAATGTTTTTGTATGAACATCTTATTTCCATCCATGCTCATTTTCCATTTTGTACACATTTACAGTAAATAGCACTTTTCCATCTGCCAAATGAATTCCATAGCATTCTGATATTTACAATCTAGAAAGTGTATTGGGATAAAGCTAAAATGCAAATTAGATAAGTGATTGCCATTGATAACAGCAGTCCATCATTAAGTTCTTCTTAATGTGTTGACATTATGCGTTGACTGGACCCTGTCAACTCCAGTCAATTACTTTGGGTGTAGGCAAAGGTACAGTCTAGCAATGTTGCTCTGAAGGTGAATGTGCCAGCAGTTGTCCATTTAGAATGGTTATTGCTTATGAAACTATCTTTTTAAAGATTTGAAAGCAAAATTATGGAACTTACTCCATTTTCCAATTAACTGCTAAATATCGCTAAAAGAAGAAGATTTCCTGGAGATTATACAAAATTAGGTTAAGAATTTCGTGCAGGATCCAATCTGAGTTGTTCACCAGGACCAGAGGTTTATTCTTCCAAGCTTTTGGACTCATGCTGGAGCCCATCCTCAAGGAACTTTCCACTCTCCAGAAGTTCTCTGAGGATGGGCTTCAACACAAATCCAAAAGCTTGGAAAAATAGACCTCTGGACCTGGTGACCGACTCAGATTGGATCCTGCAACATTATCCTGGGACATGTATATTTGGCTTCATTCGTAAAAAAAACTCTCAATCATCAATGTACAGTTAATGCCACTCATTTTTATTTCACTGTCATAGAATTAGCATAATGTTTCTATAACAAACTCTTATTTGTCAGTCTGAAAACATCCACCAAGGACCCCTTAATCCACCAGATTTCCTATAGCATCAAGAGGGGTACAGAACATGGTTCTTGGGCTATGTCTGTCATGGTAAATAACAAATTGTGCACTCAGGGGCTGAGAGACTGGCTAGAAACAGCAAGAAGGCATGTGCTTGATATGCTACAGGTTTTGTTATATTCTGTTTGGACTTTGGGATGGAATATTTGACTGTCAGCAAAACCAAAAAAGCAGGGAGCCTTTGTCAATGGCCACTGCTACAAGGGCTTTTTTTCTGCATTCAGGGTATTGACATGTATGAACAATTGTCATAATCAAACACAAAATAGGGTATAAATAACTCAACCATCATGTGACAGTCGGCTACTACTTTAGAAAATTCCCGGAAGCTATTTCCTCCAGAGTTATGGACCAGTGCATTTACAGTCATATAAAAACCAGCTTTGGCAGCTAATATTTGAGTTAAGACTTTCTTTTTAAACTTTCCGTTAAATAAAATGACAGAAAAGTCATCATCATTTCTCCGTCTCATCTCTGCCTCTCACTTTAGATTGCTGTATATAGAAATGAGTTATTGCTGTATATGGAAATGAGTTATTGCTGTATATGGAAATGAGTCCATTTCTATTCACCCCAAGATTCTTAGACCATTAAAATGAATCCTCAAGCTCAAAGGCATTTGGATAAAAAGCAAAAGGCAGGAGACAAGGGGAAATAATTTAAGGAGAGAGTTGAAAGAAGAACATTAAAACAAAGTAAACAAAGAATGTAAACAAATTAGATACCAAGTGCTTGGATTCCTCTAATGGCTGGAAAAATAGACAACAGATAAAAATTATAAGACACATCAGAAAGAACAAAGTCTCTGTCCGTGCATCTTTCAAAAGAAGGAATTGGAGTCAAAAGGTTAAGTGTGAGTAGCAATGAATATGAATAATAAGGACTAGAATAACTAAAAGGCAAACAGGGTTTATAAATCAGTTTTAGTCCAATTTAGACTTTGCAAAATATCTGTAATGGCTTATAAAGACCATTACAGATAGAAAATTTTTCAGATGTATAATTCCTTTGAATTACATAACTTCATAAAGCAAAATGAATAGAAGGATTGTGGGAGACTAACAGGCTATTCAGTCAAAACATATTTTGTTCTGTATAGTTGACAGCAGATGCATTTGAGAATAATCGTCTTTCTCCATAACTGATGATTAGCTATAGAAAAAGTCTATCTGATCAAGAGAAATGACACACTTCTGTGTGAACATATTCAGCTATAACAACAAGTCATGGGACCTCTTTTTATTTCAACAATTTTGCTGGGGAAGAATCCAGAAGAAAGTATTTTTTGTTAAAGCTCACAGTTAATTTCTCTCTCCCACCCCTAAAAAAAAAATCCTGGAAATTTTCAGAGCAGTTGTGGGATTATTATTATTGTTGTTGTTGTTATCATCATCATCATCATCATCATCATCATCATCATCATCATCATCATCATCATCATCATCATTATCTATCAGACTTGAGAACCGATTGTTATGTAAGCAAACCGGTACCAGTTTTAATAGAAGGGCAAATTTCAAACAGAGAGGGTTAAAGATGCTTAATATCTACTGAATACTATTGGGCTTTTCAATACTGTTGTAAAATTTGGGGGAAATAATGGAGTGTCTAGGAAAGTTTAAGCCCTGCACTAGAGCACACTGAATAGGAATATTTTCTTGCAGGTTCCACTTGTACTATTGCAAAAATAATTCATACATATTAAACATTTCATTTCATTTTCTTTTTGACTTTGACAAATATGTCGTACAAGTGCTCAACAGCCCAGGTTTTTTGTGGTCTTAAGAATGATGCTGCTTCAGCTAAAGCAGGGGTTCCCAACCAGGGGTGGTCATAGCCCCTGGGGGTGTGAAGCGATATTCCAGGGGTTGCAAAAACTTGGTTTTTCAAAATTATACTGTATATGCATAATTCGTTGCCGTTATTTCGAGCTTTTGTAAGGGGTGCGAGAATATATAAGAGGAGTTCTAGGGGTGTGAGGTATAGAAAAGGTTGGGAGCCGCTAAGCTAAAAGAACAATTCTCTCTCTCTCTAAATTTGTTCTTCACAGTGCTTGTGTAAACTAGACATTTGTGAGAAATCACAAAGCTCCCACGATACCTGGAAATTTCAAAGAGGGCCTGTTGATTTTTTGCTGCGTTTTGTAATGTAAAACAAGCAGGAAAGATAGAATCAGATCACTGCTAGACCTTTATGGCTTTTAAAATTATTATTAAAAGTTTATGAATTGTCTTTTATGCTATGACTATCGGTTATTAGATAGTTTGTAACCATCTAAATAGGAATTCTAACCACCAAACAAATCTGCTAGAATGTTAATTTCCAAAATATTCTGCTGATTAACAGTAGAAGTTGTTAGAGCTGAAAAAAAAGTCTCTTTTCACATAAAAAATACACTTTGTCTTGGACCCCACTTCTAAATCCACCAACTGGATCAGATCTAGCTTCATGCCCTTTCCCCCAATATTTATTTAAGAACAATTATTTCAAGAAATGAGAACTCTATTGGTTATAGTCAGTCAGTAAAAACATTCCTTGGATGTATAGTTTCCCCTAAATAGGTAGGGGAAGTGATGCATTGTAACTTCATGATACTTATTCCATCTCTTACATACTAGTGTGGGATGTTGCAGCACAAGTGCAATGGGTTGGATGCAAGTGTGTCATGATGCACATTTTGTCATTTTGATATTATCATGATAAGGAACGGACACCTATCTATGGATATAGTATTAATTTGGGCATACAGTCACTACAATATGATAGCAATATATTATAAGTATTTTTTTCATGAAATGTTATCAAAGCATTACATTCTTATAGCAAAAATTCAAAAGATTTTATTATACAAAAGTTCTGCTTTTATGTTACATGGAGAAGGAGAAGAAAAGTTTATTTGTGTCGGTTTGTTGGACTTTCATTCAATTATCAAGTAGTCAATTCTTCATAAATTCTAGTTGAACAGTCAGTTAACTAAGGTAGTAGATTTACATATGAGTGCACATTATAATCTGAAAAAAATACATTTTTAAGCAATGCATTGTGTTACCATGGGGAGCTTCAGAGAGGCATTACTTGATCTCTTTGAAAGATTAGCCAATATCCTTCTAAGGATCCATGCATATTTAATTTTTTTTTTAAAAAAAGTCCAATTAATTGAAAATATATTTTAGTCAATGAAAAGTATTCTAAATCATTAGCTTGATCCATCACAACAATTGACTAATTGCTTATGGCCTACAATCTCAAGAGACTATATTTCATACACTGTATTTATATATACTATCTTTCTGCCTAGGCATTTTATTACTTAAAATCAAAAGATTAGAAAATAAAAATCAGAAAAACAACCTTGGGCCATTGTTGGTTATTTTAAGAATGAGTAGTGAGTTCCATGGTGACAGCATCTTTCTGGCCTTCCCTTCCCCTTAAGGCTAATAAATTGAGTAATATTTGGAGTAGGTAACTGATGGCTTGCAGGCCACAGGAGGCTTATAAATCCCCTTTATTGTGACCCTCCCAGGGTCCCCTGCTCACATTTGGCAGGAAATCCAGTTCCCATTCCTTTGCATGATATCATTGTGTTATCACACTAAATACTACAGCTCTTGGACTCACCCCAAAGTGCAAAGAACAACAACAACCGAAGGTAGCTCCTAGCCACCAAAAATGCCTTTTGTCTTTATAACTGCTTGTCAAAAACTCCAGGGTAGAAATTATTTTACTTTTTAAGCAGTATTGAACCCATTTGCTATTCAGATATTTGTTTGTTAAATTTGTAATACCTCCACATTACATGACCTTTGGTATCATGCCAGTTTTAAATACAGCCATTTAACTAATTGATAAGGCTATGGTCTTCCCAGTTGCAATGTATGGCAGTGAAAGTTGGACCATAAAAAAGGCTGAGCGCCAAAGAATTGAGGCCTTTGAACTATGGTGCTGGAGAAGACTCCTGCGAGTCCCTTGGACTGCAAGGCGATCAAACCGGTCAGTCCTAGAGGAGATCAACCCTGACTACTCTTTAGAAGGTCAGATCCTAAAGTTGAAACTCAAATACTTTGGCCACCTAATGAGAAGGAAGGACTCACTGGAGAAGAGCCTAATGCTGGGAAAGATTGAGGGCAAGAGAAGAAGGGGACGACAGAGAATGAGGTAGCTGGATGGAGTCACTGAAGCAGTAGGCATGAGCTTAAATGGACTCCAGAAGATGGTAGAGGACAGGAAGGCCTGGAGGAACGTTGTCCATAGGGTCGCGATGGGTCGGACTCGACTTCGCAGCTAACAACAACAAAACCAATTGATTGAGTAAATGACTGGATTTATTTATCACTTAAGTCAACTAGACTTAGTTATACTAGGTGTTGTACAACATCCAAAAATTGATAAAACAATGCAATAGCAAAATGTATAATTGAATAAAAATTAGTAGGAAACAACAAAACATCCATGGTGAAGTACTGAAGTTCAGATTAGCACATCTTTGATGACCTTCCCGAAAGAAGCCATTCCAGAGATCCAGAGCCACCATGGAGAAATTCTCGTTTCTAAGTTAATGGGACACTATCAACTTTTTCTCCATGCCGGAAATGGCAAACAAAGTTCTAGCATAGAGTCAGTTCTGCTCTGAATGTCTAATTTTGGATCTCAGTCCTAATTTATTGACAGATATGTTCAACATTAAGGAAATTTAAAAAATACATTCAGGAGGAATCTACACAGGCCATTTTCCTATATGACCAGGGTCTTCTTTGATACATTGCAGAATTTGGTGATGTTGCTACTGGCTAACTCTCTGTCAGAATGCCAGGCTTATGTCGAGGCTGCAAGCCTCTGTTCTGTTACTAAGACCCAGCTCTTATTCTCTGAATAACCTTTCTACCCAGGCCTTAAATAATATAACCAACACAAGGTCAAAGGGCTAATATGCAGTAATGCAAAAATTAGAACCATAAGGGGCCAAGCAGCATATCGTGTTGCTTTTACATACAGTCAAAAATTGAAATTGCCATAAATTCAACCATGTTTGCCATTTTCAGCCATCAGCAAATAGCATGGGAGGAAAGTTCACCAGGCCATGTTCCTTGTATCGCAAGAGTCTGCACTGAATCAACATTTTCCCTCCCATGTTACTCATTCGCTCATGAGTTAATCATATTTATTTTAATGGGGCTCAGACAGGAGGCAGTTGTGTTTGGCTCTCTGGATTGGTCTTGAGGATTTAGGGCATGTCTGCACTATAGTTTATCTTTCCTCAAGAAGGGTACATGGTTGGGTTTTCATCGCAGATGTGTCTGTTCATCTATTGCTTCTCAAAAGTGAAATTTCCTTGATGTAGGCAGTGGATTTACTCAACTCTCCTGTAGGCTGGTTTGTTTGCTATTATTTTAAACAGGAGTTATCTACTTAAGGGATAATTCACATTTATTTGTGAATGCATACCACATACCGGTAGAAAACGTAGTAGATATGTATGCAACAAGAACATCCACATTTTAAAACTAGCCATCAATGACACATTGATTAAATAAAATGTAAATATATGCAATTTTGGAAGATTTCATTGCCTGGCCATCTAGATTGTCAGGAGATAAGAAAATGATTCTTTAAAAAGTCGTAGAAACAAATCACGGATACAACTGAAGTTTAGAGGAAGACAGATGTACAAAGCAAGCAGCCTTTTTTCCCCCTCCAGCACACAGATTGTTGTTAAGAATATGAGCCCCATTTTTTATCTCTCCATATAATTCAAAAGTGTCTGTGTTGTGTGTGTACATTGAAATGGAGAGATCTGTGAGAACATATTCAAAAAATAATGAGAACCCTGAACTACTGATTTTCTGATTTTTTTGGATGCAGACAAAGCAGACCATACAATGAGAGCTACTTTAAATGCTTAGCCAGTTTGTGGCATTCCTGATAAGATCTTCAACTCATTTGCTACAGAAATTGTTGGTTTTATACACCAAATCACATATTTCTTGTTTATTTTAAAATTCTCTATATCAGGCATGTCAAACTCGACGTATCGTGACTTTTTCCACATTGCCGGCAATGGGGTAGGCGCGGTTTCAGTGTGACACGCAGTTTGAAATGCTTGCTCTATATTGATTCTTTTAAAAGAAAGTCAAAGTGGGGTAAGGAAACAAACAAAAATAAGAAATTCCAACTGGCTGCAGAGAAAACTAGCAATTTTTTAAAAAGAGAGAATAAGACTCAATAAACTAAGAATTGCCACAATTGACAAGTCCTTGACCACCCAGACAAAAGTAGATCCCCTTAAAATATACATTAAGTATAACAATTAATGCTATAAAAGGCTTCAATCAACAATCCTTCACCTAGTTGTTTTTTGAGATAAATCATAATTATCCCAGTATGACATATTTCTAAGGAAATAATTAGCTTATTTAACACTCCAGAGTTAAATATAGTGTATGCTTCAAGAGATCGTCTTGGAAACCAAAATTTCCATAGGGTGCCTAAGAGCTTTAGCATGATATCCATAGAGTGCATTACCAACTCAAGTATAATATTCGTGCCTAACATTCACCTGGCCAATTGAAAGGTTAAGCTTTCCAACTGAAGCACATACCTGACTCCTCCAAATCAATTCTACCAAATCATTTCAATTTGGGCCTGTTGTGTTATTTCATGTTGCATTGTTTTCAGTGCAGCAGGTTACATATCACTGTGCCCAATGTTTTAGGAAGACAACAGAAGAATGGTGGCAGATTATACTGACTGGGAACTAGAGGGGAAGAAATGTGCTTACATCAGCTGGAAGCAGCCAATAAGCATCTCCCTGATCCCATCTGCTGCAGGTCACCTTCTTTGTAATTGGGATATTTTTGTACTCGTATCAGAAGCACAGAGGCGCTTCCAGGTTAAAAGAATTAGCCAATGACATCACTGTTGCTCTGGGAATGCCCAGTTGGGGGCTCCTTCCATGTCTCTGGCAGGAGCTGGAGCGAATGACTGGAGCTCATTCCACCTCATGGCAGCTGTTGGGTCTTGAACATGAGTTTGCTAGTCTCCAACCCAGTATCCTAACCACTAGAGCCACCGTGCTCCTGTCTATAGTAAGTAACAAATTGTAATAGTTTTTATATGCCTTGCTACTATTATGGGATACTCTTGACTTAAGCCCCTTCATGGATTACTGCCTTGTCATGGCGAAGGGGCTTGTGTAATTCAAAGAAGCTATGAGCTATGCCGTGCAGGGCCACCCAAGACGGACAGGTCATAGCAGAGAGTTCTGACAAAACGTGATCCACTGGAGAAGGAAATGGCAACCCACTCCAGTATCTTTGCCATGAAAACCCCATGGACAGTACCAAAAGGCAAAACAATATGATGCTAGAAGATGAGCCCCTCAGGTCGGAAGGCATCCAATATGCTACTGGGGAAGAGCAGAGGACTAATACTAGTAGCGCCAGAAAGAATGAAGCGACTGGGCCAAAGCTGAAAGGACGCTCAGGTGGATGTATCTGGTGGTGAAAGGAAAGTTCGATGCTGTAAAGAGTTTTTCTCCATAGGAACCTGGAATGTAAGATCCATGAATCAAGGCAAGCTGGACGTGGTCAAACAAGAGATGACAAGACTGAACATCGACATCTTAGGAATCAGCGAACTAGAATGGACAGGAATGGGTGAATTTAATTCAGATGATCATCAGGTATACTACTGCGGACAAAAATCCCTCAGAAGAAATGGAGTAGCCTTCATAGTCAATAAAAGAGTAGGAAAAGCAATACTGGGATACAATCCCCAAAATGACAGAATGATCTCAGTTCGAATCCAAGGCAAACCATTCAATATCACAGTAGTCCAAGTCTATGCCCCAACCACCGGTGCTGAAGAGGATGAAATTGACCAGTTCTACGAAGCCCTACAGCACCTTATAGAACTAACACCAAAAAATGATGTCCTTATCATCATGGGGGATTGGAATGCTAAAGTAGGAAGCCAAAAGATAACTGGAATAACAGGCAAATTTGGACTTGGAGTACAAAATGAAGAAGGGCACAGGCTGATAGAATTTTGTCAAGAGAATATGATGGTGATAGCAAACACTCTTTTCCAACAACCCAAGAGACGGCTCTACACATGGACATCACCAGATGGTCAACACAGAAATCAGATTGACTATGTGCTCTGCAGCCAAAGATGGAGAAGCTCTATACAGTCAGTAAAAACAAGACCAGGAGCTGACTGTGGCTCAGACCATGAGCTTCTCGTTGCAAAGTTTAGGCTTAAACTGAAGAAAGTAGGGAAAAGCACTAGGCTACTCAGGTATGAATTAAATCATATCCATGTTGAATATACAGTAGAGGTGACAAATAGATTTAAGGAATTCGATCTGATAGACAGAGTGCCTGAAGAACTATGGACAGAGGTTCGCAACACTGTAGAACAGGTAGCAACCAAAACCATCCCAAAGAAAAAGAAATGCAAGAAAGCAAAATGGCTGTCTGAGGAAGCTTTGCAAATAGCTGAGGAAAGGAGGGAAGCGAAAGGCAAGGGAGAAAAAGAAAGATACGCCCAATTGAATGCAGAATTCCAGAGAATAGCTAGAAGAGATAAGAATACCTTCTTAAATGAACAGTGCAAAGAAATAGAAGAAAACAATAGAATAGGGAGGACCAGAGATCTCTTCAAAGAAATTGGAGAGATGAAGGGAACATTTCATGCAAAAATGAGCATGATAAAGGACCAAAATGGCAGGGACCTAACAAAGGCAGAAGAGATTAAGAAGAGGTGACAAAATTACACAGAAGAACTATACAAGTATGAGCTTAACATCCCTGATAACCACGATGAGGTGGTCACTGACCTTGAGCCAGATATTCTAGAATGTGAAGTGAAGTGGGCCTTAGAAAAGCTGAGTAACAACAAAGCTAGTGGAGGTGACAGTATTCCAGCTGAGCTATTCAAAATCTTAAAAGACGATGCAGTAAAAGGGCTACACTCAATTTGCCAGCAAATTTGGAAAACTCAACAGTGGCCACAGGATTGGAAAAGATCAGTTTACATTCCAATTCCAAAGAAAGGCAGTGCCAAAGAATGTTCAGACTGTCGCAACATTGCACTCATTTCACATGCTAGTAAAGTTATGGTTAAAATTCTACAAGCTAGACTCCAGCAGTATGTGAATCGAGAACTACCAGAAGTAAAGGCAGGATTTCGAAGAGGCAGAAGAACCAGAGATCAAATTGCCAACATACGCTGGATCATGGAGAAAGCTAGGGAGTTCCAGAAAAACATCTACTTCTGCTTCATTGACTATGCTAAAGCCTTTGATTGTGTGGATCACAACAAACTGTGGCAAGTTCTTAAAGAGATGGGAGTACCAGACCATCTTATTTGTCTCTTGAGAAACCTATATGCGGGCCAAGAAGCAACAGTGAGAACTGGACATGGAACCACTGATTGGTTTAAAATTGGGAAAGGTGTCCAGCAAGGCTGTATACTGTCACCCTGCCTGTTTAACTTATATGCAGAGTATATCATGAGAAAGGCAGGGCTAGATGAATCAAACATTGGAATTACGATTGCCGGGAGAAATATCAACAACCTAAGATTATGCAGATGATACCACTGTAATGACAGAAAGTGAAGAGGAACTTTTGTTGTGGGTGAAGAAGGAGAGTGCAAATGTTGGATTGAAACTTAACATTAAGAAAACCAGGATCATGGCATCTCAATTCCTGGCAAATAGATGGGGAAGAAATGGAGATAGTGACAGATTTTATTTTCCTGGGCTCCAAGATCACCGCAGAGGGGGACTAGAGCCAAGAAATTAAAAGATGCTTGCTCCTGGGGAGGAAAGCCATGGCAAATCTAGACAGCACACTAAAAAGCAGAGACATCACCCTGTCAACAAAAGTGTGTATAGTCAAGGCTATGGTCTTCCCAGTTGCAATGTATGGCTGTGAAAGTTGGACCATAAGAAAGGCTGAGCGCCAAAGAATTGAGGCCTTTGAACTATGGTGCTGGAGAAGACTCCTGCGAGTCCCTCGGACTGCAAGGCGATCAAACTAGTCAGTCCTAGAGGAGATCAACCCTGACTGCTCTTTAGAAGGCCAGATCCTGAAGTTGAAACTCAAATACTTTGGCCACCTAATGAGAAGGAAGGACTCACTGAAAAAGAGCCTAATGCTGGGAAAGATTGAGGGCAATAGAAGAAGGGGACGACAGAGAATGAGGTAGCTGGATGGAGTCACTGAAGCAGTAGGCGTGATCTTAAATGGACTCCAGAAGATGGTAGAGGACAGGAAGGCCTGGAGGAATGTTGTCCATAGGGTCGCGATGGGTCGGACATGACTTCGCAGCTAACAACAACAACAAACAACTTGACTTAAGGGGGAACGCACTACAGCTAAGTAATTCAGGAATATTTATTTGGTCAGCGATAAACAAAATTTAAAGCAGAAGTTCAAGTTTAAACTTAAAGTTTAAACAAAAACAATGTAGTGGATAGATACAATAATAGACAAGTGGCTAACAAAGCAATCACAAAAATAACAGTAGAAATCTCATAGTAAAGTAGCAACTGCTTCTCTATTACTATATTGTTGCATTTGTTACCTAGGTAATGTAAATCTAAAATATTAGGTATAAAATAAAAGCTATGTAAAATAAAGATGTTAAAAAGATCTATATTCAAATATCAGTGTCTAGGCCATCTAACCATGTTACAGGTTTCTGATATGGCCATTTACTTAGCTCATTTATTTGGTGCTTTTTGGTACCAATGAAATGAGAGTGCTAAGTGGCAAGTGATGTATTCTCCTTGTAGGCTTAGAAAGACATATTTTGAACTATTTAAAATATTGCTTGCTAATCATGATTGTCTTAGATCTTTCCCTGAGTATTCATAGTTTCCATTAGCCAAGATCACTCACAATTAAATCAGGAATACAACGCAGTGCATCTAAAGTCCCATTTTGCTCTGTTGTTACTTTGAGATTGCTTTCAATTTACAGAAGAACAATTATGAGACATCATAAAACTTTTGTCTTTTGGCTACCAATAGAAGTCTGAGTTGTTAAGTCTTTTGTCTAAATAACAGCTATACCGTAGTGGCCAAAAGTGTGGAAACCAGTAGAAATGCCACCTTTGGTTAAGTTTCCATCAATTTTTCTTCTAATTTCTTTATAACTGTAGCCTTGTTCACTTAATAATACTATTTTACATCGCTTTCTGGGCAACCATTCAACTCTTTGCACCATTACTTTAATTTTATTACATTTTACAAGCTCACTAAATGAAAGGGGGGAAAAAACCGCAACCAACTTGATAGCGATCACATAGACACTGACAAATGTCCTCCTCTCAGCTTCAATACATAACCTCAATAACTGAATCCTACTGTTATCTGATTGGCTCATTGCCAAAACAAGATGACACCTGATTGGCTCTCTAAACACTCATGCTCATTGGCTACAATCAGATGAAGGATAGCTACCTGATATCAACCTAAGCAAGTTGTGCTTCCTTTTTCTGGTTATTTGGCTATAACTTCATAGAATACAGTACAGATATTTGTTGCATTACATTCTTGATTAAATTATCTTTCCATTGATATATACTTTTATAGTACTACTCCAAAAAAAAAAAGTGTAATTAGCCATCAAACCTCAAAAATACACCTTTCCCAAAAGTTTTCCACAATTTTGGCTACTACTGTAAATAAAACCCCAAGGTGGTCAACAGACATGTATAGGAGATTGCATCAGCTGAATGATACCAACATTCTTGGGCCAAGATTTTTGAACTTTAGCTTATGGACCTTCCCACGCAAACTGAGTTTATTAGAAGGTACTCATAAAACCATCTAAAGTTACCTCCCCACTTTTCTACCTTTTCCAATCCCATTGTCATATTTTGTTTTAATAGATAATATTTTTAATATTTTGTTTCAATAGAGAACACCTCAAAATAAATGCTTTGGGAAGAGTTTGTCTTTGACCTTCTGAAATATTACTGTATAAATTTTTCAAGACTTTTTCTCATTTCAGACAAGTCTAAAGAGTGTGTGGCATACAGCCTGCCTCTTCTTCCAGTTTATTTGCCATCGGGTTGGTCCTTATTTTGTGGGAAGGATGGGTGTGGATATGAGAAGAAAGGAAACATTCCGTTCAATCTAAAAGCAGATCTGCCTGTGGGAAATAATGGCCACCGTGCATTCTTCTAATATTAAATGTTTGGGTTTTTTAATTAGATGCTGGATTTCAAAAAGGAGAGGGAGGAGGCAAAACCATGGAGGTTGCCCTAACAAACTGCAGGCTACTTGCGTATGCCAAATAAAGAGCATCAAGAATCAAATAATTTATGTGCTGATAGTCTCCTGATAAATTTCCACTAGCATGCGATCCTTCTCCCAATTCAAATCCTGAGTGTTTCTCTTCTCCAGGTTATTTTCTAGCAGGACTCTTCCAAAAGCCACAGTTACCTTGCAGCCAAACCACTGGACATATGAGCCACAAACAGCTCATCTGCAACAGAGCCTCTCTTTTGTGGACGTGTGGCCAATTAGTCACACGTTTGGTGTTCTAATTAGGCAGCGACTGGCCCTTTCAGAAAATGTGCTGTTGATTTAGGTACTTCCTCAAACAATGCTAAATTGTGTTATGTGAAATTCAATTAGTCCTCCACCCCCCCCTTAAATGCTTCCACATCTGTTATTCTTTAAACATAAAGTGATGAGGAGAAAAGGAGAAGTGAAAAGCCAGAGTCTCCATTGGTGAAATATGTTAGACCTCTGGGACCAGCCCTTTTACCAGCTTTTGACCCTGAACAGTGATACACAGGAAGGAACAAAGTTAGAAGCTATCCTGGTGAAACCTCTCAAAATAAATCATTATACCAAGAAACAGTACAACTGTATGAGAATGTAATCTCTACTGATAGTTATAAGACTGGTTTTGTTTGAAAATGATGACATTGAGAAAAGGAGTTTGAAAAATCAGGAGGCTTTGAAAATTTGGCCTTAAGTGAATGAAGTAAATGGGGAAAAAACTAATTGGATTTTTTAAACATTATTTTTAAAGTGAAATTATAAAACATGGGTCCAATACAGCATATATATCAATAAATGCTGCTGGGCAGATTTTTTTTTAAAAAAATAAAAAGCAGTAAAGCAGCAAAGCATGCTGTAGTGATATTTTGATCTTAAAACATCAAAGAAAAAGGAAAAAAAATCTAGGTAAAATAGTCTGTTATCATTTTGTCCCAAACATTTTTGCCATTCAGCTTAACAAACGGATGTGTCGATCCTTTATATTTTTTTTAAAGTACAAATACTGCTTTTGTCTAACAAACACCTAAACATATTTAAAATAACTTTTGAGGATTATCCACAATATTAGAGGACGTTTTCTATTGCATATGATTGCTAGTCTTTTTCCCAGGTCTCAGACAAAGCACACAGGAGGCTACTTAAACGTTCCCAGACACAAGTCTGAGCATTGCCAAGACACATATCACTTAAAGCAAAACAGTTGCTCTTACATTGTGACTCTCGTGAAACCTACTGCTGTCTAAAGGTGATGTTGTACATACATTCAATCCTTGTTACTGTTATCACCTTTTCATGAACCAACATTTCAGACCTTATCTCTTGGGCTGGCAGGCATATGCTTCAGGTTTGTCAGAGGCTGGCATAGACTGTGTGCAGTTTTTTTTTTTGATGATGTATCTTGATAAGATTTGTAGAAGGTGAGAGATGGAGTTGTCAGCACCATTTTATGGCACCTCTGTACTTGTCAGAAAATGAAAATATTTTCAGAAGTGATAGCATTATTTTGACTGGTGACAAGGACATTTAGAACAATAAATCTGCAAGGGCAGCTCAATTTAAACTCAAGTAAAAGGCTTGTCAGAGTGTAGAGTGTGTAGGAGGCATATAGATTTTGACTGTGGGGAAATCGTTTGGGAAAGACCTGAGACTTGTCAAGAGAAATATTTATATACAACAGTTGCATTTCTAGTAAAGTTGTGCTCCTAAACATCTCAAGCATTTAGAGACTGTAACAGTATTTGTCGGAAGTCCTGAAAATGGTATTGGGTGATAATTAAATGCTCAGAACAACTGAAAAAAGTATGCAGCTTCATTCAGTTCCGAGAGAATGCTTAATATGTATTCAAATAGGTTGGAGAGTGCATATGTTGAAAGAAAAGTCTTCATCATAGTTCCATCCAAGCCGGGTATAAACAAAATGGCGACTGCTTTGGGAAGAGGGTTACAGTTTATTGCAGAGGAAAGCTAGACAGGAAGATGGATCCAGAAAAAAGGACTGAACACATGTGGGTATTGGTTTTTTACACCCCCTGGACTCTATTGTTTGGTTATTTCCTGTTCCTGTTTGAGGCTATTTCCTGTGTGTCCTTAGTCCAGGTGGGCCCCTCTAGGAATCTTGCTAGGAATCTTGCTGGTTGTGGGTATGATATGTCCCAGTCCCTGCTTCCCTGGGGCTGGGGTATGTCTTTGTCTTTCCTAAGCATCTAGCTCCAACCTTCTTGATGGCTCACATTTGCATGTCTATAGAACTGGTTTTCTGCTTGGAGGGAAGGAGACCTGAGACCATTAAGAAAACTGAGCATGCTTTCCTGGTTCTTCAATTTCTTTTTAGGAAATATAATTTTCTGCCCTTTTAATATTTTCTTCTCTGGAGAGCTGACTTCCCTCACATAATTAGATATCAACTTTTTTAGAGATAAGGTGGCATATTTGATCATTAAAGGGCAACCATGTTTGAGTTTATGTTGGAACAGATGGGGAAGACATTACAATTTTAATATTAACAGCCCTCTAAGTAAGCAGCCTGCAAATATTGTTCAAGCCCTGATCCAGGAGTGGCAACAAGTATTTTGGCCTTCTGATGCCAGATGTGGACGAGGGTTTTTCCTTTCTCAGCTAACCCACTTGGTTTCTGTGTTGGATAAAAGTCTCTAACATTTTGCAGCTGCTGCCATGCAATTGTTTTAGCCTCTGTGGCTACCAAAAGAATCAATCAATTTAAACCGCATGAGAATAGATTCTATTGTTAATTTAATGATTTTGATAGATTGAATTCTTCTTCTTATTATTACATTATTGTCCCTATTATATTTTTATTTATAGGCAGATGCTATGTTCACTGAATAGTCAAGAGAGTTTACAGTGTAAAACAAACAAGAAACTGAATAAAAAAGATATTACTGAATCAGTTTTTAAAACTAATAGGTTTATAAACTAATTTTCTATATAATATTTTGATAACAGTGACAAAGCTATTGTGCAATTATTCTTATAGCATTATAAACAGGGCTTTTTTTCTCATAGAATGCTCAGAATGGAGTTCCGGCACCTTTTTTGGATGGAACCTTGTAGGGTAGGCAAGGCGGGTTGTATGACATGTGTGAGAACCTTGTAGGGTAGGCAAGGCGGGTTGTATGACATGTGTGAGTTCCGGCACCTTTTTCTTTTACAAAAAAAGCACTGATTATAAATCTGTAGTCATGTTGTTAAAAAAAATACAAATAATGTTTGTATATTTGCTGCATCAAATTTCAGGAGAAAGTTTTCATGGGAAAATACAATTTGTGTTGACAATTAAATGAAACTTGTTTTTCTTATACCTGAAGCTGATGAAATAGTAAAGCTTTGCAAAGTTACTTGTTTATAACATTTCAGGAAATAAAAAACATTAATCACACTATATTTCACATGTGATCAAGACAATACTCCCTTTCTTCAAACTTAGGTATTGCATTTGGTTCAGAAATGTGCATAATTTAGGCCAGGCTGGGGAAAAAAAGATTGAAAGGATAATAACATGACTGGTTAACTGAAGCTTGCAGCTATCTGACAACTCTGCTGAGAATGTAATCAGGCAGAACTACAATCTTGTACTACCATGGTGTAATGATCGGATATAACACCGCACTCACATCCAAGCTCATTTGAGGATTACTGCCTCCTAGTAGTGTTGACTGAACTACCCGCTTAGCTATAGGAAGTACCCTATTCTTAAACTTTTCACTCAGAATCAAAAACCTATCAATCTGCTTTTTCAACAAACACATCTACAGTTCTTAATACAGGCTACTTAAGTGTGGGAGGAACTGCATTTCTCTGAACTAACCTTTAATGGGAAAAGGGGCAGCCTCAAAAGATTCTGGTTTTCATCTCATGTATAATAAAAATGTCCCCATTCAAAACTGAAATATTTGTGATTTCCCTGCTTACTTTTAATGATCAACGTGGGATATATTCCAGATTATATGCAGCCAGGAAACTTTGACTATAATTCTGCTATACAGATTTGTTCAGTAAATTTGTTTACATATTGAAAATCAATAAATTGAGATGACCCAATTTTGTTTATTACCATATCTTTCTCTTTCTGTGTTTGTGTGGATGTCTCTGTGTGTGCATATACACATACCATACAAACTTGTGTGTGTAACATGCTTTGCAGAATACTTTTCAATATTGTTTTAAGTGAACAAATAAAAGTAGCCAAATTTCATATGACAATATAGAAGTCTTTCAAGATTTGGTTTTCTTACTATATAGATAAATACTGCATCTCCTTTTCTATCAAATCTGTCTCTCTCTTCCTCTCTCTATCTCTCTCCCTTCTTCCCTTTCTCTCTCCCTCCCTCCCCGCCCCCAGAATCTAAGACATCACTACATTCTGTATAGGAGTGTCACATATAACCTACTCAGTGGTGGGATTCAGCTGGTTTGCACCAGTTTGGCAGAACCAGTAGCTAATTTTTTGTTGCCCAGGCCCAGAACGGACTTCCGGAAGTGGCATCCACACAGAGAACCAGTTGTTCACATATTTGAATCCCACCACTGAACCTACTGCTAATCCCAAAACTCTGTGTAGACAACAACTAGATAGGTCGTCTTGTTTCAGGGTTGCGCTGTTCTCTGTTAGAACTGCTCAGATGTACAGAGGGTTCCCCTCTGTAAGAGTTCTCTCTCCATCTCAGAGAGGCTGACAAAATGTATTGCTGACACTCAGCAGGATATGCCAACTAAATGCAGGGATGTAGCGAGACAACAGTGTCAAAGAGGTGAATCCTCTCATGCAGAGGCCTCATAAAATGCACAGTCGATACTGGTAACAGACTTAGATATATAGTTACTGCATGTAGACCAACTGACAGCTTCCTCTGATGTCTTGCTAAGAAGTAAAACAGTTTGGAAACGTGCTATTAACTTCAATGGGCTCCAACAAGAGTTTTATCCTAATTAAGTTTGGCTTCGGGGAGAGGTTTCCCCCCCCATTGGCTCTGAAGTTTGTTTTGTATGGCAGACTCTAATGTGGCTCCCTGCCATACAAGGATTAGGAGTTTTTCACTGCATTTACTTTGACAGGTGGATTTAATATTTTTTGATAATATATTCTGTCAGAATGATTTCAGGAATAAATGGATTGCAGGCTATTACAAAGATTAGATGAGCAATAGAGCCAAAGAAGCCAAACACAACTATGAATTTCCGAAAAGCTGAAATCCAATTGATAAACTGGTAGCATGTGATGCAAATGAAAACCACTCAGGCAATTTATGCAGCACCTGATTGATTTCATATCATTTGTCCGTGAACAATGATTTAATTCAACTATATGTTACACTATTAAAACTGATTATTGCATTTTTCCCTCTATACAGTAAATATGCAACCTTTCTGCATTGTGAGGCTGAAGGAAGAACCAGTGTCATTTTGCATCTTTAGAACAAGTATTATTCATTATTTGCATTTTGCCGTGAGAGAGGAAAGTGTTCTGGTTTCCCTTAAGGAGGCTGTGGTTCTCCCTCTTTTCTCTTTTCTTTTTTTAATACATTTTATTAATTTTTTAACATAATCACCTTAATATTTGGTAAACAGCATGTTGTCTGGGCTTATATTTAAAAACAATCAATAACAATTAATTTTTATAATTCCATAATCCACATAGTAGCTTTCTTTGATTTTCTTTTCTTCCAATAATATTCTCTTTTATCAATCTTGAGTTAGTACATTTCTTAGTATTTTGATAACAATTGAATATAAACATTTTTCTAGTATTTATACAAGTAATAACTCATCAATATACAGCTTCTTTTCTAATTGATCATCTTAATTACCTTGTCATAAATCCTGTTTTCAGAGTTCTTTTTTAGATTTGTTTTTCCCACAATGTTCAAAACATTCTTACCAGTTAAGATTTCCTCAGAGTTAATGACACTTAAGTATTTAAATCTTCTTCCTCATACAAGCCATCCCAACAATTTTACATTTCTCATATCTTAAAACAAAAACAAAAAAAATAAAAAAATAAAAAAGGAAATAGTATACTACTTGAGAAACATGTCCCTCTTAAGCTAAAATACATTTATATCCAGAATTCTTCTATTCTTTTTAACCATATTCAAACTAATGTTTAATCTTTAAGTATTCTATCTAATAAATCCAATCATCTAATCTTTTAAATCCATTTAAAACATTCTTATCAATTGAAATTTTCTCAAAATCAATTACACTTAAGTATCTAAAACAGGGGTCTCCAAACTTGGCAACTTTAAGACTTGTGAACTTCAACTCTGGGAATGGAAGTCTACAAGTCTTAAAGTTGCCAAGGTTGAGGATCCTAGATCTAAAACATTTCCCTTATATAAACCATCCCAACATTTTTATATTTCTCATATCATTAAAAATAATACTATGTTACTTGAGGGGCCCATCCCTCTTAAACTAAAATTAATTTATATCCAGAATTTTTCTATTTCTTTAACCATATTCAAACAGGTGTTTAATCTTTAGATAGTCCATCTGATAAATCCCATCATCTAATTTCTTGATTCTAACTTTAGCCTATTTTTTGTCTATAATCCATTTTGTCAAATCTTTTTTCTTGTCCTCAGACTTATTTTGTAATCTTGAAGTGTAGGTTATCTTTTCCATGTCTGATATTTCCTGCAATTTTTTCTCCGCCTGGGTTAAGTCATAATTCCTTCCATTGGTGGGTTCCATCTTTAAATCTCTTTCCTCTGGGTTATGTTCAGTTGTCTGCTTTATTTGATCATTCTCTTTTTATTTACTGAGAGATTTTTTGTTGTTGTGAGGTTAAATTGAAGATGTGTTCATTTATATTTTCAAAGTTGTTTTTAATTTCCTCATGGTTTGAAGTCATTGTCACTTGTATTAGTTGCAGCATAGCATACATTTCCTCCTGGAAAGTAGTTTTTTTTTTTCTTGATATGTTCTTTCTGCAGATCTTTGATATTCCATGATAACCAAAAATCAAAGTTTTCCTTTCTCTGCAAACAGCTTTAGAGTCATAGTTCAATAAGTATTTATAATCCAGGAAGATCGGGGTTTTTCCCCCCTAAGGTTTATGGTTCTTGCTTTGTAGATAGTTCAAAATGTTTTCTTTTCTTTGTTGCAGCTGTTCTCTGTTTAGTTAAAACATTGAAGGTCACAAAAACAGGTTATCTTTTTCTGGACTTTCTGCCAATTCCTGGATCAGAGCAACTACAATTGTATATTTTCATCCACCACTAGATGTCAGCACCAGTTCATTTTTCAGTTTTCAAAACAAGCAATTATTTTCTTCTATTTTCATCAATAATCTTTTGAGAAGAAAATCTTAACTAATTCCACCAGTTTTAAACTTATTCAGATTTAAGTCTTATATTCATTTCAATGTATTTCTGTCCTCCATAAAAGTTTAATTTGCCGCTTCCTTCTGTGGGAGGGTGGAACAAAAGTCCCCCTCCTTCTCAGTTTCAGAGGAGTTTTGCTTCTTGGGTTTTTTTCCCCCCGAGGAAATCAATTATCGAGTGGAAGAGAGAGAATCGGTGTTTGTACCCAGTTCCAAACACACTTTTTATGATCAAGCTTAAATTAGTGCTTTTTGGCTTTGACTGCCTGAAGCTTGGGCTAGGAGTGAAGCTAGCCTTTCTTCTGCTGGTTTCTGGAGGGCTTTCTGGATTGACCGCCGTCTCTCCACGGTCGGCAGGGCACCCCTCCTTCTTTGACATCTCTCTGAGTTTAGGTGCATTTAGGGTCCCCAAACAGCGATCCCTCAGCTGCTGTGCTACTGCGCAAAACCAGAAGCCTGGTTCTCCCTCTTTTCAAGAAATCAACACTGGCTCCTACCATACCGGACAATTACAATTGTCTAACCTCCCATCCTAACCTGGTGTTTGGGCAACAGCTTCAGAGTGTGCTGGATGAAGCAGATTATTTGAACCCTTTTCAGACAGGAGTCAAGCCTAAGCATGGGGTGTAAAGGGCATTGGTCACGCTTTTGGATGATTTTTCAGTGTGTATGCATATCTGTGTATTTAAGTTATAACTACTGAACTATAGCTTCTGAAGATCCGTGATAATTAGAGATCCTAGGGAAATTAATTGTTCCTCAGCTTGTAATGTTTTCTTACATGAACTTAAGCGACCTTGGTTAAATTGATACCAATTATTTATCTGGCCTTTAGAAGAATAAAAGTCATTGTCCTATCCTGGTAAACCAAAGGAAGAATGTGGAATTAAGTTAAACACATATTTTTTCCTTTCATTTTTAAGTTTGATATAGTTAAAAATAATAATCAGAGGTCCTGTTTGGAAATTCTTAAATGTGCCTAAATTGTTGAGATTGAATAATGACCTGTGCTACTAAATAATAAAAAAAATATGTCTTTATTTTAACTTCTAAAATAGTTAGTATGTACTTAATAGAATTGTAACCCTCCCCCCCAAAAAAATTGACAGGTCTGAAAGCTTTAATTATCTTGAATGGATGGGCTGCAATGTTCATTTTTTCCAGCAATTATTATTGTTATTGTTATGTCATTCTGCTAAGTACAAATAATTGTTCAAATATATGTTATTCAAAAAGCAGGAACAATATTTTGACAAAATAACCATCATTCAATCCCAACATGTCCATCAGCTTATTTTACTAGAACTCATAATTCACCTCTGATATCATCCACCACTGACCATGATCCCTGATTTTGAAAAGGAAAAGAAGTGGTTCAAGCATGCATTTACAATGTTATCTTAAGGCATTTAACTGGAAGAACATTATTTCAAACTCGGGAGGATTTACTTCAGCAGTGTTGTTTCAGATTTGAAAAAGAAAAATTGGGTAGGGGACAGGGAAAAAGGATTTTTAGTTGGGTTAGAAATGAAGAGGCAGGCACCTTTTAACACTGCTCTATTTATTTATGGAGCTGATTAAATCAGCTAATATTTCATCCAGGAGAAGGGAAGCTACAGGAGGTAATTTCTCTTAAGGAGCCATACATCTTACTAGTACTTCCTCAGACAGTTGGCTTGAGACTGAACCTTTTCTTATAGTAAAGTTGATATTTGCTGTTACAAACGGGTGAGGTGTCATTCCCAGTTTTAGAAGCTGACCAAACTCTTTGGTAATAGGGCTTGTTATAGCATATAAGCTCCCATTCAGTATCCATTTTGTAGATCCTGATCCTGCTGCTGAAATGTAGTGACAAAGCACAGAATGATGGTGACATTTCATTTTTTGACAGTAAATGAAATTAATGAAATGTTCTCATACACCAATTAGCAAAAATGATACTTACCAGCTGCAAGAAAACTACACACAACATTACTGTCACATCTTCCAGATCCGTCACTCTCATTGAATTGTTAAAGAGAAAAATATGTTCTCCTTAGCAAAATTTTCTCTGTTTTCTTCATTTTGCCATCTTTTCTACCTCCAGGGTTGCTATGGATATATAAAACAATAGAATGGAAAGTAAGGTGAAGATGAAAAACACACCTACTGTAGCCAAGCCTTTCCACACTATTGTCTGAGGTAATTCTAAATCTATGATGGGTGAGTCAGTTACTGTACTCTGCTTAGTCTAACTGGTTATACTACCACCTCTGGTTAACTCATATTTACCTTGAGGTCTTAACTTAGCTTAAATCACACAATGCTGAAATCACATGTCCCACAATAGAATGAAGGCTACTGCTAAGCTTGTAAGCCGCCCTGAGTCTTCGGAGAAGGGCGGGATATAAATGGAATTAAAATAAATAAATAAATAAATATCTTTATACTTACACTGGTTTGGAACTCACAACCTCACCAGACTTCTGCCATCAGTATCTAGAAAGTTGTTGCCGTGGTGTGTGAATTGCTGCAGAGAGATCTCATTTATTAACTGGTGCCATTTCTGTCACACACATGCTATGGGTGTGATATTATAGTTTCAACAAAAAGGAATTGTGCATTTGGCATGCATCCCCAATTGAATGACTCTCTGAGGTAGGTGGACAGTTGAAAGATGTGAAAAATAAATAAAACAAAAAACAAAAAAAAACCCTTTTCAGTTGCTCAGTACAACTAATTAATCCTTTCCCTGCTTTAAGGAAGAGAGAGTCTGTCTCTCTGCTTAGCCCAGCTGATTTAACAGGAGCCATCTGTGACTAGCTCCACAGGTACCTGGTAGAACCCATAATGACATCACCAAATTATGATTGTGCATGTTATGTTATTTGCAACAGTTAAAACAAGAAAAGAGCAGGCAGTACATATTACTTGCACTATGACTTCAGCCATGCCCTTGTCCCCCTTTTCTCCCTGCATATGCCCTTGACTAATCAGGAGTTTCAAACAGGGTGAGGACAAGAACACTCATTTTGAGTACTTCGTAGATCACAAGTGTCAAACTTGCCGTGTCACATGACGTGTCTGGATGTATCGTGACTTTTTTCGCATTACCGGAGCAGGGGGTGGGTGCGGCTTCTGTATGATGCAACCAGCCGGCAGTTTGACACCCCTGTCGTAGATGAATGAAATCAAACTAGTATTTAATATTTTTATTTGGCATGCATTTATCTCTAAGCTTAGTACAAGATATGTTTTTCTATACAACGATACCCCTGCAAAATATAGGTTAGGCTGAAAGAGATTGATGGCCCAAGGTTACCCAGTGAGCTTCTATGACTGAGATCGACTGGAACCAATTCCTCTCTGAACTTGATACCAAAATCGAGGAAGCCTCCGCTTGTTCTGACTTAATACATATGTTTACTAAGTTTCCTTTCCCGCACAAGTCTTGCCATTGAGTGTGTATAATACCTCTTATATCTCTCAAATAAAAGAGGGGTTTTTTGTTTTTTGTTTTTAAAAAGAGGCTTATTCTTGGGAGTTGGAAGATCTTTAAAGCTATCAGGATTCCAATAAATCCCAGATCTCACAAAATATCAAAGAGATGTCATCGCAACCGTTTGAATTACTATCACTTTGTGCTAATTTTTAAAGCTAGTGTTTCCAAAAGTCTCTCCTGGTTTCTGACCAACTAGGAAACTTGAACTGTTTCATGCTTTTCCACCTTTGGCTTAAGACACAATCTACTATGAAATGATTGTTTCTCTTCCTTCACACAGAAGAATGGGTTAGGACTCTTTTGAAGTGCACTACTTCAAAGTGACAGGAGAACTGAAGGGGTGGTACCAGATAAATCTCAACTTTAATATCTTCATCTCAAGACTTCACTAATAGCCCCAAAGATATATATATATATATATATATATATTTCATTACTGCACTTCAGATAAAAGAGCAGTCCATAAATTCATTAGCAAGTAATGGAACAATTTCACTTTATCTTTGTCTATTCACAGGCCTAAGGTTTTCATTCTGTGCCAGGAATCATACATCACAGTCAACATGTTTGTCTCCAGAGCCAACTGAGAGAAAGTGGGGAAAAAATTACTATTAACAAGAGAGTAATTGCATTCAGATAAATTAATTATTAGTCACTCTGGACTGATGGGAAAAGCCCACACAAGTTCTATCAGCTGAGTTCCCAAGAACTCAGAAATAATCAGATATGGAATCATAAAATAATCTGGGATTTGTCCTTTCTGGTCTACTGGTTTTGGCTTCATATATTTGTTAATATGACATAGCTTATTTGTTTTAACTTTACATGTGGAGTTAGGTTTTTCCCCCCCAGAAAAATTAGGGCAATCTTATAAATAAGTTACAAGAGACAAAGGTCATTTGATGACAAATAGCACTAGGCTAAGCAGAGGAAGCTGTGAGGGATTCTAAAATATAATTCCATCAGAAGCACAGGATATGAATCAGTGAACAGGTGATGGAAGGTGTTTAGGAGGAATTTAGATAACCACAGAGTGCAGATAAACTTGGCAAAGATCAAAATTGAACAAAGAGATATGGAGGGGGAAAAAAGTCAACAGACTGATGAACTTGTGTCCAGAATGAGATGCTGAATACAAATTTAATTTTATTAGTGCCCAATAACTAAAAAATCTCTATTTGCGAATCCAGAACCAATCTGAGAAAAGGTGAAACAATCAGATGACTGAATAACCACATTAATTGGTGGATAACTACAGATATGTAGGTAAATATTAGACTTTATTATTACAAAAATTATGAATCCATGTAACAAATTGTAAACAAATATATAAAATGCTTTGGTGTTGTAAAAATATATGCAAAAATAGTAGCAATAGCATTCATATATTAATTTCCATAAATTTACATATAATTATGCCTTTGCTGATAAAATTTCACCATTGACTCCAGCATCCTAACTGCATGATTCCGAAGTTCCAAAGCTATGAGCAATGTAAAATCTACATTGTTGTGAACAGCGGAGTGATGTCTTAGAGCAGGGGTGTCAAACTCAATTTCATTGAGGGCCACATCAGCATTGCAGTTGCCCTTGGCGGGCCGGGTGGGTGTGGCCATGGTGGGCGTGGCCTACTGGGTGGGCATGGCCAGCTCTACATCATTCACGTCAAGGGTACCTATGGGGTCCTGGGCAGGAATGGGACAGATCTGAGGGTCTCTGGTAGGAGAAGATGGGACCGGGGCAAGTGCCAAGGCATGGTCCACTGGAGGAGCCTCACTTTTCCTCTCAGTCCTTGGGGGGGGTTGGATGGTGGCATAGAGGTCAAATGCCCAGCCCAGCTGTCAAGAACCCACAGCACTAAGCCCAGCTCCACTTCCTCAAGGTGGTGCCCAGCTGCACTTACCTCCTCCTCAAGGCTGCTGCTGCTGTGCTTGCTCTCCTTAGCCATGTTGCTCATGATGGGTACGAGGGTAAAGTCAAGAGGGAGGCGCACTCCCTCTCCATGTGAGGAGACCTGGCTTTGTATCCAAAGCTTCCTTAGCAATAGGATCGGAGACCCCCCAGGATAGGCCAGGAGGAGGGGGCAAGGGGATGATGAAAGGGCAGCAGGGCAGGACTAAGGCAGGACTTCCCTCAGACCCTCCCTCTCCTTCCTTCCTCCTTCCTTCCTTCCTTCCTTCCTTCCTTCCTTCCTTCCTTCCTTCCTTCCTTCCTTCCTTCCTTCCTTCCTGAACAGAGTGGTAGGAAAATATTTGAGATGAGGCAGGGAGAAAAACAGGCAAGAAACTCAGATGAGGAAGTGTCATCCTTCATGAGGAATGAAGAAATGCACCATCGCCTGGAAGTGGCCAGCACATGGCCCTCACCTACTTCACATATCTGGCTTGGTGGGCTCTGGGGGAGGGGATGCCATGAGCAGCATGAGAGTCGATGTTACCTGCACAATGCTGCCCAGCCCCTAGCCTGCCCGGTTTTGGCAGGCAGTGGGGCACTTTCCTGACAGTGCCGAGAGGCTGAGCCGGGTGGCACGAATCTGAAGAGAAGCGCAATGCTGCCCAGGCCCTAGCCTGCCCAAAGTAGGCAGGGTCATATGCTGGCCACTTCCAGGCGATGGTGCATTTCTTCATTCCTCACAAAGGGTGATATCTCCCCAGCGTGCACCCAAGGGGCAGTGCCGACGCAGCATGGGCCGGTCCCACACTGTTTCCAGACGGCCTTGTGGAGCTAAGACTGAATGTATTTCAGCATACATGACCACCACAAAATTGTACATTGGCTTCCGGCTGGCCTGGGCCGGGGCCAAGGCAGCAGGGGCTGTTCCCTCACTGTTTACAGGATGGCTTTGCGGGCTACATGAAACCACTTCGCGGGCCGGATCCGGCCCCCAGGCCTTGTGTTTGACATGTCTGTCTTAGAGCAAATAGTGTACTCAGACTGTCAGTTAACAGATGTAAATGTTATATTGTTAAATTGTTAAATTGCCTTGGGAAACCCACAGTGGATACTTGGATTGTTGTGTTATTTTAATGACTCCACTTTGAAAGGAGAAAACCCCAAATGAAATAGCAAAGACTGTTAATTGGAGGTCTTAAGGGGAGTGGTAGTTACTCCACTCTCACTGAGAGCTACTGAGCTACTCACCCAGAGCTGTTCACATAATCTAATGGCCAACATATGGTGGGATTTCTTATTTGTATTTAACTGAGTTGTACTTCACGGAATAATGCACATGTTTTGCTCCTATGAGGAAAGCTTTCTTGTAGATTTGGTGTGGGAAATTTTCCTTGCTGACATTCAGGATCCTTTTAGTAAACACTTTTTAAAAAAGAGAGCTAAATTTCTACTTTATGAAAAAATGGCCTTATTTTGTGACTGATCACAATTTTAATGGTAAAGAAAGAGTACTTTAGTTTACAACCAATCCTCACATCTATGATCTTCGTAGGTCTATGAAACAAAAGAGAGTGAAGTTAGATGCAAAGAATCGTGGCAGTTTTACTTAGTGACCACTTCCTTAATGACCAAATTACTGGCCCCAACTGTGGTCACTAAATGAGGACTACTTATAATAGTTTCCTGAACCTCATAGGTGGGAACTATCCAGATCACTGGAGAGATATTTTTCTAGAGGGCAGGCATCACGACAGAGAAGGCATGCCTCTTGGGTTCTGATAGATGATTCTGCTTAATCAAAATGTGACTTGGTCTAATCTCATCAGATGGGCAGAAAGTGGAATCTGGCAGTCTCTCAGAGAACCAGACCCTACTCCATTAAGGGCCTATAAGTGTTAAGCCATTACCTTAAACTGCACCATGAATTGGACTGCTTTCTTGAGATTTCCTGTTCTTGTTCTCATGTTTATTTTACAAAAAGAAATAAAAACCAAGCAAACAAAAATACCAACTAAAATTTTGGTCATGAAATACTAGGAGTCCACAAAAGGGCTGGAGAGCACAAGGGGCCATGAAGTAGGTGTTGTCCATTGCTGTCCTAGTCATTGGATAGCATTATTGATAGCATAATGGTACCAATAAGTCCTTTGGATGCTGTCCTTCAGCTGTCAACACCACCCATCTTAGCTCTAAGTAACGGGAGATAGTAAAACCTACTTGCACACATAACATTTACTTTAAGGCAATAATATAATTTCTGGTGACAAATTAAAACGTTCATAGTATCTGCAAATAGTCATTTGGAATACTAGATTTAGTTTTTCATGTTACAGAAAGCTAAAGCAAAGCTAAAAAGCATTATAGGTATAAAAAGTTCAGAAGGCAAGTTGTACAAAAAAGTTTTAAGCTGCAAATGTTGTGGCTTAAAAATGTAGCTGAATTATAGTAAAGCCTGTTGGAATACATTCAAATCGCTTCTCTATGCATATTCATTCTCTTTTTACACACACACACACACACACACACACACACAGACACAGAGAGAGAGAGAGAGAGAGAGAGAGAGAGAGAGAGACAGAGACAGAGACAGAGACAGAGACAGAGACAGAGACAGAGACACAGAGAGGGTATTGATCTCTCTCAGAGGATTTCACTGTGGAGAAAAAGCTTGCAAGTGAAAAGGAAAACATTTTAATTTAAAAGTATTGTTAGAAAGTTAGATCACAGTTGCGTATCACTGAGCTTTTTGACTTTCCCAAATGACCGACGCAAGGAAATATCATTTCTTTTTCTTTTAAAATGTACAATTTCAACATTCAGTCCCTGGAGCCAAAAATCTGACAAGACCCCCCACAGTTATTAAAGATAATAAATCAAACAAGGTAGATTCTGCATGTACAATAGGAGAGATTTTACTCTCTTTTTTGCACTTAGAATGTTAAATGGTTTTCTTTTATTTCACCTAGCTCGGGTATCTTAAAAATAAGGAAAGGACTCCAGGGATGGTGAAAGTTTTATTAGAAGTAATTATAGTGTCTTACTTTGGAAGATTTAAATGTATATTTTAATGGCATAGGCAGTTACCATGACTACATGTGATTGAGATAAAACATGCATTATCGTTAAATTTCTAGAATTTTGGAAATATCGGACCATATTTGCAGATGTTCTCTCTCTCTCTCTCTCTCTCTCTCTCTCTCTCTCTCTCTCTCTCTCTCTCTCTCTCTCTCTCTCTCTCTCTCTGTGTGTGTGTGTGTGTGTGTGTGTATTTCAGAGGATGGAAATTACTGTTCTTACAGTATATCACTGGCCCATGAAGTTGTTTAAATGCTATATCCATTCATTGGGTAATAAGACCCACTGAAACCATTGGGACTTCAAAATGTTTAACCTGGTCGTGTCATATAAGGGTCATAATTGTCTCCCCAAAATTACAATTTATTAAAAAAAACAAAATGGATCATACAATGATGTTTAAATAAAAATGCTTTGTCTGCTTTTTTAAAAACAAATTTGAATATGTTGCTGAATATGTCATCCTATGCATGCTTAGTGATTGGATGGAAAGAAGTTTCCTTTTTAACATTTCAGTCTAATTTTAACCAATTTTAAAGATAAGCCCTGCCCTCTTTTCCCATTACTTTACAATGGAAACTTTCTATACTCCTCCCAAGGAGTTTTTGTTTCAATCCTGGAGTTGACTGGTGGCCTTCTAGCATCTACCTCAGCTTGGCTGAGCTACTATCTCCCAAAGTTTGATTTGGTTTTCCTTCCTGAGATTAGCCAGACCCCGGGTGGTGTGAGGTTTCCCCTTCATTCATTTCCTGATGTCCCAGAGGGCTGGTGCAGAGAAAGGAAAATCTGGTTGATAATGGAGGATGGCAACCAAGTAGCCAAAGTTTCCACTCAATGGTCACCCCCAGGATGCTGGTTACCTCAGAAGAGGGGCTGGTCCAGCTCTGAAGGTCCATTTCCCATATTCCTTCATGTTCTCCTCTGTTGCCTAAGTTGGACTGTTTATCGGTGGGCTTTTGGATGAATTCAAGGTTCTAGTTGTTGTGGCATAGGGCTTAGCTATCTAAAGGACTGCCATTGTTTCTGCCTGTCTGGAAAGACTTCACAGACAGTAGGCATACCCCAGCTCCCATCTTTAAAAGAGTTGTATCCAATGGGGCCCAGTGGCATGACTTTCTGGCACAAGTCCTGCCCTCTGGAGGGCTATCTCCCCGGAGGTTTGAGATGGACTGACTCTAATGCCCTTTAAACAAGGCTATGACTTGACTCTTCTCCAGATAGTGGATAAGGAAGTATGTGCCTTGATGGGAATTTTATTAATATCATGGGTGGATTAATCTCTAAGTCATTGCCTTCTCTTTTTTTATTGTACAGGATATGTTTATTCAAAACTTGTAAACTGCCCAGAGTTGTTATGAGTTGGGTGTCCTGTAAATTTGGTTTATAAATAAATAAATAAACTGCAGCAAAGTTACTAGAACAGTCTCAATGAGATTTTTTTCAGCTGTGCAAACTTATTTTGACTGATATTAAGAATGTAGTTTTAAGATTCGCCTGCTCTGTCATCTCTTATTAATTTAGCAAGTGTATTGGGGGTTGAGATGACGAAAGAAATCTATCCCCACCATGAAGTACCAACAGCAATTTTTAGTATCTCAAATTAACAAACAGATTTGATCGAACTTAATGGTAAGTGGGGCTGGGACAAATTTTTTTAAAATTTTTATTATTTCAGAGTTTATGATGCAGCTGTTGAACTGTCTACATATTACTTAGTCTATCATCTGTTATATTATTTAAGATATGTTACTGTATTTAATATATTTTATCTAGTTATTGTGTACATTATTTCAGGGGTCCCCAACCCCTGGTTCGCGACAGGCAAAAACATGAGCACACAAAGTTCTATTTGTGCAAGCAGCGGATGTAAATGCAAAACCATCCCATCCTCCCCCATCACTGCTGCCACTGCCGCCAATCACAGAGCTGGAACGGTTGGGGACGGCTGGATTATTTAATATATTTTTTAAGTTTATACACTGCCCAGAAATACAATTCATAAGCAGTAGCTATTAAAAATGTTAAATTCATACTACTTGAGACAAAGTAACAGTATAAAATTAAATTAATAAAACAAAACTTTATTAAATCAATATTCATGAGAATAAATTCTTATAGAAAATGAAACAATTAGCAAAATATATGGTCTTACTTTGGTTTTAAACATTGAACCTGTACATCTTGGCTATAAAAAGACAGCAACAAATTATGTGGAAGATATGAAAACCTGCCTATATATGAGAATGAAATGAAAGCAATTGTGTTCATTTTCAATTGTAACGGAACAAAATTTAGCTTTCTTTCTTTCTTTCTTCTTTCTTTCTTTCTTTCTTTCTTTCTTTCTTTCTTTCTTTCTTTCTTTCTTTCTTTCTTTCTTTCTTTCTTTCTTCAGTTTCCAATAGACTTTTAACATCATCTTGATGCCTTCTGACAGGAGAAGACATTTAAAGGTTAACTCCAAATGGGAATGGGATTTTATTTGATTTGATCCATATTTGACAGTTGGCAAAGAGATATACCCTTGAATAGTGTTGTTATTTCCACAATGCAACCCACAGCCAGTGTTTAATCTTTTAAGGGTTAACAAACAGATTTGAATCTGTTGTAGCTACATGTATGTGCAATTCCATCATTTTACATGTGTTTGTATGTTTATAATATGCAATTTATTTCCACGAGGAAGCCTTGTATTTTGTTGTGGATAAGGATTGCTTTACATGATTACTGACCTACCCAGTAATATTTTAATTACTGTCAGAAAATGAAGTATTTTCAAAGCATGCAATTTACATTTGTGGACAGTATGTTTTGACAGGCCTCTCAGCTGAAAAAATGGACAACCTGCTGATCTTTGGACATGCAGTAGCTTTTCTAGATAGTAGTAAGATCACCAGTTTCCTGTTAATATTACACAGCTCAATTATGAAGCAACTAATCTTTCAAAGACATTTCTTTTTCTTTTTTCCAGTGACTGGAATATTTCACTTTTCATCTGAAAACCATCAAAGCTCACCGAATCATCATCCTTCAGCACCACCCTATTTTGAAAGTATTTAATTTTACACTTATTGGTACAAAATACTTTACCTAATTTTCAATAATCCTAATGGGTTGTAAGCAGTGGTGTAGCGTGGGGGGTGCAGGGGGGGCCGGCCGCACCGGGCGCAACATCTGGGGGGGCGCGCTCGCACTGAGCTGCTCAGGGAGCCCCAAGGGCTGCACAGAGTTGGCTTGGCTCCGCTCTCGAGCTGCTCTTTCTTGCAAAGCGAAATGAGTCCGGCAGGTGAGATGGGCGGCCACATAAACTGAATAAAATAAATAGAAGCGGCCAACTCTCCGCCCAGGCTCAGGCCAACCGCAAGCGCCCCGCAGGCGCCCTGGCAGGTTTGGCCGAGCGAAGACGGACCCGCTGGCCGGCCGGCCTAGCTTCGTGCGCATGCGTGGCTTTATTTAGCAGGGCTCACGTGCAAGCTTGAATGCAGCGGCTCTTGCAGGTCGGAGCCCCGCCCAGCCGCCCTCGAGAGGGACCCGGAAGCATCCCGCATGCGTGCGACTCTTCTTGGAAAGTCTACGCCGCTGCGGGGCGCGTCTTTTCAGCAGTGCCGTGACGTCACCGCCCGCCCGCCCCTCTATTTCCGCTTCCGGTTGCCTTGCCCCGGGTGCTGACAACCCACGCTACGCCACTGGTTGTAAGAGAACCAATAAAATTATAGAAAATCTCAAAGTTGAACTATATGAAACTACACAAATTAAAATCCTACAAGACCACAACAGCTACAATATTTGTCCTGCTTTCTTCAACAAAAAGCTTTTTAATTTGTACTACTTTCAAATTCTGCTCATCAGGATTAAAGCTAACTACTGCCAGTCCATTCAGGATTGTTTAGTTGATGCTTGAAACTACAGCAAAATATTTGGGTTCTAGAGTGGAAAATTACCCAGCTGGTCAAAAAATTAAAAGTACCCTTGTCTTAGTTGCTATGATGTCATAAATAAAGGGGACAGCCTAGAACTCAAAAGTTGAATGAGTTTATATGATTTTACAGTAAAGTCTTAAAACAACTCTGACTAAATTTTATTTACTAGAGTTACTTGATTTATACTATTCATTTCACAAGATTATCATACAATGTAGGTATGTGTATATCTTTGTGTATATGTACATATACATATAGATATCATATACACACATAGTTGCATACTTACATTATAATTGACATGTTTTAGTTTCTAGGTCATTGGTTCTATTCTGATAATTTAATTCAATTTTGTTTTTAGGTGGTCTATTTTTCTAAGCTATCATTCCTCCACCTTACCTGGACTTAGTCTGCCACATTTCAAACATCATTGATCCCACTCCTTTACCAGTTTTGGCCTATCACTATTTTCCTAGAATCTGCAGAGGGGAAAAGAAAATGATGCCCATTTAGTCTTCAAAAGATTTCATCCAATAGTTTCTTGTGGATGTTTAATATGTATATTTCCCCTATTTTGGAATCATTTAGCAAACAAGCATAATCTTTGTAGCCCTTTCCCATTGAAGAATGTCTACTAAAGTGATTAAAGCTATTTTGACATCAAAATTAGGTGGTAAAACACTATTCTTGCCATCTCCCCGTCTTTGGATGCCACTCCAGGAGTTCTTTATGGAAGGGAAAAATAGAATAATTGCTGTTCAACTGAAAGGAAGGAAATTCTTTTCCAGGAAGAGAAGGAAATGCATATAGAGGATCAGAATTGGAAGTACATGAGAAAGAAGTACCACAATTAAAACAGGGACTATGAAAAGGAATTGCAACTTATTCTTGACAGTGGGCAATAAGAGGGCAACTGTTTTAGTAGCTTCTTTCTAGTTAGTAGTATCTATCTTTCTGTGGTGTACTGCGTGTCCAAAGCTGAGGAAAGATGTGCTGTGTTGAGTGTTTAAAGACAGATCCCAGAAATTGTGACCATCTCAAGAATTTTATCCCAAGAACTGCATTCAGACATGAAGATATTTCTGTAACTCCAGAGGTTCCTATCCCTTGATGATGTAAGAGGAAGGCTCCCTCCTGCTTACCATTCTGTATCAGGAAGGAGTCCTGAGTCCTTCGGGAGATAGGGCGGCATATAAGTACCAATAATTAATTAATTAATTAATAGTTTGCAGGACTTCCAAACACTTACTTGAGAATATTTATAAACTACCTCTGTTTGACTGACCTTGGATGAAGGACATGAGCAAAAGAGAGAGGGGAAAAAATCTGAGCAATTGAATAAATTGCTAACATCCTAACAACATACGTCTCTAATCATCTGAGAACTAAAATAAGAAAATTGTTTTAAGGGTTTTACCTTAAGGAGGATAGAGGCTAACTGCATTTTCTGTGGGGCGTGTTCCACAGTGGAGAAACTACTATTGAAAAGTTCTGCTTCATCAGAACCACTTGACTTCTCATACCTCTGGAATGTTGCACATTAGAGAAAAGATGACAGAATGGAGAGCAGGGAAGTGTAGACATAAATTTGGAAGTGAGAGCTGCTCAGGGTAAAAATGTCAATTATGCTAAGCAATAACATATGCCCAGCTTTAAGACTGAGAAGCAAAAGAACTGGGTATGTTTAGTCCAAGGACGAGGGATGACATGATAGCAGTGTTCCAATATCTCAGGGGCTGCCACAAAGAAGAGAGAGTCAAGCTATTCTCCAAAGCACCTGAAGGCAGGACAAGAAACAACGGATGGAAACTAGTCAAGGAGAGAAGCAACCTAGAACTAAGGAGAAATTTCCTGACAGTTAGAACAATTAACCAGTGGAACATCCTGCTTCCAGAAGTGGTGAATGCTCCAACACTGGAAGTTTTTAAGAAGAGACTGGACAGCTATTTGTCCGAAATAGTATAGGGTTTCCTGCCTGAGCAGGGGGTTGGACTAGAAGACCTCCAAGATCCTCTCCAACTCTGTTATAATATCAATAGAAAAGCTTGACAAAAAAGCACTACTATTATACTAGGGGTATAAACAGGGATTTATACCTTATATGGACAGAGGGTAACCAACTATTTAAGTAGCGTCTTTCTACCATGCAGTGAAGATTTAGAGCTACCTGGTCTGGGTTGTTTATTTTGCCTTAAGACAAGTTCAGAAGTAGAGCTTTAGTTAACCTGTATTGAAGTGAATGTCCAGGAGTGCCGGCCAAGATATTACCAGTAAGACTGAGATCTTCTGTCATTTGCATAAACACATCAAAATGTCCACTGGATCTCATTTTTTTTTCAAGTGATCCGGAAGGAAAATCAGGAAAAAAAGAAGGGTAATTTTAGACCGTTGCCACTAAACTGAGTGCTTTGAAGGAACTCTTCCCACTTCTTTCCTCTCATTATTTTTTATATTCCTTTGTGTGTGCTTTTTTGTACAGAAGAATTAATATATGAATCATTATTCTTATTTTGGCTTATGAGATGCAACATGGTGCTTTTATCTCTCTCCCAAGAGTGCACATTGGCACCATAGCAGAGGACATGGAGGAAATGGTTTTCAAAGGAGCAGATGTAGGAACTTCAAGAGCATCTGCACTGGTTGTTTGTATGGAAGGGATTTCTACTAGCTATTTTCCAGCAAACCAAGCCATTCCTGCACGTTCCTGCCACTTTGAATCAGAACTGCATGATGACATGTTATTTTAAAGGGACACCATACCATTTTCATTAAGGATTTTTCAGTCTTCCTACAGTCTCAAAAAAGGAGCTACTTTGCCTCAGAGAATCAGATGACACCGCTGAAGATGGTATATTTGTGTCAAATCAGAGAAGGAAATAAGGAATTGGGAGAAATGTAAAGAAGGGCAAGCAGGCAAGCAGAACCCAATGAAAAGCATAAATGAAACAGAGGCCCCAAATAGAATACAGACATTGCATCATATTTACTCTGTAAGCAAATATAAATAGGTGGATTAATCACTGTGGCGTCCTGGTTACAAAGGGAACATTTATGTGCTACATACGATTTGCCTCCTTTGCATGTGAACTATTTGGAAAAGAACACGATCTTAAAATCTTCCATCCCTTTTATATTCTACTTCTCCATGAAGGTAACAAGCAGAGTAAATGGCAAATAGAGATCTAAATAAAATATAGTAATGCAACAACAAGAAAATAATACGTCAATAAATATAGTAAATAAGCAGCTTTTGTATATTTTTCCTTCCTATGGTTTCTATTAATGTATTTTTCTGAGTTGTTTTTTTTTATAATTTTATCCATTTAAACATTTTTGTAATATCCCAGAGAAGCCTGATTCCTCGGCTAATTAAAGCATAATCAATCAATCAATCAATAAAATGCAATGTGAAAAAACAATGTATATTAAAATAACACTCCATAGTGTACTTCTATTTAAAGAAACACTGTAGGCTGTATACAATGATAAAAAAGCAATAAAATATATCACAAGTCAATAGTGTAAGAATATATCCTTAGCTTATCCTGATGCATGGTATACAGTATGTTGGAATTTGTTTCTTCAAATTCTGAAATGGCCATACTAGTGAAGAGCACTGAAGTCCATCTCATCTAAGTGGGGGCTCTATTGAGAATGTTGTTAATAACAACCAAGCAGGTTATAAAGTAAGTATATTTATCTTATTTATTCATTTCATTGATGTCCCAACATTAAATTTGGCTAAAGCCACTTGGTTATAATGAGAAAAAACCATAACAACTCTCTTTAACAGCAGGCAGGAAGGCAGATTTTTAAAAAATGTTCCTTTGTATTTGTAGTTCCTTTGTATTTCATCAATTTCATTTTGCATTTTCTGTGTTGTTTTAGAGGTGTTTTCCCTGTTTATTTCAAACAGAAATGTTATTTTTAAATCAAGTAAATATACTACAGAATTAAATATGGAGTATGGCTTTTACTGGTTGTTCCTGCAACAGAAAAAGAAAGAAACAGGAATCTCCTGGCTGGCTCTTTGAGAAAAGAATGTTATTCTATTACAATACTTTGTGCTCCCTAGAAATTATGCTGATGGAAGGCAGATTGTCAAAAAATGGAAATGTGAATTTCTACCATTTAAGTCCTTTTTTTAGATTTTAAAAAAGAAATCACTCGGCTTACTTAATTAACTTCAGCAACCTGCTCAGTTGCATTTGCTACTTTTTTAAATTAAAAAGGGCAACGTATAGCAGCTGTCAGAGGTTTGCCTGTCTTGCTCTAGAAGACAGAAGTATAACTTTCAAAGTGTCTTTTCAGTTAAGATTGTGTATTTTTATTTTCTTTTATGGTCCTGCTCCCAGAATTCTTTGAATTGGAGAAGGTTATAAGCTCTGTAAAATAAATACATAAATAAGTAAATCAAGAGGGCAATTGAAATGGCTGTTATTGATAACTCATGTTGTTGAGCACTGTAGAGAACTCAGGTTTTCCTTCTCCTTGTCTAGCACCTAGGTGGAATAGGCTCTCAGTTTTAAATGTAATTAATTAAACACAGTTTATATGATTACTCCCATGTATTTAATAATATTTTGTTTCTATCACTTAAAATAAAAACGATACTTTTGTTTTTATACTATGGAGAGAGCATAAAAACATATTGAGAAGAAAGTTGTGCATTCTTAAGAAATTTGTTTAAGTTTTTTTTTAAGCTTCATTCTAGAAAATAAAGCATGCTACATTTGAAAGAGATACTGGCTGAAATCTGATACATTTAAATTGTTCTCCCAGGAAGAGATATGTTTACATCATTTTCCAGCTATACAAATAATCTGAGAAAAGCCTTTTCTCCTATGAAGACATTCGCTGAGTTTACTCATTTTAACAACTTTTTAAAGGTTTAGTCCTCCATTTCTTACAGTTATCTTTTTCTAGTTTCTAGAACAAGCAATCTTAACTTAAATTCAGGGCTATCAGTCGTCTAGAGCAGTGTTTCTCAATCTTAGCAAATCTATTTATTTATTTAAAATTTTATTGATTTTCTAATGTTACATTTATATCTTTGAAAAGCAATGTGGCGGCTGAGTTACAATAATTCAATTACATACAGATATCATTAGTACAAATCTCAAACTGTTACAGTAAATATTCCCTCTCTTTTCCCTTTAATATGCACTGTCTCATATTTAAATTAATATACTTCTTATTCTATCAATCAAATGAAAAATAACTTTCTTACATTTATCAGTAATTTTTAGTTTATATCTATATCTATATCTTAATTGTTTTAAACATTCAATCTTTTTTAGACAATAACCTAGTGAATTTTTCCCTGTTTTAATTTTCCATTGATATTTAAATTTAACGTTTAATATTTATCATTTCCAAATTTTAAATTCCTCACAACATCTGATGTTCAGGAAATTCCTCACAACATCTGATGATCAGGACAATCTTAGCAAATTTAAGAAGTGTGGATTTCATCTTTCAGAATTCCTCAGCCAACATGAATTTTGGGAATTGAATTAAACACATCTTGAAGTTGCCAAGCTTGAAAATCACTGCTCTAGAGCTTTTTCTCAAGTTTGCCAAAATCCCTCCATTATTATAGGGATTTTAAGTCAGATTCTTCTGTATTATCCCATATATTATAGACGGGCCAAGCAGACATGAAATTAAACATTTTCAGGTAAAAGAGACTTGGAGAGGTGTTTTTTTTTTTAATCTTAAGTTCATGCAATTACCAGGTCAAGTCATGAACAAAGAAGAAAGGCCATATTTTCCCCAGATCTCCTCCTATATACTTGCAACCTGTCAGTTGAGTTTTCTCTAAACACTGGTCTAAGAATCAGCCAATAAGATTTTCAACTTAATTTAATTTATTATTATTATGGATACTCATGATGCTTACTGTTGGTTTTTTATAATGATATTTTAATTTTAGAGATAGATGATAGATGACAACTGACACCTGTCAGCTGATAGATAGGCAGACAGATATAGATGGATAGATAGATAGATAGATAGATAGATAGATAGATAGATAGATAGATAGATAGATACTGACAGACAGACAGTTTCTTTGATTGTTGTATTTCAGGAATGGGATTTACTAAGAATGATAGATACTGACAGACAGACAGTTTCTTTGATTGCTGTATTTCAGGAATGGGATTTACTAAGAATGGGATGAAAATAAACAAGTGGACAAACACATGTATCATTTAAGGAAACCATGTTCCTTACAATTCTATACAATTGATAGAAGGATTTTATTTTTTTTCCTTTAAGGGATGAGGGAATTTACATATATAATTCTACTTGAAATTTGCCTTTAAATAAGCTTTCCTCATGTTCATTTCCCAGTTGCAATGTATGGCAGTGAAAATTGGACCATAAGAAAGGCTGAGCGCCAAAAAATTGAGGCCTTTGAACTATGGTGCTGGAGAAGACTCCTGCGAGTCCCTTGGACTGCAAGGCGATCAAACCGGTCAGTCCTAGAGGAGATCAATCCTGACTGCTCTTTAGAAGGCCAGATCCTGAAGCTAAAACTCAAATACTTTGGCCACATAATGAGAAGGAAGGACTCACTGGAGAAGAGCCTAATGCTGGGAAAGATCGAGGGCAATAGAAGAAGGGGACGACAGAGAATGAGGTGGATGGATGGAGTCACTGAAGCAGTAGGCGTGAGCTTAAATGGACTCCAGAAGATGGTAGAGGACAGGAAGGCCTGGAGGAATGTTGTCCATAGGGTCGCGATGGGTCGGACACGACTTCGCAGCTAACAACAACAACAACATGTTCATTTCATTTTGAGTTAAAGATAGCATTGTTTTTAACAAAAACTAATAATAACACTCAACTCTAAAATATTTTTGCTGGCTTTCAATCTCATTCTTAAGGCAAATAAATGATATACATTTTTAAGATTGTTTCAGATTCTCTTGGTTTTTAAACAAGAATTCTAAAATTCAAATCCCGAAGTGAGTTGTGGTCTTGAAATCCTACTTTAGCACTTTAAATTCCTTGGAATGTCTCAGTGAGAGTGATGATGGCAAAGCTAAGAAGAGTACTTGGCATTGTCACCACTTAGGGTTGGTGTTAAAACACAACACTTTGTCTACCTCGTATCAACTCTTCAACCACAGGCAGTCTAATAAACAAAAATTGCTGCCAATTTTCATGTTGCTGAAAACATGTTATGTGAAGATGTCAGAATACATAGGATGTATTCTGTCTAATCTTTATTCTGTGATGTAGCATTTATTCATTCAACAGCATTTACAGGAACACTTGTACAACATTCAACAAACATTCTATCTAACAACAGAAATAAAGCTAATGTTAGATCCTTTCACATTTATAACGTATCCCATTTGTCTTAGTTGGGACTTCCAGAGATCTTCATTCTTAAAAGAAATACAGCTTCATTCCTGTGAAGTAGAACGTATTACAATTTTTTTTTTGCGATTTATTTCAGGGGTAGAATGTACTTATGTGATTTCTGATAAATTACTAAGTAAGCCAAGAATCCAGACCTTTCTGTAGCTTTTATTTATATTCCTTAAAAATATATATTCCTGTGTAGCCTATAAGATGACACACAAATAAGACTATCCTCCATCCTAGCAAAATGCTAAACTAACTCTGGTTTTCGGTTAAGGTTCTTTAAGAACCAAGTCAAAGGATGCCAGAAATTAGTCAGTTGCTTTTTAAAATACAGTGACACATAGGTTTTACTAACAAAGCGACTTATAAATTGAGCATACAAAAGAGCGTACAAACGTGGCAGTTGATATATTAAATCAATAAAGTTTTTGCTTTCAAAAGGAAGACCAGAATTCTAATATGTTGAACACAAATAAATATTATGATTATAGATCTTTATTAAAATTAAAGAAATACTATCAGTTCTTCTGACACTCCCTCAAAAATCACAAAGAAACAGTCATAGCCATAAAAGTTATTCCCTGCATTTAAGTCAGATTTAATTAACAAGCAATTGAGCACACACTTATTAACCATTAAAGCTGATAACTGAAAAGGCAAATGTTGATGATAACAAAATTCCACTCTGCACAATTAGCTTGAATGTTTCAGTTTGGGTCACTTAGTCCACTCACTCACAAAGATTAGATTCACCAAGCATCTTGTATTTTATATTGTTTCATATATTTGAAGAAATAAGAACACAAGCAATAGCTTGCATTTAAATTATTATGTATTATAACACTGAATGAATGGAAAGTAATTGGATGTATAGACGATTATCATTAATATAGACTTTTAATAGATGTTGCTCTTTTCCCAATAGCTTTTGTAGAATGTAACAATTTTCCATGGGGTTTTTCTTTAGAATTTTGCTGGTCAGCATTTAGCATTTGTTTCAGCATTGTGCTATTGTTCACTTCATTATATGTAGAATACCCATACAAAAGGGACAACACTTGGACTGTTTTAAAAGTTTGCTGGAACATTTAAAACAATCCAAGTTGTTGTCGTGTTAGTATGGGTATTCTTCATTTAATGAAGAGAATAATAGTGCAATGCTGAAACACTATTCTGTATTTTTTAAAATCGTTCTCATGCTTCAGTTTTGGTGCAATTCTCATGCATAAATGAGAGTTCTTGTACTAACTGCATAGTTACATAATAATTGAGAGAGAGAGGTTAATATTCCAACTTTCATTGTGCAGTCATCGCTCCAGAAACATATAGCAGTTCAACAACAAGAAAAGATCTCAGAGGGGATTTCTTTTCATGGGCCTTTTCCCAGTAGGGAAAATTGGACCCTCATAACTGCTGCAAAATGCTGGCAGGATGTGAAACTGGTAGGAAATAAAAACAAAATTTTCAATCCCTTGCACGGTGAAATAAAAGTTCCAAATCACCACTGAAATAAATTCTAAATACTCTGTATTTTAAGGGTATCTTCAAAATCTACCATACTTTTTTCAGCACTGGACCATGTCTGGAATGATACAAACTCTTGGAAGATTAAGTTCCAAAAAAACCCATCAATCCCATCAACTATCCATGTTACATGCACATAAAATGTGAGGGGGCTCTCTACAAGGGGCTACCCTTGAAGACCACTCGGAGGCTCCAACTGGTACAGAATGCAGCCGCGAGAGTTGTGTTGGGAGTTTCCCGACACTCCCATGTCACACCTCTGCTCCGCGAGCTGCATTGGCTTCCAGTTGTCTTCCGGGTGAGATTCAAGGTGTTAGTAATGACCTACAAAGCCCTACATGGCATGGGTCTGGAATACCTTGGGGAGCACCTGTGGCCAGCGTCAACTTCCCTCCGCCCAGTACGCTCCCACAGAGAGGGCCTCCTCAGGGTGCCACCGGTCAAAGAATGCCGACTGGTGGCCCCCAGGGGGAGGGCGTTCTCTGTGGGCGCGCCGGATTTATGGAACCATCTTCCGGTTGAGGTCCGGATGGCGCCTGATCTCCGCTCCTTCTGGCGCGATCTTAAAACCTACCTCTTTGAACAAGCTGGCCTGGCCTGATGGGATGGGGTCGGGTTTTATAAATTGATCTTAACCTTTTAATCTGTATTAATTTATTACGGGCATTGCTGTTTAATTACTTTTTAATTTTTGTACCTTGTTTTTTATTATGTATTGCCCTGTTCACCGCCCTGAGTCCTTCGGGAGAAGGGCGGTATACAAATTAAATTAATAAATAATAATAATAAATAAATAAATTGGGCCATCCTGGATCTTCTAAACCACATGTCTGCAACCCGCAGCTCTTTCAGCCGTCTCTTGTGGCTCCCAGTCCTCTGCCATGTGCAGTCCAAAAAAAAAAAAGTGGGACTAAAAAAGTTCAACTAGCCCTTTCTGCTTATGAATGAAAGACTGTGGATTTGAAGTTAATGCCTAAAACAATACATAAAACTAGGCCACATTGCTTCAAACTCATGGTAAATCACAAGACTAATATTTGCAGGCTGAAACTGAATTCCTTCCTCCTTTTTTGCCTTTGAGATTTTTTTTTAAAAAAACCAATTTGAATAAAAATATAGGCCTTAAGAGGCTCAGTGGTATTTTTACTTCTTCAATTAAAATGTTATATATTTTAAAATATTTATAAATCTCTCTCTAAAGTGCTGAGCTTAATATGGAAATATGGGCCACAGTCTCCCTGGGATTTTTTCCTTAGTAGTTTTGAAAGCGACGACATGCTTTTCCTAATCTTAAATTCATGTTAAGGTTTTAAGTTAAATTAAATCCCAACGCAATAGACAAGCTTAGTGCTCAATGCCATAAATTACCTTTGCAAGAAGTTTATTGGTTGAAGATATCATGGATGTTTCTGCTAATTTTAAAGAATCTCAGAAGTAAATGTGGATTTGTAATCCAAACAGTGAAAGACCAAGACTCTTCCAAGTTAGAAAAACACAACCCAGAGCAAGAGTGGTATAAAATATCTTTGCTCTGTCTACTAATTACTACACGCCTGCCAAAGATATGACTTCAAGGGATGTGCTTGTGTTAAACTGCAGAGTTCTCTTTTGGAATAAGTGAACATGAAAGGAATGTGTTATGGGGAGCACCTATCGATGGTTTATCTGTGGAAGCTGGGCAGATGAGAGCTTGACAGTGAGATCCTAGCCCTTACCAGTTGCTTAGCCCTTGGGACCACACAGTGTATCTTTGCTTGTTGCAGAAGGGAGTGTCTGGTATTTGAGCACTGATAAGAGCAATCTTTTTGGTGGTGCCAAGTAAGAAAAGACATTCCACAAAAACAAACAGCCTGAATTTTTTAGGGGGAGGAAGCAAGTAGGGGGGGGGGAGAGCATAGCCCTACAAGTGCTAATCTCCCCACTGCTTAATAAAGTGTGTCAGTCTTTCAAAGAACCATGAATCAAGCTGACATCTTCGAGCCTGCTAAGATGAACTCTGCCAAGCAACCCTATCATTTACTCTCAAGTGCCAACATAAATTTTCAGGTTAGGCCATAGAAATTATGACACCAGGCCAATGTCGGAGAAGCTTTGGAAAGAGATCCGTCTAAACAAACCACAGTTATTTTTGTCTTTACCCTTCTCTCTTGGTTTTTTTTTAAAATGTGAATTGTAAGAAGGGATAGGAGTATAGAAGGTTTTTTTCCCCAAAAAACAAAGGCAGCAACAACTATGATAGGGGTCAAAGTTGGCAAAACAACAGATGCAAAGCCCCTCCACTTGGTATGGCAATTGGCATCACACACCCATCTGGGTGCCCCCTCCTGTCTTGTCACTCCTATTAGGGACCAAGCTGAATAAAGGCATTACTCATTTTGCAGCAACATTGTAATGCTATTTCTAAAATTATGTTTAACTGAAAGAATAGTTACAAAAGCATTTGTACATCAGGAGAAAAAAATGGTGGAAATTGGTTTAATTGATTTTTCCTTTTACCTGGAGGGGAATGGTGTAGAGTAGTTGGAGAGAAGAATATGTGAAGAACTACAAAAGGGTTATGAGGGGAAGCCATGTGTCAATGGACTGACATTTTCACATATAAAGTTGGGTGGACTCTTCCAGATTCCCCACCGATATAAATATCTTTATATGCCATAGATAATGTGAAAACTGAGGTTCTTGTTTTAGCTACTCATGAACATATCAAACAAATCATGGAATAAAATTTGACTGGAACCCATCAGATTGCCATCAGTATAGTATGGTACTATAGATTGTTGCCCTGCTGATTCAGTAAACGTCCATAATATAACAGACTAAATATCCCAGTTGGCAACTGAGGAAGGATGGGCTTTGTATTCACCTTTTTCTGAACCATGGTTTGAAGGCGATAGCAATTTAACTCTTCTAGGTGCCAGCATTTAACACTATTTAATTCAACAAAATAAAACATACTTGATCTTTGCTTTCTGGAAATGGGCAATAGGTTTGTGAGCTTACCTTTCCTGAGTTGCCACTTTCAACATGGGTGGTATAGAATTGAACCATGTGGTCCACTGCTGGAGATCAGCTGTTTACATTTGTATACAGTTTGAGATTTGCTAACCTTTACAATAAATACTGATATAATTTTATGCAGGATTCAGCTGTTTTTGAACAACTAGAGAAAGCACATGATGCATTTTATGTCAAACATTAAATGCAATTCAGGTTTTTGTTTACATCACAATTATATTTTTTAAAAAAAAATTGGATTAGACCCTCTTAGTGTTAGACATGTTATTATCTACAATCATACTATCTGGTCCTGGGAAAATATATGCCTAATGTAAGAATGGGTGAGAATTTTATCTAGTTCATTTTTTGATGAGAACTTTCCAAAATTCACACATAATTTAAAAATGAGGTTGAATGAATTTGATATTTTTTTAAAAATGGGAGATAAAGTTTAACTGACAGATTAAGGATAGAAAGTTGTGAGCGTTTAGCATTTAAATATCTTGGCTTGAATCACTGTATACTGAATTAAGTTTCTGGTATGGAACAAGGATTTTTTTCCGGTGGCTTCAAGTCAGTCTTGATTACTGACAACATTTTTTTAGAAGTGATATGCCATTGTCTCCTTCCTAGGGCTAAGAGTGAGTGACTGCTCCAGAGTCACCCAGCTGGCATAGTATCTAAGGCAGGACTAGAACTCACAGCTTCCTAGTGCCTTTAACCACTACAACAAACTACCAGTCTTCACCAACTCTTTTTTCTGACAGTCTCCTCAACTTTAAGATCTAGTGGATATGTAAAACATGGCTTTTCCTTGTTGCAAATATTTTTTTCTTTTTGAGTTTGGCTAAAGCATGTAGATAAAGATATTGCTTTAAAAAACAACAACAAAAAACTACCGGATAGGAGATCAAGAATGTAGCAGAAACTGTGATGTTCATCACAGCCCCTCTTAATAAAAAAACATTGTTCTAAAATTGCACTAAATTTGAAAAAAATACTAAGTCAACGTGGAGACGTTTCTGAGAATCTGAAGCTGAATTTTTTTTATTGTGGGATAGCAATTTCTATGGGGCAAGATAGATAAAATAAAAAACAAAATTATCAGGAAGAATCTCATTAACATTCCTTTTAATACTTAAATCCTAACATCCCTTCTGTTATGTGGGATAACTTTTGACAATTTTAAATTAAAGAATGATTAGAAATTAATGGATGGGTCCATCTTCAGCAAGTTTCAGGTTTTGCATTGGTTCTACATGAATATATTTTTAAAAATATGCATTTAAATGAAATGTATTTTTGGAATACATATTTTTTTTTAAAAAATGTAAACCTACTTCTCAAAAGCTGCTTATTTATATACTGTATGATACACAAGTACTATTTAAGATATGTTTTATACAAACTTTTCTTTCTGCCAAGACTAGCAAAACAGTGTGCAATAACTCTAAAATAAAACTGTGACATAATCAATAAAACAAATTAGGAAAAAATGTCAAATGCAGAAGACCTTAATATTTTCCAAAATCGTTTTCCTTAAGCCCAACAAATGAATTTCTCTGAGTAGCAGTATTGTTAAAAAAACCAAGCCAAACCTGGTGGCTTTTAATATTTGGACAGGTTTACAACAACCAAAATCTCAGCAGGTGGCAGCACCTGGTCAACTTTCTCTGTACATTTTTTTCAGCCAAAAATTATATGGAAAATATAGAGAAGTGTTAATATGAAGGATTGCAACACTGATTCTCACATTTATTTACAGTTTGTGGAACAGATCTATTTGTGTTGGAATTCATAGAGAACAAATTCTTTACGTGTCACTGAAGCATATACCGTAATTAGAAAGATTAACACTGACTTTTAGCCTAGTTAATGCCTTCTTTAAGCATCCTTACAGAGAGAAAGCTGACTGGTGAACAGAATCAGGAAGGTAAGAGCCCTTGTTAAACTTAACCATTAGTCAGTCCTTTAAAAGTGAATTCTCAACAACGGAATATTTTGCAGCAGCAGACTAAGATATTTGACCAGATGACTCAGGAAAGCAGCCTATATCCCAACAAAAATACAAATTGACTGCAGAGCCTCCTACAAAATAGAGAGGGTTAAATGCAAAGATTTGGAGGTATTATTTCTCCCTCTTTGTGTGTTAGTTTTACTCATCAAAAATTGAACTCCTCTGAATTCACTAAAATGAACTTCCAGATTCAGAGATGCTTGAATAATGAACGAGTCAGCAGCTGTTGAAAGCCTGGAGTCTCTTCTGGAGTCTATCAGAGCTTGACACTGCTCACTTCATGAGAAAAATCCCAGGAACTTGGTAATTATGGAATAAGGATGGAAGTGTTCAAGTGGCCATAATGAAGTTTTTGCAGAGCAGGTCAGGGAAGTCACAGCTGAGAAGCACTCAGTGATGATGGTCAGCAATAAGCCAACTCAATGTGATTCTGAATTAGACTTTTCCTGCTCCACTTTGCCATATTTGATTTTATAGTCCCATAGTCTTGTTTGAAAAATTCAGTGACATAGTGTATATCTGAGTCTTAGATAATATCCAGAAAGAAATGAGAACAAGGGTGGTTAAATTGGCTAGATTACTCATTCATATTGACTATAGAGTTCATTGGACAGAAGTTGAGATTGATGCAAAGGTCATAGAACATAGAATATTAGGGTTGGAAAGGAACTTGGATATTTTCTAATCTCAATTTTAGATTGGATCTCTCTTTGATAATACTTCTTGTCTTGCCCTCAGGTAGTTTGGAGAATATGTCAACCCTCTCTTCTCTAAGACAGCCCCTCAAGTACTGGAAAACTTTTATCATGTTATCCCAGTCCTTCTCCTAGTTAGACTAGACCAGGGGTAGGCAACCTTGTCTCTTTTATGACTCATGGACTTCAACTCCCAGAATTCCTGAGACAGCCATACTGGCTCAGGAATTCTGGGAGTTGAAGTCCATGAGTCATAAAACAGACAATGTTGCCTATCCCTGGACTAGACATACCTAATTCCATCAATCATTCATTGTATAGTTCAGCCTTGGGACCCCTTATCTTTTTTGTTGCTCTTTGTTGCTCTATCAACATCTTTTTTGTATCATGGTGACCAGAACTGGATGCAGTATTCCAAGTGTGCTCTCACCAGTCTTTTGAAGATTTTTTTTAAAAAAAAGCAAATTAAGCCTTTTTAAGAAAACCTGACTTAATTCAAAACTTCAATTTTCTTTAGTGTTGGAATGACAAAAAAGAAGCATTGTTCTTACATGGAAATGGTTAGCTTCCATTGCATTTTTGTTGGGTTTGTTTCCTGCCTCTTTTCCAGGAATTCCAGAGAACATACATATTATTCCCTTCTACTTCCCATCACAATATCGTGGGAGGTGAGTTGAGTTGAGAAACAGTGACTGGCCCAAGAATACGTAGCAAATATCCAGAGTTGTGGATGTTCTTATCCTAGGGTTTCTCTGATCCTAACTTTAATCCTCTAGCCACTGTACTTCACAATAGAAATATGGAGTTTAAAATGTTCAGACAAATGCATACTACGTGCCCTTCTTCAAGAGTCATCATCCTCTCCTTATAAGCTTCAAAGTTAGGAATGCATCTGCTTCCCTAAGCTAAGGAAGTATAGAATTTAAAAAGTGATAGGATATAAAATGTGTATTAAACACCACTGATTGAAGTCTTACAAAACGTATATAAAGCAGACACAAAGTTCACAGATATGGTGTTACTGACAAAACCCTAAAGGATAAAAGTGATAAGTGAAATACTATATCTCCATACTCCCTCCAGCTGTGGTTAAGTGGAGTGGAGACTATTTCACTGCACTATTTTAGTATTTTACTATATGGGATACCAGTAGAGACTTGCTCCATTTGCCAGTTGTTGGATGCTAGGAGGGACAAACAACTTGCCTTGTGGATCAGCCTAGTGTTATTTTCCAAAAATGGCAAGCTAGATATTAATGCTGATGGCTGCAAATTAAGGTAATGGAGATGATAAGAGGATTTGTATCAATTCTTAATTCTTGGCCTTCAGGCAATGTTTTACCAACATAATACTGCAAAGCACAGTGCAATGATATTTGATATTAATTTAAGAGTGATTGCTGAAGAAAAGAGAGTAGGTGTGGGACAGGGATGTCAAACTGCCAGCCCATGGGCCGGTTGCACCATGCAGAGGCCATGCCCATCCCAGCTGGCTTAATTAGCTGATTAGAGTGGGACACTTTGAGCCTAGAATATTGCACCTTTACACAATATTCTAATTTACTGAGATTGTGGATTTGTGGTTTTCATGAGCTGTACGCCATAATCATCACAATTATGACAAATCACGGCTTTTACTATCTTGCTTTGCATGTAATGAGTCTATCTCATATATTAGTTTCCCCTTTTAAGTTGTATTACTGAAATAAATGAACTTTTGCACAATATTCTAATTTTTTGAGTTTTACCTGTACAACACATCACACAGCATGGCAAATAGAATCATTTACTGGCTTATAAATGTCTATAAATAGTGCAAATTAACAGATGTATAAAAAATGGAGAATCAGAAAGCCAATACAGTAGTTCCTCCCCCACTTTTTAAAATATTTAATTGTTAAATTTGCTCTAGAGCAGAGATAAATACTAAGAAACAGTGTTATAATGTTATTATTGGTTATGTTAAAATAGTTATGGGTTAACAGTTAATAACAGGTTACATGAGGTAAACGCGGCTGACAGAAAAACACGCGGCAATTTGACAGCTGTCAAATTGCCTCCGGCTACCGCGCAAGTGCGAAGACTGACAGCTCAGCACGAGGACTCAAGCTGTCAGAAGCCGACTCAGCCGATTGGCCCAGCGGCCCCGGTGGGAGAAGCCAGGTCGCTGATTGGAGGAACCAACTTCCAGCTGGCTATATAAAGGAGTCAAACCGGCTGACTTTTGCCGGGTGTACCACAATAAATAAATGTAACCGAGCCTGCTGTCTCTGCGTGATCCTTGCCATCGCAAGCCACTTCACTGGCGACGAAGGTGGGATCTGCTTGCTGAGCTGAAGTCACTGAGCTTAGGAAGGGCAACCTTCTGGAGGCTCAGAGCTAGTCACTAGGAAGTTATAACTTCCACCTCACAGCAAGCAGAGCGGAGAACCGAGACAGTATGGCCGCATTCGGACAGATATGCGAATTCGACACCAGATACCCCGAGCGCTGGGAATCGCACCTGGGCCAAGTAGAGGGGTTCCTGCTGGTTAGTAAAATAACCGAAGACCGGACTAAGGCAGCAGCCCTCTTATACTTGAGCAGACCCGCGGTGTACGACGTGGCTGTAGGACTGTGCAGCCCAGAACCAGTCGCGCAGGCAACCTACGCCAAGCTCACCGAGAAGCTCAGCAAACACTACATGCCGACGCGTTCCGAGATCTACTGGAGAGTCCAGTTCGCGAAGCGATGCCAACTACCCGGAGAACCAGCAGCCGACTTCGTAGCGGGAGTAAGGCAAGCCGCCCGATGGTGTCAATTTCTGGACCTGGAGGACCGGATAAGGGACCAACTGGTCATAGGACTGAGAGACGAGCGCCTCCAGAAAAAAAATTATTGCTAGCTGAAGTCACTAGAGAGATTCAGGCATACGAGGATAGCCACCCGGGAGACCTCGCTAAGGCAGGAAACAGACAAGCCGGAGCAGTGAACCAGGGGGAAATAGTCCCCAGGGACAGCGGAGAGCTGGAAGACCTCACCGATGTGGATGCCATCCACCGTCAGTTCGAAAGGCTTCAAACACGCAAACCCGAACGAGGAGAAGGGGCTAGACCCAAGAACAACACCAGAGAACCGCGAACCACCTGTGCCAGCTGCGGAGGAAACCACATCAGATCCTCCTGCCAGTTCAGGAATGCCAAGTGCCACAATCCGGACACATCAAAACAGTGTGCCGAAGCCGCAACCGCGAAGACCTCCACGAACTGGAAGCAACGTCCCCAGGTATGAGATTCCAGCCAACCCCAAAGGCCAAGCCCCCCAGCTACCTAGTACAGGCAGTAGATAAGGATGGGGGAGGGGGGGGGCACAGTCTAAATCCTAAGGTTAAAATCAAAGCCAGACTACAGGGACTACCATGCGAACTGGAGGTAGACTCCGGCTCCGCAGTCACCCTAATATCAGGGAAAACATTCAGGGAAATTTGCCAAAGAAGCCACAGACAAATTCCTTTAAAACCACCCCAAATAGTTCTGGCGGACTATCAGAAGTCCCCGATACCCTTGAAGGGCCGAGCAAAAATTTTCGTTGAATTCAAGAAGTTCCGGGGACCCCTCAACGTCCTAGTCACCCAGGAAGACAGATCCAACTTAATCGGGTTGGATTGGTTCAAAGCACTAGGCATAAAACTAACAGGCATTAATACTACACAGGCCGCAAGCCTCGACAACGTCTGCAAACAATTTGCAGACGTCTTTGACGGCTCCCTAGGTAAATATACAGGGCCCCCAATTGCCCTTAAACTAAACCCAGGGGTCCCACCCATAAGAATAAGAGCAAGAAGGGTCCCATTCGCCCTCAAAAAGAAGATTGAGGACGAACTGGACCGCCTTATCAAAATAGGAGTCCTAGAGCCCACCGACGGAGGGACCTGGGAAACCCCTATAGTGACACCTATTAAACCTAATGGCCAAATTAGATTATGTGCCGACTATAAGGCTACTCTAAACCGGGCACTTAACTCACATGCTTACCCGGTCCCCGCGGTGAAAGACGTCCTCTCCTCCGTCCGTTCCGGCGCCATCTTTGCCAAGCTTGACTTGGCGCAGGCGTATTTACAGCTCCCTGTAACTCCTGAAACCGCAGATGCGCAGACCATCGTTACTCACCGCGGGGCTTTTAAAGTTAAACGCCTCCAATTCGGCATTTCGGCAGCCCCAGGAATTTTCCAAGAAATAATGGGAAAAAACACTAAAAGGGATTCCTGGGGTATGCCCTTATTTCGATGATGTCCTCATCGCCGGGGAAGATAGGAAAAATTTAGCGGACCGACTGTCAGCTGTTCTGAGCAGATTCAGAGCAGCGGGTCTCAAATTACACAAAGATAAATGCGAGATAGGGGTTCCCTCGACCGAGTTCCTCGGTTATAAAATTGATGCCCAAGGAGTCCACCCAACTGACACCAAGATCAGAGCTATCAAAGCTGCCCCAACACCGAAAAACAAACAAGAGTTACAAGCGTTCTTAGGACTCTTGAACTTTTATCACTCATTCTTGCCACATAAAGCCACCATAGCAGAACCATTACATCGGCTTTTAGATAAGGGACGTCCATGGCTCTGGACATCAGAACACGATGCCAGTTTTCAAACACTAAAAAACGCTCTATGCAACAGTTCCACAGTCACCTTATTTAGAGAAGACCTTCCCCTATGCATCGCATGCGATGCATCGCCATACGGGATAGGGGCTGTCCTCAGTCATCTGCTGGACACAGGGATTCAAAAACTGATAGCATTCTATTCCAGGACTCTCACTAAAGCAGAAAGGAATTATGCCCAAATAGATAGGGAGGCTCTGGCCATCGTCGCCGGAATAAAAAAATTCCATGATTACCTATATGGTAGGAATTTCACTATTTATACCGACCACAAACCCCTTCTTGGCATATTTACCTGGAATAAATTAACCCCACAAATCCTTTCACCGAGAATACTACGATGGTCGACTTTTTTGTTGGCCTATTCGTTCCAACTAGTCCACAAACCAGGGAAAGAACTGGGACACGCAGACGGGCTCAGCAGACTGCCCCTGCCCTATTCAGACCCCGACCCGGCTCCAGCAGGGCGTATTTTAGCGATCTCAGAGCTGCCAGAATGCCCCTTAATGGCAAAGGACATCTCCTCTGCCACAGCCACCGACAAAGTTTGCAGCAGAGTGCTACAGTGGGTCACGGCAGGATGGCCAACCACATGCCCGGGGCAAGAATTTAAGGCATTCTTCACAAGAAGACATGAACTGTCAGCCCACTTAGGATGCATCCTTTGGGGAAATAGGGTGGTAGTTCTGCAGAAACACAGGGAAAGAACCTGGCTTACACTACACGAGGGACACCCAGGGATAGTCAAAATGAAAGCCCTTGTCTGGTATGGTGGCCAGACATAGATAAGAACATAGAAAACCATGTTGCAGGCTGCTATCCCTGCCAATTAACACGCTCAGCTCCACCTCAGAGCCCAACACACAGATGGGAGTCAACCAAAAATCCTTGGTCCAGGGTCCATTTAGATTTCGCTGGACCATTCCAGGGAAAAACCTTCCTGATCGCAGTAGATAGCTATTCAAAATGGTTAGAGGTAGTCCCAGTCCACAGCATTACTACTGCTGCCACAGTACAGGTACTGCGGGGGCTTTTCGCCACACACGGCCTCTCTGACATCTTAGTTACCGATAATGGCCCCCAATTTACCTCTCGCGAATTTCAGATATTCACGAGGGGCAACTCTATTAAACATATTACATCGGCTCTGTTCCACCCCTCGTCCAACGGATTGGCAGAGGTTATGGTGAGGTTGACCAAAGACGCCCTCAGAAAAATAGTTAAAGGCAACTGGCATCGGCGACTTTCCCAATTCCTGCTCGTCCAGCACACCACCCCATGCACCACCACGGGTAAATCTCCGGCAGAATTACGATGGGGACGTCGGCTCATCACTCGACTAGACAAGATGCACCCGGATAGATCCAACGCCGAGGCGGAGCAACCCCTACCCCCAAGGTCCTTTGCAATTGGACAAAACGTGTGGGCCCGTAATTACGCAGAAGGACCCAAGGAGTTGTCATCGACCAGACGGGGCCACTCTCATACTTAATAAACACAGAACACAATGGGCACATTCTCAGACACACAGACCAATCAAGAAACCGTCAGCCCCAAAACATCCCACACCCATCCCAGGCCAATCAAGCAGGGCGACAACAAGAACTCGAACCCCTTCACCTCCCTGCAATCAACCAACCAAGACTGGGGGAAGGGGTACAAGAGAACGAAAGACCCCCACGTCGCTCCAGCCGGACTAGACAACCCCAACGTACTTACGGGACTACGAATGGCAGGGCAGCAGACATCAACGAGGGGGAAAGGACAACACCAGTTCAGGGGAGGGGTAAAGGGTGATATATATAAATGTTTAATGTTATAATGTTATTATTGGTTATGTTAAAATAGTTATGGGTTAACAGTTAATAACAGGTTACATGAGGTAAACGCGGCTGACAGAAAAACACGCGGCAATTTGACAGCTGTCAAATTGCCGCCGGCTACCGCGCAAGCGCAAAGACTGACAGCTCAGCACGAGGACTCAAGCTGTCAGAAGCCGACTCAGCCGATTGGCCCAGCGGCCCCGGCGGGAGAAGCTGGGTCGCTGATTGGAGGAACCAACTTCCAGCTGGCTATATAAAGGAGTCAAACCAGCTGACTTTTGCCAGGTGTACCACAATAAATAAATGTAACTGAGCCTGCTGTCTCCGCGTGATCCTTGCCATCGCAAGCCACTTCACAGTAGTTCCTCCCCCACTTTTTTAAATATTTAATTGTTAAATTTGCTCTAGAGCAGAGATAATTACTAAGAAACAGTACAAGAGAGACTTAAGATTGAAATTTCTAGTAAATAACAAATATTTTGATGTGAGTTATAGTTTCAAATTTGTACTCAGTTTTGAATGAAAATGCCAAAAAGTTAATATGCTTGTACTATTGATACCGTAAATTGTAATTAACATTGATAGATTTTTTTTTCTTTTTCCTCTGTTCTCATTTCCCTAAGCTATCATAATACTGTAATAGATGTTAATTATCTTCAGTCATATTACCTATATAATATACAAACATAAATACATTGAATCAACACAAATTAAGGTTTATAAGATAATAAAAAGGGAAAGGAAAAAGAGAGATTCTCTTCAGTTGCACTTAAAGGCTCTTACCATATAAATGCATGACATTTTGAGAAATTGGAAAGGATGGTGATTTCCTTACTCAATCACAAAATCCTAGTGGATTTCAGTTCTAGACCTCTCAGTGCCATACAAGAAGAGTGTATTTCCCTAGGGAGAAAAAAAATAAATAGATATTTCACACTCTGGTGCTTCTGAAGTGACATCCCGAAAACTAGAAAATGTTTACTATTGAGTCAGTTTTAGTACTTTCACACTGGTGCATTGCATTACTTTGAAACTACTTTGAAAGAAACCCTGGATCTTCCTGATCCTGTATAGCAAGGGTCTTCAAACTTGGCCCTTTTATGACTTGTGGACTTCAACTCCCAGAATACCATGTGTGCCTGGCTGAGGAATTCTGGGAGTTGAAGTCCACAAGTCATAAAAGGACCAGGTTTGAAGACCCCCTGCTGTATAGGCTGTGTTGACTAACTGAGCTGAAAATAGTGTTTGAAATAGTGCCGGGATTCCTTCCTTCCTTCCTTCCTTCCTTCCTTCCTTCCTTCCTTCCTTCCTTCCTTCCTTCCTTCCTTCCTTCCTTCCTTCCTTCCTTCCTTTTTTTTGGAGCTTTTGATAATCCATTTGCATTTTTCTGAGTCCAGCATACCACCTGGCTCCTGGGTTTCAAGTACCCTAGAGGGATGTTAATAGGATAGGAGATTTGCTTGCTTTGTGACCCTCAGGTAGAAATCACTTTTAAAAAGGCAATCAGATAAATGCATACAACATGAAAAAAGGACATGGATGAAAAGGGGTAGGGGATGCTATTCAATATATATCCCTTTTGTGTGAACTGGGAATGATAGGATTTCATTAGCTGGACAACTAGAAGAACAATTGCTTGTTCCAGGTTCTCAGTGTTGCCAGGTTGACAGAAGAGAAGACAGTTTCTGTAAATTACTGTTAAGGAATGAGGGAGTGGATATGGCAGTGATGCCCGATGTATCCTAAGTCATGTGGGATGACCACTTCAGCAGTATTCTGTATTTCCATTCTGTGCTGAAAAGCCCTAATTTTTCAGTCTGATTGAGAGCCCTTGAACTCATTTACACATTGAACCATTGCCAGATCGTCTTGACTGGCCATTCCCAAGCTTATTTAGCAGGTTAGCTGCCATCACTTGTTAATCTCTCATCTATGAATTTCTGAGTGTTAAATTTAACTAGGCTGCATATGTGTCCCTCCAGGGCTTTTTTCTCATAGAACGCTCAGAACGGAGTTCCGGCACCTTTTTTGGATGGAACCTTGTAGAGTAGGCAAGGCGGGTTGTATGACATGTGTGAGTTCCGGCACCTTTTTCTTTTACAAAAATAGCACTGTGTCCCTCTACTGAAGATGTTAAACATAAATTGTTAGTTTTAATGTTTTTAAACCTTTGGAAACATCTGTAGGCAAGTCATGGGGGTTTCTTAATGGAAAAGGTTTATGTATTGAAAAGTGATGGAAAGCAAGCACTCTGGTTCCTGTCCAATACTTCATTGTATATCAGAAGCAAGCTACCACATCTGGCGTAATAGCAAAACCGAAATAATCCTTTGCCTCATAAAACTGTAATCCCCTCAAGAAAATTGGGATGGGCCAGTGTCTCCTGCCCCATATAATTTTTCCCATCGTGTTCAAAATACAAAAGTCTGCCTTCATGTGACATTTACCTCAGTGGAAAGATTGTGCAACCTTCAGCCTGTGTACGGCTTCCAGAAATGTGTGAGTGCTACATGGAAAAAATTAGTAGCCTTGTCCGTTAAAACGTTTCTGACTCCTGAAGCTCTCCACAGGTCCCAGACGCATCTTGATTTATTTATGGCCTACACATATGCTCACAAACCTGTGGTGTCAGCATAATAGCTTGTGACCTCAATGAAACATACCAAGCTGATTTTGCTGTCCTCTGGGTAGCATTAACAGTCACAGAACATATACTACACAAAAATAGATGTTGACAGCTTGTGTCTTTGGTTCTTTACATAAGTGTTCTTCTCCCCCCCCACCCCCAAGCTTTTCCTCAAATGAGTTTCTAGATTTCCTTATCATAATGTTCCTAAGCTGTCTTGATGTGAAACACAACAGGCAATTCAGCAACAGTGATTTGTATCTTAAATTCCTATGGAATTTATAGCATTCAAGTGGCTGTAACTTAACCCAAATCCAATGAATTTCAGTGGAGCTTTTACACGACTGGCTTTTGCTGAATTTGGGCCAATGGATGCAACAAAACTGTACAAAAAAGTCAACAAATGCAGGCAAGTCAAAAGAGCATTTCTGAGCAAGTCAGGAACTGGTCTTATGCTGACTCAGAGAGTCGATCTTCAGTATACAGGTAGTCCTCGACTTACGACCACAGCTGAGTCCAAAATTTCTGTTGCCAAGTGAGACATTTGTTAAGTGAATTTTGCCCCATTCTATGACCTTTCTTGTGAAGTGAATCACTGCAGTTGTTAAATTACTAACAAGGTTGTTAAGTGAATCTGACTTTCCCATTGATTTGGCTTGTCAGAAGGTCACATTTGATGATCACATAATCCCAGGACACTGCAATGGTCATAAATGTGAGTCAGTTCCCAAGGGTCTGAATTCTGATCACGTGACTATGAGGATGCTGCAACAGTCATGTGAAAAGCGGTCACAAGTAACTTTTTTCAGTGCTGTTGTAACTTCAGTTGGTCACTAAATGAACTGTTGTAAGAGACCATATCATTTTGTCTATGTCACATTGTCATTATGAACCTGTTGAATTCTGAACTTATCTGTGAGTTAAAAATTGTTATAGTCACATACTATAAGGTAAAGGTAAAGGTAAAGGTTCCCCCGTACATGCATGCTAGTTGTTTCCAACTCTAGGGGCCGGTGCTCATCTCCGTTTCAAAGCCGAAGAGCCAGCGCTTGTCCGAGGACGTCTCCATGGTCATGTGGCCAGCATGACTAGATGCCAAAGGCACACGGAACGCTGTTACCTTCCCACCGTAGTGGTCCCTATTTTTCTACTTGCATTTTTTACGTGCTTTTGAACTGCTAGGTTGGCAGAAGCTGGGACGAGTAACAGGCGCTCACTCTGCTACGCAGCACTTGGGATTCGACCCGCCAAACTGTCGACCTTCTGATCGACAAGCTCAGCGTCCTAAAGAGGACAGTATTGCAGGCAACTCTGCCCACAGTCTGGCAAACTAAACTTCTGGGATTCTAAGCTCAAAGAATATTGAGTAGCTCAGTGTTACAGATTCAGATCTAAGACTCATAAATCTCCACAAAAATCAGATGTTCAATTGCATCGGATGAGAAAACACAGACTTAGTTGCTTTTTTTAAAAAAAACTTCTCCTTAAACACAGAAATATCAGACTTTTTATATCTTTTTCCCTCCAGGGACAGAATAAATGAAGCAATATAAACCCCCCAAATATCTGAAGTTCAGTCCAATATATTATTTTCTGCAATATAAAATATCAGTTATAATGCGATTATAAAGTCATTATTTTCAGTGTTATACCTAGCCGACTTTACATTTTCACACTCTACCCTTGACTTGATAATTCCAAACCACATTTATGTCAACATTCTGTAGATAAATGAACTTCACTTTTAACATAATTATTCTTTCTATCAGAAACAGCTTTCCATTAATGATAGTTTTTTTTAAAAAAAAACCGACTGTCACTCAGTTATCTCAGTGCACTGATAAGAAAAAGTAGCTTTTAATTCAATTATTGCAGTCTGGATTGAAAGGATTAACATTTGGAAAGCAGCCAAGTACTACTGCCAGAAAGGGCTAAATAAAAGCAATTGTCTCACCCTAAATAAGTGTAACTATTACAACCAATGGTCTTAATTAATTTAAACAAATTCTAAATTTTGGGAAGGGACTTCCTATTATTACTACACAACCTATCATTGTCATTCATGTCGCCTAAACCAAAGCAAGCTTGTTTGCAAAATTATGACTTATTATGCTTTTCACATACAGGTTTATTGCATTTATCTATAGTATGGCCATTGCTAGATAAAAGTTCAGAACATTGCACAAGTTGGAGATTTAATTTGCAGTTACATTGGGTGGAGAAATGTGGTCTCTTTTCATGGCCTATAGTAAGAAATATGTGCTTTGGGTATGTTTCCACTTGTGGAAGGGACAATATGTTAGACGAATTAGATATATATATTCAAAAATGGAATATAAAGCTGCTGGTAAAATTTACAAGGACAAAATAAATGTGTTATTAGGTTCAAACAATGGGTAAGAATAGGTGAAGCTATATGTCTATTTTTTCTATTTGCCTTTCAAAATAGGGAAAGCTAATTCATACATTTGCAATTTTAAAAAAACCCAGAAAAATAAAGCTATAACATTTTAACGAACTTCCTAACTTTATTAAATAATAGAATATAAAACAATTAAAACATCAATAGTGTAACACTTTTACTGGAGCCAAGCAAACATAAAATAGTCAACAATAATCTTAGAATCCTTCTTCAAGGCATTATAATCAAGATAGAAAAATAAAGAGGTTGGGTTTTCAGGGTTGATGGTGCAATCTAAACTAAAATGTACTTTCATAAACAATTTCAGTATTCCCCCTCACAAAACCATCTTTTGATTTGATCATTGCAGTCTGGCTGCCCATTTGAAAAATAAGATAACAGAGCTGGAGAAAATTCAGAAGAGGACAATGGAAATAATCAGGGAGCTTAAACACCTTTTTTTGAGAAAGGACAGCAATCTGTGCCGTGGAATTATCTAATTTAGACAACAAATGGATTGGCTGTACACCCCCATCCTGCCATCCCCTCCCACTAATCTCAGCTTCTTCCCACCAGCCATTTCTGTCTACTGAGTGTCTGGTCAATGTGAATGATAAAAGTTTAGATGCAACTTAGGAGTGGGGGGGGGAGAATTAACAACCAATTACCTGGACCAAACCAGCTAGAAACCATCCTTGAGTTTTTGGAACTCTGGACTCTAAGCAATAACAGGAAACATACTGTAGTTTAGGTGCATAAAATCATAAATGAAATAAAGAAAATGGAGACAATGTTTTTCTTACATCTCTGAAAACACTAAAGTGATGGATCATCAAATGGACTGGAAATATACAATCAGTTGATACGGTTTGCCTGGTTCAAGTAATGCTTTTCAACCAGTGAATACTATTTTCCATACTTCCAAATACATGGGTGCATTCTAGTTTTCCAGTATTTTGCTAGAGCAAATTTAGAACGAAAATTGAAGTCCTTTCCTTAATAATGTGCCATTTTAGAGAGAATGGGCAAAAGAGGTCCCACTAAAGCTTGTCTAATGTGAGGGCCTGGTGAAAAGTGAGTTGGATTTATCCCAGTGAGGAGCATATAAAGGTAATGTATTTCCTGTTGAGGAGAAAAGATGACATGATCCATCTCCATGGGGTCCTTGGCATCCCCTGGAAGCCTCCACCAGCACTTGCAGTAGCCAGAAGAAAATTATTCACATGTCTTGCAGATGTGCAAAAAAGCCCCTTCCAGTGCTTAAAGCAGGATTAGAAGCATCAGAAACAACTTCAGCGCAAGTGAAGCCTTGTTGAGCTATGGGAAATGCTACTAAAGGGGGAAAGGGGAAATGTGAACCAACCTGGGCCCGTCATTTTGTACTCAGAAGCGGGGTGGGGGTGGGGGGTTAGGATGCCTTGTGGATGTACTTTGCACATGTCTTCACTGAAATGCACTGGAGAAGAAGAGACAAAATGGAATGGAAAGAACAATTTCAACACATCTCAGTGAAAGGGTTGATTTTGTTTTCATTAAAGAACAGAAAATGACATGCTTGTTTTTCCAGGGTCTTTTACTGACTTGTTAATTGTTAAGAGAGTCTCACAGGTGTCATCAGTTAGAACTCTTGGCCTTCCACCCTTTGAATGATAGGCAGGTGACTAAAACCCAGTCTCTCTCTCTCTCTCTCTCTCTCTCTCTCTCTCTCTCTCTCTCTCTCTCTCTCTCTCTCTCTTCCTGCTGGAAATATTGCCTTTTTCTCTGCACACCAGAAGAATGGCCAGAAATGCTGAAGAGTGAGTGTGAAGCTTAGGTGAACTTCTTGTAATATGTTGAAAGCATCACCTCCCTCGTTGTTTAAAAAGCAGGGTAATAATTTTCCTTCAGTCAGGAAAACACCTTTTCCTATAGCATGGACTTTCGCCTCATTAAAAACAAGAGGATCGTGTACTATTCTACTATCAGGAACATCTGTTAGTATTCCAAAAAAGGGACATGATATTGCCCTGTGAATTTCCTGTCCCCTGCAAGCAGATGGATGGTGACAGTCATTTTCTTCATTAAAGCAGGGCCCAGAAATCTTTTGAGGGTGGAAGTGTACTTACATTAGGGAGCAACAAGAACCTTAGTGGTGGGGTCGCATCACACTCGTATCAGAAGGATCATGGCGCTTCCAGGTTGAAAGGATTATCACCATTGAAAGGACATTACCATTACCTGGGGGATGTCCACTTGGGGGCTCCTTTTATGTCCCCAGAAAGAACTGGAGTGAAGGACAGGAGCTCACCCTGTCCCCATGGCAACACTCGGGTCTTGAACGCGGGCTTGCTAAGCTCCAACTCAGTGTTCTAACAACGTGAGCCACCGTGCTCCTTAGAGGTGGGGTAAAAATGCAAAATGCAGAGAGTACCATCACTGCATGGGGGGGGGGTGGATTTCCTCTTTGAGTTGGATTTTGGAAAAAAATGTTTCTCCTTCCCCTTTTATTAACAATGCAAAATCCAACTTGGAAGTTTGGACTACAACTATTGCATATTTTCTTCCTCAAAATACAAAATAGAGGAAAATCATGCCTTTAACAGACACAGCTAGAAAAGAATCCAGGGAGCAGAAATTGTAAATTGCAGTCTACAAGCATATTTTTTTTTGCCCCTATTAGCAAATAATTTATGACTATGGAAAGATGGTCTATCTTTGCTACATAAAAGATACACAATAAAACAAAATCCTATCCTAAAATTTGAAAGCTCCAAATCAATTGATCTACAGATTATCCATATAACTACAAAAAAAAAATAGTTTGCAATGGACGGTTCCTATGCTACCAAATTATAATTTCTGTCTTTTTCTCCTCTTCTATATTTAGGAACTGAATGCTGCAAATAAAAAACACTAACTTCTCTTATAATTTGATGAGTGTTGTTGTTTGTACAATAAGAGGTTCAACATAATCATTCCATTTTACAGTTGGCAATCTAAAAGAACAATCCTTGGGAGAAAACAAAAGTTAGTCTATATTTTTAAAAGCAGCGATTTCATTCAGATATTCTAACTCTAAATCTAATGCACTTAATATGATTGAGAAAAGACAATGTTGGGTGCAATTCTAAACAAGGAATAAGAATTCCATGAAGTTTTTACACTTCTGTCTGTAAAACTGGACAGGAGCATGGACCCATGCAATTTGTGTCATGTTCATATTTTGCAAGAAGTACCGCACTTTGTTTCAAACTCCTCAGCCATCCCCTTAAAATCAATATAAAATTTATCATACGTACAAAGCTTACTAGCTATAGCACATGAATCAAATTTTATGCTTTCTCTTAAGTATAACTTAAGTATTATATATAACTGATTTCTGTAAAGGCGCACCCACCAGATTCCATGCCTCAGATGATTTTAGAAAGTTTATTTGTTTAAAAATTAATTAGTTACTTAAAGGGAGTAACAGGACCTATCCTCATCAGCTTGCCTTTTCGGTATTTTGACTTACTATGTCTATCTATGCCAGCCATTTCATAAGAGCGCTTTCAAATGACTATCCTGGTGCCCAAATTTGGGGAGACTTGAGTTTAATAGACAAACTTTAATTTATTGAACCTACCCAGAAATATATTTCCTGAAGTCAGGGAAAATGTGCACAAATGCTTTCGTAGAAATAGACTATGTCCTCTTTGAAAATAGTTTTTGCTACATTCCCTATAGCATTGTAACAGTAATCTGTAATACTGCAGTATCGATTTGTCATTCAATAGAATCACCCGAAATGTAGCCATTATATTTTTCTCAATTCTTTTTAAAGCATGGGGGGGGGCATGACACCTACTGAATGTACCCCGTAATCCCCTGGTACTGTGTATTTACTGCCAGGGTCAAAGGTAAAATCATAAACCTCTCAGAAGGCCTAGGGTGTTGCAAAAATAATGAGTGAGAGATTACTGTTGACCTCTTATTCACATTAAGCACAGATCTGTCATCTCATCAAATGACTGGAAAGTATAATTCAAAATGATGATACAAATCAAACATAGCTCCCTCACACTCCTGTCTCCACTTGAGAGCCGCTGAAAACTTGGGACAGAACATAAACTCAGTAAAAGCAATTTCAACTCATACACAGACTTGATTTCTTTTATGTAGGAGAGGGGTATTCAGAGATTGTTCTACCCAGCAACTTTTGTGACAAACCTTTGCATAAGCCTTTGTTGAATCTCTGGGAGACAGACAGTGGCTTATCTTAGCATTTGGTAAACAGATTCCATTTGGGAGACTGGTGATGTGTAATGCAGCATTTCTGTACCTGCCTGCTTTAAAATCAATCATGTCATGATCTCTCAACTTGAAATACAGTCTTTGTGGTTTTATTTAATTTATTTATCATATATCATATATGGCTGTTCATCTCACAAAAATGTTACTCTGGGTGGCTTTACGTGTGTCTGAAGCTTTTCTCATCCTCACCCGAATTCTCTCTCTCTCTCTCTCTCTCTCTCTCTCTCTCTCTCTCTCTCTCTCTCTCTCTCTCTCTCTCTGTGTGTGTGTGTGTGTGTGTGTGTGTGTGTCTGTGTGTGTCTGTGTATCTGTTTGTGTATCTGTGTAGTGTCTTTGAGACATTGTTGAGATATATATGAGAGAGAGACATAGAGAAGGAGGATTAAAACATCCAAACCTTCCTTTCAAGGGATAAAAGCAGAAAATTTTTCAAAAGTGATTTAAATACAAATTAAAAATGCAATTTACTTTGCTAAGCATTGTCACTGGAATTTTTTTTCTTCAGACTGGTATCTGTTTCAAGCTGCAAAGAAAGTTGAACATCTTGGAATGATCCAACACAGCTTGTTGGAGAACACGGGTACTATGTCCTTCAAACATATTTCAGATACCAGCCTATATGAAAGCAGATGCAGTCTCCTGTCCTGAAGATAATGGTTTACATTAGATTGATTGCATACAGACCAAGAAATTTATCCTATGCACCCACTATGTTCTCCATTGAGAGATAAAAACCCCATTTACTGCAGTTTATACTGGGGGAGCTTTGACACCAAGGATACTGATCTGTGTGTTCTTGTAAATCACAGATATACTAATTGTTTAAGGGCAGCCCTCTTATCTCTAGGAGTGAGTAGTTCTTAACTCAAATTGAATTTTGCCATATAAGTTACCTAAGATCAAGGACATGATAAGAACAAACTTCAAAGAAGAATGTCTCGGTTTCCAAAACACTTGTTACTATATAGAAACATCCTTCTTAGAATCATAGAAACTTTTCCTGAGAGATGCTTTTTGAGATTGCTGGTAATTTTCAGAGGGGTGTTCATGTGCTCATCCAGCTGGGCAAATTCTCACAATACAAGAACTCCCTGAATGCCCACTAACAGCCAAAGACATTGCCAACGCCACCACCCGGGACCCAGTACTAAGCAGAGTGGCAACGTGGGTCCAAGGGGGGTGGCAAGGAAAAAATCCGGGACCCCAATTCCAGGCTTATTTCACGAGAAGGGACGAGATGTCACCACACTTAGGATGCCTCTTATGGGGAAATAGGGTGATAGTGCCGGAGAGACTAAGAGATAAGGTCATAAGCGAACTGCACGGAGGGCATCAGGGGATAGTGCGCATGAAAGCCCTGGCTAGGAGTTACCCGTGGTGGCCAGGATTAGACAAAGCCATAGAGGAGCGGGTAGCCGGGTGCTACCAGTGTCAGAGGTCCAGGCCCGAACAACCCCACGGACCAGTACACAGGTGGGAGGCAACACACAACCCATGGTCCAGAATACATATAGATTACGCAGGGCCATTCCAAGAACAAACATTCTTAGTGGTGGTTGACAGCTACTCCAGATGGTTAGAGGTGGTGCCTGTTAAGAGCACGATGTCAGCCAAAACCATACAGGTGCTGAGGGGACTCTTTGCCACACACGGGTTACCAGACGTAATTGTATCTGATAATGGGCCTCAATTCACCTCTACTGAATTTCAGGACTTCCTCAAGGCCAACTTGATTAGACATGCAGCGACGGCACCCTGCCATCCCTCCAGCAATGGCTTGGCGGAGAGAAATGTGAGATCAACCAAAGATGCGCTGCGCCGGATCATTGTAGGTGACTGGCACCAGAGACTGGCCCAGTTCTTGCTGGCACAACACACAACGCCGTGCACAGCAACGGGCAAAAGCCCAGCGGAGATGAGGTGGGGTAGGAGACTCATAACCAAATTAGACAGACTCCACCTGGATAGGACAACCGTTGAAACAGAACAGGACTCCACCGCCAGATTCTTGAACATTGGGGACTTAGTGTGGGCCAGGAACTACGGCCCAGGGGACAAGTGGACACAGGGAGTGGTTGTGGACAAGCTGGGGCCGTTATCTTACATTGTGGAAGGGGAAGGGGAGCATCAAGTCAGGAGACACATTGACCAGCTGAGAAAAAGGGCCCCAGAGAATACCCCGCAGGCACCCACAGAGACGCAGCAACAATAGCAGCAGAGTAACTTACACTTTGAACCACTCCCAGTTCAAACACCCCGGCCAAACACCCCGGGCACAGCCGAACAACCAGAGGCCAGAACACCAAGGGCTCCAACAACAGGATCCAGGTAATCAGAACGAGTCAACGGGGCAGTGCCAAGAGAACTCACCAAAACCTCGCAGCCAGCAGGTCACCTGCAGAGTGGGGAGCAACCAGCGTCAACGGGGGGGGGGGTCAAGGAAGGGAGGCCAGGCCAGACAATCCACCGGGTAGATACCCTGCCAGGGCACACAGGCCTCCGGCATACCTAAAGGATTATGTAAGAGAGTGAATCTGGAGGGTGGTAATAGCAACAGGGTTATAGTTTAGTTCACATCTGGGGGGGAAGGGGTGTACTGTAGGCACCTGTCCAGCCACCTGATTGGTCCACCTGGCCGGCGGGAAATCTTGGACATCTGCATGGCGGGTGACATCTGCATGGCGGGAGAATGGAGCCAGCGGGTTGGCTAGCGCTAGGTAGAGACTGGGGGATATAAGGGCAACCTGGGCAAGCAAGGCCAGTTCGGCCACTTGGAGTGCAATAAAGTAGAGTAACCTTAACCCTGTCTCTGAGTCATCTGACGCGGCACAAGGACATAGCAATTTGCATTATTGACGTGATTTTTTGGGAAGGGATCTGTGTTGCCCAAGACAGCTCAGTGCAAGGTAGTAGGCTTTGGGGTATATACACATGTTATGTTCTTATTGCAAGCTCAATGGAAAGACAAACAGCATGGCAAAAGTGAATGTATGTAGGTGTTTGAAAAAGCCCCCTGTCAGATTAAAATAATGTCTTCTGGGCTTGCATAGTAGCTGGTCACTCCTAGGGAAATAAATATTTGAGTAATAAGGCTTTAAGGAAATGGTAACAGGATGCAACAACCTTGTTGCTTCCAGTTGGCAGCTCCTTAATTTAAATGCATATTTTCTGAGACTGCACAGCTACTACTAAGTTGAGGGAATGACATCAAATTTAAGGAAACAACAGGTGGCACAAATGCACCCATAATCCCTCCATAGCATCTTTCTACTATAGAAATGGCTGCATATCCATAATTTAGAACAATCTGCATACCCTTAAGAAGAAGCTGAAGGTTGTGGATGGTCTAGGATGTTCCTGAATAATTTCTATGAGATTCTTTATCTCCAGAAGTTTCCTGTTAAAAATTAAAGTACATTTTTCTTCTGCCTGGTTACAATTACATTCCAGAACTTGCAATTTCTAGTAACAGCTTTAACACAGATTTCTTGCTGTGGCTGGAATTGACATGCACTATTTCTAGCACACCAACAAGGCTTTTTTGAAAGGTTCATTCCGGTAAGAGAAAAGGCAGGCCCTTACTAATTGCTATTTCTTTTCATCCATCAGCCCCTTTTTTTCATTACCTTTTTCTTCGAGTAACTTGAATGTATGGTACGGCCATTTCCTTTTGTAGATGTACATGTCAGTTGCAATAAAAACAATAAAAATAATGAGAGAAAAATACAAAGAAGCGTTTCTCTGTTCCTGGTCAAACTTGACTAGAGAACTAAATTGTGATTCAGCTGTTAGATTCTCAACTCAGATATAACTGAGGTTAACTAGCCAAATGCTGAATGCTGTACGAACCATCATGATACTTAAGATAGCAAACCAGTAAATATTTTTGTGCCTCTTTTCCACAGACTTCCGGGCCCTAGCAGTGAGCTGGGAATATATCCAAATTGCTGCAGCAAGTAAACCTAAATTGGTTCCTTTGTATGTCTCCATCTGTTGCCAGTATTGCATGAAATGAAAGTAAGCACTTAAATCCATAATTTTTCACAAAGGGATTGTCAGACAAAAACATCCATTGTGCTGCTTTTAGGCCCACTTCCCAAATTTATGTATGCCAAATATGATGGAGGGAGAAAAAAATCCACAGAGAGCACTAAATAATTTTGGGGATTTCATGCATTTCGGGTTTTTTTGTCCAGCACTTCAAGTGAGAGAAGTTTATCGGGATTGGATCTCATACAAAAAAATCATCAGGCATAATCAACTGTTGCTCTGCCTACACCAATAGGGAAATTGCCATGGGAATAATAGCCCCACTTCAAAGAGTATGTAGATGTTACTCAAGTTGTGTTGATTGCTGTTTTTTGATGGTGGCCATGGAGAATTATGGTATTCCTCTTAAGAATAACACCTGGGACATAACTTACCCCAGGATTTGGCTGCTTTCATACACCTCATGATACCATCTTCTGTGAGATTTGTTGGTTCAATCTGGGCCCAAATATTTCTGGAGGGTTTAGATTAATTATTAATCTTCAGGGGCAAGGGAATTCTAAAATAGTCACGAGGGTAGAGTCAACTTACCTCATAAATAAATGCCTAAGCATTACTAAGTGGGGGGAGGAGGAGGAATAATCTTGATGGGTCTTCCTTTTTCTAATTTGGCGTGAAATGTTCCATGTAAATAACAGGAGGCCAGATTCTATTCAAAATACATTTTTTCCTGAGAGCTTTTATACAATGACATTCTTAAGGAAAAGGAGATGTGTGCGTATTTTTTCCTCATGAGTTACTCTGCTATCCTTACTGGTAGAGTCCAGGGAAAAAATTGCAGCTCCTGAGCAACTCCGCATGCACAGACATATGCACAAATGCACACGCTAATGGCCACCTTCTAATCCAAGGCTAATTCTCCAGCTAGGCTGAATGAAGCAGATGCTTTGGGCAATAGATGTTCGGTATCATAACATGGATACAAAATAATGCTACATATTTATAGCTATAGCTGTGACCAGAAATTTTCTACCAGGAGTGTCAAAGTAACATTTGACAACTGTGTATGTCAGTGGGATGACAGTCAGCAAAATGTTATGGGGGGGGGAGTGAGGCTTGGCCTGTTCTGTATGTTTATTTGCTTTTAATTGGGAGCCTATAGCCCATTAGATGTCTTGAACCTCACCATCCTTTATTAGCTTCTGAAGTTCACCAAATCAGTACCACTAAAATCTGGTACCAAACTTCTGGAGATGGCTGATGTAATTTTTTTAAGGCAACATTTAAATCAATATGTTTCACCGGGACCTGAAAACTTGGCTTTTCGATCTATCTGGCCTGGACTGAGGGAGTTTTTAGTTTTAAGTTTTAACATTGTTTTATTGTTGGGCTATTATTAATTTAATTCTTTTAATTCTATTTTTATCTTAATTTATATTGTCTTTTAAATATTGCCCTGTAAACCGCCCTGAGTCCTGGGTATAGGGCGGTATAGAAAACTAATAAATAAATATAGTAAATAAATCAATATATATTAAGACTCCGAGAGGCTTCAAGGCCTTTAAAAACAGCCTGAAATCCAAAAATGCAAAACAAACCCCAAAATTATGCCATTCCTTCTCTGAGCCTTTCTGCTTTCAAAAGTCAAACCCACCATCGCCCCTATTTTTTTTTAAGTAAGCCCTGCAGCCACGAAATATCATCTGCTCCTGGTGTATAATTTCTACTTTTCCTTTCTGATTCAAAACCGCATCTCAGTGGCAGATTATAGTTAAAATAGCAGACTTTGTATCCACACTAGTTCTGTACGGTACTGTAGAGTTTATGAGGGGAAAACTAGAAAATAAGGGCAGAGATTTGGGGGAAGAATTTTCAGGAGGAAGCTGTTCACCCTGCTGTTCCTGAATATTTATTGAAACAGGTTCTGCAGTTCTTGTGTTAGCAGGCATTTTTTCACACCTGTCAGAGTGATCCTTATAAAACAAATCAAATTAGATGATCCTGCTGCTTATCCGCAGCAGTCTTCCCTGACTGGTGTCCTCCTAAGGTCTTGGATTACAACCACCAAAATTCAAGACTTTCATACTGGGGCCCTGTTCAGCAAGAAAACTCTTCATGCATGCTGCCCTTCATAACAAAATGTTCCCAGGATGGATTACAGCACAAAATGTAGATATTCGCTTGGATACTGTTATCAGCACTCCGCATGAAAACCAGGCTTCTGTATAAGTAGCCTTACTTGAAAGGTTTGCTATATCCTCACCCAGGGAAATATCCACTTCCAGGGTTATGTACAGAAATGAAAAGTGAAAATGCTGATCTATGGAGAAGATAAATAGTGGCTTCAGTCCCCACTAGATGGCTGATGTTCGTTGCTTCTAAAGCAGACTTCATAGGCACATCTGTAACAGCTGGATCACAGAGATGAAACATATGCATAGCACCTACATAAATATGTCCATGTAGACTCCTGATTGGTATAGGTGCTTGTGTGTGTGTTAGCTAACACAGGCTGTTGTAATTTGAGGAGATTTATGTGTTTAAGTTAATTCATCACTTGCTTAAGTTAAGATGTTAGTCTTTTTTTCCCTAAGACTCTCAGTAATTTACAACAGACCAAGATAAGCAGGACTAAAATATGCAAAAACCATAAAACACAAAACATTCCATCTGAACAAATGGAATATCATTTAAGTGCAATAGCATTTTATTCATCTCTAAGCACATTGCTAAAGACAAAGTTTTTGGGTGTGTCTGAAAACATAGCACTGTACTGAAGGGATTATCTGGATTTACAGGGATGCGGCTGCAAGGAGAGGGGCCATCACCCAGAAGGCATTGTCTCAGTGGTAGGACCCTCAGCAAGCTGCATCTCCTTGACCTCACTGGATGGACAGAGTTATACAGACCCTGAGCCATGTAGGATTTTAAAGGTGACACCAAGCACCTTAAATTTTGCTCAGCAGCTGCCGAATAACTGGGAGCCAAAGCAGCTTATAAAACAATGATATTACATGGGCAAACCTTGGTGTATTCATACAAGCAAAACAATGTCTCTTCCCTCCCATCCCAAGGATAAAAGCCAACTGAATGGTTAGTCAAATCTTTCTCCACCATGGAGAGTACGGGGGTCCCCAACCCCCTGGGTCCATGGACCAGTAATGGTCCGCACAAACAAGCAAAACCCCATCCGCGGGATGCAGGTAACACACAAAACCATGCACCCTCCAGTCCATGGAAAAACCTCTCTTCACAGAACTGGTCCCTGGTGCCCAAAAGGTTGGAGATCTCTGCTGTAATATATCCAACACAATTGAAAAGCAGCCTGCTAGTTTAACGATGGAAGGAACCCCCTTGAGTTGTAACCATTCTCTGCTAGAACCTTGATGATGCTTCCTCTCACTATCTGCTGCCTGAGGCAACTGATGGTGTGATCATCTTTGACTTTGACAGTGATTTGGGCATCATAAATATAACCAATTCAGAGACTATTATGGATCGGGATGCTTCTAGCTCAAATGCCACATTTACCATTAACTTAGCTGGTAGCCTGGGACTAGCCACTTAGTTTACATTTCTGCATTCCAAGGAGTGCTATCTGATGTTCGGGTCGTTCTAAGGATGCAATTGGTTACTTCATGCAAAGTCCTTGGAACATTTGGAAACACCCCAAAGTGTGGTCTTACCTGATACTAACTGAGGTCGACCAATATTGTACCGGAGATGATTTTCAAAGGTCTTTCAGTTATGAAAGGCTACCATAAAAATGGATTAAAATTAACCATTGTTTGGTGGTTAAGAGTTGACAGTGATTTGATGGCACACATAATCAGCTGGAAAATTAGGCCTATTTAAGAACAAGCGAGGAAAAGAAGGTGGTTTTACAAAAGCATAGAATCCCCGAAACAGCTAAAGGCAAATGCTGCTCTTCAACACTGCTAAAAACCTCCAAGCTGGAATGATAATCTAAAAAGGGGATGGGGTAGCCTTTCACCTTGTCTGTGACAACTCTTATTATAAACTTGGCCTATTTTGTATTTGTCCAGTTGTCACCCATAAGATTGCTTCAACTCTCACTGTCCTCTGGATCAATGCCTGACATCCCAAGTTTAAAATTAGTTTTCTCTTTACGAGTGTCTAAACTGTCGAGGATTTCTGCCCTTTTCAACTTCAGATTTTATGTTCTTGGTTGCCAGACAAACATAAGAGCCATCTGTGTTGATGGCAAAGAATTATTGCATGTTTGTATATATAAAAAGTATATTCTGCAGAAGGAGGAGAGAAAGGGTGGACTTAATACACTTTTCTATCTGCATGATCATGCAGTGCTGCTAATGGAAGAATAAAATCTACTCTGGAATAAATTCTGCAAAATTTGGAATCCAGCTTATCACAGTAGAGTTCAATAGAGTGATCTAGAGCAGAAGTCCCCAACCTTTTGGGCACCAGGGACCGGTTATGTGGAGAGAGGTTTTTCTGTGGACCAGAGGGGGTGTGATTTTGTGTGCTGCCTGCATCCCATGGAATGGGCTTTGAGTCCTCAGGGAGAAGGGCGGTATATAAATATTATTAAATTAAATTAAATTAAAGTTTGTTTGTGCGGCCCGGTTGCTGGCATGCCGCAGCCTGGTTCTGGTCCATGGACCAGGGGTTGGGGACTTCTGATGTAGAGAGCTGCCTCTCCTCAAATAGGGCTACAACATCTGAACTACAAGTACTTGTGTGGCCACTAGATAGCAGTAGAGAGATATAGAAAACTCTTTGCTGCCATCTAGTTGCAGCCCAGAGAATACATTTGTAGGATCATGCTGCTACAAAATTTTGTGTGTTGGTGCAACCTCCAGATACATGGAGAAAAGGGGCATGGCTTGGGCTGCAATGCCATAATGCTACCTTCACCAGTTTGAGTTCTTTGCCCCATCCCTACTCGTGGATGGTGGTTGCTCAGTTGCTTCTGACTCGTAATCTGATATTGAACCAAGAAAAATGTTGTTATAAATTGAACTGATAGCATAAAAATCCAATAAATAGTCATTAAATACCTCTTTGTATTCTTGTGAATTCATGCTAGATTTTCAAAGATAGTATTTCATCACCTGATTTTTTGCTGATTTACTTTTCAATCATCTTTGATTTTTCCAAGCTTCAGTAATGCCTTCACATTACACATCTAAAATAGCTAAGCTTTGGCTTCATGATTAAGTGAACAGGTTTTACATAATCTATAGCATTGAATGATTGTGTCACGTCGTCCTCTGCCAGGAAACACAAGCACTCCAAAAGGAACGGGTGACCAGGTTTATTTCTTCCACAAATCAAACCGCGGTAAAGTCAGCATTGAGGCACCTAGCCTCAACGCTCTTTTATCATGTTACCACACCCTAACCCCACCCCTTCAAAGCAAACCGGCATCCGCCCGCCTCCCCATAAACGCCCCACCCATCACCGTGCATAGCCACCACCCATCGTGTGCACTGCTGCAGCCCGTCAAGCCCCCTCCCAGGTAAGTCCTGTCCTTCCGCTCCCTCACACGCCCCAGTCCGTGCCGGCGTTGCGGCTAACTTCCCCCCGAGTCCATCCAAGCGCCCAGTGAGAGAGGGTGGCAAAACGGGCACAGCCACACACCCCTCTACAGTTTACTGGGGCGAGTCTAACTGTCCGTTTGGTCCAGTCCGTTTCTGCCCGGGCGCCGTCCGCAGCTCAGAGTCCAGCCGCCGAGGAGTTAAAGGGTCCTGGGCAGACACCAGCGCTAGACCGGTGGGCGCCCGGCGTCGTCGCTGCTGACGAGGCGAGCGCGCGCCCGCCGGCCGTCTGGGAGCGGACGCGCCGATCAGCTGAGCGCCGGCCAGCTGCTCGGCGGGACTGCGGCGGCGCGCTCCGCGGAGTCCGGGCGAAGCCACGCCCGCCAATCGAGCATCCGGGGGTCGAGGGAGGTGCTGTCCGGGAGTGGGTGCGCCGATCAGCTGGGCACCGGCCAGCTGCTCAGCGGGGCTGCGGCGGCGCGCTCTGCGAAGTCCAGGTGAGGCCACGCCCACCATCCGAGCGTCCGGGGCTCAACGGAGGCGATGTCGAGGCCCGATCGGACGGCAGGCCGGCGGGGCTTGACAGTCGGCTTCCCCTACCATCTGCCCTCCTGCAAAAGAAGAACAAGATAGACCTCCACGAAGACAAGCCACTGAGTCCCCAGTGCTACCCCCCGGTTTGGACGGATGTGTACGGTGAAAAGCCGTGACCAGACGAGCTGCCTGAACATCCTCTTTCCTCACCCATGAAGCCTCTGCCAATGGATATCCTTTCCACATCATGAGATACTGTACCTGCCCCCTCCGTACCCGAGAATCTAAGATTGCCTGTATTTCGTACCGGTCCCCGTGAACAGGCCCCGGAGCATTCCCACCCGCCTTCCCTGTTATTCCCCTAGCGGGCCTTAGTAGGCTACTATGGAAGACAGGGTGGATCTTCCCTAGGAACTTTGGCAACCGTAAATGGACGGTCACGGGGTTGATCACTTGAACCACTTGGAAAGGGCCAAGGAACTTGGGGCCTAGCTTCCTGCTCGGTACCCGTAAGTGCAAATATTTGGTTGACAGATACACCCACTCCCCGACCTTGGGGGTGTCGAAGGGTTCCCGTTTTCTGTCTGCCTGCTCCTTCACCCGTGCCTGGGCTTTCACCATCGCCTCCCTAGCGGTTTTCCAAGCGCCCCCTAATTGGTGCATCCACTCCCCAAGCCCGGTGGGTGTCGCCGATCCCTGTCCACACTCCGGGACAGGGACGAAATCATACCCCGCCACCACCTGGAATGGTGTCAAACCCGTGCTGCTATGCACGGCGTTATTGTGGGCGACTTCAGCAAACACCAGGAGGTCTGCCCAGTCTGTTTGCTGGTATGACACATAACTCCTGAGGAGCCTTTCCACCGTGGCGTTGGCCCTTTCAGCGGCCCCGTTAGTGCTTGGGTGGTAACCGGAGCTGAGGCCCTGGGTAGAGCCGATGTGCTGTAGGAACTCCCACCAGAACTGTGCTGTAAACTGGACCCCGCGGTCTGAAATAATCCGTCGGGGGACCCCGTGCAGCCGATAGATATGAGTCAGAAACAGTCATGCCAACCGTTTGGCGGACGGCAGAACCTTGCAGGGGACGAAGTGCGCCTGTCTGGAAAAAAGGTCGATGACTGTCCAGATTACCGTGTAACCCCTGCTTTCCGGCAACCCGACAATGAAGTCCATGGCAATGTCTTGCCATGGCCGTACAGGGTCCGAAACTGTCTGTAGCAGACCTAACGGCTTCCCGACGCGGGGTTTTACTGTGGCGCATACGTGGCAGCCCCGGATGTGTTGTTCCACGTCCGCCTTCATGCACGGCCACCAGAATTGGCGGCGTGCCAAGTGTAAAGTTTTCAGGAAGCCGAAGTGACCGGCCTGCTTGGCATCGTGACATCGGTGCAGAATGGCGGGGCGTAGTGCCTGGGGCACATACAGCTTATTCCCGTGCCAGGCCAGGCCGTCGCGCATAGTTAGAAGACCAGGATGCTCCTTCAGCCAGGTGTCTGTAGCTAAGGCCTCGTCCATGGCACGGGACAAATCGTCCCCCACACTGCAAATTGCCTGGGTCGCACTCGGGGATGCACTGGGCAGGATGAGCTCTTGTACAACTGCTTCTCGTTTGGTGTCGTATTGCGGCAGCCGTGAGAGTGCATCAGCAAGAAAGTTCCGCCCCCCGGTACGTACTTCAGGACGAAATTAAACCGCCGGAAAAAGAGAGCCCATCTGACGTGCTTGGGCGCCAGCTTCCTCGGGGACTGCAGGACCTCCAAGTTTTTGTGGTCTGTCCAGACCTCGAAGGGATGGACAGCCCCCTCCAGTAGATGCCGCCACGTCTCCAAGGCCGCGCGCACGGCGAACGCCTCCTTCTCCCAAATTGCCCACGAGCGCTCTGTCGATGACAGTTTTTTGGAAGAGTAGGCACATGGTTGCAGCACGCCCTCCGTGTTCCGTTGCAGCAGCACAGCCCCTACCGCGACATCACTGGTGTCGACCTGGACCACATACGGACGGTCGGGATCGGGATGTACCAACACCGGCTCCTTAGCAAACAGGGCCTTCAAAGTCTTGAACGCCCGTTGACACGTGGTGGTCCACACCAGCTTCAACCCTGGACGTGGTTTCTCCCTGGATTGCCGCGTCCGCAACAGGTCCGTCAGCGGCAGGGCTGTCGCTGCAAAACCCGGGATGAACTGGCAGTAAAAGTTCGCGAACCCCAAAAAACTCTGCAGCTGTCGTCGCGTCCGCGGCGCCTGCCATTGCAGTACGGCTTCCACTTTGCGAGGGTCCATCTCTATGCCGCTCGCAGACACTCGATACCCCAGATAATCCAGCCTCGTCTTGTGGAACTCGCATTTAGTGAGCTTCACGTAGAGACGGGCAGCCAGCAGCTTCCGTAGCACCTGGCGCACGAGGGCGATGTGCTCCTCCATAGTCTTAGTATATATCAAAATGTCATCCAGGTACACTAGCACTCCGCGGTACAGGTGCTTGTGAAGCACCTGGTTTATCATCTGCATAAAGACGGCTGGGGCCCTCTGGAGTCCAAACGGCATGACTCGGAACTGGAAACTGCCCAACGGACAGTTAAACGCCGTTTTCCACTCATCCCCGGCTCTGATCCGCACCTGATAATACGCCTCCCGTAAATCTAGCTTCGTGAAGATGCGTCCCGTCGACAAGTGTGCCAGAAGATCCTTCATGAGTGGCAGCGGATACAGGTGTTCGACGCAGACCGCGTTGACGCCACGGAAGTCGACACACATGCGAAGCGTGCCATCCTTCTTCTCCCGGAACAGTATTGGCGCTGCTATCTTGGATCAGGCAGGTTGGATGAACCCCCTCGCGAGATTTTTGTCGATATAACGCCGTAGTTCCTGCATCTCGCGAGGTGTCAAAGCGTACATGCGCGGTTTTGGCAGCTTTACGCCCGGCTCGAGCTCGATGGTGCAGTCCGTCGCACGGTGAGGAGGCAGAGCGTCACACTTTTTCTCGTCAAAAACCTATGCCAGGTTGGCGTACACCTGTGGAAAGCAGGCTTCCACCACCCCCTCTGCCCCTTGAACCTGCTCACCACCTAGCTGCTCAGAAGGACCCACATATGTGTGTGGTGGTGGTTGTGGCCCTGTCCCCAACCGTAGGTGCCGACAGCCCTCCCCCCACCAGATCGTGGGTCCCCACTTGTCGAGCCACGTCAACCCCAGAATCACTGTCTCCATCATTGATGGAACAACAAGGAATCGCAAAGTCTCCCAATGGGTCCCCATCTCCAATCGAATAGGACTCGTCACCCGGGTGACTGGAGCCCCCCCCAAAAGGGACCCATCCACCTGCTGGAAACGAAGGGGAGTTGGCAGGCGGCGCACCTCCAATCCCAGCCGAGCAACCACCGCTTGGCTGATAAGGCACCGGGTGCTGCCTGTGTCGATCAGTGCTGGGCAGGCCTCCCTATGTCCCGTTCGCAGGTTGATGAGCACGACTGGAACTGTGAAGGGTACCACTGGGTCACTCACCATAGGGTCCTCCTCCTCCTCCAGGCTCTCGTAGGGCTCTGGGTCGTTGGCCTCGGATGTTTCCGCGCCGATTGCTGATGTCGTCATCAGGGTCGCCAGCTGGTGAGCAGCTCTCGAACGCTCCACCAACTTTCGTGCTGTGGGGCCCTTTCCGGCGGGAGTTGCTGCGGCGGCACGGGGTGCCGGCAAGGGGCAAGTGGCCACTCGGTGTCCCGGCTGATCGCACCGGAAACGTCTTATAGCTGGTCTCGGAAGCGGCACAGGTGGGTTTGCCGTTGGAGCCATGGCCTTCCGATCCTCTTCCTTTGGCTTCTCAGGGGTTCTGCGGGCCTCGACCACCCCCTCCGACTTACCCCTGCATTCGCGCAGCCGGACGTCAAGTTCTACAGCGACCCGGTACCACTCCAGCAGTCACTCGGGCACTCCACGCACCACGCACGCCCTACGCAGCGCGCCGTCCAACCCCGACTGGAAATGGTGTACCAGCAAGCGTTCCGGCCAAGAGCGGAGCTTACGAGCCACCCGGCGGAATTCAGCGACATACTCCGCTGCGGGCCTGCCTTGTTGTTGCAGCCCCACCACCTCCACCTCAGCCCTATGGGTGCGGGCCACATCCTCAAACTGCGTCCGCAGTGACTCCAGGAACAATCCGACGTCGGCCAGCTCCCAAGCATGCTCGCCATACAGGTCAGCCGCCCAGGCTGCAGCCTCTCCCTGCAGGCTTGCTGTGATGGCCACCACCATGGCCCATTGGGAGGCATAGGCTGCACCGTACTGATTCAGGTGGTGAATGGTGTGGCTTAGGAACATGGAGAGCTGGTCAGGGTGGCCGTCGTACGTAACTGGCAGTGGTGGAGGGCCCCAGAAAAACCCTGGGCCCCAGGAGCCCCCCTGGGCCCTGGGCCCCCTTGTACCTGGTGCTTGGTGCCGCCCGCTGCATGGCCTGGCGGACGCCCCGGCCGTTGTTGCCCACCTGGTGGCCTCTGCCTGGTCTGACTCCTCGGGGTGTTGTCGTTCGGCCTGAACAGCTCCCATCTCCGTCAGCCGTGATGGCGGGCCCCGAAACCTTGGGCCTGCCAGGCGGAAACTGGGCTGGCCCGACTGGCCAGGTGTCAACCTCTGTAGTGACCATCGCCGCGTCTCCTGAGCCGGCCCCGAAGGCGACCAAGGTGCAGTGTCCTGATACCCAAACTCCCCAAAACGGTCCCGCAACACATCCATTGTATAGGCCCCTGGGGCCGTAGAGTAGCTCCACTCCTCGCCTTCCTCCTCCGTCAGCCGCCGCTCTCTCCAAGCCGACGCTGAGGCCCGTGAACGGCCCTCTCCACAAACTTGGTCCAAACGCTCCAAGGGAGGGCTCTGCCACCCCTCCCCGCTCTGAGCCAGAGACCCTTCCTCCCAGCTATCACCAGCCACAGCCGAGGCCATAACCCCCTTGGTCTTCGGCCGCACCGCCGGCCCCTCTGTCACGCCAGGATCAGGTGGAGTTGCAACTGCAGCCCCAACAGCCCCTTCTTCCTCGGCTGCCAAATCAAGCCCCGATGGATCCTCTGCCATGCCCAAAGTGTGAGTAACAGCAGTAGGTATCCTGAAATAACGCTGACTTACTGTCACGTCGTCCTCTGCCAGGAAACACAAGCACTCCAAAAGGAACGGGTGACCAGGTTTATTTCTTCCACAAATCAAACCGCGGTAAAGTCAGCGTTGAGGCACCTAGCCTCAACGCTCTTTTATCATGTTACCACACCCTAAATCCACCCCTTCAAAGCAAACCGGCATCCACCCGCCTCCCCATAAACGCCCCACCCATCACCGTGCATAGCCACCACCCATCGTGTGCACTGCTGCAGCCCGTCAAGCCCCCTCCCAGGTAAGTCCTGTCCTTCCGCTCCCTCACGCGCCCCAGTCCGTGCCGGCGTTGCGGCTGTTAACTTCCCCCCGAGTCCATCCAAGCGCCCAGTGAGAGAGGGTGGCAAAACGGGCACAGCCACACACCCCTCTACAGTTTACTGGGGCGAGTCTAACTGTCCGTTTGGTCCAGTCCGTTTCTGCCCGGGCGCCGTCCGCAGCTCAGAGTCCAGCCGCCGAGGAGTTAAAGGGTCCTGGGCAGATGCCAGCGCTAGACCGGTGGGCGCCCGGCATCGTCGCCGCTGACGAGGCGAGCGCGCGCCCGCCGGCCGTCTGGGAGCGGACGCGCCGATCAGCTGAGCGCCGGCCAGCTGCTCGGCGGGACTGCGGTGGCGCACTCCGCGGAGTCCGGGTGAAGCCACGCCCGCCAATCGAGCGTCCGGGGGTCGAGGGAGGCGCTGTCCGGGAGCGGGCGCGCCGATCAGCTGGGCACCGGCCAGCTGCTCGGCGGGGCTGCGGCGGCGCGCTCCGCGAAGTCCAGGCGAGGCCACGCCCACCATCCGAGCGTCCGTGGCTCGACAGAGGCGATGTCGAGGCCCGATCGGACGGCAGGCCGGCGGGGCTTGACAGATTGGCTCTTTAGCCTAGCTAAGAAGAAATCTTGAAAATCCTTGGCTGCTTTATTTTCCTCATTTCCAGGAAAGTATTGTAACTAGTGTTTTCCCAATACTTTTTCTGAGCTAGTAAATTATGACATAACTTACGCAACTACATAACATATACAAGCTATTTCCCTTATGTCCATAAAGTACAAAACTATTAATACAAGTATATCTATTTTTTATAAATACAGATCAAACTCATGCTTCTCCTCAACATATACATTTCCTGATGATGGCTCTTCAAATCTATATGCCTTGATGAAAGTTAGAAATCTTTAACAAGAAAAATAAATTGCATTGTTTGGTTTGTTTGCAGATTTTTATTGGAGAAAGGCAATAACTGAAATGTTTCGTGAAAGCAGAATAATCGAATTTGTTTGTAGTGGAAATAAGTATTAAGATGTCTTTTGACAAAGCTTTGGCTTCAACTTGGAAATGGAGTGGTTGGAGGGAAGAAGGGAGGGAGGAAAGAAGAAGGGAAGGAAAGAAAGGAAGGAAGGAAGGAAGGAAGAAGGAAGGAAGGAAGGAAGGAAGGAAGGAAGGAAGGAAGGAAGGAAGGAAGGAAGGAAGGAAGGACCCAGAAAAAAATTGACACACAAGCTATCTTCTTGAAAATATATAGAGATAATAATCACAACTACTGTTTTGCTGAGAAACAAACTGCTAAAACCTATTGGTAAAATCAGGGCTTTTTTTCTCATAGAACGCTCAGAACGGAGTCCCGGCACCTTTTTTGGATGGAACCTTGTAGGGTAGGCAAGGCGGGTTGTATGACATGTGTGAGTTCCGGCACCTTTTTCTTTTACAAAAAAAGCACTGGGTAAAATGATACTATTCAGCCAGAAATTCCTTGGCATATCTACCTTCTCCATTGTCTCTCCCTGTGACTCACACTAAAAAAAAAAAAAAGTCATGCAGAAGAAGGGAAGAAGAGGGCTGCTTACATAAGTTTCTAATTCTAGCCACGAGGTTCTGTAGCTCAGTGAACTTTGTTGCACAGCTGGCTAAAAAGCCCGTCACAAATCAAACCAGCTATTTATTTTTATTTATTTATCAAATTTATATGGCTGCCCATCTCACAAGAATTGACTCCGGGCAGTGTACAGCAAAAAAAAAAAAGTGCAAAAGCAATAAACATGTCAAACACATTCATATTTAAAAAAAGAAAGAAAAGCACACTCAGGAAATTCGATCAGCAACGGAGCCACCTCAAGCTATGCCTGGCGTTTTCAGCAAATGTCAATGTGCTTGAAGGATGGCCGAGTGCAACATTACTGGGACCTCTCTGATGACATTCCAGGCAGGCACAGGGCATTCCCATCAGGAACACGAACCCGATCTGTCCCCTAAGTCTGATGTGCTGTTGGCAAATACAAACATTAGCCGAGGTGTTTGTGCGAGAGAGAGAAAAACCTACCTACGTTCCGATGGAGCTGTCAAAACCACATCTGAGTTTTGAAAGGTCCAAAGGATGTCTTTGCATTTCAAATATATCTATAAAATGGAGCCTTCTGGCTTACATGCATAGTTTGATTTTGGGTTCGCTGCTTTAGATTATAAGGAAGTGTGTCTCTTATTGCAATAAATGCAATAAATAATTATTATAAGGAAGTGTGTCTCTTAAATGCAATAAATGCAATAAATAATTATTATCTTGTGCAAACTATCCTGGAAGTTAAAAAGTCTGACCATTTTCTTTTGTTAAAATTGATGGTTTAAGAAATTGTAGCTTGACCCCCAAGTGGGTCAGGAAACAAGCCCTGCTTCCTGAAAACTTTGGACGGGGAGACTAAGCAGTGAAATAGTAACAATTGTTATATTATACAAACACCGTATATATAATCTTTCAAAGGCCCGAGATTCAGAAATACAGGTAGTCCTCGACTTAAAACAATTCATTCAGTGACTGCTCAAAGTTACAAGGTCACTGAAAAAAGTGACTTATGACCATTTCTCACACATATGACCTTGCAGCATCCCCAGGGTCATGTGATCACAATTCAGATGCTTGGCAACTGACTCATATTTATGACAGTTGCGGTGCCCCAGGGTCATGTCATCTCCTTCTGCAATCTTCTGACAAGCAAAGTCAATGGGGAAGCCAGATTCACTCAAGAATTGTGTTGTTACTAACTTAACAAGGGCAGTGATTCACTTAACAACTGTGACAAGCAAGGTTGTAAAATGGGTCAAAATTCACTTAACAACTGTCTCTGTTTAGTAACAGAAAGTTTGGGCCCAACTCTGGTCATAAGTCAAGGACTACCTGTGACATATTAGCAGCATGGATCACTGGTTTTGGCTTAACTGACTTGCATAATAAGCCAGGACAGAGAGCAAGCTTCAAACTAAAGGTAACACAAAGAGGACAATAAAATACCTCCTAGGCCCAGAGAAGCCCTCCCTAAATTTAATTCCTGGACATCCAATAGTGTAGTGCCTGAATTCTGTCTAATTATCTGCCTGCTGAGAAATCCTTTATTGCTGCCAAACAGCCCTTTGTGGCTAACAGCTGTTCAGCTTTTTCCTTCTCCCCTGCTCTCCCCCCCAACAGCCCCCTCCTTCTCCTCATGTGGAAGTGTTGTTATCTCTTTTGCAGACTTTAGTGATCCTGTCTGTCATTTCAACAGCTCTGCTTTCTTATGCTTGTCAGATGGGAAATGGGGTTTTCCTTTTGCTGCAAACTCTGGAACAAGGCCAATTTATTTCTTATTTAAATCTCCCCCACTCCCTCCCCCCCCTAACGGCTACTAGACTAGGACAACAGCTCATGGAAGGGATCAAGATTGCACCATTTCCAATGCAAAAGCCTAAATGATCTGATTCATGAACAAAAAAAAAAGGTGGGGGAGACAATTTTGTCCAGCAGTGGAACACCCAAAAGTGATGGCATTTCCCACTTAAGTTTTTGCTTCTATGAAAATAGCGGTTAAGGCCCATGATGGTCTTGACCGTAGGACGCTTCCGCGTTGACTTTGCTTGTCAGAAGGTCACAAAAGGTGATCACATGACCCCAGGACAGTACAATCATCATAAATGTGAGTCAGCTGCCAAGCATCTGAATTGTGATCGCTTGACCGTGGGGATGCTGTAGTGGTCATAAGTGTGAAAAACTGTCATAAGTCACTTTTCCCAGCGCCATTGTAACTTTGAATGGTCACTAAATGAATAGTTATAAATCGAGAACTATCTGTAGAATATGATACATGTGGCTTTCACCAAGTGGATAAGCTCCTGCATTTCTTTAAACAAGAAAACCAGAAGGCACATAGTTTGCATAAAACTACAACAATATTTGTTTGCAAGTATCAGTCTGATAAGCACACCATTTAGTCATTTAAGTATATATGTATACTAAATTTCAACTTGTCTATCAGTGCTCTTAAAAGGATATTTGTCAGAGAGGGTGGGGGGAGGGAGAGAGAAAGAGAGAGAGAGAGAATGCCCTTCTTCTGGGTCCCGCCAGGTGTAACTCCTTAGGGGATGGGACCAGCAACATTCCTTGCCTCCCCACTCTAGTGGATTCAGGTAGATGTGACTGGCAAGAGACAGTCCCTCAGATAACTTGGTCCTAAGCCATGAAGAAGGGATGCGGTGGCTCAGTGGGTTAGGACGCTGAGCTTGTCGATCAGAAGGTCGGCAGTTTGGCGGGTCGAATCCCGAGTGCCGCGTAACAGAGTGAGTGCCTGTTACTTGTCCCAGCTTCTGCCAACCTAGCAGTTCGAAAGCACGTAAAAATGCAAGTAGAAAAATAGGGACCACAACCGTGGGAAGGTAACAGTGTTCCGTGTGCCTTTGGCGTCCAGTCATGCCGGCCACATGACCACGGGGACGTCCTCGGACAAGTGCTGGCTCTTCGGCTTTGAAACGGAGATGAGCACCGGCCCCTAGAGTTGGAAACGACTAGCACGCATGTGCAGGGGAACCTTTACCTTTACCTTTCACTAAGCCATGAAGGGCTTTAAAGGTGACAACTATCATCTTTGATTTTACCCAGAAGCAAATCGGTAACCAATGCGCCTCCCACAGGAGAGATGATACATGTGCATACAAGGTCTGCACAAAACTATGCAGGCTGCTGCATTTTGCACTAACTGGAGCTTCTGGATGTTTTTCAAGGGCAGCCCCAGGAAGAGCACATTGTAATAGTCAAGACGGGAGGTGACTAGAACTTGAGTGACCGTGAGTAGGAATTTTTGGTTCTGGAAAGGGTGTAACTGGCACACAATATAGTGTATTTCCAGTTTGACAGAAAATAACTTCATCCACAAATTGCCTATAACAATAAAGAGTCACAATTAATTTTCAGTACTGTATAAGGAAGAGGCAGGAGAAGGTGACAAGAGTTCTTAACCTTGCCCTGGTAATCGATATGCTATTATATCCTTTAAAATGTTTCAGATATTAAATACATATTATAGGTCTGCCCCCAAGCTTAGGGAAAAGGTTTGCCCGTTATCACTAGCATGTCTGTCTGTCTGTCTGTTTATCTGTTTAATCTTCCAACTTTTTTTAGGAGCTCAAAGGATATTTTCCATTTTATTTTATCCAGTGAACTGAGAGTCTTCCATGTCTGAGAATAGACATGGACCTGTCTGGCATCAATTCCAGCACTGTAGGTATTTTCCAATATTTTGCTAGTCGGGTTTTGACTGTTGTTATTGTACTTTTCTGAACTAAGATAATGTTGCCTCCATGAGACTGACCAGACCAAGAAATAAACTCTACAGAAGACTAAAGATTACTTTAATTTAGACTGACTGCAGTAACATAATCTTGCAAGTCTGATTGTGCTCCCTCTCCTTTCTTTCTATAATAATGTGAAATAGAGATGTCTGAGATGATGTTTGCTCATACTTTCTACATGTCCTGGACGTAAACTAATGTTTTTCTTCTTGACTCTGTGGTAACAGTTTCCTACTCAAAGCCATCATCCTTTTGGATCTCTGCAGACATGATAGAATGCAAATACGGTTTAAGCATGTTTATCGCAACTGTTGAGGAACACATACACACTCTCACACACATAGATTTTCTGGTTTTACTTTTTTGCATTTTAACTTGAAAGTTCAGCTTCACTTTCAATTTCATTCTTAGCCTACTGCATTCATTCTGAATACCATAATACCTTAGAATATTATTTATCAGTGTGGCATTGGGAAACCATGAAGTGCAATATTTGTCTTGTTATTGATTGTTATTGAACAAGATAGATTTCAGTGGAAAATGAAAGCATAGCAGCAGTGGAAGCTAGGACATATGTTGTGAAATTTCTGTTTATTCAAAACAGAGTTGGGGCACATCTTTGAAAGCCTCCCACCACCACCAATACACAAAACTTCAAAGAAATGAATTCTGGCATGACTAGCAAAAGAACATCAGCCAAAGCCAATAAGGAACAGACTACAGGGACAGTGTAAGTCATTCAAGTACAAGAGTTTCAATTGGACTCCATTGGTGGAGCAACATATGGCTGACAGGATACTCTGGAAAGCCTCCAGGTAAGTTTCAGATTTCAATTCTCATTTTGATTGTTGTAGAAGCACCCATGCAACATGCTATTTGCATATGCAAAACAGTACATTTAATTGAACTTTCACAATTCACTAGAGAAAAATCCACTGATTGGGTTGTTTCTGCATCTGCTAAATCGAATGTTCGGCACTGATTGGCCCACAGTTAAATCAGAGAAAATCTCTTTTGCTGGATTTCCTAAATGAGATCTGTTACAGTATAAATTTAACCTTGTTTGTGGCTAAAGAAATGCAATATACATCCATATTTACCTTCCTTCCAAATTAAACACATCCAGGAAAGGATTTGTATATTGTGATACATGCTTTTTCTTCTCTGTAGTAGAAAAAAAAGATTATTTCCGTATTGAGTATAAATTGTAAACTGAAAACTTATTATGAATTATATATGCATATTTATAAGTCATCCTGATGTTATCTTCACAAAGGAAGTGGCCAATTAAGAACAGTTTACTAAGCAATTGAATGTAACAAGATAACAACTTATAATATTTATTTATTTGATTTATATCACTGTCTGTTTTAAATGCACGACTTTGGGTAGTTTACAACAAATAAAAACTGCAAACAGAAGAAAGTGCAATTTTGAAACATATGAACAGCAAAAATACAAATTAAATAACAGAACCCATAGCTGGTCTGAAAAACAATTTACCATCAACAGACCCATTGTATGGGTTCTACCTGGATCTGGATAGCTTTTCACCAGAGGCATTGTGCCGTGTACCCATGTTTCAATTATATGAATAAATGCTATGTGTGGGTTTGTTTTAGTGGAGAACAGATGTGCCACACACTGCTATGCAGCCTGCTTCTCTGCTATTCAACTCTATAAACAGCTTTGGGCATGCTTTAATGGGCAATTGTGCACAGCTGTGCTGGCAGCCATTGTGCACATCTGTATTTTACCTTGTGGGCATATCTACATATATTTGTACACCTGTGAGTAGTTAAAATTGCATGTGGGTCAGAACATTTGTATGAGCTGCTGTGCATTGCTACGTAAACAGCTGTGAACAGTCATTGCATATTAACAGTTTATAAGTGGTTGTTCGTTGCCTACTTTTGCACAATCTGTTACAAATACTTGCTAAGGTGGACATTGTGCTTTGTGGACAGTTGTAGATATACAGTATCTGTGTAGCTTTTTATGCATTGTTATGCATGTTTTTGCAAGCTGCACTGGAGGGCATAGCTACGAAAACAACAGTAGTTTTGAATTTTGTTAGGTGAAGTTTTTGTATTTATATAGCCGGCTACAGTACATAGCTGTGCTTTCTATGGGAAATTGTGAATTTGAATTTGTGAATTAAAAAAAAGATCCAGTGTGTAGTGGAAAACTATTCCCTGGGCCAGTGATCAGGGTCATTAAACAATTTTAACTTGAGCTAAATGGTATGAGCCCTTAACTGAAATAAAGATGCAATATAAATCCGTGAAGTAAATTACCAGTCAATTCTATCCTTGATAAATTATTAGTGTTGCTGCTCATTATTAAAAAGTTGTTTGCTATCTTGCTGGATATGATCATTTATTTTAATAAAGTGCCTAAACTATTGTAATAAACAAAGAACTTATAAAAATAGATAACAAGTGCTATAAATAAGTGAAAAAGATACAACAGGGGGAAAAAGTATGTGTCATTATGTGCTTGAGCAGGGGGCTGGACTAGAAGACCTCCAAGGTCCCTTCCAGTTCTATTCTATTCTATTCTATTCTATTCTATTCTATTCTATTCTATTCTATTCTATTCTATTCTATTCTATTCTATTCTATTCTATTCTATTCTATTCTACAGTTATAATTCTATATATTCTAATGGAAACATACAAGTATGTGTATGTTTGTGTATATGTATGTATGTATATATATATATATATGTGTGTGTGTGTGTGTGTGTGTGTGTGTGTGTGTGTGGGTATGGGTATAATCAAGTCTTCAGCCTATTGAGTAAATGCTGCCATATATTTATCTTTTCAATGCTGCAATATTATTCTTTTATTTATAGCAAGGGCATGGAGAATTCATTTATCTTGTCCAGTTGTTAAATTCCATGTACTAGGTATATAATTCAAGAGTACATTAACCTCTAAAAATTATTTTTCTTATATATACATGGCCTCAGATTTGATCAGGGTCAGCTGATAGTTGCAGAAAGCTGAGAAAGCAGCCACCATTTTAAGGGCACTGAAAATGGCGGCTGCTTCCAAAAGATGGGGAGCAGGCCTAAGTTTTGCAGGGGTCTCATCTGGCTGGATGGGGGAAAATGGGGTGGGCATTGCAGCATCCCCATGGTCTGTCATAAGTGTAAATGACTGCAGGGGTACTGTATTTGTCATAACTTTGAAACAGATTCTTATCTAGTTTTGGGGTGCTGGTCATTAAGAGGCTAGTCATTCTCAAGGACTACCTGCACTGATACCCTTTCAGTCTGGCTCCTCTAGGAAGGATAAAGAGCTCTTTTTCTCTCACCTGAAGGAGACAAATTTTCAAAAATTTTATTTTGAAGTATATTTATTTATTAAACTTATTTGCCACCATTTTGCTAACCAGACTTTTGGAAGTGTGGGAGACCTTACATGTTTCTCTCTAAACTGGAGCATTTCAAGCAGGGCCACCTCTGGTAATCCCGCTAAAGGAGTTGTAATACGTACTTTAGGCTTACACGTATTCAGGTTAAGATTAAACAAGTTGCCAAGCTAGACAAACAGGAAAACAATGTCAGGAATGGTTGAACGTACAAGATAGTAAATTTAGCTTTTTGAAAGCAATAAAAGAGCAGACATTCCAGCCTCCTTTCCCCAGAATAAGCATATATGTAAATTAACCAACTGTCTTGCTTGAGTAATGTCAACATAAACAGGATGAGTTATGTGAGAGAAGCTCACACAGTAAAAAAAAAGTCCAAATATTGATTTGTGCTTCAGTTGACTGCTCCACATAAACCATTCATCAAGCAGAGAGACAGTTTTGGTATCAGGAAAATTGCTTACACGTAAACATAGGGAAATTGCACAATATTTTTAAGCAATTGGTTTTAAATAATTTTTTTTCTCTCTTAGCTCAATCGTATCCAATTCTTGGAGACTGCCTGGACGAGTCCATGCATTTTTCTTGACAAGGTTTTTTGAAAGTGGTCTTCCATTGCCTCCTTCCTAGGATTGAGAGAGAGTGACAGGCCCAAGGTCACCCAGTTGCTTTGTGCCTAATGCAGACCACTGTTTTCTAGCTTGATGCCTTAACCACTACACCAAACTGGCAGTCTTTAGCAATACAATTTAAATAATAAGAGCTTGGGCTGATCTACATGACCAGCTTGTCTCAGCACCACTACAGACTACTGATAATTTCTTGAGGACAGGATTCTCTTTACCAGCCCACCATGCATTTCATTTCATTGCCATGTATTTGTTGGCACTTGTACAACATTTGCCCAACAATTTTAACATTGATTCCCAATGGAAAGCCAAATGGATCACTGAATGCCCAGATGTAGGAAGACATATAAATGAAAAAGACATATAAACAAAAAAGGTGCCGTGCTTTGAACTGCCACACCAGCAATAGGCAATCCTGAATAGAATTTGCACCTTGTATGGAGTTTGCCTGTGGCAAGTCCTTAAAGAGATGGGCATATCAGACCATCTTATTTGTCTCTTGAGAAACCTATATGCGGGCCAAGAAGCAACAGTGAGAACTGGACATGGAACCACTGATTGGTTCAAAATTGGGAAAGGAGTCCGGCAAGGCTGTATACTGTCACCTTGCCTATTTAACATATATGCAGAGCACATCATGAGAAAGGCAGGGCTAGATGAATCAAAAGTTGGAATTAAGATTGCCGGAAGAAACATCAACAACCTAAGATATGCAGATGATACCACTCTAATGGCAGAAAGTGAAGAAGAACTAAAGAGCCTCTTGTTGCGGGTGAAGAAAGAGAGTGCAAAACTTGGGTTGAAACTAAACATTAAGAAAACCAAGATCATGGCATCTGGCCCTCTCAATTCCTGGCAAATAGATGGGGAAGAAATGGAGGTAGTGACAGATTTTATTTTCCTGGGCTCCAAGATTACTGCAGACGGGGACTGCAGCCAAGAAATTTCCTTGGGAGGAAAGCCATGGCAAATCTAGATAGCACACTAAAAAGCAGAGACATCACCCTGTCAACAAAAATCCGTATAGTCAAGGCTATGGTCTTCCGAGTTGCAATGTATGGCAGTGAAAGCTGGACCATAAGAAAGGCTGAGCACCAAAGAATTGAAGCCTTTGAACTATGGTGCTGGAGAAGACTCCTGCGAGTCCCTTGGATTGCAAGGCAATCAAACCGGTCAGTCCTAGAGGAGATCAACCCTGACTGCTCTTTAGAAGGCCAGATCCTGAAGCTAAAACTCAAATACTTTGGCCACCTAATGAGAAGGAAGGACTCACTGGAGAAGAGCCTAATGCTGGGAAAGATTGAGGGCAATAGAAGAAGGGGACGACAGAGAATGAGGTGGCTGGATGGAGTCACTGAAGCAGTAGGCGTGAGCTTAAATGGACTCCAGAAGATGGTAGAGGACAGGAAGGCCTGGAGGAACATTGTCCATAGGGTTGCAATGGGTCAGACACGACTTCGCAACTAACAACAACATGGAGTTTGCCAGGACTCACTGTATAAATGGGATATAGTATCCTCCCCTGAAGCCACATACTCGTCCAGTATCTGATTTTTTCATATAAAAGATGCTGCATTTCAATGGTTAGATGGCTAGACATTGGTATTTGATCATAGATCTTTTTAACGTTTATATTTTATTGTGTTTTACTAATCTAGGTGAAATATTAATATATATTGCTAATCCACATATGATATGCCATACACTAAATAAATAAAAAAATAGCCCATCAGGAAGGGAATACTTTTTCTGCTAAGTTTTTAAAAAAGCATTTCACTGTATTCATATTTTCCTTTGAAGATTTTGGGGGTTAATAATTTTTTAAAAATAATATACTTAAAATATTTCTTTGATTCAGTTTCTCTAGATTTATTAAATAGATCCAGAATATCTGGTTGCAAGAATTTTCCCCAAGTAGAGGAGGGTTATAAAGAAGAATAAAGTTAGGCAAGAAAATTGGAAACACTTAATAGAATCATATTTGGACTGAATTTCAACTGGGAAGACATCTATGGGAAAAGAGGATAGAATAAGCAGAATAAAGTACATATCAGAAACATGAAGTTATAGCTGGTGATTAACCACATAAAAGCATACAATAATAGAGGAGGAAAGATAAAAAGTATTTTTTTATGAAAGAATCCCACAGGATCCCACGAAACTTTAAGAGATAAAGGAAAAATTAGATTAAGACATACTTAAAATACATTCTAAGAGATATGTTAATAATGACATAATTGAAAACATCATGAAAGTAGATAGGATCAATGCATTTGTTCATATCGGTGGGAGACAAACAAGGAAAACGACTGCAACAATCATTTAGTACAAAATCCAAAGGGGATGAAACACAGGACAAATAATCAGAGAGGCTTTTTCCCATTTGCTGAAAGCAATCTTTGAAGAAAGAACATTTGGAACAGAGAAATGGGGGTAGTAAAACTAGATTTAAAAGGTCAAGATTAGTAATAATCTTTGAAGGAAAAAGAACAGAAGAAAATAGAGGAGAGATATTTAAGAGTAAAGAAACCAAACCAAAAAGAAGGAATTAAAAATAAGAGGGTTGTGAAGGAGACAAAACAAAGTTAAAGCACAGAGAAGTATGAAACAGGAAAGATTGATTTTAATAATATTTTGAAAGAATTGTGCAACTAGCTAAGAAGACACATTAAAAAGGTAGTTAACTGAATATGCATCTTGGGAATAAATAGTAGAAACAATAAGAAAAGCAAAATAAAATTAAAGAAAAAAAACAGCATTGTGACAGGTATGCAGCTATGCGTCTGTTAGATGGGTATTTTCTTTGATTTAGTCTGATGTTTTGGGATTACTGATTTTTTTTTGTCACAGAACTTAAAATGTTTAGAAACAGCCCCGTAGAATGAAGATCTTGGTTGTTCCCACAGAAATTGCTAGCTTAAATGTTCCTACAATGTCTTTTTAAATAGCTATTTCCATTCCAAAGTATGGTAGGACCTCTTTTTAAATCTATCTTTTAACATCTGCATTGTAGTTGTAGTCTTGTAGTAACTACACACACTAGAGGGGAAAGACTCAGATCCAACTGAAATAAGCATGCACAAGTGTTAATTTTCTAGTTTGGACCGATAGACAAGATTTCATTTTATCATCACATCTTTTGGAATGAGTTCAGACATGTGGCAAATAGCAGGGATCTGTTGGGAACTAGTGCAGCCCTGCAAGACATTCAGTCCTGTGCTCCAAATAAAAACCTTGCCGATTGGCTGTCAACATTTGGCTCTTCATATGCCCAACATTCATCACAGACTTCACCTTCAAATGACAAGAAGGGACAGATAGCAGTAGGTTTAAAGATATTAAGAAAACCATTTATTTCTCATTTGTTTATGATATTCTTCTAAACTGTAATGTCTCCAAATATCACTCAGTTCAGGTACTAATTTGCTATTTCAGCATCTTTTATTCCTGACAAAATTAGAAAAGGGCTGGGATGGACATTCAGACAAAAAAAAGAGATACCAGTAACTTCAGCCTAAAGCAGACATGTCAAACACAAGGCCCGGGGGCCGGATCCGGCCCGTGAAGTGGTTTCAGGCAGCCCGCGAAGCCATCCTGGAAACAGTGAGGGAACAGCCCCCACTGCCTTGGCCTGAACGATGTAGAGCTGGCCATGCCCACCCAGTAGGCCATACACACTTTAGCCACGCCCACCCAGTAGGCCACGCCCACCCAAGCCACACCCACCCGGCCCCCTGAGGGCAACCGCAATGCTGATGCGGCCCTCAATGAAATTGAGTTTGACACCCCTGGCCTAAAGGGTTCTTTTCTGATGCTAGATTGCCTTGCCTTTTTGCAACCATCCCCTCGTCCTACCTCCAATCCCTGTAATTTACAACATTTATATCCTAAAAAAGCAGCATATTGACATCAAATAAGTCTTTACTTTCCCTCCTTAGCATGTTAAAGGATTCTATGAAGACAATTCAAAGAGTCTTAATCCCAGTTGGGCTGTTATCTTTTAGTACTTGTAAATTTTTTAAAAGACTGTTATATTGATGTTAATATTAATTAAATATATTTAAATAATTTACATTCTAATGTAAACTTCTCTAAGAAAAGGTGGCATACAGCTATTAAGTGAATAATTTGTCTAACTGTCCATGTTTTCTCTGTCCCTCTTGAAATAGACAGTACTAGAAACCTGATTGCAGGCTTTTGAAAATCAAATTACTTAGTACTGTAGAAGAATCCCAAAAGTCAGAAATGTGCATGAAGAGACTTCACATTTGATGCCAAATATATTCCTAAATGAAACTTCTACTTCAAATAATAACCTTCACCATGCCAGACATATTGGAGAAGTTATGTTGGTATACAGTAAATAAAACCCATAAACATAAATGATATTTTTGATGACATGTTTTTCTCAAAAGTATTTTATTTTAAAATTTTAATAAAAAGTGTTTTAGATACACAGTTTAATTTCCATTCTGTAGCTTTAAAAAAAGAAAAAATACAACAAAATGTAATGATATGCTGCTTATTTGACATTATATTCCATAAAATTGGACTTTGTAATCATGTAATGATATTTTAAGTACAAAAGGAATTGCATTTTAAGAAAAAGCTGTTTTAATACAATACAAACTTTTATATATTTGAAAAACTACTGCAAGGCAGGATAATGAAAATTCAAGAGTTACTGTTATCACTAATGCATAGAACTCCAGTAAGTTCAGTTGTATCACACTTTGTATGGCTGCAAGAACTCATTTGCTTAGTGGCTTTTCACCTGAAATGTCCCTTAATATGTGAACATAAAACCTGACATTTTATTTTAAATTGTGTTAATTCTAAGCTTTTCAGAATTGATTTAAATTTTGACTTCATTAAGATCTCTTACAAATTATTCATCAATATCTCTTTGGAAAGTTGTTGAATACTTTTAATTCCAAATCTATTAAAAGGATTAGAAAACACAGCAACATTTTCCAAGGTAGCATCCAGAAGCCCCAAATCTTTACTGAAAGAAAAATATATTTGACAATATTAGGTTTGCTATGTTGTGTTTATGTTTCTAAGTAATGGCATTAATGCTTGTGTTATAGCAGCATATTATAGCCCTGAAGCTTCAGAGGAATCCCACTGAAATAAAAACAGTACTGAAAGGGAACAGGCCAAATTGTTCATTTCATTGTTTTTACATTGCTGCACTCTTTGATAATTCCTAGATTTACAGTACAATCATGCAGGCAACAGAAGAGTTTCCAACATAAGAAGCAAACTTTTTCAAACAATTATGCAATATCTGGGTCACGAGTGTGCACAATACACTGTACTGGCCAACAGCCAGAGATGTTTAAGTTTGTAAATACTTTGAATTTTCAGTATTTATGTCAGCATAAATTAGGACATAAAACATGATCTGCTCTCTGCACAAATCCTACAACTAGATAAAAGGGAATACAATTAAACAAATGAGTAAAAAGCATTATCCTTCTTCATATTTGGTTCATGTGTGGTAAAAATATGTGAACCTTTGCTTTTATTAAGTGGTGTGCAATTGCCCCTCACCTCTTGGGCAGCAATAACTAAACTAAATATTTCCAGTAACTGTTGATAAGTCCTGCTTATCTTGGAGAAATTTTAGCCATTCCTCCTTATTGAACAGCTTCAATTCAGAGACACTGGTGAGCTTCCTTATATGAACTGGTCAGGACTTTGATTTAGCAATTCCAAAATATTAACTTTCTTCTGCTTTAATCATTTTGTCATATAATTTGTATATTTTGGGTTGTTGTCTTCCTGGATGACCCACTTACACTTGAGCTTTTAGTTCATAGACAGATATAAATGTTTCCCTGTATAACTGCTGGTACAATTCTAATTCAGTCAATGGCAAGGAATCCTAGGCCAGAGACAGCAAAACAGGCCCATGATACTGCCACATTTCAGATGGGATGTTTTAATGCTGGAATTCCATCCCACATTTTATTCAAGCCAGAAAGTTCTAGTTCAGTCTCATCTATCCACAGAACATTCTTCCAATAATCTTCTAGCTTATCCACATGGCCTTTTGCAAATTGTACATGGGCAGCAATGCTCTTTTGGAGAGTAGTGGATTTCTCCTAGCATCGCTGTATTCAGTATTCACTCGGTGGTAGCCTCATAAGTATAGGCATTTATCTGTGCAAAAGAGGCCTTTAGTTTCTTCAATGTTAGCCTGAGGTTCTGTGAGACCACCAAGAATATTACAAGCCTTGCTCTGTGATTTTGATTGGTTGACCACTTCTGGACAGGGTAACAATGGTGTTGAATTCCCTTCATTTGTATGCTATCGGCCTGACTATGGACTTGTGAAATCTAAACACTCTAGAGATACGTAAAACTTTCCAGCCTAATAAGCAACAACTTGTTTTTCAAAGGTCCACAGAAATCTCCTTTTTGTTCAAGCCATAACACACTTTCACAGAGCTGTGTTGAAAAGATTAGACTTTGACAGCGAATATTCAGAACTCTGTTCTTTAAATAAGGCAAGACCTCCCACACTCACACCTGATTAGCATCCCATTGACTGAAACACCGGACTGTAATTCTCCCTTCAAATAAACTGGTAATTCTAGAGGTTCACACACTTCCGTTACCCAATATGTAGCTTTGGATCATTTTGCTCAATAAATGAACAAGTATCATGTTTTTGACTCATCTGTTTAATTGGGTTTCTCCCCCCTCCCCTAGTTTTAAGATTTGTGTGAAGAACAGATCACATTTTAGGTCACATTTATGCAGAAATATTCGAAATTCAAGGTTCACAAAATCTGAAGCTGTGTAACAGACTCCACGTAAGTTCCACCACAAACTCCATTGTACTTTATTTAGATTTCATATTTCTATATAGCCCATCTCCCTTAGAGGGACTCTTGATGCCTCCCAATCACAAAAAGACTATACACTAATGTATAGTCCAGAGTGGGCTAGAAGTATATAAAGAAATGCTGAAAAACAAATTTTTGACAAGGCTATGTTCACACAGAAATCAAGGATAATATGCTTGGACCTGAACCTGTATAGCAGATTGTGTCCTGAGAATTCAAATTACTCTAGTCGGAATTTGGAATTTAGATTCAAAATAAAGCAAAACCAGAATAACATATGCACTTGGCAAGATTTATAATTAAGACAAAGAGCCTTTATTTTCCTTATAAGTACAATCTGAAACATTGGAGAACTGATACAAATGGCCAGTCATTGTACCTATTGGCCCAGATTAGGTCTCCTTGTTCCATGTATAGTACACTGGAAAACAGACAGCATAATAATTTTGAATTTTCCCTTGATTTTTTTTCAAAAATTGTAAAGATTGCTTTATAGAACATCTTTACTCTGGTCTTTTATTTTATTAACAGTTATAGTCATTCAAATAAATATTTCAGAAAAAATAAAACCAAGTGTGTTTTTACGACGCAGTCTAATTTATTCCAACAAAGTTATATTTGGGGATAACAGTTTTAAGGATTTGCACATTGAAGGAGATGAAAAATTAGCGCTGGGCAAAGTCTTAAATTTGATTTCAAAAAGTGCTTCAGAACACATAGCAGCTAAGCCCGTTTGCAACAATTTAACTGCAAGGTCCTAGAAAAAGAAAGAGATACTTTACATAGCTTCTGAAATGTACTACATTTGTGCCACTACACATTCTGAAGAATCTTTTTGGAATTAAATCTCCAGTAGGACATGTTCCTAATATAAAATTTTTGAAAAGTTGGTGAATGGAAAAACCGCTAGCCATAAAAATGGAAAAGAAAATGGACCCATTGCAGTTACTTTACTGCACAACAATGTAATTTCAAAGGTCATGTACATAATTTTTAGGAACTATCAAAACTACTGAGGTGTGCAGCTTTTTGTATTAATACCTGATTTTAATATCCCAGTCAAAATTTGGAAACAACGTATTAATACAGTGCAAGATGTTTTCACTGGAATAAAGTTCAAATCATCAACAATTACTGAACACCACATTTTGTTCTTGGTAAATTCAAAAGAAGTTAGCATTCACGTCTAATCACTTATACTGGGAGAAAAGTATATAGGTAAATTTTTGCAGTTTTACAGAATGGTGTGACAATACACCCAACTGCCTTATCACCTTGAAACATTATCCTCAACAAGATACAGAAAGGTTTAGAAATCTTGTCTTGTTGTGTTTGTAGTACTATGTTCAATAATTAAAAAATAGAAAATCTATATAGAAAATCTTTATACTTTCTTCACACGGAATAAGTCTTCCTTAAATTTATTTTGTACAAAACATTACATATTGCCCTTTCACTCCATAATTTAGTTGTCACACTACATCTGCAATATGATGCCAAGCCAACAGATAGTCCTGTTAGCAATGCATCATAAGGCCAAGAGCACAGCACAGAATCAACTAGTACATCATAAAAGCTGAAAAAGAAAACGATCCTGTCTCTTTGTTTTGAAAGCATGATGTAGCTTGAAGTCCAGATTAAGTCTAATGAAGGTCGGCTATCTCTCTTACAACAGAGAAGTAATGTACACATTATGGCACTGGCTCACTGTATTCAGACTAGTTTGAACACAAACATATAATACACAAGTACAACGTATGCATGGTGAAATGTTTTTTGTTTCATCTACATCAGAGCTGAGTGTTGTTTTGTTCCTTAAAGAAGGAAAAATGTGGGAAAGAGTGCTGGAGGAAGTCCTGCTTAATTTGTTGCACATGGCCAAACGTGTTATAAAATGAAGTGCATGCTACTCAGAAATTAAATGGACTATTCCTGATAACTAAATCAGATTAACTCAGATGCCAGAATCTATCCAAATGTTTGCCCAAAGGCAAATCAAAAGATTCAAACTATTTTCCTTTGTTGTCATTTATACAAGTCATATTAATCACCTCAGCATTTTTTCCAAAAAGGAGGGGGGTACACTGTAAAAAGAAATGCACTGTACTTTTATTTTAGAAGTATTTATCAAACCATATGTGCAGATACTTGAGATGATGACAGAGTTAAGCTTCCTAGGGTCCTAGAGTCAAAGAAATTTTGCTGCCCCCCACTGCTAAGTAAGTGCACTCCTTCTACAGGGGGCAACATCTGCCGATCAGTCATGGTTCCACTTGGTGATGACCCCAAGAAAGTTCCTTGGGAAGAAACAATTTTCTCAGGACTTGCAGCCAGTTTGGGGGAGGTGGAGAAGTTGTATCCATACAGAGCACAAGGGCTATGCAGCCTGAAAGTGTTGTAGGAGTTCGGATGGGCTTGATTTGCTGGAAAGGCATTGCTAGATGGAGGAGGTATAATGTACTGGAGTTGTGGAGACATCCCTGAAATTTGCATCGATAATCCCGCCTGAGGACAACTGAATGCATCACCGTCACTACCTGCCACGGGCATATTCACAGCTGAGCCGTTTGATACGCCAACATAAGAGGGGGTTCCTGGAGTTGCAAAGGTCTCACTGGTTTGATTTGCAAGCCTGCTGTAAGTTTCAGTCAAGGAAGTACTGTACCTGTTAAGGGTTAGACCTGAGCGAGCACAGGCCGTGTAGTCAGCTGAAGCAAGGCTGCAGAACTGGCTAGTATTGGGAGTGAGATGAAAACCAGGAGAAGAACAAGGTGACCCGGGAAGGAGATGTGGATGAGTAGATGGTACCCCATTGGCAGATCCTTGGAGCAAACTGGAAGAACTAGCGTTTCCTGAAAGGAAGTATCAGAATATTACAGAAAGGCATTTATCTATTATTGTTGCATTTTGCCCTAAAGCGGCCAAAGTTAGATTATAGCAGGTTAGCACAAAAATGGCTTTTTTGTTGCTACCATGATAAAAAATGAACAGACTAGTGCAGAGGTGTCAAACTGCTGGCCCGTGGGCCGGACGCATCACCAGGAAACTGCGCCCACCCCATTGCCGGCAATGGAGAAAAAGCTCTGATACGTCGTGTGACGTCACATGACGTCACAAGTTTGACATGTCTGGACTAGTGGTTCAATTGCTTCAAGAGTGCAAGATAGCATCTACTGCCACATGTGGGGACAGTAAGCTGACATTAAATGCAAGAATGTAACTCTTCCTTCAATAGGTAGTAATGACAAGGCAGAATGGAGTGGGAAGACTTCACTCCTCCTTTTATACTCCTCAGACTTTGCCATCTTAATCAGCTTCACACTTTATAATAGAGGTTATATTAAAAAGTAAATAACTGTTTGCAATTCTTAGTTAAAGACAGTTCTGAAGAAAGAATTTTCTTTATACAGTTAGTGAACACAATTATATATTATAGCTCAAAATTTTATTTATCGTGGACATTAATTTCCTGTTGTACCTTATGTACTGTATTTTACAGAATAATCTTCAAAAGGCATTACAAGTAGAAGGGGGAAGAAGTAATGAAACATGATGCATTGCAATGTCAAGACCCGAACTCTATAAACAGGCAAGATGGGTGGTGTAGAAACTTAATAAATAAAATAAAAATCTAGAAAATGAATTGGGAATTAAATAAATGCAACATTCATGTTGAATCATTTAATTAGAAGGGATGTTGAGCTGCCTACCTCTAGCTAAATACATAAAGCAGTTGGACTTGTGCGTATTGGACAGTTGCTTGTCTGAAATGATATAGGGCAGTGATGGCGAACCTTTTAGAGACCAAGTGCCCAAGCTGCAACCCACTTATGTATCATCAAGTGCTGGGTGGACGTGGCCCATTGGGTGGGTGTGGCCCATTGGGTGGGCGTGGCTGTGGTGGTAACGGCAGACTGGATGGGACTAAAAAGTTCAATCAATTCCAACTTTGCAAGATCTTTTTTTTCCCTGCGAGAAGTTGAAATTGATTGATTGATCGAAACTTTTTTTTTGCACATGGCAGCGGAGGAAAAGGTTTTATAAAACCCAGCTGAAGACCTAGGACTGGGGTGACGGTGCATGTGCCCACAGAGAGGGCTCTGAATGCCACCTGTGGCACGTGTGCCATAGGTTTGCCACCACGGATATATAGGGTCTCCTGCTTGAACAGGGGGCTGGACTAGAAGACCTCCAAGGTCCCTTCCAGGTCTATTCTGATTGATTGATATTAGCCAAAGTCTTCACACTACTATAACTATTGTGTATTTATAGAACTAAACACCTATTATTTATCCTTAGTGGATCAAACATTTGCTTCGCTGTGGAAAGGCATACCCTACTGTATTTGAACAGCTAAGTGCGTAGCTTGCACAAAAAAATCTTCCTCAGTCTTAGATCAAAAATTGAGAGAACCCAGATTAGAATCTGTTAGTACACAATAACTGTGGGTGAATTACAATGTGCACAATATAGTTTGTAGCGATATGTTAAAGAGCATATTGTAATGAGAAGGGACAGAAAAAGAAATAGAAAAGTCCAGGAGAAAAGCTAGGATACAGTTGGTAATCTCAAAATATTTCTTCCTTTTTTTAATGTAGCAAATGTAGATGGGAGGAAAGGAATTTTAATGATTTAATGGTAACTGATGTAGCAAATGTTATTATTACTGTAATTATAAGTTGTTATAATTACAAGCAAGATCTGCCCATATCCACTTCTGGCTAGTTGTTATACATTAACTATACAAATCACATAAAACATTTAAAATCAATTACGGTATGTTGAACATGTTTTTCCTGTTAATTCTATATCTGGACTAGTGTCCTGTCACATAATACGATATCAAATTTTTTTCTCTTTTCCTATGGAATCAGTATAGGACTTCAACTTCTTTAAAATTGGATTTTAGCTTCAGAACTTATTTTTCTTCACAAATATTTCTAACACATAACCATTTCATGTTATTCTGCGCAAACTGAATAAACTCTTAAGTTTTGTTGCTCATACTGTTAATTTCAGGAACTCTGGAACTTCTGAACGAAATGAATCTAAGTATTTGTATGAAATCATGCTAGAAGAAGAAAAAATACTGCTTTTCTAACAAGGAGATGTATTGACAGATTCAATCTGATGGATGACAGTTAACCACTTTTTTTGGGGGGGGGGGCTAGAGAATCTATAAAAGGTCTAATAGCAAGGAAAAGTCTTTCTTAAATAATTGCAATGAAGGAACCTTTTGATTTCTTCCTGATCACTTCTGCATGTGGTATGGACTATATTTTTTCATCTTTTTCAGTATCTGATGAAATGGGGTACTGTGTGATATTTACTAATAATTATTTTTTCCTTAATAGCCCTTGCTGAAATTCTCTAATATATTTTTATTAGATTTGTTTGATTTCCTATTATTAAAAGAAAAATGGGTTCAATCTATCAGTCTAACTTTTAAAACAAACACAGGATTCTATAGCCAAATATTTAAATAAACAAAAGTTATTACCTAAATGAGAGAAACAAAACATAGATTATATTTAGCATCATTCAATCCATAAACAACAGTTACCTTGTTTTGTAATCCCAGGTATATCTTCAAACGTAAGTGTTCTCAGTGACGGTCTCCAGAATGCGTAAGATTCTACTAAAGCTTCCAGCCCCATCCTAGATAACACAACAAGAATATTTTGTGATCTGAATTACCTAAAAGTTGTTCGCATTTTCAGGACGGTATAATTCACTAAGCATGATTCACAGATAAAGCTGAAGTGCACTGCAGCAAATATGGAATAAAGGCAGGTTACAAATGTTGTTGGAGATAACAACTCAAGATAACTCATGGTTTAATTTTGTCCTATTACCGTTACATATTGCACTATTATTTATAGGTTTATTAATACGACCCAGGATTGACTGCTGCATATGATAATACATTCTTCTTCTCCTCTCCAAATTTCCCAAATTATAGATTTTAGGGCGTGAGCATAGCTAAAAGAATTATTATATGACCTAGGGAAGAAATATATGTGCTATTAACCAGCAAAAGATTGTGGGGTGTTGTTTTTTTGTAATCATCTGAATTAGGATTTCCTACAACATCCCATCTCATCCTGAAAAGTGGGAAATAAGGCTTTCAAGCAATATTTACTTGAATTTTTTTTATTTTTGTTTATAACCTTCCAGGGATTTAATCTTTTTCCTTCCTTTTTATTATTTTCATAATTAATTTTGAAGTTACACAATTTTGTTAATAAGCTCTCAATTTTTTCAGCATTTTTTAAAATGTTTAAATGCGTGAGTTTCTGCAAGCTCAAGTAAAGCTTTGAACTTGAGCAATTCTTTTGTACAATAGGAAAAAAACAATGACCCAGTTTTAATTTTTTTAATTCATGCTTTGTCATTTAAATCAACCCAATTGTTTTAATTTGTCTTGTTTTGAAAGTTAGTTTATATTAAAACAGTGGTGTGCAAATTACATCTACCAAATTTGCAGAACTATACTGTAACGCCCATCATTTGTCACCAGCGGTCACGTTGAGGGTTTTTGCAGGGAGATCACATTCTTTATATCTCTGGTTTTAAACCATGATGATTTGGCAGAATATCTTACCCAACAAGGACTTGGAGAAAATTATATCACTTACTAAACAAATGAAATTCTCAACTTGGAAGTCTTATTCAGGTTTAAAGAATTTCCTGCATAATCTAATATTACATGGGAATTTATTTAATTGATTACTCATATATTTGTAGTATAATGTTCCTATTATAATAATCATATCCATCAGAATATTAATACCAATACAGCACCCAAGCTTTGGTTCTATGGATCTAAAGTCATTTCCGATGAACTTGCTTGTTACCCATAAAAAATGCCAATTATAAAGGACGTTGGTTTTTCTCTTTCAGGCTGCTACTAAATCAAATATTTTAAAAACTAAAAATACATTGTCTCCCAATGTGTGAACTAATTTTCAGTGTGAACTATTTCTGCAATTGCCAGAATATTAGTTTGCTTAAAAATTTTTACTGCTTAAACTCAATAGAGTGACAGCTATACAGGTGAGTGGGTCAGGGATTCTAATTTGGGATGGGCTTGCATGATAACAATTATCAGCATATTCCTGAAATACAGATATATTTTCTCTTAAATTACATATTTCTACCAAAGACAAAACACTTAAGCCTACATATAATTATGATTTCCTTACTCTGTTCATCTCATAGAACTAAAAAAAAATCAATGTGGGAAAGGTATAGACAATTGCAACCAAAATTATCCCTGAGAAAATACTAAAACAGCTAGATACTTTTAATTTAGAAAAAAATGGGGTAGCAGTTTCCAAAATGATAAGTGATATGCAGAAAGATACATTTTTTAGTTTGTCTCATACCACTAGAACTTGAAGTCAACCAATTAAATTCATTGGCAATAGAGTCTAGAGAGAAAAGACAAAGCACGTCTTTTGTAGAATACATAATTAACTTATGGAATTCACTTTCTTTGGAGACACAATCAAACCAGAATGGCAATTTAGCTTAGCAATTTGAAACAACCAGTATCTCCCATGACATTGCTTTTATAAGACAGTGGTGCCAGACTGATCCCAAAAACACTGTAGGAAAGAATTTTGAAATAGTATGATATGTGAATTTCAAAAACAGCCTTAATTTTTTTATCCCTGTGGTAACAGGAGATTTTTTATTTTTTGCTAAAGTACAGATAAAAGCCCATCTCCTGAGGAAGTGAAACCAATGTGATAATTTATACAAGATGCTTTTAAGGAATGTCCTACTTGTTATCACCATCAAAATTTATACTTCCAAATGGCCAATTTTATTAACTGTAACCTATCATATTTTTTTCTAAGTAAGGGAGAAAATATACATTTCATCTCCTGGAGTAAAGATTTGTATAACATTCTTTTCTAAAGTCTGTCCAAAGAACTCTATTTTCAATAAAGCCTATTTTACCTCATAAGATTGTCAGTCATACACAGTATACTTTTCACACACAAAATGCTGGTTTTTAGAAACAATGTCTGAGGCTGTAAATAACATGAGCAAAGAAAAAAGGATAAATATTTTTTTCACTAAATGGTTTTGCTAAACATCCCAAAAGAAGAATTGCAGGAGTTTCAAAGAACGCAAAACAGGTTTGGAAATGGGCAATAAATGTGACCTAGAAAGTAGAAACAAAGCTCTATTAGCTGAAGATTTACTTATTAAATATTAAGCAAATTGAGTGGGGATATAAGACTACTCTTCAAATACCTAAAAGGCTATTAAATAGGAGACAATCAAGGATTGTTTTCTATTGTTCCAGAATACAGGACACAAGTGACACAAGTTACAGGAAGACAGATTCCAAAGGAATATTGGAAAAAAAGACTTATCAACAAGAACAATTCCAAAATGAAACAACTAGTGAAACAGACAGGCTTCATTTCATTGCGTGGTTTCAAGCAGACACAAGATGCTTTAATCTGATTTATATGCCGAGCAAGGAGTTGGCCTTAATGGCTCCTTCCAACTTTATGAATCTATACCAAATTTTAATTCTCAAATGTGCATCTGCACAAACAACTTGTAGTTTTACAATAAATGTCAAAACATTTACCTGTTGCGCCCTGAATCTCTAAATCCTTTTGCAAAAGGATTTCTATCAATCTTGAGTCTGGTGATCTGTAAAGATAACACGTAGAAAATGTGTAGACCTATAAAATGTAAGACTTTAGAACCAATAATATAATATTCACTAATTTTTAATATAACACACAGAAAGTCTACATGAAAATTGAATTACCACTATTAAATAATAATGCAAGCATATTCTATAAATACATACCAAAAAACCACTGTATGTTAAATATATCAAGTTATTATTTGTTCAATGAAACTAATGGGACATAGTTCAATGGAAATTTAATTCCTATAAAAATCATGGGGGAAAATCTAAAACAATAGCAAATCTCATTTTGATTGAATTGATTTTTCTACCCAATAGCTTTACTACTATCCTGCTTTTTTGGAGGCTACAGAGATGCATTGGTAGGTGTATAATACCCTTGGAATGTTACATTTGTCAACAAAGAGAATCAAATGCAGCCTTTTGACATTTCAGCCAGATATTATAAATAATTAACACCTAATATGTTCAAAAGCACATCGTTCGATTGTGTAAATCAAACCTAGCCATGTCCAAGTTAAAGGGATTGTGGAAAGGGCAACAAAGCATTTGCTTTCCCCTATTCTTATAGCACCGGCAGATATTATCCAATAGCTTTGTACATGGTGGCTCACACCTGGCTGGGAAATAATGTACAAGATGCTGATTAGGCATTTTGCAAGTATAACCATCATTTGTGCTTTGAGTGTGCTATGATGTCATCTGTGATGTATTTGAGTTTCTTGAGTCTGAGGAAGTGGGTAAGAACATCTACTTACTACCACTAGCAGGTTGGATATGTTTCCCATCTACTTCCTCTGGGTAGTCAGGAGAGGGATAAAGAATTGATTCAAGAAGTAATTAATGATTTTTTGGGGAAATGGACAGGTACCAGCAGCCTTGAAGGAGGCAGTGTTGTGTTTATTACATATAGTTTTTAATCTTCTCTTTCTATCAGCCCTTCAAAACAGACTAGGAATTCAATATTATATACGTCAGTACTGATTTTATTGTAAAGCTATAATATAGTTTTTTGCTGTTTACCAGTATTTCTTTTGTTTGTCTAGACTTTAATGAATGTCTATCCTAGTAAGCCATCAGCATTAACACAAAATAAAACAAAAGTTACCTGCTGATTCTGGTATGCTGTGACAGTAGTGAAAACAGTTTCGGGAAAAGTGAATGCCTTCACCCCATCGCCAGAAGGAATGGGTTTGACTGGGGAGAGATCATCCCCACAGTCTTTTCGAATGACATGGACACGTGGCTGATATTTGTGCATAGAATGAAGAATTATCTATATTGAAAAAGAGAAATAAAGAAAAGTGTTCTGATTTTCTTCCCATTTCTTCTACATAAATATTTTAAATATAATAATATGAATTGCCCATCTTGCTTTATTCTGGCCAAAGCAAATATACTGTGTTGAATCTCAAAACTGCCCTGCTTTACTTCAATAGAATGGCTTTTAAGCTATCAGAAGCAATAATCAAAGATTTTAAAAATGGGTTGTTAGACTGAAGTTGATTCTGTTCAGATTAGACTAAAGATTTTCAGAAATACTCTTGAACTTTCTGTTTGCTGAATCATGAAGTAATCATGTATTCATCAGCCACTGAATATACCCATTACAAGGAATAATTTTATTTTTTATTATACAGTATAAATACAATATTTTTTAAAAAAACCATATTATTACTTTATAAGAATGATAGTAAACTGTCATTCTGAAAATCTTTGGATTAGGATAGCATAACTTACACCACAGCAAAGGAAATCTTAAGACTTTAATGTAATCAAAGATATGTCACTACTACATTATACACTAATGGAATACTCACTGTATCTTTTAAATCCATTTAGACCAGAACTTAAATCATGTTCTTAGAGTCTGTAGTCACCAGTCCAAAACATAATACAAATAATATTCACACAACTCCAAAAGATAGAGTGTTTACTTATACCGGGGTAGGCAACCTTGGCTCTTTTATGACTCGTGGACTTCAACTCCCAGAATTCCTGAGCCAGTATGGCTCAGCTTGGAAACCTCTCTTTCCCTTCAGCATGGCTGGCTCAGGAATTCTGGGAGTTGAAGTCCATGAGTCATAAAAGAGCCAAGGTTGCCTACCCCTGACCTATACAAACCAAAATAAGGATGCTCAATTGATGCCATGAGAAGCTTGCCAAAGAATGCAGGCAATCCTGCAAAGAAGATCTTAATTTCAAATAATAATTATGCATACAAATACTCCTGACTAATGTTTCAAACAATCTAATCATGACTGTTCATGAAACTAATTCCTACCCACCCTGCAACTGTACTGACTATGCCAGTCTTTAAACAGGATTTATTTTTGTATACCCATTGTTCTTCCCTTATTCCTACTTGTTCATTCTGTCTCCTAGGTCATTCATAGAATCTCAATGTATTCATCCAGGTAGCAAGTTTTTTTTAAACAAATCCTAAAGCTCTGAGCTGGCCTTTCTATATTATGTTTCCTTCTCAATGCAGCAATTTCCCCATCTAATAACACAGAAGTGTTCAATCTCAGCATTCATAATACCCAGTCCATGTTTAAGAATTGTTGGAGTTCAGGTGCAAAATACCTAAAGACTCTTAAGTTGGGAAAACTGTTGTAAAAAATTAGAATAGCCACTGTTCATAAAGCTACATATTGCATGTGGATTCATCATTAACACTGGTTAACAATGTGAACTCTGAGGTTGGGCAAAACAAAAGTAAATGGAATTAGAATAGCAAAACTAAAAGCTAAATGACCTAGTTATAAACTGAAAATACAACAGGCATCCAAGGGAACTAGAAATATTTTCACTTAATCTACACAGATTCTAAATTGCTATTTATTTGTTGTATTTTTCTAACCACCCATCTCCCTCAGAAGAAAAATATCTCTGAAAAGGAGTTGTAAAGACACTGTCCATCAGACTGTGCGATGTCTACTACATCTCTGAAATGTCCTTTCTTTTTACTCCTTCCCAAGATCAACTGTTCATGTGACGCCTCTAGAAGGAACATAGGAATGTTTTCATAATATCTTATAAATCATAATTTTCAAAAATTTCTGGAGAAAATATTACATCAGTTTTAGGATGCATATGAATTTGCTTCAGATAAAAAAATATGTTACTTTTGAAAGTTGTTTTGTTTTATTTTGAAGTTTCATGTCTATCAGCCAATAGTCTATTGATTTACAATGAATACAATTTTTAATTTCCTGTTTCATTATGGGCCACAAAATATTAAATTCAGCATTGCATGTCATCATTCCCTGGTTCCCATTTTATCCCTATGGAATGCCAAATACTATAAAATCTTACTGTGCCCAAAAATGGAAGGATTTTATGTTTGAAAAAAATAAAAATCTTGGCTATCATTAGGACACTTTCAAGTGAAATCATTCCACACTTGAGAAAGTGACAGTCTTTTGGATAAGCAAAATTCCACATACGTAAACTTCCATTACACTGAACTCTGATTTTTGACAGTTTTATCAGATGCACACCAAACATGCTTAGATAAGTTTCCTCCAAGTACTTTCCCCAACATCTGTATTTTTATCAGAACAAGATATCAACAATCATTCTGCTGAAGCAAACATTTCAAAAGTATTCTAGATATTTTGGACACTTTGTACTGCTTTGGTAAAAACACACTGAAGAAGAAATCACTCCATAATTCTGAAAATGTTAATACACTTCTTTGTGTGTGAGAAAGAGTAGAGTGAATGAGTGAGTGTGAATGCTTTTGGCACTATCCATATGGAAAGTTATTTGAGTTATTTATTTATTTTTCCATCTAGAAACTCTTTCGCACAATGAGGGATTATTTTTTTGTTGTTACTCATTTGACAATAGACTTTGGTTTTTTTTAAAAAAAAAAGTCTATCACTACTAGCTGTCTTACAGAAATAACTGGCCAAAGATTTTGACTTAACAAAATAATGTTAATAACCCAGGGTCCTCAGATAGTGCAACGTTGATGATTTCTTCACAGTACAAGAGAATTCAAGGACTGGTTGGAGAAATTAGAAATAAAGATATAATCTTTCCTTTAAGAATGAGAGGCCAATGCATTGTGGATTATGATTTCCAAGAAGAAACTAAAAAATAAAAATAAAACTTACTGTGGAATTTCTCCCTTCATTTTCATGAAGGCAGTTCTTTGGATACAAGCTTCAACAAAATTAATAGGGCTTAGATTTTGAACTTAACTTTCATGTCAAAGCCTTCTGGATGAAATTAATGAACTGAATTATGATGTTTCTTTCTTATGCTAAAAGGTACCGGGCAAACCAGTAAATGGTCTGTTGCAATTACACAAAGTCACTCAGGATTATATTCAGGATTAGAAATAATTATCTCTCATTTCAATTCAATATATTTCCCTGAATGTGTGTATTCCTGAATGTGACTGAGATAAAAAAATTTGCAACTGTGAAATAATTTTTTTTAAAGTTCACCATGAAAAAAGCCTAAAAGTAGTTTCAGATTTTTAACACTATATTGTAGCTTGAATACTAATTATATTTCAAATTTGCTCCTTTCCCTTTCCCGTTTGCAGATTCTTGAAACTTTTTTTGTGTTTGGTTATGCTTAGAAGTGCTGCAGATGAAACACAAATGTATGCAGATAGAGGAAGAAATTGGTATAAATAGGTATTATGATTTTGTTGTATCTTCAAAAGATAATATGGAGATAAAAAGTCCAACTAAAATATTATTTTTAGTGATCTAAATAATATAAAGCAAGTTAAGAAAATAGATTGATAAAAGATCCCAAACCACACTAAATCCTTTTTCAAGCAAGCAGCACTTAAGTATTTGTAAAACATCCAGCATAACCAGAAACCAGATTTAAGCAACATATGTGTGACAACAAAGGCCATATCATTATGCTATATCTGTCCTCCCTCATGGATTTAGAATTTCACAACAGTGAGTCTGTATAGATAATAATAAACAAATGGCTGGAATTTCTAGCCTTTCTGAAAAAATAAAATAATCAGTATGTTGGTATGTTTGGAGTGAAATTTTATAGCTTTCAAAAGATTTTTGAAAACTATACTTGCAACCTGTATTTGTGTCCCTGCTTCTAATTTTCATTGCCATGACTGGTTTGTTAGAAGACATTCACCCTCGCTGTAAAAAAAGTATTTTATTCAAAAGTATTATTCAGGACTATGCACTCTGAAGTTCACTTGGATTCACTCCAAGGAACTAAATCAGGATTACAGCTAAATTTGGATCATAAATATTATTTTAGGTTACTATAAAATGTATTCAGCTATAAATGATTAAGTACAAAACATTCATTTATACATCTCTACTGTGGCCAAAACAGTGTAAGCCAAACACATTTTCTAGAGGTAGACATCTCAATTGGGGATTATGGGAAATAGAATATTACATTGGAGGACTTTTTCGTCTTGTCTAATAGCATTCTATTTTAATCTTTTTATCCTAGACATAATTTCATCCTTGCTCTGCAATTTCTAAATATGCAAATCTGCATGATCAATACTAGTAATTATTTCATATTTAGATCCATTCAAACACTAAATAATATTATTAATAATAACAATGATGATGATGCATGCCATTGAAAATTAACATTTGTTTTGAAATGTTTTCAACCAGAGGCCATCAAGTCGCCTAATTATGTGTTGGACTGAAAACTTATCAGAGCCTTTCCTCACTAGTGGTCTTCAGAATAAATCAGCCCTTAATTTGCCGACACTGTAGTTTACTTGGAGAACAAAATGTGCTCCTGGCTCCAGTTAATATCTTGTCTTCTGAAATACTAATTTGTATGAAGAGGCAATGTTATGAATTGTCCAAGCTTCTGCCAGGAATTTGTCAAAGAATTGTTCACATGAAAACATCTCCCCTAAAATGTCTGAAAGTGGGAAACAGTAAAATTTATAGAGATCCAGCAGGAACAACTGGTTATTTTTCTGAAAGGGAAAGGTAAGTCTGCTTAAAATGTGGGTTATGGTAAAGGGGAAACATTGAGATTGCCAGAGCATTATAGTATTGATCATAGCTGCAAGTGAAGAAAGGATTGTTGTTGTTGTTAATTGTGAAGTCGTGTCCAACCCATCACGACCCCATGGACAATTGTCCATGGGGTTTTCAAGCCAAAGATACTGGAGTGGTTTGACATTTCCTTCTCCAGTGGATCGTGTTTTGTCAGAACTCTCTGCTATGACCTGTCCATCTTGCGTGGCCCTGCACGGCATTACTATGTTGATATTTTTATCATTTTTTTAAATCAGTGCCTCTTTTATGCTTTCAATTATATTGTCATAACCAGAGTTAAAATTTGGGAACTATTAAAGAAATAGAATGCAGAAAAGTATTTCAAGAACAAGAAACATAATTTTACTAGTAAGCATGTTAATTGTTTACATTACAGTGAATAAACAGCTATATTTTTAATACCAGTAAAATAGTTTGTTTTATGTTGAAGAATATAATAAATCTTACAAGAATTAATAAAAAATTACAGCAGGAGATAAGGCAAACTTGAATTTAATTTAATTTTTTTGTATACCATAATTGAGAGAAGAAAATAGTGTTTCAGTAAGTACTATAAATACAAAGAGACATTATCCTTTGGCTTAGTAAAATGAGTACAAGAATATTTACTCTAATCTGTACCCTTTTAACTTCAATAGTTCAACTATGAATATGCACTATATTAAGAATTGTTCAGGTTTTTGTTTTATGGAAGTTATAAAATTATTGAAGCGAAAAAACTTTAGACGTGCCATTTGGAGAACATTTTAGGAAATATGTTTGATATTACAAATAATTTTCAGTCTATATGAATGTGAAATAAATTCAGTTTAAAATTCTGTTCTATTGGCATTTTACACCAATAAAATAAATAGAATAATGTGGGTATACAGGGATTTTAAAATGTGGAATTATGCCATATTTTCTAAACCTATCCCAAGGTGCTATTATATTTGACAGGATTAGATTGCTTTGTAAGTATTATTACTTTTATTAACTTAATCAATAGGAATTCCAAACGTAAAAAGATAAATGATTTGATCTCTGCAAAAATATCTATGCAAGACATTGCAAAATATCCTAAATCCCAATACTAGGAAATACCTCTTGAAAGTATTAAAATTTTATCAAGATGAAATCAATGTAAATGGTAAATATAAATGTAAATGTAATTTCCTATGATTTGGAGAGGCAAAATTTATATTTTCAAATTGAGAATTATTTATGTATTAAAAACTGTCAGAAACTTTCAGTATCAATACACTTAAATGTCCACAGCATGATTACAGACATTGAAAGTATAAATGGTAAGGTATAAATGGTAAGAATGTATTTATCAAACAAACTTGTTTCCCTGACAAATCTGAACACTTTTTATTTGAAGTATTTTGGCACTAAATCCATATATACTTATAATAAGGTATAAAATATTCTATTATTTAAATAATATATTTAAATGCTCCAGGAAAATTATATAACATTTCATATATCTGCAAGCTTACAACAGCATTATTATAAAAATATTGTATCAATATTCAATTTACATAAGACACGTGATTTATTCAATGTGCAAAAAATTCCACCATTTTGAAATATTTTCTGATTCAAACTTGGTGCCTAAATAATCAAAGCAATGTACTTTTGAATGATCTTTCTCCATTTTATAATTCTGACTGGATAACAATAAATGATATTATTTCCAATCTCATTTTTTAATATAAACATTTGTCTCAAATTTTCAATTTGTTAGTTTTGAATCATTTGGGTGTATATTTTTTCAATTGATCCAGAAGACAGATACTTCGACTTTCTTCCAAACTGAAGTATTCATTAATGTACAGCACTTCCTTAACTTTAAAACTACAACAAGAATAATAAATAGCTAAGTTTATACAGTTTTAATTTAGAAAGGATTTAAGTAAATCTTCTAAATAGAAAATTTAGAAGGTATAGAAAATTTGCTTTTTATATCTTGCATGAAGTGTTGTTATCCATCTCAGAAAGGTTTGAATACCAGCTGCTTCTGAATAATTTAAACTGACTACAGTAAAGTAGTATTTGATAAGACTACAGCTTTCTTCTAAAAAATACCATTGACATTTGAGGCCACTCTCTCCACTCCTGTTCAAACGAGATGCGGAAATCCAACATTCCTTCCAAAATGATTGGAATTTCTATTATTGATCTTTTTTTATTTGAGTCTCTTGATTCCTTTGAGAATCTCACAGAACTACTCTTCTTCATCTAGGAATAAACTATCTTAAAAACGATTTAATTTTAACTGTCTTACAAAGTTGCATTGCCATCTAGAAGATCATTTACAAAAGAATTAAGTTAGTAGGGCCAATTTTCAGCCACACTCAAGCTTGCCTAACACTGACATAGATACAGGTAACAAATAATAATAAAAGGAGGAAAAACAAGACACAATCATAATACCGTATGAACATAATATTAAAGTTTCATAGATTTTCCAGAATTATGTAAAAGATTTTTCCAGATTAATTATTATGCAAAACTAGAAAATTTAAACACAATTTAAAATAGTCAATGTAATATTCGATCTAAACCAGGCATGTCAAACTCGCGACGTCACGTGACTTTTTCCCCATTGCCAGCAATGGGGAGGGCGTGGTTTCGTTGTGATGCATCCGGCCCATGGGCCGGCAGTTTGACATGCCTGATCTAAACCATATTTCACCTAGAATTGCAAGCTGAAGTAGATTTACGATAACACACAAAACCCTACTTCCACAGAGAACTTGTATTCTTAAAAAGGACCTTATGTATCTCCAAAATGCAGTCTATTTTTCTAAGTCCAAGTAGTCACCTATTTCTGAATTAATGAAAATTATCAAAATACTCAACTTGAAGCTATTTGTATATTATTGTTGTTATGTAACATGAGATATATTTTAGGCATTTTAAAGACACATACATATATTCCGTTTGTCCTTGTTTGAAAATAATGGAAATATTCCTATAGCATATATTATCAAATGAGCTAGTATCATAACTAAACAATTTAGATCTTTCAAATACAATAGTTAAACTATACAATTCCCATCCAGTTTTGCAGATGTAATGAGCTTCAGCTGTGAAAAGGTCTTGTTGTATAAGGTAGGTAATAAATCATTATCAAAGTGAATACAGCTCTCATGTTGTTCCTTTTGAGTATAGCATAAACCTCATGGGAGCTTTGCAAAAATTATCAAATCAGGAGATACATTTTTTTAGTGCACTTATGGTTCCTGTATGTTGAGAACACTTATTTTAAGGATTTATAGTCTATGTTTTTTCACTATTTTTTTAAAAGATTCAACAACTACAGAGAGAAAGGCGAAGTATACTGTTTGTTCTGTACTTTCAGTTTTGATATTTTTCATATGCTCAGTTTTGTTTCTGTCCAAAGGCCCGAAAGAAACATCTGAAACAAACTATTACTAATTCACTGAGGTGGCAAAATATGAACCCATTTATTAACAAAGCTGACATAAATCAATCAATTTTTGTTAACGTTAAGTCCAAAGCTTTATTTATTTGTAAGAGTGGCTGGTCTTGCTGAAAAACAAATCTATCTATCTATCTATCTATATATATATATATATATATATAAAAACTCACATGACCCTGGTCATCCAGTTCATTGTTTGTAAGCTTCAGTTTGTCAAAGCTAATCACTTGCCGCATCCAAGTCTCTCCTGAGGCAGGTGAATCCGGATGGATGTACACACGGGCAGGCACAGGTGAGTCAGCATTGCCAGCTACCATCCATTTGGAACTATGATAAACATACCTATGGGAGAGATTTATGATATTCACAGTGAAAATATTCTTTTGCAAGTTTGCTATAATAGAAGTATACTCTATAATCCCCCATTAGATTTTACTTGATGTTGTTTTATATTGTTTTTAAGTAGGGTTCATTATGCATTTTACTTCTGATCCTACTGTAAATTGCTTCAAGATGCTTTGGCATGGAAAGCAATATAGTAAATAAATAATAATTATTTATTTACTTTCTAAGGCTGCCTACTCTCCAAGAGATTCTGGGTGGCTTATAAGAGGGTTAAAAACATTAAAACACTAAATGCTAAAGCATCACAGAAGTAAAACCACCACACCAAGGAAGACAGATTCAAAGTCTGCTATGTGCTATTCTGTTCAGGCACTGTCTAAGCCGAATGTCTTCGAGAAGAGTCCAGTCTTAAGGCTTTCCTAAAAGCAACAGAACTGGGGCTATGCAGACGTCTGTGTGTGCATGTGTGTGCGTGTTCCAGAAAGTCAGGCAAAGCAACATATTTACAGAAGAGAAAAGAGAGGGATTGCTTTCCTGGTCTACATTACTTCTTTACCGTAAAGAAAAATAGTTATAACATTGTTTAAGCTATTTTAATTGAACAGTTTCATTACTGAATAAGTTATTCAGTATTTGTCTATCAGTAAATTGAACTATAGATAGAAAAAATTGTTCCGAATCCCTCACTGATAATTAAAGCAATTTAAATATTATAATTTGAATCAACAAAAACTTTGCTTGGAAAAACAAATCAATTAGGCTTGTTATCTTAGAGGTAAAATTATGCCCTTAGTACAGGAATAAACTACATGTGTTTTATAAGAATTACACCCAGGTAAAAGTGTTAGAACTGCAGCCCACAAAAAGAAAGGGCCTTTTGTTAATGGGAAAGGCTTCTGACCCAGCAGTGCTTTTCCCTGGTGAATGAGAAGAGAGGACAGAGTCAGCTTTTATTAGTGGTCCCTCCTCCTTACAATCCAACTGATACCTCCATTTCACAACTGATTGCACTCTGAGAAACTCACCACCAATTCACCACAATAAGACATGATGGTAGCCATTAACCCGCACAGCTTTAAAAGAGGATTCATTTATTAGTTATGGAGAAAGTTGTGGCAAATAGATTACAGATAGCAGATACAAAGGACCGTGGAATGTCTGTTTCATGCCTATAAGTGTAGAGAAGTATCCAGTATCGAGAAATGAAATGTTGGATTAAGATGGATTTTGACCTAATTCAGGAGGATGATTTGTATGGGTTTTTTTTACCACTGAGTTGATAGGGCTGAACAAGAAGAATAAATCAGCAAAATCAACACCCGCTCCTTCTGTCAAGACAACAGAACCATCAACTTACAATCAACAACAAGCACGCAAAGCCTGTCTCTATCTCATCTCTATCTCTGTAAAAAGTAAATTTATTTATATTTCCTATTTCTAAACTGCCCACTCACTTAGAGAAGGGCTTTGGGTGGTGTATCCAAACATTAAATCTGTATTTGTAAGATTTCTTTCCTTATGTTTAGGTAATCATTTAGCAAAAAGCTCATTCGTAATACACTATTTAACATTCCTATTTCTGTGCAGAATTAAATGTAGATGAGAAATTATCTGCATGAGTTGTAAATTTAAGTTTCACTAAAGCTAGTAGTAAAAAATAAATATTTTAAAAATTTAAATTAAAAATTAGGCTATTTTAAAAATACGGTCTTTTGTATAACACCTGCAAATATATTTGCATTCGTGGTGAATAGAGCAAGAAATTCTATTGAATAAGATTATTTAGAAAATTATTATTTAAGATCTGCAAGTGAAGGTGATTCAACTGCAATTCAGATTCATAAAAATGTTTTATTAGTCTTCAATTATATGTATTTATTTGACCCTTACATGATTACTAAAATTTCTCAGCTGTTTAATAAATGACTGGGTCATTTATTAAGTATTATCACAATGTTACGCACTAGAATCAATTAGGATGATGTTTCAGAATATATGAAATGCAGAATTGGGCCTTTTTATAAGTCCTTGGTAAGGTGGGTAACTTGAAATGGCTGAGTAAATACAAACGTACTTTTCAAGTAGACAGCTATTTGAAGTTACAACTGCCAAAACATCTTAGGGAGATATTTACGTGAGTGAGATTTGAACAGCTTGACACAATGGTCAGATATGGGAGATTTCATGCTATACCCAACAATGAGCGTCTCTGCATTTGCGGAGCAGCAGAGGTAAAAGACCTGGCTCACATCCTATTTGACTGTTGCCTGTATAAGAGGGTGAGAGACAGGTATCTTGGTCTATATACCAAACGAATGACCCATTGGAATCCCCATATCAAAACAACTTACCTTATGTCCGGCCAGAACTTGAAAATAACATTTAACGTAGCACAGTACTTAAACAAAATGGTTCGGCTGAGATCTGCATATGTGGGACTGATTGGGCTAGATTGCAAGGGCGACTCCAAAATATAATTTTATCATATTTTATCTATATCTGAAATTATTGAACACTATTACAATTTCATTTTAGACTGTATTTTATTTCCATTTCATTTTAAATCGTATTTTATTCTAATTCCATTTTAAACTGTGTTTTATCAAATTCCATTTTAAATTGCTTTTACCAAATTTTAGTAACAATTTGTTGCTGGAACTTTGCACTTTGATATGGCCTAAGGGCTAATCAATAAAGACTTATTTTTTCTATAAATCCAAAAGGTAAACCAGAATTGGAGAAAGGAGAATAAATATAAGGATGTTATGTTTCGTAACTTGGATTTTTTTAAAAAAAGAATATATTAACACATTTTCAAACAACAATGGTTTTAAAAGTACTTCCAGTAAATAAAACCACAATCTTTTCCTCAGAGAAATAGCAAATATATTCTGAAAACAAATGTCTTAATTTCTTGAATTTGCTATTTTCTGAAAGCATTCATTACAAATTTACAAATTTAGGAATTCTAGTGGAATACTTGCAGATATACACCGCCTTCGCAAGGAGCTACAAGATTGAAATCTTACATTAATATATTTAACAAATGCTACTGACAACCATTCAATTGTACAGAAGTAAAAGCACATATTAAATAGCTAAATGAAACTTTTCCAGTATTTTCCATACTATGGTTTGTCATAACTTCGAACAGTCACTAAGCAACCAGTTGTAAGTTGAAAACTACTGATAACCAGCCCCAAATCATCCAACAAATAGGTTTCATGGCTAAAATGAAACTAGAATTCAAAGTCTCCTGCTATCTAGCCTGGCTTTTCCATACTAAAAATCAGAAAGGAATATTAATTCTATATAATTTAAGTCTGTATCCAATATGGTTAACAGTTATATTCCTTGATTAAAAAAACAATTTAAAAATCAGTACAATGACATAAACTTATAAAGACAAGAGCCTGATAAATTATTATTAAATGAAATAAAGTTTTAAATACAGAGCAGCAAAAAAAAACATATTTGTTTGAATGAAATCATATATTGTCTTGAATAAAATTATTTTTGCATGTTAGCAGAAAGCTATCAACCAAGATAGGTTTTCTTCATTGGTGACTTCCAAATGTAAGTACAAACCACTGAAAAAGACTCCAATTTACACCAAATGCATATAAAACCTGGAGGAGATAGAGAAGGAGTCTGCTTGGAAGAATCTGACAGCTGGGCATCTCATCTCAAACAAGACAATTTTTCGATAAACTGATCTTATATTAACTAAGAATTTATAATAAACATTCTGAATTGTACCCATAAACAAATTACCAGCCATATAAAGTGTAGTCAAAAGGTTACACTCTTTCTATAACTGGTCTAAGTCTACAGTCTGGCTACGGCATTTTAAGATAGCTGAAGTTTCCAATCTTCAAACGTATGGAAGTGATCTAATCCAGATGTAACTATACTATGTCTTACCAGTGCTAAGTCAGACACCTCAACAGGCATATTTGGAGCCAAGCAAAAGACTCCTGGATACCAATGAAAGGGAAGTATCCAAACTATGATTAAATCTAGAGATATCCTCGGACTAATTATCCTATCTTTTTAACTAGCCGAGAGGAGCTAGATGCTTTCATTTTGTTTGCTCTCATTCAATCCATACCAAACTGTATTTTTTAAAAAAAATCAACATTATCTTTGGATTACGACAGATAGGACTAGGAATCATCCAATTTGTGGTAACACCAAGGTGAAAAGCAAGGGACAATCTTCAGAAGGAATCTATATTTCATGCTGTTTAAAACTGATAAAAGGGTCAAAGGGCGGGGGTCACAAAAAATTTACTCTCCTATCAAGTTCCCAACTGAAGGGCATGTACTAAGACAGTCAAAATAATTTCAATCCTGTAATAACTATCAACCCATATTCAAGTGAATCTCAGTAAACTGTACACAAAAAATTCACAAAAAAATCACTCTCCTATCAAGTTCCCAACTGAAGGGCATGTACTAAGACAGTCAAAATAATTTCAATCCTGTAATAACTATCAACCCATATTCAAGTGAATCTCAGTAAACTGTACACAAAAAATTCACAAAAAATTCACTCTCCTATCAAGTTCCCAACTGAAGGGCATGTACTAAGACAGTCAAAATAATTTCAATCCTGTAATAACTATCAACCCATATTCAAGTGAATCTCAGTAAACTGTACAATACTCCCAAGGAAAAACATGTATATTGCATGTCATTATATGCTCCTAAACATGTTTTACAAAAATCTGAAAATTACACAACATAATGAAATTCAAGGCTAGCTTTCTTCTATTAGCTTTTATAAACAAGAGAGAATATGGTTCAACTATTCAAGGACAGACATGGTGTATATTACTTTTTCCAGAATTTTACCCAGTTCTTTGGGCTGTTTAAGCTGAAAAATATTCATCAAAATTGGAGAATAATAGAACTTTATTAAACTCCTTTAATGATAGTATAAAAGTCTAGTGGGTATGAATGAATTTATCTGCAAAATCCTTTGCTTAACTGGATGCAGTGAACTACTAAGCCAGCATTATTTCTTCGAAGCCCAAATATAGACCTACATATACCAGCAAAAGCTCCATTACCTAACTAGTGCACCTACTATGATAATAGAGAAAAAATATCTTTGTCCCATTTCTCTTTTAGAATATTTTTAAAATAGGCTTCTGTTCTACATTCTGTCAAAATTTCTCAAGTCTTTCACCAATGTCTCAACTTTCATTTTAATTTAAGATCTAATCTAATCTAATCTATCTATCATCTATCTATCTATCTATCTATCTATCTATCTATCTATCTATCTTAGGGCATTTGTTTAGCTTCATGAAGCAATCATACACAGGAATAATTGAACAACTATCTTTGGTACATCTTTAGAGATGGCATGAAAATCAACTGCTACACATCTACCCTAACAAAGAGAAGAACAGCAAATATCCAGTTGAATAATCATAATTCTAGTATGGCTGTGTAGTGTCCATCTTGAAAATATATTCAGTCCAGTAAAACCTATGCAATAATGTCCCATCTTGAAATAATTCAAAGCAGATCTAGGGTATTAAAATGGTTGAGTATTTCTTCCATTTCCTTCTCTTTTTAAGCGAAAGACCAGGTATGAGTTTTAAAGAGATGCTTTATCATAACTGCTTCATGAAGCAAACTCCATCCCACCACCTCTTTAAGGCTAAAGCAAAGCAAGGTCATTTCTTCTTTTAGCTTTGTAGTGTCCTCCAGCATTTCACTAGCTGGAAGAGGTTTCTGTGCTGTCATTAGTGGACCTGCTAATCAAACGTCAAGATCTCTGTAAGGCATACCACATCACCTTTGTCTCTTGACTAGGTAGACATCATTTCCATGGCAAAACAGACAAATTACAGCTGTTGTAACTTTAGCCACCGAGTAGTTCCATATTCATGCAGTGTTGTTCTTAACTGGGCTAGCAAAGTGATTTGCACCATAAAGACAATCCACTTCACTTCAGTCTTACTAATTACAGTGAATCTATTTGCAAGTAAGGAGCTGAAGGACTATTGCTTACAAGATAAGAAAAATAATGATAACAGGATATTCAATATGTGAACCAAACGTATAATGCTCAAACACAAAAACAAAAAACAATAATCAAAGTTGGAGTTGTTCATGGGCAAAAAGAACATAGGAATTTGGAAGGGAATTAAGCACAATTTTGTTATTTTCCAAATAAACTATATATTTTGCAGTTCCCTCATCCCATGTATTAAATATTAATGCTACTTTACCTGTATCTTTTGTTGTCTACAGGGACAATATCCATAGCAATGTAATACTGCTGATGAGGATCTAGGCCTGAAATTTTCACTCTCATTGCAGGAAACATTCGTCTGAATATAGAAAAGAGTATTTAATAAAAAACAGATTTGGGAGACAAAATTAGGAACAAGATTGAAGTATAACCCTCAACTCTTTCTCATTTAAAGTTATCTGCAAGCTTTTTTTCCTTTTTAAATCATTAGAGCCAATTCACTCACAAAACCCTAACACAGGGGGGTCAAACTCACCACGTCATGTGATGTGTCGTGACATATCTTGACTTCCCCCATTGCCGGACCTTTGACACCCCTACATCTCAATAACTTTTACATCTATTTTAATTGTTAGTGAAATTCCTTCAAACAACAAACTCAGTATAGATGTGAATTAGCAATTTTGTTTTTAATTTGTTGCTCTGTTTAAAACTCACATCAGAGGCTGAAATAGCAGCTGCAGCTACTCATAAATACGATTTTCAGTTTGTCATTCTGATCCTCAAAAATGTTTTCTCAAATGTAAATAGGTACAGCTCATTTTCATGTTGCAGTGCCCTGAACATAAACATTTTCCCTCTAGGATTACATGCATACATATGCACACACACCCAAATTCATATCTAAACAGATGATCAAAACTATCAGTTCTGTCACGGGAAAAGAAGATTTATGACTTTATCAGCTGCTTCTAATAATTAGCACAGTGAGAGATTATAGCATGTCACCTTTTCTGCAGTGAATATACGTTACAGAAACAATAAGCATGGTTTTAGAGGTGAATTTCCCAGGACAGGGTTATACTACTTAAAATGTTTTGGGGGAGATATATATGCACAAATGTGTATATACATAAACTCCAAATCATCTAAATGATATTCATATAGTATATAGACACATATATGTCCATAAAGGTACCATTCTAAATGTGTATTTAGAAACAAATTCCAATAATACAGTAAAAAGACATTAAATATTTAACAGGTATTCTAAAATGTATTTATATTTCAAATTTCTAAACTGCCCATCTCCCTCAGAGAGAAAAAATACTTCAAAAATTATCTCAAAAATTACTTCATTAAGAATAAAAAATCCACACAGCAATTTTGCTACTGCCTAACGGAAATCACTACATGGACATTTATGAAGCACTGTATTGTATTTCTCAAATTAGCTGTTGAGTAAAAACTGTCTTAGCTTTAAAGGAATTTCATAACAAAAATATAGTATATTTTTACTTCCATAAAAGGACCATAGATTCAGTTCTATTTTCCTAAAATTCTCAGTCTTTTCTAAAAGTATGAAATCTAAATTACATTCTAGAAATAATAAATTAACATGTTTAAAATAACCAAGAAGCAAAACTAACTATGGCTACCTAGTTAACATTTTTTTTAATCTGTAAGATAAAAAGGAAAAATTGACAGGAGCCAATGTTAAGCCAAATATTGCATTTCAATCATTAATAATGCCTCACTGAAAATAAAGAAGGTAACATATGGCTTCAATAAAATGTGTTTTTGTCATTGTTAATGCATTCAGATATATTTCTATAATGCAGATTTTTATCATGTATACATTCTTTACAGAGTAAGAACAAGTTATCTTTAGGATAATGTATTTTGTTAAAATAATGAACAGGAAACCTACCATTCCTCACGTTCTGCATCATTTATAATTCTAATGGCCTCTCCAGCTTCATAATTTGCTAAGTTATTTTCACATATCAGCAATTTGAATTCATACCCACCATTCTTAAATATTATGTTAGAGATAATTTAAATTTCCAACTTTCACAACAGTAAAATGTAAATGTTTGTATCTAACTAGCATAATGATTAAAGTTTGAATATAAAAAATGCTTGAGACAATACAAATTATCTGAAACAGAAAACCAAAGGCAACCAATGGTTTCTCCTGAATATTTTGCTTCTGATCTAATCTTTTGATTTTGCTATTAGAAACATCTCTTTGACTCATACTTCAGGATGCTAGAAATGGTAAATATTTTCACTGTGGTGAACAAAAAATAGATACAACAGAGAATAACATTTCAAGCCATATCTAACATTAGATTTTTTAAAATAGACTGATCGTTATGAATAATAAACACTTTAATTCAAACCAATAGCCTTTCCAAGGAATATATTGAAGATCAGTGATTAGCTGGGGGGGAAAAACATCGTTTTTTAGGACCGTTGCTAAAATTGTGTTCCTTGTTTTAAAATCTCTCTCTAAGTATGGCAATACTGAGGACCCAGATTGTTGGGGGCAATAAGCTGACTTTGTAATAATGCTGCTGGGGGGGGGGGGGCGAAAGCCCTAATAAGCAGGCATATACATAGAATGAAGGCTATTGCTAAGCACATTTGATTTGTGCTTAAGATTGTAAGCCGCCCTGAGTCTTCGGAGAAGGGCGGGATATAAATGGGATTAAAATAATAATAAAAAAATATCAGAACATGGTAATTAATTCAAATAATTTACAACCAATCCCTGCAATCCTGTATGTATGTATGCACATGGACGCAGTTTGCATTTCGATTTGGTATGTCATTCCAAAACATATTCTGACTGTTTAAGATTTACTTCCAAATCAACACGGAGGGGGACGGATGCGCTTTTCATAACGTTATTCCAAACTACTTCGTGATTTCATTATCCCTTTATTTGGAAACTCGTCCACCAGCAGCATACACGTTCGGGTGGAACGGCCTCGTTTCTGTGACCGAATTTTGAAGAGCAACATGTATGTATGTAACCCCCGTATTCTAAACTCATCTAATTCGGCCGTAAAACCTTCTACCCAAAACGGAAATTCCACAGCGCGTTTCAGAGCCGCGCCGATTCTCAAGATTTAGCGGCACTGCCGGGTTTTGTTTTGTTTTGTTTTGTTTTTTGAATCACTGAGTCGGACGATTCGCCCTGCCTTTTTTTTTTCTTTTTTACCTTCCCGCCTTGGTAATAATCATCTCGGTGCCGATCTCGTGGAAACGTTTCCAGAGCTCCGCGCCCTGCAGGTCCACCCGAGGCACTTGCGGGGCAAGTGAAGGCGAGGCAGCCTTGGCGGAGCCTGCAGGAGTCAGGGGAGGCGACGCGCTGTTTAAGAAACTCTCTTCACAGCCACCTGTAGGAATCAAAGCAGAAGCGGGAAAGATATGAGGGGGCGGCGGTAGGGCAAATACACGGCCTAAAAGCGCTAAGCCGAACCCGGAAGTAGAGGCGACTAGGGGAGCTATCTCTACGCTCCCGGGTGGGAAGAGAGAATATTTTTTTTTTAAAAAAAAAATCCCACAGAAACCCTAACCACCAGGGATCTTCAAACTTGGCCCTTCTATGACTCGTGGACTTCAACTCCCAGAATCCCTCAGCGAGCGTGCCTGGCTGAGGAATTCTGGGAGCTGAAGTCCACAAGTCATAGAGGGGCCAAGTTTGAAGACCCCTGCGTAACCACGAAACTTGCGCTTTTTCCCGCCCCCCCCATGGAAAAGGCGCCTGAAGCGTGGCTCGCTTGTTTCTTCACTGCAGACTCCCGCGCTTTATGCGCACGTGCCTCCCTTAGAAAAGGGGCGCGTGCTTTTTTCGTGTCGTCCGCCGGTGCTTTTTTTTTTTTGGGGGGGGGGGTAGCGCCAACACCGCTCCCTCGGGCCTCAATTCCACGCGGGTGTCCGTGAACGGGCAACAGTTTGGGGTCGAGGAAGCAAAACGAAAGGCTCGGGGGGAAAAATCTCGCCGGGAAAAGGCGGGAATTCGTTCCCCTCCCCCACCTCGAGCGTCCCTAGGCAAAAAAGAGCGCCAGGGCCCACCCGGGGCGGCGAGATAACGTTCAAAGAGCCGGCGCGTCTTTGCGATCGGTCTCGTGGTTCCTTTGCAGCAAAAAGGCAGCGGAGGCTAACGTCAATTAGGGCTGCTTCCTGGAAATAATAAATCGCCTTCCTCAGAAGCAGTCTTAAGTTGGTTTCGCCTTCACTCTTTTTTTAACGGTTATTATCGACAGCCGTCCCTTTTCCAGGGCCATTTGAACTAAAGTCAGCCTCAATTTCAGGGAAAGACAGTTCGCCCTGCTCAATACTTTACACGTCTTTTAATTGCGGGCTCTTTTGGGGAATGGATTGGAAGCAGATTTTGGAGACTTCACCGCGTTAGGCCCAAATCCTACTTAAAAAGCGGCAGAAACGAAGAATTAACTGAAATCCCGAACCGCTTTCTTTCTGCACTGACTGTACCTGGGTGTACTGACTTGGAAGTAAATTGAGACAACAAAGAGCCTTAGTATTATTTCATTTTCGGATGTATTGTAAAATACAGTTTCATGGATTTTAGGCCTCTTTATCCGATGCGCCCACAAAAACATCATCATCAAACAAATAAGCAAAAAACACCACAATCAACTTGTTATTTTATATGGGCAGATTACATTGACTATTTGCCCAAACAGTTCAAACAAAGAATTTAGCAATCCAAAGTACATTTGAAGATAAATCTGTAAATTTCAATTAACTTAAATACCAAATTATTGTTTGTAAGAAAACCTGTGGTCACCTATATTTCACTAGAAGGAAAGTATGTAATATTTTTATCAATTTAAAGGGGGGAGGTTAAAAAACGGTGGGATTCAGCCAGTTCGGCAGAATTGGTATCCAATATTTTGTTGCCCAAGCCCAGAATGGACTTCTGGAAGTGGCGTGCATCCAGAGAACCGGTTGTTCACTTATTTAAATACCACCCCTGGTAAAAAATATTACTATATATTCAGTATATTTTAACTGATTTGCATACACTGAATAGGACCATAATAAACGCAATGTAGCTGTTGGGGGGGTGTTTTAATAATACTGACATCTACATTTTTAACTACTGTAGTTAGCTATCAAGAGAAAAAAATATGTCTCATTGTCATAAATAACATTTCAGTCCAAGTAAAAGCGAAAAGCTGAAAAGTAGTAAGGATTATCTGGTTAAAGTGGATCCCATCCATGTTTAAGTTAATATAAATAATTTTTCCTAGTAGCGATTTAGAGTAAACAGAATTATTCCTAGAAAAATGCCTATCCACAAAATGTAAAGATCTTGTTTTAAGTCGAACTAAGTCAGGTTTGAGAATATTATGTGCAGCTCATCTGAGAAACCCACAAGTGAATGACCTTCCTAGACATGTCTATGGGGTGTTCAATGGAGCTTATTCCCATTTAGTTCAATGGTATTCACCACCAGATATATGCTTTGAGGACTGCAGCCTAAAAACCCTACCCCTATCAGTGATGGTAATAAATATAATTATTTCCTACATTACGCAAAATGCTTAATCATGTAAGAATTGATAGATACTAAGCTTAGACAGTACAATATTAAACTTTCTGTAGCTTAGCATTGTGGGCCAAAACATCAAATTTGGTTACCGGTAGATCTGTATTATTCAAATTCAAGCAAAAGGGGTTATTCAGTAACCAGGTTCATTTTTAGGGTGTGATTTTATTTATTTATTTCCAATTGGACATATGCTTTTTTTCCTTCTAGAGTGCAAAGCTCCTGGGGGCTGAGTCCCCCTGAACTCCTTGGCTTGGAGAAATTTTTTTTTTTGCAAAGTACTGGAGCTGAAGCATACTAGTACTATATACCCACTGTGGGCTAATCGCACAGAAACCAATTCCTTCCAGAAAAACAAAACAAAACAGAATAAAAATACACTTCACTTCTTATCATTCTACTGTGTTATTAATTGCTTTACTCTTGATTAGTAAAGACTGAACAGGGCATTAGCCAGTAGAACTTGGCCCAGTTGTTTTTAAAAATCCTGCATTTTCTGCTACCAGGACTGGACCCTATTGATGCTTCTGCAAACCGCAGGACAGTCTGGGTAAGTTGAAGGGAAAGGACAGGCCGCTGAGCCGAGCTGTGACAGCCTTCTCTCTCCGACCGAGAAGAGACATCAGTCTGGGGATTGGGACCATTGAAAGCCGCGTTCTTTTGGAGGGAAAACGTCCCCATTTTTTAGTTATGACCAGGCAAGGAAAATTTGGGGGGGGGAGGGAGAGAGAGAGAGGTCCTTCTTAAGTGGAGAGCGAGTTGTGTAAGCAAGAGGACGCAAGGACTTACCGGGAGCTACCTCCCGGACGCCACAGTTCTTCGTTGCTTCGGGCGCGGCCGAGCAGGTCTCAGCGCCGGAGGGCGAAGTGGCGCTCTGCCCGGCGCCTTCTCTGGAGTCCGCCTCGCAGCTGTTCCCGTGGCCGCCGCCGCCGCTACCTTCGGACGGCGTCTCTTCCCCGTTGACTCCAGCCAGCTTTCGTCGCTTCTGAGGCGGCGGCTGTAGCTGCGATTGCCGCTGCTGCTGCTGCTGCTGCTGTTTCTCGGCTCCGATCAACGCCTCCACCGAGAACGCGTGAGCCTTGAGGCTCAGCACGGTGCAAGGCGAGGCTCTCCGCTTCTCTGCCATGTCGGACCGGCGAACTGGAACCCTCCCGTCTTCTCTCTCGCCCCCGCCGGCTGCTATTGCTCTTCCGGGCCGCGCCGCTCGCCTTGCCTTCGCTTCGCCGCGCCTTTCGCATCCACCTCCTAGCAGGCTGAAGTGGGTCGCCGAGCCTTCCCCCCTCCTCTTCCCTTTGCGAGCCCAGAGGATCCCTCTACGCCAAAGCGGGGCTTCCCGTCCTCCCCTCCTCCTTCTCCCGCAAGCTCTGCCTCGTCCGAGGGGCCAAACAGCTCTGACATGGGTAACGAACGCTCTGCGGACACAAATTAGGGCTTGGAATTGAAATGTGTTGCCTTGATCTGTCAGCACTTCCAGGCAGGAGACCGGTGGGAAGAATTTGCTCATTAGTGTCAGTGGAGGGGCTGGGGAGGGGCGGAGACCAGCGAGGAGGAGGGCTGTCAATCAAGAGGGGGCTTTGGCCAATCAGAAATTAGAAATACCCTTCCCCCTCCCCCCTCCCCCCCGTTGCTTCTTCCTTAGAGGGTACTAAAAATGCCTGGTTAGAGAAGCCAGAGTGTGTACTTCTTGTGCTTCTTTGATTGGACCCTCAGAGCAAGACTTTCGCTTTCAGGCTGTTACAACCTTTCATCTTTCTCCCGACCAAAACGGCAGGCAGAAAGGAGAACTGAAGTTCTCTCTCTCTTTCACAGACTGGACGACGTGCTGTCTTTCCCTCGGATTCTCAGTTCTCCATCCCTAAAGTGGGAATAATGCAAACCGAAATAGCCATGGTTTTAAAGTAAACTTTTTTTTACTTTAGTTCACTTGTAAAGTGAACTAAAGCAAACATTTCAATACTGTATGTCATTGATAAAAAAAATAGTTGAGACCAGTAAGTTTTAGGTTCGCCTGCCTGCTCAAGAAATACGGGTTGCTGTTAATACCTTTTTCCCATATGAGCACATAACTGAGTTCTTCTAGTAAACATATTTCCTAAAAACAATTATTTACTCGTTTCCAAAGCCAATTTATCAGTGACCTTTATGCCAGATTGATAGAGTATATCATGGTCTGTCTCTATATATACAACATCCATCCCAAACTGGCCTGAGCTTCAAAGATTCTTGCCGGAATTCATAACTACTAACAGTGGTGATGATAAGTATATGCCACAACAAAGTTTGAGAATAAGATGCCACCCGGTTCTTTGTTGTTCTTCTTACAACAAAATAGCGTGACAGTTCCTTGGCAAGCTAATAGAATGAGATTCCCATTATTTCTATAGCTATTCCTTTCTTTCCAGGTCTCTAATGAAGATCAAGATATCCTGAAGCAACAGGAATGGGATGCCACCTGTGGCCTTCCAGGTCCATATTCCTCTTAAAATCGTAAGTGGTAACTATGCTCCCTCTAACCTGCCTGCAGTCCTGTGGGTGAAACTGCTGACTTGCTATCTGAGCTGACTAGCTTCTTCCCGACACCTTGCAGCTGATGGTCAGCTTCAGGTATTGCATTGTGAGCAACTGCTGCTCAAGAGCAATCTTTCTGCAGAGGAGAAAACATAAGGGGGTCTCTCTGTCTGTGTATGAGAAAGAGATATATCAGGGTCCCTTTTTATTGACACACACACACCCAATATGGCAATTCAAACTGGGGAACTTTGATGTTGGGAATATTCCACCCCCTTAAAAAAAACCACAAACTTGCAGGCCTGCAATACCCAAAAAGTTCTTCCTATGCCACTGCCCAGTATCTATACACTGGGACACATCCATGCTTTCCTCCACTACTTCTACCCATCACAGAAAAAAAAAGCCTCTGACTCTGCCAAGATCCATACTAGGAAAGGTAAGGAGGGGCTGCTCGCTGAGCCTTCCAGGGAACTTCTGCAGCACCCATCCTTGTTCCATCTTGGTAAGGTAGCCTTCCCAAGGCAGCCCTTCCAAGGCATGGAAGCATGAGCTATGCCTATAAAGAGTGGCTTTCTCCAATATTCTGACCCAAGGCTGGGACTTGACTAGGGCCAGAATTGGGCTGAACCACCTGCTTGCAGAAGCTTTTAGCTGGTAATGCTTGCAGGAATCTCATACGCAACTCAATAGGCCAGCGGCTTTGCTCTGCAGCTGCTATCCAGAGCTGCTCCTGTACATGGAAGATCAGTTTAGCAAGCAAAAAGTCAGCATTATGGGGAGGCTTCTCTACACAAAATTTAGTTTTCATTGGGTACACACAATGCTTGCAGGTATTTTTTGCTCACATCACATCCAAAATGCCCCTGTTTCTGGTCCTCCCACATATTTTCTCGCCTTGTTTGACTCCAGACAATCCAGATACACCCTGTAAAAGCAACCGGGGGCCCAAGACGATCCAGTTGCTGCTCAGAAAACATACTTTGTGCAACTACTTTTGCAGCTGGGAGGGAGCACCGGTGTATTTAATTGAATGATCAATATCTCCCTTCACTTCTTGGGTCTTTTGATAGCAAAGTATTCAATGATGATTTCCCAGATGGTTGGGACACACATCAAGCAAAAAAACAAAAAATCCCAAATGTGCCAGATTGTAAATACTTTTGCTGAAACAGAATAATGGAGTTTTTGGTATTTACTTGAAATTAAATTCATTATGTCAGCAAACGTTCTAAAAATAAACTTGGATGTCTTATGGAACTGTTGCCAAGTTAATTTGCCTAATGAATGACGCATCCCTTGAAAGAAATTTATCAATTCCAAAACAATAAACAAAGAAACAAAAACCATCCCTTGCTAATACTAGACAAGCTTGGCGACTTTGCTTTGCTCAGAGGGGCTCCATATTTTGCTCAGTTTATCATTAACAAAAGATTTTCACTGGCATAAAGCATGAACATCAAAGCTTCATCTCAACATTAGTTTATAATTTCACCCCACCCTAATATTTTCTTTTTGGTTTTTCAATAAAATATATTCTTTTTGAGGGAATTGAAATACTGAGGTATCATTCCAAAAAGGCCCTTTGAAATAGGCTACTCCAGAGTAAGCAATCTGGTTATTGATTCCAAACAACCAACCTGAATATACCCAATTTGGTTGAACCTTGAACTAAGTGCCATAATTCGAATTCTATAAATTTAAGGTTTCCAGAAGAGTCGCTTGTCTTAATCTATTGCAGAAAAAAACAACAACCCAGAAGATTTACCAGCAGTTAAAATTAACAGTTTATGATACCATAAGACATTTTAAATGTGAATATAATAATGGTCTCTTAAAATTCATTTTATTCCGTAATGTAACTCTTCATTTGTATATTGTAATATAGTTTCAGTGCTAATCCCCTTTGTAAATTACTGATTGATTTATTTTACTCTTTGAGTGAGGAATCACTTTGCAATATGAATTTTAAAATCAGTAACAGGTTCATAAGTTTTATATGCCTGTTTTGCTTTTTGGCTTTTGATTTGGGATTCTGGCAAAAAAATGTGCTTTTTCTAATATCCTGCAAAGAAGTATATTAAACACAACTCATTTGCGGCTTCAGTGGCAACAGAGGTGAGTGATGGAAATATGAAATACACTAGGAAAAGAAATATACTGGGGTGGGGTGGGGGGAAGCTAGAAGCTCAAAGGTTTTGAAACCCGTTGCTTTGGTGTTCCTTTTCCTCATGGACAGGCTCTCTTAACCCACCTTCCTATTTTGGCAATAAGGACAAGACAGGATATGAGTCCAAAATCAGACCAGCCAGCCCCAATCCAGATCTCTCTCTCTCTCCCTCCCTCCCTCTCCCTCCCTCCCTCTCTCTCTCTCTCTCTCTCTCTCTCCCTCTCTCCCTCTCTCTCTCTCTCCCTCCCTCTCTCCCTCTCTCTCTCCCTCCCTCCCTCCCCCCCCTCTCTCTCTCTCTCTCACACACACACACACACAAGAAATTTTTTCAAAGTTATTCGGAATCCCACCACAAAAAGCTAGAAAACTTTACAGAAAAGAAAGGAGGCATCAGGAGCCATTCGCTTAGCCTTACAGACAAACTTCTGCAGGGTCCAGGAATCTTTCTCTGACCCCTCCCCAGATGCTAAGGAGCCGGGTATTGAATTTAAGGAAGGAGGTGACCTGTCCTCAGGTGAGCTGTTGGATCCCTACAACCCCCTAAAAAAGAATGGGACTTTTTCCTCTTTTGGAGAGGATAATTTCAAGTGAGAGGTCCTCGGTGCCCTTAGAGCTTGGTTGTTTTCTTGCAGAGATTTCATTACCCAAATTAGGTAATGAAACATCTGCAAGAAAACAACCAAGCTCAGAATGTAGCAAGGACACCTCATTTCAACCCTGAGCTACAAATATTCTCTCAGTAACTTCAATGAGTTGTCCATACTCTACCTTCTTGCGTGAGAGATGGCTGAGGAGAAAGGTTGTTCTTCTAATGAATTCTCAGCTGAGTTTAGTTATTCTCACAAGCCCTCTGCTTACTATAGATTTCACTCTGAGAAAGTGAGCGCAGTTTTTTAAAAAGTAATTTAATGGCCAGAAGAATTATCATACTTGAAATCATTGCATATGTGCAATCGATTTACTTTTCCCTTATTTAAATTGCCCTCCCCCAGTTCTATATTATTTGGGGACCAAAGCATAAGATAGTGCGAAAGAAAGCGATAGGGTTTAATCCCATTTACCTTTAAGCGTTCCCAATCTGGCATCCAATATATTACAAATGTATTACAACTATGACTCCTATCACCCCCCAACCACTATGTCACTGAGGATAATGGACTCTGTAGTCTAAGAAGATAGCTTCAATTTAATGAGGGCTATTAGGAAGGCTGGGGATGATAAGAGGTTAGTAGTGTAGCATATTTGAAGCACCAAGTTGGGAAAGATTACTTTGGAGTACCTAGTTCCACTTATCTCCATCATCTTTGCAACTCCACCTTTCAATATCTTTCAGTGTTCCTTTTGGTTCTGTTCTTCAATCTTGAACACTGCCCTGGGGGCCTCAATGAAAAGACAATAGAACAAGTTACGTTCAATAAATAAATAAATTTCTCAAGTAAATATGTTTCTTCAGTTTGTGCCTTACTATGACAATGCCCTAGAGCAGGGGTAGGCAACCTCGGCTCTTTTATGACTCATGGACTTCAACTCCCAGAGTTGAAGTCCATGAGTCATAAAAGAGCTGAGGTTGCCTACCCCTGCCCTAGAGAAAAGGTAGGGCTATTAAAGAAAAATATTTCCTTTCATCTACAGAGGGGGGAAAAACACTAAAATTGGAATCCTTTTGCACATGTTCTTGAAAATAAGCCTAATCCAATACAAGGAATCTTCCAGAAATATTAAGTCAGTTCTGAATGCAAAATTGTGTGAGGATTACAAAGATTTTCTTGGTGTCACCAGCAAAATTCTGTTCCCCTGTTTTTTATCTCTATCTTTCTGGATTTCATAGGGTGCTTTGCAACTACATGTCAATTTTCTCTTACTGAAGAAAGAAAAATAAGCGTTATTTTCAAGCATTGTTATTGCCACAACTTTCTACACATGCAATGGAAGTGAATTCCAACCACTTCTAAATAAGTAAGCGTTTAGGATGCTAAAATAATAGTTGAAGATAAACAAGAATGGATATTTGTTGAAGGAATTTAGGATCGGATCATTGTAAATTTATTGATGGGATTTCGTGCAGATGGGATTAAAAAGTTTCATGCTGGTTTAAAATAATTTCCCATGGCAATAGGAGAGATGTTTTAAAAATTCATTCTTGATCTCTGTTCTGCTTATAAAGACCAATGTTCTGGGTTGGAACCTATTGCAAAAATGCATACTGCTCCAATTCAAGGACCTTTGAGCTCTAAATGGTTGCCCTAAGGGATAATGGCCATATAAAAACCTATATCATTTATTTCAGCTGTCATCAAGGATTCCCTGCCTGGGAAAAACCACCCAATACCATTTCTCCCCTTAGTGACCCCTTTAGTCAGTTGTCTACCATCTAACTGTATGAAAGACAAGAGACTAAAACAAATCTTTGTAAAAGATTGATCTGTCCTGTACGAAGGCTGAATTATCCCTTTTCTTCTACTTCCCGTTTTGCGTTATCATTTCTGTCTTTGATTCTAAATGAATTCATTTGGAAGTAGATTTACCTTGGGAAGTTTACCTTCAAACCAACATTTCTGTTCCTTTGATGCATTTCTAGAGTAACGGAATAAGCCGCCCTTGACTCAAAGGTTGGGAGGAAAGAAGGAAAGAAAGTAGGAAGGAAGGAAACCACTTCAAAAGATAGATGTGTGATTCACTGATGCGGCTTGCAGGTAAACCGCTTGTTAGAGAGCCTTTAGGGATTTATGAGAATATTCCACATTAGCACCATCTGTTCGAGTTTTGCCAAAAAAATTGGAAAGGACTCTTTTATAGATCGCTGTCTAGTTGCCTCGGTTTGTTAGCATAGGAAAATAAATTTAGCCGCTTAATGCCTGGGAATAAGCCCCGTAGTGACACCCACCAAGCATTGCCAGCAAAACAAGAGACGAAGAACGCCTGCCGTAAGCAGGCAGGCAATCGGAGCGATTTCTTCGCCCTCCTCATCCAAGTCTCAGTCTGCTTTCAAGTAAATATGAAGACGGCTCCTTCTCAAACACTGAAACCCGTCCCTCCATCATCCCGCCTGTTTTCCTGCCTCTGTCGCAACTCCAAAAAAAAAAGAATTATTTTAAGTCCCTCAGTTAAAAGGGACAGAGCAAACAAATACAGGAGATCAACGTTTTAAAAGGAGGAAGAGGGAGGAAGGCGATGTACTGTGCTCCCCCAAAGATGGGCAAGTAGAGGGGTGCGCCCAGCTCCGGAACTGCGGTCTAGTGGAGCCTATTTATTCGCTGTTAGATCCCGGTTTACCCTCTCCCCCCCCCCCTCGCAAATCCCAAGACTATCTCAAACTTGGAGGTCTGGCTGACTTGCGCTGGCTTGCGGAGCAGCTAAGTCCGAACTGCACTCACTGAGCGCTGCAAAATTGCCCTGAGTAGTGAAAGCGTCCTCTGCATTCGCCAGCGCCGGACAACTTTCAATTTTTTGTATTCATGGTTTTAACTGCCCTGTAAACCGCCCTGAGTCCTACGGGAATAGGGCGGTATACAAATCCAATAAAATAAATAAATAAACAAACTTCGCTTTCACGTTTGTTTCTATTTGGGCGTCCTAACGTTTTGCCTGAAACTCGGCCGTTGCAATGCCTGGATTCGTTGCAATAAGTCCATCTTCCAGAGAGAAGAAGGGTAAGCTGAAGGTAAGAAAAGGAAAGAGAAGGCTTACTTCTAGCGGTGGCTTCTACTGAGCAAGTTTCAACCCGAATTTGACCAAATTTGACCTTGGTGGCGCAGTGGGCTAATGCCTCCTTAAGTAACACCAGCTGCCTGCAATTAGTGCAGGTTCGCGTCCCACCAGGCTCAAGGTTGACTCAGCCTTCCATCCTTCCGAGGTAGGTAAAATGAGGACCCAGATTGTTGGGGGCAATTAAGCTGACTTTGTAATAATGCCGCTTGGGGTGTATGTGAAAGCCCTAACAAGCAGGCATATACATAGAATGAAGGCTACTGCTAAGCTTGTAAGCCGCCCTGAGTCTTCGGAGAAGGGCGGGATATAAATGGAATTAAAATAAAATAAATAAGTAAGTAAAACCGAACTTCCTGAATATCACCATTGCCTCGGCCCAAATCGTCTCCCCCGCAGGATATTGATTGCCTCGGTTGATCCAACGTCTAGTTGCTCTGCGCACATTTACTTGGGGACAACTCGTTCATTGAGAATCGGCTGTTAGTTTCATTAGGAACATAATTCCCCCCCCCCTCCCCGAACTTTAAGAAGTAGGTTTTCAAATCTTTGGGATAGCAGCTTCCATCAGGCTCAGGCCGCGTGGCTACTAGCAAGGAAGTAGCCAGCATCTAGAAACGGCTTTTTCCTGAAGAGATAGTTGGCGGTGCCGTTTCGCGACAGAGTGGTCATGATTGCGTTTCGATGCACGACAAAGCTTAGAAAAGCCACCGTCTGTTGGCAAAGGCAATTCCAAGAGAGTTTTTGCTTTTTAATGTGTGAACGTATATTGCTATATATGCATTTGAAAGCGTTTCTAAAAACTCAGTCTGAAGCCCAGCGCCATTTAGACAACAGTCGCCCTGTTTAATCGAGAAAAAAAACAAAAAAAACAGGGCACCTTCACTAAACGGCTGGGGGATAAAGGGATAACTTCAAGATTACACCACCAGCCTTTTCTCCTCATTTTGGGAAGTATTGTAGATAAGCCGAAAGTCACACGGCGAACTTCACGGCTAAGCGGGGCTGATGCGGACTTAGAGTTTGACCACTCGTATTCTGACGTTCAACCTCTCCCCACAAACCAAGTCATTTTTAGAACTCCAGATGGCGGAGAGAACACGCTTCGTTTCCGGCAAAGTCCCACCTGTAAGCTCAGGACCCGAAGTGTCATTTAGACATTTCCTTGAGTGCTTTGTCCCCGGTTGGTATGCATACACACGTACAAGTACACACGGCAGCTTAATGTTAACGTGGCGCCTTTAATTTAATGACCGCTGTGTCTCTTTAAAGGGCAGATGCGAGAGCGCTGGTTTTTCCGCCCATTGAAGTCATTGCACAATTCTCTAGAAACGCAAGAAACGCGGTCCAAGATTTGTGGTCCCTTACTTCGATCTGTGTCAGACTTGGTGTGTGAATATTTTGTTTCCTTCCGTTTAAAATGAGCCCCCTGTGGATCTCAGTCTTTGCGGACAGAGGACTGTGGAGGTCACAGGTGGCCGTGGGAAAGGGAGAAGGCGCTAAGTCAGGCGCTGGTCCCAAGGAACACCGAGTAACTGGGCCAGGCTGCCGACGGCTAGAAGCTGAAGCAGCCCAGTTTAGCAAAAGGGAATGTGAGTTCGTGCTGTTCTGAATCCTCAATTTCCTGAACAAAATTTGTCCAAATTTGGGGATAATGTTGAGCTGATATTCGGTGGGATTCAGTGGGACTTCACTTCTAAGTTGGTCCTACTTCCTGATTCTCATAAAAATGAATAGAGCAAAACTGCGTTGACCCCACCAGATTTCAGATAGGCAAAAAGAAAGGTAGAAAGATCAGGATCTACTTCTCAGGATCTGGCCAAAGAGTTTGAGGGAAAGGCAGCTTGCACTTCCTCACATGCACTCTTGATTTTAACATATGTCCCAAGATCCCTGGTTCAAATAAAGTCTGAGTCTATAAGAGTGACCTTTTCCCACAACCTCATGTCCAGCACTTTGTGACAATCCCAAACTCTGGGATGAAGGGAGACAAAAGGACTTTCAGAGATGGGAGAGATATTCTTCAAAGCAAGGAAAGTTGCTGTTTAAAAACACTGGAACTAGGCCTGGCCTTTCTGTGATGATTCACTAGAGATAGTGTGGAGTAGTGATTGCAGGTGTTTTCAAACTTGGCCCTTTTATGACTTGTGGACTTCAACTCCCAGAATTCCTCAGCCAGGCGTGCTGGCTGAGGAATTCTGGGAGTTGAAATCCACAAGTCATAAAAGGGCCAGGTCTGAAGACCCCTGGTAATTAGACTGTCAGACTAGAAGTCTATTCTCAACTATGGATGCAGACTGAGTATCAGTCAGTCACAGCCCAGCATTTTTCATAGGGCTATTGTGAAGAAAAATGGGACAATGAAGAATTTTGTTGTCCACCTTGAGCTCTGTAAAAAGGCAGGATATCAATAAAGGTAAAGGTAAAGGTTCCCCTGCACATGCGTGCTAGTCGTTTCCGACTCTAGGGGCCGGTGCTCATCTCCGTTTCAAAGCTGAAGAGCCAGTGCTTGTCCGAGGACGTCTCTGTGGTCATGTGGCTGGCATTACTAGATGCCAAAGGCGCACGGAACACTGTTACATAGGATATCAATGTAATAATGTAAAAAATAAATAAATAAAACGAAGTCCACTAGGCATCACTGGGCATTTCCCAAAGGAGATAAAGCACAGTCCCCTCAAGCCATATTCTACCACACTATGTTTATGATCTCCTTGGCAGTGGAAGTGTGGGGGGTGGGGTGGGGTGGGGAAAATTGGCCACAATTGGCAGCATTTCTGTATTGGGGGGCATCTGGGCTTTGGGGATGGGAAGTGGGGGATATTGGCTCTCAAGGGAAGGAGCTGCAAGAAGCAAAGGACATTTGCCACTCTCCTCTTTGAACAAATTTCTCTCCTCTCTCCTAACCCCCTCTGAAATGGACAATTTCAATGCTGGGCCCTGGTAAAAAGGAAGGCCTTGCAAGCCAGGTGAGCTTGTTGGAACTCCAGAGTGGGCTGATTCTCCTTCAATGCCTTGAACTAATAAGATAGTCCAAATTGTGCTTGGCTCCTGGTGACTTCATGGATCGGCTGAGGCAGTTTCCCTGGCAAATTTATGGAGGTGGCTTTTACCATTTTAGCCTAAGGGAGCTTTGGCTTTTTAAATGATTGCCCATATCTGCATTTAGCAGATGAGACTCTGTTTAGGAGGGGTGTCTGCAGGGCATGGTCAAAAAAGTCAAAATGATGTTCAGGATAGGGCATCCAAAGCTCCATCTGTTTTTTTATGCACATCTTGAACATTTTGATCACCTCCTGTGAAGACCCCCTGTTGCTCAGCTTTTCAAAAAAGGAAGCACATTCCCCCCCCCCCCAAAAATAAAATAAAAATCCTGATGCTATCTCTTCCTATATAGGTAGCCAACAGGGCTCTTGGGCCATTGTCAGGCATGATAGATAGGCAGTGATGATGGATGTGGTCACTAAAGGGTGCTAAGCTAAATTTCCTGGCTTGGGACGATTGGAGTGATCCCCTGTGGCCCAATGGGGTGGCCATTGGTACTGGGAACAAGTGTTGCACAAAATTGGTAGAATGACATCCAAGACAAGTACTTCCTGGCTCAATTCAATGCATTTCTGAGTTTCCTGGGAGCAAACATAGTCTCCTCCCCTTGCTTTGAGTCAGATGCTTGGAGAGGCTGGTCACTCCATGTCCCTTGCCTTAGGGAGGATTGACATATTTCCCCATGGTTAGTCTGACTGTCTTCAATCTCATAGCATGCACTGCCAACCAGCTGTGCCAACCAATCTATCAGTCCACAGAGGATGATGGGGCTTACAATAGTGCAGTGGTGGAGGTGATGGCACCCTTGGATTGTTCCAGTTCACACATCAAGCCTGCCTTAAACAGCAAGGGGAAAGATGCGGATTCAAAGGGCATCTCAGAGACCTCTTTAAGAAGAAGGGCTGTTTGTGTTTCTCTCAATTATCAGGGCATCAAAGAAACAGTAACCCACCTCTCCAATTGGAATTCTTGAATGGCAGTTCAGAAAGATAGGGTTTCATATCTCATATTTCCAATAGGGTTGCCCAACACATTCTCTTGAAAGTTTGGCAATGAGCAGGCACAGAACAGACTCACTGATGTGAGCCTAAAGTTGTGGAAACCACTTTTCCGTTTCTCTTTCTCTCTTAGGTTTCTGCACCAAACACAACGCACTTGATCTGGTGACTGAATCCATTCTCTCTCTGGCTTTCACAATCCATTGATCTGGAAACTAACTTAACAAACTGCCTTTGTGCAACAGGTTAAGCCACCCTCCCCAACACCCCCTGAGTTTAACACTAACCAAATGTACTATGCTGTGTACAAGTTGTGTCTTGGTTTTCATTTGATCCAGCTAGGCCAGGGGTAGGCAACCTCGGCTCTTTTATGACTCATGGACTTCAACTCCTAGTCAGCTGACTCAGGAATTCTGGGAGTTGAAGTCCATGAGTCATAAAAGAGCCGAGGTTGCCTACCCCTGAGCTAGGCATATTGTGTGAATACTGTGAAACCTTTAAGGAACAAAACTCCTTAGGCCCTAAGGCTTAGGGCTTAAAAAACTGGGATATAAAAATCTGCATCATTTATATAAAGGTAGTAGGTGTCAGTTTGTAATTATTCTTTTAGTCTTCTCTCACTCCATCTCCTTCTTGCTCCCTCCAAAAATACCAGGCTTTGACCTGCACGCTGCTCCAGGGGAAAAGTAAGTGAGACATTCGGTAGCCAGAGGGATGAGTATATCTCCATTCACTGGAGGTGTGCCTGAGTTTAATGGAAACTTCAGTCTTCAGATACCAGTAGGGGTCTCATATTACCTGTCATATTCCTTTAGCAAGCCCTACCTGCTGCAGTTTTCCAAAAACGAAAAAGTGAAAGAAAGAATTGAACTACACATGGAGGATGCATATTGCCCTAAAAACAACAACAACAACAACCCTGTACTACTGTTATAAATTTTGTTTCTAAAGTAACTATTATAAACAGATCTTAAGGGCTTTCCTTCGTAGTAAGGACACGTGCAACTTTAATTTTTTAGCTTTTTTTGAAAGATACCTGGGTCTGATGAAGTCCCAGGAGGGCATGCATTGATGGGGAATGAAAAGAGCACATCGTTAGATCGGGCGAATATACATAAACCCTTCTTTTTTAAGTTGTGGGGGGAAATGGGAGGGAAGTTTTAAGCCCAGATTTTGCCACTGGGAGCCGGTCATCGTGTGCCCCCTATTGGCTAAAGAATTATTTGCAAGAGCAATGGGGTCAGGCTCTGGGGACTCTGCCTTGGCTCTAGGAAAGACAAAAATGGGAACCATCCTGAATCTGAAGCAACCCAAGTTAAAACTAGAGGGCTGAGACCAGGGGCTGCGCATTCACTTGCTTAAGAGTCACCTTGAATTTACTTGAGGTATTTCTGCATAGAGGTTCCATGCAAAAAGCTGATTTAATAAAGGGAGACGAGAATCTACAATTCTGATTTACTTGGAAGTAAGTTCAATGCTAGGATTGCAGCGTGAAATATTCGCCTAGTATTTCAAATGCAATTTCATTTCGTTTTGTTTTTTGTTTTCAAAACGGTTAAAAGGATCATGTCGTTGGAACTTGCAGACAATTTTCACAGAGCCAGAAATGCGGAGACAAGGAATATTGTATGCAAGTTTCTTCTAGTTTTACCCAGCTTCTCGTGTTACAAGCCACGGAACTCCTGAAAGCAGCTTAAATCACAATGTTTCCAATTTTAAAAAGATGTGTGTGTGTGTGTGTGGGGGGGAATTCTGTCAATGTGAGTAACAAACTGCTTATATCAGGCCGTGCCGAGTTATCGGTGCTATGCCGAGTTAAATTAAGACAGTTTAGTTTTTGCATACTGGATTCCCGGCCAGTTTGAATCCATATTTGACCAGATTTATGACTTTTGTAAGTGTAAAAAGTTTAAAGAAAACTTTAAATTATAAAGTTTAAAGGAAAAAGAAGTGTGTTATTGTTACGGATTTGTCCCACTTGGCGGCTTAGATGTATAGGAACGATCTTCCCATCGAAATAAATTGCTGATATCTGTTCAAGATCCTTGCCATATTTCTGCTGAAGTTAACTGCTTTGGGGCTGGAAGGTCATAACATGTTTTTCCGCATTTTCTGCTCACCCCAAAAGAAATCGAATATACTTTTATTTGGTAAATATCCTTGCCTTTGCAATCCAGTCAACCGTTCCCCACAAGCAAGCAAGCAAACGCCAATCTTCGAATAAACTTGAGGGATTTCTGCAGAGAGGCTCAGTGCAAAAAGCCGATTTAAGAAAGGGGGAGGAGGGTCCACAATTTTGGTTTACTCGGAAGTAAGCGCCGCTTAGTCCGACGCTAGGATTGCACATGTGAAACGATCGTCGCAGGCAAAGAGGTCGCTGGATTCGTCAGAAGCGAGAGCCCGGCAACCGGCTTTTCAGGAAACAACAACTCAAGTTGTGATCCTTGGATTTAACTCGGGGTCAGCCGTCGCGTGCCGAAGGGCGGAATTAGCGAACCGGGGGCGCTGTCAGCAGAATGCGCCTGGTTCTGTTCGGGCTGAGAAGCGGAACGAGACGCGGCTCGGTGAAAGGCGGGCGACGGGTCCCGACGCGGGAGAAAGCCAGAGGTGCAGAGCAGATGGGACGGCCGGGCTGGAAAGCCCGGACTCGGCGCAGCGCCCGAAGACGGCGTCCAGCGGAGTCTCCTGGACTCCCCGGCTGAGCAAGGCGGGATGGGTCTTTTCTGCCAAGTTCGTGTGCGCGCAGATCGACGAGCGGGTCCTCGGTGCTCTCTGAGCTTGCTGGTTTTCTTGCAGCGTTTCATTACCCCAAACTGGGTAACTAGGTGTTACCTAAGTTTGTTTTTTTTAATCCCATTTAAGCAAGCTTATACCCATATCGTTTTGTAGAGAATCAAAGAACTGGCTGCAAAAGTCCACATTTGGAAATTAACATTAGATGGATTGTTTTTAACACTAATGTGTCTTTTTATCCTGCCTGGCTTTCATATTATTGTTTAATATGATTGTTATGGTAATTATTTATATTTTACGAGCTTTATTTATTTATTTATTTATTTGATCCCATTTATATCCCGCCCTTCTCCGAAGACTCAGGGTGGCTTACAATCTAAAGCACAAATCAATGTGCTTAGCAATAGCTTTCATTCTATGTATATGCCTGCTTATTAGGGCTTTCACACACACACACACACACCCAAGCGGCTTATTGCCCCCAACAATCTGGGTCCTCATTTTACCTACCTAGGAAGGATGGAAGGCTGAGTCAGCCTTGAGCCTGGTGGGATAAATTTGAGGAACAAGAAGAAGAACAGACCGAAGGGAAGATAAACATATCAGGACAATTTTATTTTTTTTTATTTTTTTAATCCCATTAATATTCCGCCCTTCTCCGAAGACTCAGGGCGGCTTACAATCTAAAGCACAAATCAATGTGCTTAGCAATAGCCTTCATTCTATGCATATGCCTGCTTATTAGGGCTTTCGCCCCCCCCCCAAGCGGCATTATTACAAAGTCAGCTTATTGCCCCCAACAATCTGGGTCCTCATTTTACCTACCTCGGAAGGATGGAAGGCTGAGTCAACCTTGAGCCTGGTGGGACGAGAACCTGCACTAATTGCAGGCAGCTGGTGTTACTTAAGGAGGCATTAGCCCACTGCGCCACGAAGGGTAATAACATGTCTGTCTGCATGAAAAACCAGCAAGGTCGGAGAGCAGCAAGGGACACCCCCACCCTCATTTCCACCCCGAGCTAGAAATATTCTCCTTTATTGAGATCGACGAGCGCTCGGGACAAAGCGCTGGGACTGGAAAAGGCCTCGGCGGGCCAGGCGTTAGGCGGAAAATCTGAAGAACCAGGACCGCTGGCAGTTGCGGAAGGAAGGCCGCTGCCCTCCCTGTATGTATGCGGCGAGGGGGTGGGTGGGTGAGGGGGAGAGTGTGCCCGATGCCTCCGAATGTTTTTTTTTTTCCCCGGAGATGGGTGGCTGGAGGTCTGTGGCTGGAACGGGTTTCCCTGGGATCAAAACCCGGGCTTGTTCCGAAAACATCTGGTGGTCATCGAAGGCGATCGGAGCGGGGATGGCTTTTCTCCCCCCCCCTCCCTCTTCCTTTACCCTGCGCGGAGCTGCGTTTCCTACTACCAGCTCCTCTGAAAGAGGCCGAGGGGGAAAACGCCGTCTCCTCCGGGTTGTTAAGTCGGGCAGGGTAAGAGAGATCTGGGCTGCCTTTTGAGGGGAAAGCATTGCAAGCATCGCTGACTGGGGAAATTTTTTTTTGGGGGGGGGGGAGGATCGCCCTGTTATTGCGCCTCGATCTCAGGCACGGGATAGAGAAGGACCCTCGCCGCCCGCCCCGATCTTCGGTGTGTTTGGTTTCTGTATCCCGCCAACAAAAATTCTATTTTTATTTTCAATTTATCCTTCATCACCATAGGTACAGCAATTATCATACGAAGGGGAGGGCGTCGAAAGTATGCTCGCCCTACAGTGCCTACCTCTTAATATGAGTAAGTGTTGTGGGTTTTGGGCCTTCTCCATTCTTAGGATAACTCTCTTAGGGGTGGAATTCCTGTTTGATAATCGTCTCATCTCCAGCAGCCTTCTGGTCTTTCCCCAACCCCATTCCATGTTTTCTGCGCTTCTTTCAGGACAACCTACTTTACTGAGCATATTTTTCTTACACACACACACACACACACACACACACACACACACAAAAATACTGAACGGCAGGTAAGATTTGCCTTATAACCCATCTCATCTAGGCCCAGTATTAAGCAGGACTTGGATGGATAAGGATTTGGATGGGAGACCACTAGGATTAAAATCCAGACTTGGAAGGTCCAACGAACACTCCAGAAGAATATAATGGCAATCATCTCTGCCCATTGCCAAGAAAATGAAATGTTCACAAAGTCACTGGAAGCCAAACTCAACTAGAAGGAGAGCTCATTTATATTTTTTTATTTGGGAAAGACAGTGTGCCCCTCAATGTTAGCTGTTGAGTCGCTCAGGAAAAGAGATGTATATGATACATTGCTTAGCTCTCTGAGCTCTAAAATTGATAGCCCGTACATAAGGAAAAGCACAGTTAGCATTTTTAAAGATGGGTTGATTTAAATCCACAGTTAATTTGGAAGTTTATACGCCAAACTGGAACTTGTCCAATAGGAAGTAAGAGACTTCTTCCATTAGTTGTATCATCAGCCCCTCCCAGTTGCTTTACTCTTAGAAAAGTGGGTGTTCAAAGGTAGCCTTAAGGGTGTTTCTCTTCTTTCCAAGACAAAAAAACTCAGGGCTGCTACAGTATTTGGCTAGTTTTTGTGGAGCTACCCCATTTATAATCTCTCTGAGCCAAAGCAGATCTTGGCAGTTTTAATGGCTTTCCAATATAGCCAAGGATAAAACAAGATACTTAGTTTGATGAAACTAAGAGCACTTCTATCATTGGATATTTTAGCAAAAACGCTTCATTTCCAACACTTGATCTTTTTGCATGTGAAAACATTCTCTCAATTAAAACAATGTGCTCCTCATAATTGATCTAAGTTGAATTTGGACTCTATATAGATCATAGCAGAATAGAAAATGAGACAAAAATGAAGATAATCAATACTGTATTAAAGTTAAGTTTAGGACATTTCAGACAAATTCAAAGGAAAAGAAATTCCCACTGAATTGCTTTCAATTCCCAGGTTTACACAACTCATCAAGACATAATATGGTTTGGGATGTATTGTAAAATTTTAAAATTTTGTTTTTGTAAAACTCTTTAATAAAAAAAAAGACATAATATGGTTTGGTTTCGACTACTGATACATGCGAAACCAGTCATTGTGGTTTGTATATTAGCTTAGATGTGTGTAAATCATCAGATCTTGGTTAATGAAGGCTTAGGCTATTCCAGATAGTGTATTATATTTCTTTTATAAGATGAATGTATTTAGGATTGGGAAGAAAGTTCTGCTGCATCAGAGTGAAGTTCAAAATAGAATGTATGGATTCCATGTCTATAAGTAAATCAAAACTGCCATCTGGTGCCTGCATATGCTGGGTAGAAATTCTAGGAATTAAACTGACATCCATCACATCTGGCAGGCACCAGGTTGGCAAAAGCTGCATAGAAATAGACGGTGCACACATTCTGAACATACTGACTGACACAGACCAAAGGGGTAATGGTGGGTGTCATCTAATCCAACATGCCTTTAGAAGAGTGAACTTACTACCCAGAGAGAGCTGGCATTTGGGATCCAGAGTTTTGGTGCTGCCTGGGAAGGAAGGTTCAAATAGCCCCATTGTCTCCTTAATTGGAGAGTTTGTCCCATAAAATGGAACAGGAAGTCTCTCTCTCTCTCTCTCTCTCTCTCTCTCTCTCTCTCTCTCTCTCTCTCTCTCTCTCTGTGTGTGTGTGTGTGTGTGTGTGCAAGGAGAAAGGGGTAAAGCCAGGAAAGCAGCAGAAAAGAAGGAAAGAAAAACCTCCAACAACAAAGGCAAGCATCTCAGCTGCAGGCCCCAGTAAACAAGGAAAGCTACAAGCAGTGAAGTGAGAGTCTCCAAATCCCAAATGTCCAGGCACAGAGCCCCACAAATCATCTTAAGAAAGGGAGAACTATGAGTGCTGAGGTGGGAGAAAAAAGGCCAAAAGAATGAAAAGGTTTTTCACATGCAAATGGCTGAGACTGGCTACAGGAGTTGAAGAGGGGATAAAGGAAAGACTTACAGAGCTAAGACATATTGTAGTTATGTTATAGTGTACAAATAGAGAGATAGGAACATAAACCTTAGTTTATAGATTAAATAATATAGAAATAGTTATATGTTTGGAGTAAGAGGAAGATGGTAGATTAGGATAGGTAGGAAAATAGAGAAAGCTTAGAAGCAGCATTAAGATTAGAAATAAGGATCAGTTTAATTTTGTATACTAAAACCACTTCTGTGGGATTAAAAAAAAATTGCAGTTTTGATGTCTGATCTGTACCAGAGTAAGAAAAACTAACAATGTCACACCTGTTGTTTCTTTCTTTTATAGAACCCAGTTCTTTAATCTGAATTTAGGAACATTAAAATTGTCATAACTTTATGGAATAAAGATTATACACACAGACACACACACATACCATCCTTAAAGATAACCAAAGTTACTATCCAGCAATCAGTCAGCTTTTCTCTAGACATTTACTAAGGTACTTTTCCTGCCATCCGTGTGTACTAGATGGAGACTCTAGAATCCAGCCTGGCCAATAATGGCAAATGTGGAGGGCACCTGGATGACGAACCCGTGGCTTAATACTGCTGTTTCACTAATTTGAAGGTCAACCAATGGCAACTGAGCACATATGTGAAAGTTGTCTAGACTTCAAGTTTTCCATCGCGGCCGCTGCGGCTGCTGGAAGGTGAGCTCCATCTTCCACGTTGAATTTTGCACTGCTGAGGGACCCTGGAAAGGGTCAAAAGTCACTCTGTAGGGGCAACCAGCAAGGAGGGGATCCCCGCTTGATTGCAGGAAGGTGGTAGCCCTTCCGCTTGATCTGGGGCAGCCCTCCAAACCGGGGGATGAAAGACCTGTCATAGAAATATGGCTCATCATTAGGCTGCAGACAGCCGAAGTCAAACTTACCACCAGGCACTCCAAAGCAGCACAGATGAGACTGGGTGAGATCTGAACCTCTCTTTAATCCCAATTATTATTTTTTTCTCCTGAAAAATCTGCCCAAAGTATCTTCCCCCCCTGTGAGTAGAGAGGGAAGGGAACTTTTATCCCACAGTGATTGACTATGCAGGGGAGTTAAAACACTGAAAGAATAACCTTAATCTAACTGGATTTATATGCTTCTAGAATTTGGGGACCAAAAGATTTTTTATTCTCATCGGACACCTTGGTTTTTATTTACAAAAAAGAAATAAAATTGGGAAAAGGATTATAAAAATTTTGGACTTAAAAAAATCTTAAATGACATTGGTGACATCTTGTGGCTACGTTTGATATTACAACCTGTTATTGTCTAAAGGAGACTTGGCTGGAAGTCCAGACTACAGATAAGACTTTTTTAACCTTAACAACTATCAGCTGTGAGAAGCTCAGCTGTGTTCTGTACTCAATTATTAAATTATTTTCACTCTCTGACTTTAAAGCTCTTAATTTAACACACTACTAAGAGAATATGGATGAAGACCAGGAACAGATTCTCCTTATGTTAAAAGCAATACATGAAATCATTCTTTCAGCTTGTGATGAAATAAGATGCTACAGAAAAGAACAAGATGTCAGCCTAGATATACAAACTCAAATTTTGATTACAGCTCAAGTATCAACTACAAAAAAGATAAGAGAAGAAGTGGAACAATTAAATACTATGACAGAGGATTCAAATGACCAACAAATACAGTCAATGGAAAGTCCAGAAAAGGGACTGACAACATTGAAAATGGAAAAGACTTTCTATATAAACCAAAAGAAACTTGAGGAACAAGAAGAAGAACAGACCGAAGGGAAGATAAACATATCAGGACAATTTTATTTTTTTATTTTTTATTTATTTTAATCCCATTAATATTCTGCCCTTCTCCGAAGACTCAGGGCGGCTTACAATTTAAGCACAACTCAATGTGCTTAGCAATAGCCTTCATTCTATGAATATGCCTGCTTATTAGGGCTTTCGGCCCCCCCAAGCGGCATTATTACAAAGTCAGCTTATTGCCCCCAACAATGTGGGTCCTCATTTTACCTACCTCGGAAGGATGGAAGGCTGAGTCAACCTTGAGCCTGGTGGGATGCGAACCTGCACTAATTGCAGGCAGCTGGTGTTACTTAAGGAGGCATTAGCCCACTGCTCCACCAAGGCTCTATAGGGATATGGAATAATAGAGAGAGTATTTATTAGCCCTTCCAAAAAAATGGTGACTGGATGGTCTCTTTTATTTCAAATAATATATATAACAACAAAGGGAGATCTATTTGATGACCTAAAAGCACTGACATGGAGGGTGAGATGGCATAGGAAGAAAGCTAGAGTAAGGCTGAGGAAAATTGGGTTTTTTATTTATCAGTGAGGGTTTTATATTTCTAACAAAAATATAATATATTTAAATAGACAAAATGTGTATTTTGAATACCAGATTTTGTTATGAATTGAGATAAAGAAAACTTTGGTTATTTAAAACTTGGAAGTATAAAGACTAAAAGTTGAATTTGAATATTGATGGGAAATTAAAAATTGGGGAAAACAAATAGGATATTGATTGTTTATAAAGATTGAATGTAAAAGTAATTAAGATATGTAATAAGCTAAAAATTTATTGATAAATGTAATAAATATGTTTTTATTTAATTGAGATAATAAGAACTGTGTTAGCTTAAATATGAGATAGTAGATGTCAAGAGAAAAAGAGAGGAAATATTTGATGTTTAGTCATTCAATTTAAGACATTTAGAAACTAGTTGAAAATAAGAAATGTTATATTGTATTATTAATTAGATGATGTAAGATGGTGGGAAATAGAATATACTCAAATAGATAAGATGTGTATTTTGAATGTTAGACTTCATTAAGAATTGTAATAAAGGAAACTTTGGTTACCAAAAATTTGGAAATTATAAATATAAAATGTTAAATTTAAACATTGGTGGGAAACTAAAAATGGGGAAAAACTAACTACAGGACATTGACTGTTTATAAAAATTGAATGTTAAAGTAACTAGGATATGTATAAGCTACAAATTTATTGATAAATGTAACAATGCTATCTTTACTTAATGGATATTAAGACTTGTAAGCTGCTAAGCTTGTAAGCCGCCCTGAGTCTTCGGAGAAGGGCGGGCTATAAATGGAATTAAAAAAATAATAAGAAGAATTGCATTAGTTAAATACAATTGTATTAAATTATATGTAAATACAAATGTATTAAATATGAGATAGTAGATATTAAGGGAAAAGGAGAGGAAATATTTGATGTGATAGTTGACGCTTGTACTAAAGATTTTTTGTAAATTATTGAATTATTGACTAACCCAGCTGCCACGTTGCTTTTTAAATACTTAAATGTAAAATAAGAAAATCAATAAAATATTACAAAAAAAATAATATTTGATAGTTGTCTCTGCTGGTCAGATTTAGAGTACTAGTAGGTGGTTGGAGGCTGTTAAGTGGATCACTCCCATACAAGCCGGATAAATGGAAAGAGGTTGCCTGATAAGGAAAACCTGCAGTTGTCACCTTTTCTCTCAGTCCAACCTGTTCACAGTGTGATTGTGAGAGAACCTAGGAAGAGGGTTGTATGCACCTTGAACTAATGTAGAACAAAAGGAGGAGAGTCTTAGTCCTGAATGCTGTGTGGAAGGGAACACACTGAAATTTATCCAGACTTCCTTCTCTTCTAAGACTGGAGATTAGTCCAAGGGAAGTGGGGGCAAATGAAGAGACAATGCATTTAGAGGAATCGGAGTGTGTTTAAGCCTGCGGTTGTTCCAATTAACTTTTTTTCCAATCCAAATTAGGGGACTAGTCAGGGTTCATCTTGTGCCCTGATTTCCTGCAAAGTCCAGAGAACCCAGAGTTTTTGTGCTTCTTACACAGGTGCCTTGAAAAAATCCCTTTCGTCTCCTGGAACGCAAAATTTGGAGAAAGATCACAGCATTCACTACAGGAGCTGGAGGGAGAGAAATGGCGAACAAAGCTTAATAAATCTTCAGCAGGAGGTTATCGGAGGTTTCTTTCACCACTGAGACCCGAACCAGAAGCCTCCATCAACCTGAGGCCATCCGTCTAACAGTTCCAGTTCACTATCAAAGCTGAAGGAAGGAAGGGGGAGCAGATGCCCAAATCCGGCTTTGTTCTTTATTGCCCTGAGGGAAGAGGGAAAATGAAACTTCTCTATGCAAGATTGTCATCTTTGTTGTTCAAGATGGCCCGCGTGGCCTTCCTAGAGAATGGCCACTGCAGAGGCTCATTGCAAGCTGAGCTGCATCTGATTGTAGTCCAAGCAGGAAGTCACAGACTGGAGCAATGTAATACATGGATTGAAGCGACACAGAAATCTAGACTGGGAAAGGCTCCCTTGGAATAAACGGACTTCACCCTCACGCTGAAACGGCTCTATAGCTTAAGGGGGCAGGAGCCAGGACAAGATACATCTGGAGCTTTCTTCTTCTTTAAAGAGTGGCACGCTGGCTTTCCCAAACGGGCTTGGCCTCCTTCACTGCAAGAAAGGAGGTTTTCATAGGAATCATTTTACATAGTAAAGCATGTTCTTCATGCTTTACTATGCCTGTGACCATGATCAGTGGGCAGCCACTCTCTGATTTAAATCAATAGTTTAGCTGGCTAAATAGTTTGCAGTTGCATTTTATTTTATACATATAAATATAAAAATAATAAAGGCGAGATATTAATAAATAAATATCCCTCACGTTCACCTGCCTGCATAATCATTGTGGATCTCACTGATAAAAGCTAGAGCAGGGGTAGGCAACCTCGGCTCTTTTATGACTCGTGGACTTCAACTTCCAGAATTCCTGAGCCAGCTTGGCTGGCTCAGGAATTCTGGGAGTTGAAGTCTACGAGTCATAAAAGAGCCGAGGTTGCCTACCCCTGAGCTAGAGCATACCTTAGTCTTATCACCTTGTTGCATCTTAGTATTTAATGACTATAGGCCTATTATAGCTTAGGTCAGGGGTCCCCAACCCCTGGTCCGTAGACTGCTAATGGGCTGCGGCTTGCCAGCAATCGGTCTGCACAAACAAGCAAAGCCCCATCCTTGGGATGCAGACAGCACACAAAACCACACGCTCTCTGATCCATGGAAAAAACCTTTCTCCACAGAACCGGTCCCTGCTTCCCAAAAGGTTGGGGACCTCTGGCTTAGGCCATGTTTTTGTTTAAGTGCAACTGATAGATAGAATGCCAAATTAATGATTTTAACGTAAGTTTTATTATTTTATTCCAGAACTTTTAATTAGATACTTTTTGAGTCTTTTTAATTGTATTGGTCTTTGGCTGTAATAAATATTTTATTTCATTTCATTTCATACCTTAGTCTCTGTCTAGGCCAGGGGTAGGCAACCTCGGCTCTTTTATGACTCGTGGAGTTCAACTCCCAGAATTCCTGAGCCAGCTTGGCTGGCTCAGGAATTCTGGGAGTTGAAGTCCACGAGTCATAAAAGAGCCGAGGTTGCCTAGCCCTGGTCTAGGCTCTGCCTGTCCAATTAGCATTACCTAGTTTTTCTGCTGCCAATTTAGGAAGCTCCATAGTGATGTTGGAAAGTAAAAGCCTCCATGAGACCTCTGTTAGCCAGTCCACACATTGACTACAACCACCCCTGACCCACAGGCAAACTCAAAGAAACTGCTTAAGCTTTTCTGCCCACATTAACAATTGATCAAGCACATCTCATATAAGGAAATAAACCAATATCAGCAACACAAAAAAGTCGAATACATTCCACCTTGATTTCAAGCAGGTGTCCTGTGCTCATTTTACCTGGCTGTAGAACAGACCAGAATTGTCAACTAACAATGTTGTTATTTCATTTGTTTTGTCTTATTTAGGTGGTAGATCAGCATAAAACTAATAACATGGTGCTTTGCAATTTCAACAGGCAAAAAGGAACAGGAAGCCATGGTTTTTCTATATTCCATGTTGTAGAATGACATGGCTGCTTAAAAACAAAATTATGTCCTCAGCCTTGCAAAGCCCCAAACCATCAAATAATCGAGCTGTGGAATTCTAATACACAGAAGAGCAAATTAAATCATTTTAAAAGTGTCTTGGATTTATTAGGAGCCTGGTGGCGCAGTGGTTAAAGCGCAATATTACAGGAAAACTCTGCCCATAGCCTGGAGTTTGATCTTGATGAGGCTCAAGGTTGACTCAGCTTTCCATCCTTCTGAGGTTGGTAAAAGGAGGACCCAGATTGTTGCGGGCAATATGCTGACTCTGTAAACAGCTTGCAGAGGGCTTTAAAGCACTGTGAAGTGGTATATAAGTCTAAGTGCTATTGCTATTTCTCTCTGAATTTGCATGATACATACAAGTGAGGCTAAAATGTGATTGGCTAGTTTATGATGCATGTGCAAATACTGTCGATCTAGATGTTTAATGTTAGCCAAACTTAAGAGTGGTCTGAATTGTCTTATGATTAACCCACCTTTTATGCGAGTTTTGTATTCCTTGTTAAGGCACTCATTGAGTTTTATAACTTTAATCAAATAAATAAATTGAACTCCTTATCTAATGCATTGGTTTTGATTGGCCTTCCTCATGCCTTCAGTGGCTAGCCAATCTTGGCTGATTTCAAAAAAGCTAAAAAGACTCAAAATGTTCATTGAAATTATTGCAAAAATGCCAGGGATAATGGACTGAACTGAAAAACATCCTGAAAGTAAGCAGTGACAAAATATTTCCATATTATCATTAAGAAAATAACGTTGACATATTTGTGAATTGAACTGGACTTAAAGGGGACTTTATCTTCACTGATATGATCATTAAATACAATTTAATAAGATAGAGCCAGTTTGGTCTAACGGGTTAGGCAGCAAGCTGCAAACCAAAAGACTGCGAGTTCTGATCTTGACTTAGGAATGCAAGCCAGCTGGATGTTTTGGGCCAGTCATTTTCTCTCAGCCCAACTCATAGGTTGTTGTGGGGAAAATAGAAGGAGGAAGGAATATTAGGTATGTTTGCTGCCTTGAGTTATTTAAAAAATAACAAATGTGGAATAAAAATAAAAATATGTAACTGTATCATCAATATATACACTATGGCTATAGAAAAGGAATTCCAAATTTCTTGTCTTAGCAGAAGCACATGTAATTTTTGTAGTTGTGTCTTTGCCTAGTAAATGTACTCTGAAACTAGGATTACTATTTGTTAAGTATACACTATATTTGGCTTAACTTAATCGAGTAAATTTCCCTCTTCCTTTCCTTATCAAAACAAAAATTCCAAAATTATATATTTTAAAATATATAATTAAAAATCCTCAGATTGTCTAATAGAGGCCTGGGAGTTTGAGGGTTCTGCACAGTATCTTAGCTGTTCCTAGCACAGCACTCTTCTGAATAGAGAGTTCTGATGTTGTTCCTGGGATCTGTTGAAGCTACTCTCCCAGCTTAGGAGTCACAGCCCTGAGTTCTCCTACCATTAGTGGGACCATTTTGGCCTTTACTTTCCAGTAGTTTTCCTCCTTCAGGCCTTGGTACTTCTCCAGTTTTTCATACTCCTTCCTGATGTTGTTGTCGTTTTTAATATTTATTGCCCTGTACACCGCCCTGAGTCCTTCGGGAGAAGGGCGGTATAAAAATTTAATAAACATAAATAAATAAATATAATATATTTGGCATTGCTGTATCTATCACCACTACTGTCTTCTGGTCCTTGTTTACTACCATAGTATCTGGATTGCCCAATACCTGCTGGTTTGTCTGTTTGGATATGGAAGTTCTACAGAATCTTAGCCCTCTTATTCTCCACAACCTTCTGTTTGACCTTCTTCCCATGTTTGCTGCTGTTACAGGCATTTTCTCAGCAGCTGATCTTTGGGTGCTATCTTACTGATGTACTTAAGGCATCATCCAGGATGGGAGCTTGGACCCTCACCAGACTCCATCATCCTCTTTCTGACTGGTGTACAGCCTCCAGCTGGAGTGCTATATAATGGAAAGGGTGACAGTGATGTTCCAGCTGCACATCCAGTTGTTCTTCTGGGTCTTCTTGGGTCCGAGATGTGAACCGTAGTAGGTCTGTCTCATGCTGGGAGAGCATTTTCCTCTTCACTATGTCGAAGATTTGGGTAACTAGCTGTTTCTTAGTTAGTGTGAATATAGATTTTCTGTCCACTCATAGTTTCTGTCATATGTTTCATATATCGCTTCTCATGTTGTGGTAGTAACATTTCAAGGTTCACATGTCTGTTCCAGTAGCCCAATTATTGTTAGATTGTCCTGGTTTCTCAACATCTGATGCAGACCTTGTCAATCCGGGTGACATCTGGGCTGGCATGACTTTCTTTGTGTCCTTCTCATATTTGAGGTAGACAGGTAAAGTATTAGGTTCTTTGCCCAAGGACCCCTATTGGTAAGGTAGGTACCAGCTGAGATTAGAACCCCAGTCTGCCACATCAAATGGCGGCCTTGTGACCATTATGCTATCCAGCCACTGTTTCTATTTCTCTCTTCTTAGGCACATTGACATTGATGGAAGTTATGCATATGTGTGTTAAAGGAAGAAAAGACAGACTGAGATTCTTTTATCAACATTTACTTAAGATCAAAGAAAGGCTCTTAAAGACAAACCAGGTGGCATTTTGTTTATGTTTTATCCAATGGGACAACAAGAATAGGGACAAATATTTGGCAGCATTTAATGGGCACCTAAGCAAGCAAATTGTCTTTCAAGAAGCAAATACAACCTCTCTTCTCTGTTGTTAGAAGTGTAGTATGGATCTTGGAGCAGTGCTTACTTTGGTTTTGGAAGAAAAGCATTCCAGGCTGTGAAATATAAGGACTGTTTTGTTTTATGCAAGTATTGTGTATGTCTGCGTAAGTGTGTATGGCTGTAGAGACAGAGAGAAAAAAAGAAGAAAGAGAGAATGTGAATGTATCAGCAAGTGCTATAGTTTTTTGATGAAACATGAAAATATGTGAAAATTTCCCTCACAGTGTCAAGAAGCATCTGATGGGTTAACCTCTGCATAATAAATCCAAAGAATCTTTGATCTTTCTCTAAACTGGCTTGAGATGTTATGATATAAAGAACCCAGATACTTTGGAGGTGTTTCCTGCTTTTGAACAATGACCATTTGTGAGCATTTAAGGCAGGAGCGGACAACTTGAAGGTTCAGGCTTGGGGGCAGTTTTCAGAGCCACTTTTCCTTGTTTGTAATGTTAAAAAAAACATGGGAGAATTATTAACTATATGGGGAGTAATATGATCAGTGCTAGTTTAATTTTAATTAAATATACAAAAATTATGACTCAGATTTGTCTTGATCTCACCATTGACTTCTTGGAGCGTTGCTTTAGCAGGCCACTTAACCAGCCTCAGCTTATAAAATATTGTGAACCCCAATTTAAAGACTATTGGGCACTTCATTGTTTGCTTCACTGTCCTTTAAAATGCAACTGAGCATCATTAATAGGCATGTATTTAATTCCACTGCAAAGCCTACCTATATTTCTTTTCTTTTCCTTTCCTTCCCACTCCCTACTATGCTTTCACAATAATTTCTACCTTCTGGATAAGTTAGAGCAAACCAATTTTATTCAACAATTTGTTTTCTTTAAATAAACACACTAAGAATGTGTAGAAACAGAGGATTTTCAACAGGGTTGAAATTTGCATTGAATTATAAACTTAAAGAGAATTTTTTATAAAATTATATGTTACTGGTATATGGCACCAGAAAAACTGTCATAAAAGTATAAGGGATTTCAAATATTTGTTGGAAATATAACCAAATTGTGGCCCTTTTTTTTAGAGAAAGAAAGCCAGAAAAGTGAATGTACAATAGAAACCAGAGATCTTCCTTTGGGTTTAATGGACAAACAAATGGAAACAAATGGAAATGAATTTTTTGCTTTTGTGATAACAGCAGAGAGACTTTTATACAGGTAGCTCTTGACTTACAACCACAATTGAGTTCAAAATTTCTGGTGCTAAGCGAAACAGTTTTAAGTGAGTTTTGCCCCATTTTACGACTTTTCTTGTTTTTAAGTGAATTACTGCAGTTAAGTGAATCTGGCTTCCCTATTGGCTTTGCTTGTCAGAAGGTTGCAAAAGCTGATCACACATGACCCCGGGACATTGCAACTGTCATAAATATGAGTCAGTTGCCAAGTGTCCAAATTTTGATCACTTAATCAAAATGCAACTGTTGTAAGTGTGAAAAACGGTCATAAGTCACTTTTTTCAGTGCCGTTATAACTCCAAGTAGTCACTAAACAAACAGTTATAAGTCATGGACTACTTGTATGCACAAATGCGGAAGGATCTACAAATACATCGATCTATAATGGAACAATGGATGGTAAAGGTGATGGAATAGGTGATGCTGAAACTTATAGCTTTGATTGAAGAAAGAACTGACTAATTTTGTTTCCACTTGGAAAACACATTTGGATTTTTTGAGAGATGCTGAAAGAAGTAACATATTTATGTTGGGATTTGATTCTTATTTGAACAAGCCGGCCTGGCCTGATGGGGGATGGGTGGGGTCTTTTACTGTTATTTTAATATTTGTATCTACTGTTTTTAGTTGGGCATATATTTAATCCTTTTTAACTTTTGTAATTCTGTATTTTTTATGCTTGCCCTGTTCACCGCCCGGAGTCCTTCGGGAGAAGGGCGGTATATAAATAAAATTATTATTATTATTATTATTATTATTATTATTATTATTATTATTATTATTATTATTATTATTATTATTATTAAAATTATATGAAAATTAATTAGCTCATGTGCTCAAGTTCTTTTCGATGACTGAAATAAATGAAGAATCACATTCTTCCTATTCTCTGTGCACACTTTAAAACACAAATCCTGTTACAAAGAACCTAAATTTATGTCTGCTTTTTGTCTAAAAATCTTTAGATGAGTACTAGCATAGGGTGTTTCTAATGATTTCCAGGAATCATAATATTTTATTTCTCACCCTACAACAATTAATGAACTAACATAAACATCTGGATTAACTTCTGGAGGAGATGGGTTGCATCTACCAGAAGGCATTGTACATTGTATAGATCCCTGCTATGGACTTGTAATTTCAACATATCTGGGAGGCAATGGTAAAGAAGAATTTGTAGAGGTTACAACATTTAGTAGTAAATGGTAAAGAAGAGTTTATAGAGTTTACAATAGTTCATTTAGTGATGATTCAAAATTACAATGGCACTGAAACAAGTGATTTATGACTATTTTTCACACTTACAACCATTGTACCATCCCCATGGTCATGTGATAAAAATTAGGACACTTGGTAACTGACTCATATTTATGACGGTTGAAGTGTCCTGGGGTCATGTGATCACCTTTTGCGACCTTCTGACAAGCAAAGTCAACGTGGAAGCCAGATTCACTTAACAACCATGTTACTAACTTGACAACTGCAGTGATTCACTTAACAACTGTGCCAAGAAAAGTCATAAAATGGGGCAAAATTCACTTAACAAATGTTTCACTTAGCAACATAAATTTTGGGCTCAATTGTGGTCATATGTTAAGACTAAAAAAGGTAAAGTTTCCCCCGCACATGTGTGCTAGTCGTTTCCGACTCTAGGGGCCGGTGCTCATCTCCGTTTCAAAGCCGAAGAGCCAGCGCTTGTCCGAGGACGTCTCCGTGGTCATGTGGCCGGCATTACTAGACGCCAAAGGCACACGGAACACTGTTACCTTCCCACCGTAGCGGTCCCTATTTTTCTACTTGCATTTTTACGTGCTTTCGAACTGCTAGGTTGGCAGAAGCTGGGACGAGTAACAGGTGCTCACTCTGCTACGCGGCACTTGGGATTCAACCCGCCAAACTGCCGACCTTCTGATCGACAAGCTCAGGGTCCTAACCCACTGAGCCACCGCGTCCCTTATGTTAAGACTACGTGTATTTAATTAGATGTGCACTTTTCAGTTACTTTTTCTACCAGGACTTCAAAGAACTGTGCAGCATTTGGACATATATGCAAATGATGTATTGAAACTCACCGGTCTAAGTTTAGCATCTGGGCGTTTTCCTTCATGTCTTTTATGCTAAATCTGGTTTGCAATTTTTCATGGTACTGCACAGTCTCTTAGTGGCTTTCCCCCCCCCCCCCCAGCATTGCAAACATGTGGAAAACTCAATACTCCCAAATAAAGAACAACCAGAACACAAGAATAAATTGCACAAAACAGCAAATTTCATCAAAAGCATCAATTGTCTTTCCAGGGGACCTCAGTATGTCTGAAACTAATATGGGGACTCTCATGCATCAATGTGAATATCCTAGGATATTTGCCACTTTTAAAATAATCCTCTGCAAAGGACAGATCATTTAACTTGCAAATAAGTCACACACAAAAATAACAGGTCTGAATGAAGACATATTCAAGTTGTTTATAGAAAGAAAATGTTTTTGTCCAACGAACACAACAGATGAAAGATTCCTACATTGCAACTGGAAGCCTTCAAATTGATGTGTATCTTCAGCTGGTGACCTCTGAGAAAAAAAGGGAGTAGAGGGGGAAAAAGTTCCTTGAAATAAGAGTTTTTTCCTTATTGCTTCAAGTAAGCCTGGTATTTGGATGGGTTTCTTTCCCTATTCTTTGTTTATAATAAATCTGTGTTTATTAAATCTCTCTCACACATACACTCTCACTATCCCTAAGGGAAACTGAATTTCTCCTTGTGACTCAGAGAAGATTGAAATCCATACTTATGCATGTATTGCTTATTTTACTGAGATATTTGTGTCTCTATTTTTTAATAGCCTAAGTAGATTCAATATGTTTTATACATCTTTTTATTGGCAGATACAGCTGTTATTATTAGCACAGTGAAATTAACTGTAGCCTGTCAAGTCTATCAAATGACTTGTAGGGAATTAGGTTAGTGATAAGGGAAATGTATTTTTCATGGCAATATTTTGTTAGGTTTGCTATCTATTTATTTTGAGCTGGTCAATAACTGTATAAAGAACTTAATGATTGTGTATAATATATGAAGTCTTTAGTAATTCTTGTTGTTGTTATTAGCTGCGAAGTCGTGTCCGACCCAACGCAACCCTATGGACAACGTTCCTCCAGGCCCTCCTGTCCTCTACCATCTTCTGGAGTCCATTTAAGCTCACGCCTACTGCTTCAGTGACTCCATCCAGCCACCTCATTCTCTGTCGTCCCCTTCTTCTATTGCCCTCAACCTTTCCCAGCATTAGGTTCTTCTCCAGTGACTCCTTCCTTCTCATTAGGTGGCCAAAGTATTTGAGTTTTAGCTTCAGGATCTGGCCTTCTAAAGAGCAGTCAGGGTTGATCTCCTCTAGGACTGACTGGTTTGATCGCCTTGCAGTCCAAGGGACTTGCAGGAGTCTTCTCCAGCACCATAGCTCAAAGTCCTCAATTCTTTGGCGCTCACCTTTTTTTATGGTCCAGCTTTCACTGCCATACATTGCAACTGGGAAGACCATAGCCTTGACTATACACACTTTTGTTGACAGGGTGATGTCTCTGCTTTTTAGTGTGCTGTCTAGATTTGCCATGGCTTTCCTCCCGAGGAGCAAGCGTCTTTTAATTTCTTGGCTACAGTCCCCATCTGCAGTGATCTTGGAGCCCAGGAAAATAAAATCTGTCACTACCTCCATTTCTTCCCCATCTATTTGCCAGGAATTGAGAGGGCCAGATGCCATGATCTTGGTTTTCTTAATGTTAAGTTTCCACCCAAGTTTTGCACTCTCCTTCTTCACCTGCAACAAGAGGCTCTTTAGTTCTTCTTCACTTTCTGCCATTAGAGTGGTATCATCTGCATATCTTAGGTTGTTGATATTTCTTCCGGCAATCTTAATTTCAACTTTTGATTCATCTAGCCCTGCCTTTCTCATGATGTGCTCTGCATATAAGTTAAATAGTCAAGGTGACAGTATACAGCCTTGCCGGACTCCTTTCCCAATTTTGAACCAATCAGTGGTTCCGTGTCCAGTTCTCACTGTTGCTTCTTGGCCCAAATATAGGTTTCTCAAGAGACAAATAAGATGGTCTGGTACGCCCATCTCTTTGAGAACTTGCCACAATTTATTATGATCCGCACAATCAAAGGCTTTAGCATAGTCAATGAAGCAGAAGTAGATGTTTTTCTGGAACTCTCTAGCTTTCTCCATGATCCAGCGTATGTTGGCAATTTGATTTCTAGTTCCTCTGCCTCTTCGAAATCCTGCCTGTACTTCTGGTAGTTCTCGATCCACATACTGCTGGAGTCTAGCTTGTAGAATTTTAAGCATAACTTTGCTAGCATGAGAAATGAGTGCAATGGTGCGATAGTTTGAACTTTCTTTGGCACTGCCTTTCTTTGGAATTGGAATGTAAACTGATCTTTTCCAATCCTGTGGCCACTGTTGACTTTTCCAAATTTGCTGGCAAATGGAGTATAGCACTTTTACTGCATTGTCTTTTAAGATTTTGAATAGCTCAGCTGTAATACTGTCACCTCCACTAGCTTTGTTGTTGCTCAGCTTTTCTAAGGCCCACTTCACTTCACATTCTAGGATGTCTGGCTCGAGGTCAGTGACCACCTCATTGTGATTATCAGGTACATTAAGCTCATTCTTGTATAGTTCTTCTGTGTAATTTTGCCACCTCTTCTTAATTTCCTCTGCTTCTGTTAGGTCCCTGCCATTTTGGTCCTTTATCATGCCCATTTTTGCATGAAACGTTCCCTTCATCTCTCCAATTTTCTTGAAAAGATCTCTGGTCCTCCCTATTCTATTGTTTTCTTCTATTTCTTTGCACTGTTCATTTAAGAAGGCATTCTTATCTTTTCTAGCTATTCTCTGGAATTCTGCATTCAATTGGGCGTATCTTTCTTTTTCTCCCTTGCCTTTTTCTTCCCTCCTTTCCTCAGCTATTTGTAAAGCTTCCTCAGACAGCCATTTTGCTTTCTTGCATTTCTTTTTCTTTGGGATGGTTTTGGTTCCTACTTCTTGTACAATGTTGGGCACTCTGTCTATCAGATCGAATTCCTTAAATCTATTTGTCACCTCTACTGTATATTCAACAGGGATATGATTTAATTCATACCTGAGTGGTCTAGTGCTTTCCCCTACTTTCTTTAGTTTAAGTCTAAACTTTGCAATGAGAAGCTCATGGTCTGAGCCACAGTCAGCTCCTGGTCTTGTTTTTACTGACTGTATAGAGCTTCTCCATCTTTGGCTGCAGAGCATATAGTCAATCCGATTTCTGTGTTGACCGTCTGGTGATGTCCATGTGTAGAGACGTCTCTTGGGTTGTTGGAAAAGAGTGTTTGCTATGACCATCATATTCTCTTGACAAAATTCTATCAGCTTGTGCCCTGCTTCATTTTGTATTCCAAGGCCAAACTTGCCTGTTATTCCGGTTATCTTTTGGCTTCCTACTTTAGCATTCCAATCCCCCATGATGATAAGGACATCATTTTTTGGTGTTAGTTCTATAAGGTGCTGTAGGGCTTCATAGAACCAGTCAATTTCATCCTCTTCAGCACTGGTGGTTGGGGCATAGACTTGGACTACTGTGATATTGAATGGTTTGCCTTGGATTTGAACTGAGATCATTCTGTCGTTTTGAGGATTGTATCCCAGTATTGCTTTTCCTACTCTTTTATTGACTATGAAGGCTACTCCATTTTTTCTGAGGGATTCTTGCCCGCAGTAGTATACCTGATGGTCATCTGAATTAAATTCACCCATTCCTGTCCATTTTAGTTCGCTGATACTTAAGATGTCGATGTTCAGTCTTGTCATCTCTTGTTTGACCATGTCCAGGCACTTGGCATTATGGAAACGTCAGATGTCTCAGGCATGGTTGCCCCCGCAGCTGGTGCAGGTGGGCCGATGTTCCCGGGGGTAGCTTTGAGGGGAGATGTTGCTTCTTGCCTTTTGTTTGTCGCCGTGGTCACTCCGGCGGGTTTGGAGTCTCTCCATTCGCCGTTGGATGGCATCCACGTCGGTCAGGTCGATGGTTCCATCGTCGTCACTAAGGGTCGTTTCGTCTTGATGAACCGTTCCGTGATGTTCGCTGGTGGGCCGAGCGGGGTCCCCTCGGTGGCTGTCTTCATACGCCAACACCTCCCTGGAGACCTCCGCTAAATTTAAATCGGGTTTTGCGATAATCTTCTTCTGGAGGCGCTCGTCTCTAAGCCCTATGACGATTTGGTCCCTGATCCGGTCTTCTAGGTCCGGGAATCGGCAGCTTCGAGCGGCGTGCCGGACTCCTGCGATGAAGTCATTCGCAGATTCATCCGGCCGCTGGCGTCGATGTGCGAATTGCACTCTCCAGTACAGCTCTGAGCGGGCAGGCATGAAGTGTTTGTTGAGTCTTTTGGTTAGCTCGGTGTAGGGTACCTCAGCAATCGGTACCGGGCTGAATAGCCCGACGGCGACGTCGTAGACTGGGGGCCCGCTTATGTACAGGAGGGCTGCCGCTTTGGCTCGGTCGTCCGTGATTTTACTGACCAGGAGGAACCCTTCGACCTGCCCTAGATGCGATTCCCATCGCTCCGGGTGACGGGTATCGAATTCCCGTACGCGTCCGAAGTTGGCCATGCTGTCTCGGTCCGGTTATCTGCTTCGCCGCGTTCGTGGAAGTTATAACTTCCTGAGGTGACTCATCCGTGACTTGCTCAGGTTGCCGGGAACTCTCTTCCCTGGTGGTGACTTCAGCTCGGCGAAGCACATCCCACCTTCATCGCCAGACCACTCGGAGACAGCTGGCTAGGTCTAACAGGTTTATTGAGGTACCGGACAAGTAGGTGCTCAGTTTCAGCTCTTTTATAGCCGGACGCCAGCCGGCTGGGCCAATCCGCGGTTGTTCTTCTCCTGCCGGGATTCTGGAGCCAATCAGCTGTGGTGTGTATTTGACAGCTCCGCGTCCTCGTGGAGGTGGCGCATGCGTGGTGCGGCACTTGTTTGACAGCAGAGAGCTGTCAACTGCCTGCGCATGCGCTTTCGCTGGCGGCAGCTTTTGACAGCTGTCAAAAGCTCCCGCGTGTTTCCCTGTCACTGTGTTTACCTCACACAACATTTACAACTATTAACTCTTAACATTAGTTAACATATAACACATCCAGCTTTCCTTGATTCATGGATCTTACATTCTAGGTTCCTATGGAGAAAAAAATCTTTACAGCATCGGACTTTCCTTTCACCACCAGACACATCCACAGCTGAGCGTCCTTTCAGCTTTGGCCCAGTTGCTTCATTTTTTCTGGCGCTACTAGTACTAGCCCTCTGCTGTTCCCCAGTAGCATATTGGACATCTTCCAACCTGAGGGGCTCATCTTCCAGCGTCATATCGTTTTGCCTTTTGGTACTGTCCATAGGGTTTTCATGGCAAAGATACTGGAGTGGGTTGCCATTTCCTTCTCCAGTGGATCACGTTTTGTCAGAACTCTCTGCTATGACCTTTCCATCTTGGGTGGCCCTGCATGGCATAGCTCATAGCTTCACTGAATTACACAAGCCCCTTCGCCACAGCAAGGCAGTAATCCATGAAGTAATTCTTAGCTCTTCACAATCTCCAGACTGTGTCTATGAAAAATCTTTTCCTTCCCTGTTTTATTTATTTATTTATTTATTTTATTACATTTATATAACGCCCTTTCCCGAAGGACTCAGGGCGGTTTACAGGGTGATTAAAAAACCAAAATACAAAAGTTAAAAATAAATTTAAAAAAAATTATATGTGTCCCTGCCTAAATAAAACCCCAGTTAAAATAAGATTAATCCTCAGCCTGGGCCAGAGAGCCAGGTCTTCAGGCCCTGGCGGAATGAACGGAGGTCGGGGGCAGTCCTCAGCTCCACTGGCAGCTGGTTCCAAAGGGCAGGCGCCCCCACTGAGAAGGCCCTATCCCTGGGTGTTACCCGCCGGCAATCTCTTACCGGTGACACCCTGAGAAGACCCTCCCTGTGGGAGCGCACTGGACGAAGGGAACTTGATGCCGGCAGCAGCTGTTCCTTCAGATATCCCGGACCCAAGCCATTTAGGGCTTTATAGGTCATCACCAGCACCTTGAATCTCACCCGGAGGGCAACCGGAAGCCAATGCAGCTCACGGAGTAGAGGTGTTACATGGGAGTATCGAGAAACCCCCATCACAACTTGCGCGGCCGCATTTTGCACCAGCTGAAGCCACCGAGTGGTCCTCAAGGGCAGCCCCATGTAGAGAGCGTTGCAGTAGTCTAAACGGGAGGTCACGAGCGCATGAGTGACTGTGCGTAGGGCATCTCGGTCCAGATAGGGTCGCAACTGGCGCACCAGGTGAACCTGGGCAAAAGCCCCCTTGGTTACGGCTCCTATATGGTCTTCAAAATTGAGTCGTGTATCCAGGAGGACGCCCAAGTTGAGAGCCCTATTAATGGGGGGTAACACCTCACCCCCCATGTCCGTTGTATATATTCCCCCCTTTTTTTGTTCAATTTTCTGATTCTTGGAGAGTGCCCAGACAAGTCCCTGCAGTTTTCTTACATGGTTTTTCAGAAGTGGTTTGCCATTGCCTCCTTCCTAGGGCAGATGATGAATTGTGTGGAATATTAAGTAAGGGAGGTAAAAAATCCAACAAACCATAGAGCAGTGTGATTCCCCACATTCTGGTAATTAGTTTTCAGAGAAAGTTCCAATGGAATCCAAGTGGGAAACTTTCACGAGCATTGCATACAACCATTCCAATCGCTCCTCTGGGGCAATAAGACTTTTGGAAGAGGAAGCTGAGTTTGGCCTTAATGGGAGTTTCACTCCTATAACTTCTTTGCATTTGGAAGAAACATAAGACAAAGAGAACAAGCAACTGAAAAGGGAAAAAATAGGGGGAGGATAAGGAGGGAGGGTGATGGAAGAAAGTAAAAGAAAGGGGAACCAGCAAAAAGAGAGAAATGGCTGGCTGGAGGGTTTCATCACTGGAGTCCAATGATCACAGTTCTCTATAAGCATGTGTGAGTGCACTGACATGGGATATGATTCAGTGATTCATAATCTTGGAAAGGTGGGAATTCTTCCAATCCTACTTCAAAAAGCATCTTAGACTCATGGGAGGAGGGGCAAGGAAAGTTTGCTGCATCTGGCCTTGGCTTGGGGGCTTACCAAGTTCCTGCCTAGAAATTGAGTCTTCTTCTTTCTTAGATGGAAAAATTTAGTGAGTGACCTTGCAGAGATACTTGACAGCAATTTAGTTTTTAAGTCTTGGATGCATTGAGAACTTCAGTTAATTAATAATGATGTCATGGTCATATTTATCGCTCATGGGCAATTTAGTGCTCGCTTTTTATTTCAAGCACGAGAGAAATGCCACTGTGGTTGTCAAAAAGGATTCCGATTCCAAGTTTACATTTATGATGGCATTAAAATGCCTTGGTTTTACTCTTTTGAACTCTAATTGCTATTTAAATTGTATAATGAACATTTGGAATGATGCTGCCTGGTGTTTTTATTACTGACCAACTCCTTCCTGGCTGACCGAAAGAACCAGGTTTGGCTGCAATCCTGTGGGAGAGCTACATAATTTCTCTATGTTATGCTGTCTTTTTTCCAGCAGTCTAGGCTGTAGCCTAGTGAAGCCAAATGACTTGGATGGGGAATAACCTAGCTTTACCAAAAAGAAATGGGGAAAAAAAATCATATTACATCCAAGGGATAGGTTTTAGATAGGAATGTTCTGGCTACTCCCCAAAATAAAACAAGCAAAGAAATAAATGAGAATAAAACTCCAAATATATCTTAGTTCTTTGTGCTAAACAATGGTGGTCTGAATCTTGTATTTGTAGTTGGGATCACAATGATTTTTGTACTCAGTTCTGTATTTATTTCAAATGCATTATTCATAGTGTCCCTCATTAACACAACATTTTTGTTACATCATCTATTATTGGTATCTATTTTGGGTAGAGATATATTGTCATTGATTTCTTCTTTATCCTTCATCTTTTTGTCTTTTGGTGGTGGTAGTGGTGGTTGTCACCAGTGGTTTACTCTTGTGGTAACTCTAACTCTGTTGAAAGCATTTGGAAGAAAAATGATGGCCTAATTTATTTATCCCAAGTGCCCTTAGAATGATTTAGGTGTGGAGTATTCTTAGAAAATAGGGACGCGGTGACTCAGTGGGTTAGGACGCTGAGCTTGTCGATCAGATGGTCGGCAGTTTGGCGGGTCGAATCCCGAGTGCCACGTAACAGAGTGAGCGCCTGTTACTCGTCCCAGCTTCTGCCAACCTAGCAGTTCGAAAGCACATAAAAATGCAAGTAGAAAAATAGAGACCACTACGGTGGGAAGGTAACAGCATTCCATGCGCCTTTGGTGTCTAGTCATGCCGGCCACATGACCACGGAGTCGTCCTCGGACAAACGCTGGCTCTTCGGCTTTGAAACGGAGATGAGCACTGGCCCCTAGAGTCGGAAACGACTAGCACGCATGTGCGGGGGAACCTTTACCTTTACCTATTCTTAGAAAATCAAATGACAGCTGTTGACCTACGTGGAAGATATATATGTGCAGTATCAAAAACTAAAAAAGAAAAGTGGCTCACAAAGTAGGTAAATTCACTCCCGAGAAGTAGAAGGCTTTCTACTGTTCTTCAAGCATCACCAGCTTGGAGAAAACAGACTTTAACTTAACCTCATAGAGAGCTGAATTTGGGCATTGGTCTGACTCTGAGGAACTGCTGATTATCTCCCTGGAGCTTGAAGCAAGTGGCTTTCCAGGGGTCAAGAAAACCACGATTCTATTGCTTTGTGAGGGAGATGGGCAGTTTATAAATTTGATATATAAATAAATAATCAAATACAGGTATTAAAAATTTGTGAACAATTCTCTAGAGCTACTGTCTAAGGAAAACCAACTAAACGTGTTCTAGGATTAGTTATATTTTCCCTGCTTAGAAACATGGGATGTGACCTTAACATGATTGTGACTTGCTGAAAAGAAAGCACAATTTCCCAGTATCTGTGTCAGCCACATAAGTTTTCCCAACACATATAATGCCATACATGAAATGAGCATAATGAGGTTGAAAGAGGTGGGACTGCCTCCATTCTTTTGGCCTTCTCGAAGGGTATCAGAATCTGGTTCTGCTCTGAGGAGAGTGCTGGGGAAGGGCACTCACTGGTCAAGTTGGTTGACGAGGTAATTTAAAATTTTTAAAATGAAATATTTTTTAATAATTAAAATAATTGCATTTTAATTATTTATATATTTATCTTCTTACTGATTGTGAGCCGGCAAGCTCATCTCGGTGAGATGAGCAGCATATAAATTTAATAAACAAAGAAACAAATGCTACTTTATCTTCTTTTTTGTGGAGCTAAAATCACTAAATTTCAACTGAATTTAGTGAAACCTAAGAGGATCCATTCTGCCTTCCCCTTTCCTCCTACTTCAGGAACCACGCATTAGTCTTTCTAGTTGCCAGATGATTGCATCCATCAACATGTTTAGAGAGCATGAAAATTGCAAATTGCATGGAATAAAGTTGGGTGATTTTACAAGTAGATCATAATTTATGACCATTCACTTAGCAACTATTTGAAGTTACAACAGTTACAGTTTTCAGTTATGACTGGAAAAAGTAAAGTGCTTGTCTTTAGGATTGTTGCTACATCCTTGTGGTTACATGATTGTGATTGTGGCAATCGGCAGCTGTTGTGTATTTATGATGGTCACAGCATCCCACAGTCATGTGACTGACATTTTGACCTTCCTAGCCAGCTTACGACAAGCAAAATCAATGGGAAAGTTGGCAGGGAAAATTGCTGCGTGTGATGTCTGGCTTAATTACTGTACCACTTAATGTACTACCTAATGTGGTCAATAAGTCAAGGGTTACTTGTATTTGTGCCTGAAGGCAGGACAAGAAGCAACGGATGGAAACTAATTAAGAAGAGAAGCAACCTGGAACAAAGGAGAAACTTCCTGACAGTTAGAACAATTAACCAGTGGAACAACCTGCCTCCAGAAGCTGTGAATGTTCCAACACTGGAAGTTTTTAAGAAGAGACTGGACACCATTTGTCTGAAATGGTACAGGGTTTCCTGCTTGAGCAGGGGGTTGGACTAGATGATCTGCAAGGTCCCTTCCAACTTTATTATTATTATTATAATTATTATAATTACTACTACTACTACTACTACTACTACATCATAAGTATGTTGCAAGTCCCATCTATTTAGGGAGATACATCTGGTGGCATCACTCAAAAGGGCCTTCTCAGTGGTGGCTCCTTCTCTGTAGAATATCGTTCCCTCTGGAGGCATAATTGATTCCTACCTTGTTGCTTTTCTGAAAGGCCCTTGTCAGGGAATTGTGCAGCTGGTGTCCAAATGGAGTCAGAGACCCTGACGTGAACTTGCAGCTTTATATAAATAAATATATTTTGCATCTATAGAGAGAGCATACTAGATAGTCAGGCACACAGGAGCATCATGAGGTAAATTACAAAGCAAACAGAAGAAAAGGCGGGGGAAAAAGGGAAATTCCCCCTCCGCACCCACAGCAACCAATCATGGTGGTGGTGGTTTATGGGTTTTTATGTGGTGGATGTCTAATGTTGTAAGCCACTCAGACTCACCTGTGTAGAGTTGTGTGTCTATATAAATTTGTGAAATAAATAAATAAGACATTGCTAAACTTTGAAGGCCATTCTAACATTAATTGTAAGCTGCTGTTTCTCCATAAAAAATGTTACTGGTTATTTTGAATGCGCTACTTGCCAGATTGAATATTTCCAATGTTTTTATTGAGAAACCCACACTTAAAATGATGGACTGCTGCAGTGGATGTTCATTTTTTTTTAAAGTAACTTTTCCAGTTGATGTTCTATTTGACCAGTAGGATGAGAAAGAAGGAAACAGGAAACTATTCTAATTAAAAAATGTGCAGTTATTTTTTAAAAGACATCCCACTAAACTGAAATGTAGGGTATCCTTAATAAGTCTGCTAACTGGAATACAGTGTACGTTATTTTTCCAAATCAAGCAACAATACATTGATTACTTATTAATTAATGCATTATAGGGAAAAATTTGGACATTTAGATGACTAACATATGAAGAAATTATGACTGATAATAATTGGATTGAATATAAGGGAAATTAAGTTTAAACAAAAAGTACGAAAATAGGATGAATGGTGAATTAATGAGATGATGGTTATAAGAATAATGTAAGCTAAAATGCTATACATGGAGATTATTATTTGTGCAAGTATGAAAAATGTGTGTATTAAACCATTTATATATTGAAAATATTAAGAATTACATTTTGCTTAAGGTTGAAGAAGAAGATAAATGGGAGAAGGGAAGATCAGAGAAATATATTATTAATATACTAATTATGGAATTATCAAACTTAACATTACTGATTATTAATTGATTATTGTCTTTTTTGTTTTTCTTTTATTAAAACATAAAGCAAGACAACATGCTGTACACTAGGCACTGGAGATTGTTATGGTTAAAACCAATAAAATATGTATAAAACCCCCCACAATACATTAATTACTTACCAGAACTATTTAGTGATGTAAAAATAAAAAGCAGAAAACAGGAGAAAGATTTGAAATAAAGCCGTGTATTTACTCTGGGAAAGATAGACCCCATTATCGTTCTTTAAACTTGGCTGTTAAAATCAGATTATTATTAGGTACACCAATGTAAGCTGCAGTTCATGAAAGTTTATGTTGTTTAATAAAAAAATTTCCTCAGAGCTGCCAGACTCCTAATTTTTTCGCCCCCATGACTGACACAGCACTCTTCCTTCAGAGTATTCAGTGAATAGACTGCCATCTGCTGGATCAAGTGGTTAGCTCACTATGCAGGAGTAAAGCAGAATAATAATTATTAAAAATACCATGAATAGATAATGCTAGAGATTTTTACCAAAGGCATTATTCTAACATTCATACTTCTCTATAAATAAACCATGAAGCCAAATGAAAACCACTGTGGCATTCTTGAGGCTTGCTCTAAATTTCCCTCTGTGAGTGGGTTTTGCCCCTGAAACGAGAGGCTTACAGAGCACTGATAAAAATATTTTCAACTTGGTTGCTCATCCTGTAGTTCCAATAATTCCATACAGTCTCTAGGTTTTCATGAGGAGAACTGAAAGCACCTGCTGCACACTGGCTAGCATTGAATATACATGTTGTTGAGTTAAAAAAAAAGCTTATACCATGTTATGAGTCAACCAGGAAAGGCTTTTTGGGAGATCTGTGGGATTTAATGTACAGCCTCCCCAAAATCAAATAATATCTAAGAAGTCTTTTATGGTAATTGTGTGAATATAATTGCTCACATCCATTTCATCTTAGGGATCTTCCAGTCAGCTCTTGATATCACCCTCTTTCCTCCTGCTGAAGTTTCAGGTCCTTTCTGAGGTTTTGTGGATGTGGGTGAACGAGGAGGAAGGCAATTGAAAAATCATCTGGTTGATCAAATAAGGAGTGGAAAAACTGGTACCTGTTCTGTACCAGCCTGCTACCGGCCCTGCAGAAAAGGCAGGGACAACCCCTTTACAAACGGCAAGAGGCTGGAATTAAGCCTGCCAAATTTATTAACATAAAACAGAGCAAAACAAGACACCAACCATGAAACAGGAGCTATGAAACAGGAACTATACAAGCGGTTGCCTTCAGCAAACCAGCCCTCCCACGCATTCCCCTTTTATACAGTTCAGGCCGTGGCTTCTCTCTGCCTCCTTCCGAGGTGCCCCATTGCCTTCCTCTGTTTACTCCTGATTGACTGCCTCCTGCGTCGGGCGTCCTTGAACAGGGCCAGCTGTGGGTCATCTTCATCCACGCTGTCAGGCTCACACAGCTGGGTCTCCGTCGTGACCAGGTGGGAGGGGCCTGGCTGAGGGCTCTCATCAGCAAGCTCTTCAACACCCCCCTCCTCCTCTGAGTCATCTGACCCAACTGCCGAACCCACAGGCTGACCCTGAATCACAACAGTACCTTAGCAAACTCCTTCCTCTTTTCTTTGTTGTCTTTCTTTTCAAAGTAAGAGGCAGGAAAACACTTGATGATTCTGAAAAGAAAGTGCAGCTTCCTAGTATCTGTGTGAAGCTTATAATTTTGCCAAGCAACATGTAATGCAGTAAGAAATCACACAGCATGGGGTTGGCATGCTACCTCTCTTCCTTTGTTGTGGATCTAAAGTAATTCAATGTTTTTTCAACTGAATTTAGTCTAATCTAAAAGAATCCACTCCTCTTCCTTTCACCCCTACTTCTATTTCAAACTGTGACAGTGCTGAAATTCTGAGAACTTCATTGTTGGAAATTTTTAGGATAAGATTGGAGAGCTATTTGCTGGGGTGGTATGAGGATTCCTGCTCTGGATGGAAAGTTGGGCTAATAACTTTTAAGTTCAATTCCAATTCTATGATTCTATGTGACTCTGTGTGATCCTGTGATTGTGTGTGATTCTGTGTGATCCTATGATTCTAGAATCTATGATTCCATGATTCTAGAGTCTATGATTCTTGGGAATGTGTGACAAAAAGCATGTACTAATTCTGATTATAGGCCTTTTCCCTTTTCTTGAATGAGGACTTCCCTTTACATGCACAGGGATGCTTCCACTTGGGTTTCTACAGCATGAAGGGAGACATGGCTGGGTCACTCAGAGACTTCCTCCTCCAAAGCTCCTGACATGTGTAAAAATGGGACACATGAACTACACCTAAGTTCTTTCTCTGCAGGCTGCCAGTCCTAAAAATAATAAAAACCATAGGCGTTATAGGGTATTTTCTGTGACTTTAAATTTATCTGGAAAATCAGGAAACACATTATAAAGAGTTTATATTTGAAAGATAGGATAATAAGTACTGGATGAGTTCTATCTGTAATGATACTTTATTTCTGCATATAATGAACCTATCCTTTGCCCCTATCCTGTCCTCCTCTATGGAAGACAAGCAAAATGGTATGGAAAAGAAAGCCAAAGTGCCCTCTGGGTTGACTCCATTTAGAATTTCTAACTTTACACATTGCAATGAACACAATTTTAGCCTCCCCCTAAGACATTTCCATGTAGAAAAAAACTTCCATACTTGAAGCAGCCCTTATTTGCTTATTTGATTTACACCTTACCTTTAATTTCAAGAGCTCCAAGTTGCTTACAGAGCGCTCTCTTCTTCTATTCTTCTTCACAACAAACCTGTAAGGTTGGTTTGGCTTGGCTGAAAGAGAGAGACGTCTACCATAGCTTGTAGAACTGAGTGTGGGCAGGAGCCTCAGTCCCTTCGTATCTAGCTCAACACTTTAACCTGTCTACCACGCTGTTGCTCATACAACGTTGGGATAATTATTGCAACTATTTTGCAATCTTGTAAAATAATTATTTTGCTTAGCATTTTTGCCTGCAATATTTATATTCAACACAGCCATGTTCAACTGTTCTTAGAAAGACTAGAGATCGGTAAAGAGGAATTTGCCGTGTCTCCTAATGAAAAGCTTTACCATATTACCATGGATTTTTAATTGACATGCAATAGAAGCCTCCACACATATTAACTATGGGGAGGAACAGGCTTCGGCTCAACCCTGACAAGACTGAGTGGCTGTTCGTGCCGGCAACCCGGGAAATTCAGATTACTCCATCTCTTGCCATGGGGGGTGAGTTATTGCCCCCCGTAGATAGGGTGTGCACCTTGGGGGTCCTCCTAGACTCACAGCTCTCTTTAGAAGATCATATTGGAGCTGTGACTAGGGGGGCCTTTGCCCAGGTTCACCTGGTGCGCCAGTTGCAGCCCTATCTGGACCGGGATGCCTTGCATACAGTCACTCATGCGCTCGTGACCTCTCGTCTGGACTACTGTAATGCTCTCTACATGGGGCTGCCCTTGAAGACCACTCGGAGGCTTCAGCTGGGGCAGAATGCAGCTGCGCGAGTTGTGTTGGGAGTCTCCCGATACTCCCATGTTACACCTTTGCTCCGCAAGCTGCATTGGCTGCCAGTTGCCCTCCGGGTGAGATTCAAGGTGTTGGTAATGACTTACAAAGCCCTACATGGCATGGGTCCGGATTACCTATAGCAACACCTGCGGCCGGCGTCAACTTCCCTCCATCCAGTGCGCTCCCACAGAGAGGGCCTCCTCAGGGTGCCTCTGATCAAAGAATGTCGACTGGTGGCTCCTAGGGGGAGGGCGTTCTCTGTGGGCACGCCAGACATGTGGAACCGCTTGCCGGTCAAGCTCCGGATGGCCCCCGACCTTCGCTCCTTCCGGCGGGATCTAAAAACTTATTTATTTGAGCAATCCGGCCTGGTTTGATGGGTTTGGGGGTTGGGGTTTTAACATGGTTTTTAATTATTGTATATATCGGGCATAATATTTAATTGTTTTTTTTAACTTTTGTACTTTGTTTTTTTAATATTTATTGCCCTGTACACCGCCCTGAGTCCTTCGGGAGAAGGGCGGTATAAAAATTTAATAAATAAACAAACAAACAAACAAACAAACAAACAAACAAACAAACTAGCTTCAGATTCTTGGCTAGTATAAGGAAGCATAGAGAACAAGCTCAAAGCATAGCTGATTCTTGCTTTTCAAATGCCACACTTGTAAAATGTATGGACACCATCTGAATTTAATAGCACAGCACATAGGCAATGGCCTGTAAAAAGCCAGTGAATAAAGCAAGAAAACAAACAAAGCAATTTAAGGAATCAAATCCTGGACATATGAAGATCTGTGAGGGCAGAACTGCTCTGGACCAGATACTGGACATTGATGAAAACCGCACATGGGATAATAACATGTATCCAGTCCAACAATGAAAGCAACGAGTGAGAGCATGGCTGAGACAGACAGTAAAAAGCAAGGTCAGATAGGGACTTAGTTGGAAAACACATCATGTACATGCAGGCATCTGAACTGGAATCCATCCTCTTCACTCCTGTGAGGTTTCTTGATGTATTATTCTGGTAGGATTTGTTGAGCAAGTAAGAACGACAGATATGTGTGTGTATGTGCTTAAGCAAAGCCTTGCTATTGCATATTGTAATCAATAAAGCTAAGACATTAACAAAAAATTATGAGCTGTGTGTCAGTTAAAGAGCTAGTCACTTGTCTAGAGTCCCAGAAGCATTGCTATCTCACTGCAAGGTGTGTGCATTCCTCATCTAAACTCCTAACCATTGATCAAGGCTGTATCTCTAGCAATCTTCATTCATCGTTTCTGGCCCTTTCTCAGCTGCATAACATTGCAAGCAAGGACAATTGATAAATTGTGCCTGAGTGAATGGTGCGAGGAAGACTAACTGACCAGCAGTGAGCTATATCAAATCTTTTGTTGTGGAGATGTAATCAGGATTCCACAGTGACAATGTAAGAGGCAAGACAAGGACTGTTTGCAGTTTCTAGCAATTAGATGCAGTCAGGGGGGAAAACCCAAATTGTATTGCAGAAGACTTTACCTGAAGTAAAGGAAGAAGGACATTTAACTATGTCAAGCAAAAGCTGCTTGAAAAGCTATCTTCCCTATAGATCCCCTATGCCCTTGTAAGCAGTGCTTTTTTTGTAAAAGAAAAAGGTGCCGGAACTCACACATGTCATACAACCCGCCTTGCCTACCCTACAAGGTTCCATCCAAAAAAGGTGCCGGAACTCCGTTCTGAGCGTTCTATGAGAAAAAAAGCCCTGCTTGTAAGCAAGGGGAATTCAAGCAGCAAGCAGCCAAGCTGGAATAGGTACAGAATATCAAAACTGCTTTTCCTTATAGTTGCCCATCATTTCTCATGCTAGCCAGACATGATTTAAATGTTGGAAAAGTTCCAATCATATGCAGCGCCTCCTTGATTTTTTATAACATAACTGACCAAGAAAATGAAACATCTGCTGGTGAAAAAAGCCAAAACTACCCTCATCCTACCAATTTTATAGTCATCATTTCCCTTAATGCTACGATTAGCTCTATGAAGGGCAAATGCATTGCTCTAAAAGTTATATCTTTATTACGTATGAAAGAAAATACATGGCTGAGGTAATTTGATTTACTTTGTTAACATGTGCAAATCGTTTAATTTGATGTAGAGCTGGGTTAATTGATGAATGTGGCATCAGTTTTGGTTTAACACAGAGAGGTTAAAATAAGGTCTCGGATAAATTGAGCTCTAAAAGCTTCCTTGGAATAGGTTCTATGGCATGACTAGTTTTGCCCAATTTGTCCATTAAGGATAGGAGTGGATGGCTCTGTCATTTTCAGCCTTTTCCATTTTAGAATAGAATAGAGCTGGAAGGGACCTTGGAGGTCTTCTAGTCCAGCCCCCTGCTCAAGCAGGAGGACCTATACCATCTCAGACAAGTGAGTGTCCAGGCTCATTTTAAAAATCTTCAGTGATGGAGTGATTTCTGGAGGCAAACTGTTCCACTGATTAATTGTCCTCACTGTCAGGAAGCTTCTCCTTAATTCCAGGTTGCTTCTCTCTTTGATCATAATCATAATAGTAAAGTTGGAAGGGACCTTGGAGGTCATCTAGTCCAACCCCCTGCTCAGGCAGGAGACCCTATACCATTTCAGACAAATGGCTGTCCATTCTCTTCTTAAAAACTTCCAGTGTTGGAGCATTCACAGCTTCTGGAAGCAGGTTGTTCCACTGGTTAATTGTTCTAACTGTCAGGAAGTTTCTCCTTAGTTCCAGGTTGCTTCTCTCCTTGATTAGTTTCCATCCATTGCTTCTTGTCCTGCCTTCGGGCGCTTTGGAAAATGGCTTGACTCCCTCTTCTTTGTGGCAGCCCCTGAGATCTTGGAAGACTGCTATCATGTCACCCCTCACCCTTCTCTTCATTAAACTAGACATACCCAATTCCAACAGCCGTTCCTTATATGTTTTAGTCTCCAGTCCCCTAATCATCTTTGTTGCTCTTCTCTGTACTCTTTCCAGAGTCTCAGCATCTTTTTACATCATGGTGACCAAAACTGGATGCAGTATTCCAAGTGTGGCCTTACCAAGGCATTTTAAAGTGGTATTAATACTTCACGTGATCTTGATTCTATCCCTCTGTTAATGCAGCCTAGCACTGTGTTGGCTTTTTTGGCAGCTGCAGCACACTGCTGGCTCATATTTAAGTGATTGTCCATTAGGACTCCGAGATCCCTTTCACAGTTGCTACTATTGAGCAAGGTACCCCCTATACTATACCTGTGCATTTGGTTTTTCTTGCCTAAATGTAGAACCTTACTTTTTTCACCACTGAATTTCATTTTGTTAGATAGCGCCCAGTGTTCAAGTCTGTCCAGATCCTCCTGTATCTTAAGCCTGTCTTCTGGAGTGTTGGCTATTCCTGCCAGCTTGGTGTCGTCTGCAAATTTGATGAGTTCCCTATCTATCCCTTCGTCCAAATTGTTGATGAAGATGTTGAAGAGCACTGGGCCCAGAACAGAGCCCCGGGACACCCCACTACACACTTCTCTCCATGTAGATGCGGTTCCATTGAGTGCCACCATTGTTTCTTGTACTGCCCTCTGGTGCTTTGGAGAATAACGTGAACACCTCTTCTTTGTGTCAGCCCCTCAAATACTGGAACACTGCTATCATATCTCCCCTATTTCTTCTTTTCTTTAGACTAGCCAAACCCAAGTCCTGCAGCCGTTCCTCATATGTTTTAGTCTCCAGGCCTTTGATCATTTTAGTTGCTCTTCTCTGAATTTTTTCCAGACTCTCAACATCTTTTTTGTGATATGGTGATCAAAATTGGCTGCAGGTGTGGTCTTACTAGGGTTTTATAAAGCAGTAATAATACCTCGTGTGATCTTGATTCTATGCTTCTGTTTATACAACCCAGGATTGTATTAGCTTTTTTGGCTGCTGCTGCTGCACACTGCTGACTCATGGTTAAGTTAAGTGATCATCCACTAAGACTCCAAGGTCCCTCTCACAGTTACTGTTTTTAACCAGGTCTTGTCCAATCTGTACTTGTACCTTTGATTTTTCCTGCCATATGTAAAACTTTACTTTTCTCCATGTTGAAACTCATTTGTTGGACAGGGCCCATTGTTCAAATTTGTCAAGATAGTTTTGGATCCTGAGTTTGTCTTCTGGGTTGTTGGCTACTCCTGCCAGTTTGGTGTCATCTGCAAATTTGATGAATTCCCCTTCAATTCCCTCATCTAAATCATTGATGAAGATATTGAAGAGTACTGGGCCTAATATGGAACCTTGTGGTACTCCACTACTTACTTCTTTCTATGTGGATGTAGTACCATTGAGGACTACTCACTGAGTATGGTTTGCCATCCAGTTACAGATCCATCTGGTGATGATGTTGTCTATTCCCCCTTTTTCTAGCTTACCAAGGAGTAGGTTGTGGTCTACTTTATCAAATGCCTTTTAGGTTGCTTCTGTCTCGTTTTGGTGTCAGTTTGTGACTTTTCTTGCATTTACAGGCATTTTGAGAAATATTTCTTCTAATACTGGCTGGACAGGAAATTATTGCTTTTGAGGAAGAAACAACAACAACAAAAGAACATAAACGATATATAGAGAAGCAACTTCTGATCATCCAAGCAATTGCAAATTTATTCTCTAACCTCCCTCATTAAAATTGCATTATTATTCTTTTCTTCCCTTTTAAACAACTACATAAACCACCAGTTCATTTTTTTTCAATTTTCAGCAAATAAATCCAGAAGGGATTTGCAGGACAATGCGAAGTGATTACACTATGCTTCTCTATGACTATAATAAAGAGCTGATTTTATTTTAAAGTGATTTCACAGCAAGAAATTCAAACAGCTTGCCAAGCCTTTTTATGTATATATATATTGTGGTAAATTAATGTAAGAGATCCAGCTTGTTGTAGTGGTTAAGGCACCAAGCTAGAAACTGGGGAACTGTGAAAATGAGTGGCTTTGTGCCAGTCACTCTCTTTCGGCCCCAGAAAGAAGGCAAGGGCAAATCACTTCTGAAAACATTTCCAAGAAAATTGTACTGGCTTGTACAAGTGGTCACTAGGAGTCAAAACCTGAAGGCACAACAACAATAATAGATCCTTTGGCGCAATCTCAAAACATCTGGATACCGCTGGAATACCATTAACATTGATAAAAATCACCATCAGTCAATTGTAAAAGGCAGCTTTATTTTGATCATCTTATAGAACATCCTGCAACAAAAACTTTAACACAATCAAACAATAACACTTGTTTATTCCAGGTCCTTGGGAAGGATTCAATAAGTGAATAAAAATGCCAAATCTAGTCTCAACATCTGGCTGACTGTGTGACCAACCATAATAAATAATAATCATTCTATGCAGGCCATGGAAATCTTCACCTTAGTGAGTTGTGAAGTAACTGTATACATAAGTCTTCATTAGCTGATTTCATGCTGGAAAAAACACGACTGCACCCTCCCAGGCGTTTATGTGAAAATCACTTCATTCCTAGATATTTTTATTGCTTCTATTGGTATTAGTATTACAGCTATTGACTGGGTATATCTTGTGGAATAACGGAACTGCAGTTTTGTACATCTTGGCCCTCTTCCATAGCTGCTTCTACTGAGCAAGGGAAGTGGCGGGGTGTCTGAAATTTCTATAGATAATGTTAAACATATGTAGCCCAAGTAGCATTAAATTTTAAAAGCCAGAAAGCATTAACTATATATTACTTTCACAACATATATTCAGGATCTGTAATATTGTCTAAGGGAAGAAAAAGGAGAACTCTTATACCATTTGATGGCCCTTGACATTTTATCCCTTCTTCATTTTTTTTATTCCATTTCTATCCCGCCCTTCTCCAAAGACTCAGGGCGGCTTACAAGCTTAGCAGTAGCCTTCATTCTATGTATATGCCTGCTTATTAGGGCTTTCACACACACCCCCAAGCGGCATTATTACAAAGTCAGCTTATTGCCCCCAACAATCTGGGTCCTCATTTTACCTACCTCGGAAGGATGGAAGGCTGAGTCAACCTTGAGCCTGGTGGGATTCGAACCTGCACTAATTGCAGGCAGCTGGTGTTACTTAAGGAGGCATTAGCCCACTGCTCCACCAAGGCTCTTTCCTCTTTCTGTCTGTCATTTAACCTGTTGCAAAACTTATTGCAAATTAAACTATTCTAAAATCACTGATCATCAACAGATAGAGAAGCAGGATCAGAGAAAAGAACAAGTAGGAAAGAATTCTAATTTTAGATTGTACTTACCCTTGCTTATTTATTTCTCATGCCTTCCCTTTTAGTCTCTGTTTACCAGTTAGAAATAGTTGTGCTTTATTTGATTTCTAGAGCCATTCATCTTAACCAGTCACTCTAGGAGGTGAATTTTTTAAAAAAACTTGAGAAACAATTAAACAATATGGAATAAATATATATGGTCACTGAATAAAACCATTGTCATAAGCATTAATATAGTCAGGAAACGGGGCCTTTAACACATTCAGAGCCCCAGGCCTGGACATATAACCAGGTCTTCATGGCCTTGCAGAAGGCCATGGAGGGCAAGGTTACTGCAGAAGTGGCATGTCTCCTAGTCCCTATCAGCCAATATGTAGCCCAAGTAGCATTATATTTTAAAAGCCAGAAAGCATTGACTATATTTTACTTTCACAACATAAAGTATATTCAGGATCTGTAATAATGTCTAAGGCAAGAAAAACTCTTATACCATATGATGGTCCTTGACATTTTATCCTCTCTCCCTCTCCCTCCCCCTCTCATATCTATCTATCTATCTATCTATCTATCTATCTATCTATCTATCTATCTATCTATCTATCTATCTATCTATCATCTATCTATCTATCTATCTATCTATCTATCTATCTATCTATCTATCTATCTATCTATCTACCTACCTACCTACCTACCTACCTACCTACCTACCTACCTATCTATCTATCTATCTATCTATCTATCTATCTATCTATCTATCTATCTAAACTCATGTTTCATCTCAAGAGCAAGTCTGGGTTTGGGTAACACATTTTAAGACTTAAAAAAACTGAGTATGATTAGAGAAGGGCAACAAAGCTGAATTCTAGAAACCAATGATGAGGGACTGAAGAAAATGGGTATATTTTACTTGAAAGACTGGAAAGGGTTATGACCTGATGGATGGATTGTCACGTGGAAGAAAACCAAGAACTGTTACATATCACCCCAGAATACAAGACAAAGAATCACAGGGTTTTTTTAATTACAGGAAGGCAGATTCTGGTTGAAAACTTCCTAATTGGTAAGAATTGATTGATTGATTATATGCCATCATGTCATTTTTAATTCCTGGAATCAACCACAAAGACAGACATTTTTGCTATGACAATCATCTCTAACCTGATCTTGTGTGAATGATGAATACTAACAATAGTTCTACAATTTATCAAGGGACAAGAAAACAGGATTTGTGATGATGGCAACTATCACTTAGCTTTGAAGGAATTCTCCTGTCTACAATAGCAGTCATGTTGCAAGAATCACAATATTAGCTACATCCTAGAATCTGTAGGGATACCTTACTTTAGCCTTCTGCCTGTAAGGAATTTCCTTGTTTATAGAGAAAATGGAGTCAGAATAATTAAATGGGATAGAACCTCATGTATCCATCTTTCACAGACTTATCTACCATGCCTGTTGCCCCATTGCCAGAATGGGCAGGCATGTGTTGGAAAATTACTAGAGACAAATGGTTGCAACTTATACTCAGATAAGCATGTAGTCATTTCACTGGAAATGGAGTTATTCAAGTACCTGTAAACTGCCATCCTAGTTGCAAGTAAGTTACAATGAAGCCAGAATTAAAGTAATAGGCAGAGGCATCTACAGGGGGATGGATCAGAGATTTGGTGACATATAAGATTAAACTGATTAATTGACTATCTATATTTTCTATCCAGAAAGAACTCTTCTCCATTAAATGTTACATTCTTTTTCTTTTTCAGTGAGTTGGTAAAAGCACTGTCACAAAATGCCAGTTTCCACTGATTTCTAAATGCCACTAAGAGTTAAACTGATTCACCACAATCTACAGGTCATATACAATAGTGTTATTTGATTAATGGAATAGCTTTGGCTACCCTCCACCCCATGTTCTATCTTCCTTCTAATCTGTAGTCCAGAAAGTGCAGAAGCGGGATGGTGGAAGGAAAGTGATGAAAGACTTTGACCTCTTGATCAGAAATCACTGGATGTAGCCCATTATCTGACCTTTTCTTTCTGTTTGAAAAAGTCACACTTTCATTTCAATATTCTTCAGACTCAGATGTAAAATAATCACATGCTGTCTCCCAAAAGCATTCTGCATACTTTTTTCCCCAGTTATTCTGCTTAGACAATAGTGTAGGGGGAAAAAAACTTTTCCCTCTGAGATAAGACTGAGTTTTGTAAAATGAGGTATATCTTACCTTTAAGTTGGATTTTTTGGGTCAAGCCACGAACACTGTATTTTAAACTTAGGAGTCCATAGTCACTGACCTTAGTATAATTTCTAACAATGTTTATGGAACTACATGGGCCGTAAGTTAAAGCAATATTTGGCCTGACGCATTAGTGTCTGTTCAGTGTTTCCCAAAGAGACTTTCAACATTCTTGTTGATGAAGTTCACCAGAAGGCTTTCAGCTCTAATGGTATACTGGAAACAATACTTGCTATTGGAACCAAGGCTTTTTAGCTACACATGGAGCCAAACTTTGTTAAGAACTACGAATGTGGAAAAGCTGAATCAAATCCAGTGGAAATTTGGAATCTGACATGAAGATTTCTCTGAGCATTATCTCATTTCATCTTCATCTGTCACATTTACACAATGATATAAATGGACAATAATATGAGTCAACGGGTTGGAAAATACCATATGGCCAAATGTGCACTGTTCTCAAGAGTGTAGAAGTCCAGAAATGGTTGTTCCCACCTATATTTTCATAAAAATTACTCTTTTTTTAAAAAAATGGATCTCAATTATTCCAAAACTCAGAAAAAGCATAAAAGACATTTTCTTTACACAATTGTTCCCAAAGTGGTGCCCTTCAGTATGTTAGACTGTAGCTTGATCAAATTAAGTAGGTGTTTGGGGAGTTATAGTTTAATACTTGTAAAGGAAACTAGTTGAGAAAAGAGAAGGTTAAATAATCATAATACAATGTTGTTTATGACATAGATGCAGATGTTACAATTCTGTAATCTAAAATGCATACAGAGTATGCATTTAAATGTTCTCATTTAGTGCTTCTGAATATAAAGCTGAACTGGTTTGCCTTCTTTGATGGATTCAGAGGAAGGACCTGGAAAAAAGTCAATAGTTAAATAATTGCCCTATTTCTGTCTTCTGAAATTTAAGCAAGCTTATATCCCTATCATTTTGTAGAGAATCAAAGAACTGGCTGCAAAAGTCCACATTTGGAAATTAAGAACATAGATGGATTGTTTTTAACACTAATGTGTCTTTTTATCATGCCTGGCTTTCATATTATTGTTTAATATGATTGTTATGGTAATTATTTATATTTTACGAGCTTTATTTATTTATTTAATCCCATTTATATCCCGCCCTTCTCCGAAGACTCAGGGAGGCTTACAATCTAAGCACAAATCAATGTGCTTAGCAATAGCCTTCATTCTATGTATATGCCTGCTTATTAGGGCTTTTGCACACACCCCCCCCCAAGCAGCATTATTACAAAGTCAGCTTATTGCCCCCAACAATCTGGGTCCTCATTTTACCTACCTCGGAAGGATGGAAGGCTGAGTCAACCTTGAGCCTGGTGGGACTTGAACCTGCACTAATTGCAGGCAGCTGGTGTTACTTAAGGAGGCATTAGCTCACTGCTCCACCAAGGCTCTATTTGGATGTTAGTAGTCCAGAATCTCTTGAGCTGGCAAAATAGAGATAATAGTCAAACACACAAACAAATGCTCAATGCTGTTTTGAATATTTATGATCCGTACTAGATACTGGATTAGAACTCACATGAATCACCCCTAATATCCACATCCAGAAGGCATTAAATTAAGGAAGGCTGCTCTGGGCAGACAGATTATGACTTTCATTTTATCCATCCTTACATAGTAGGTCACTGGATACACTGAAGTGCCCCTGTTTTAAGTTTTCTAATCTTTTGGAACATATCTGCATCTGGTTTGCTTCTGCCAAGTTCAGAATCCTGAGAATAGGCATTAAATGCTATTTAGTGTTTCCTCTGGTTGACCTATAAAAGAATGTAAAAATGCCATTTGGAGACATGCCCTGCCTCCTGAATGGAAAGGGGGGAGTGGGAGGAGTGGGATGGAGTGGGGAGTGGGGGGAGACACCATTTGCCCTTCTCTCCTCAAATGGGACAGATGCTGCTGACATCCCCTGTATACTTTCAATACGGTTTCTGCTTAAAAACCCCTGCAAGCTATGAACATGAAAAAGATATGTCCATATTACAGGTAGTCCTTGAATTACAGCCATTTGTTTAGTGACCGTTCAAAGATACAACAGCACTGAAAAAAGTGACTTACAACCGTTTTTCATATTTATGGTTATTGCAGCATCCCCATGATCATGTGATCAAAATCTGGATTCCTGGGAACGGGTTCATACTTATGAACCACTGTCCCTGGGCCATGCGATCACCTTTTGTGACCTTCTGACAAGCAAAGTCAGTGGGGAAGCCAGTTTCTTTTAATAACCACATCACTGCAGTGATTCACTTAACAACTGTGCCAAGAAAGGTCATAAAATGGACCAGCATTCACTGTATTGCGACTAGATATTTCTTTTTACAATTGCTCTGGCTATGATTGTAATGTGGCAACAAGAATAGGGGAAAACTGACTGATATGGACAGTTTGGGCCAGTGAGAGCAAACCTTTTACAGACCGAGTGCCCAAACTGCAACCCAAAACACACTTATTTATCACAAAGTGCTAGGGCCGCATCAGCATTTAATTTAATTTAATTTAATAATATTTATATACCGCCCTTCTCCCTGAGGACTCAGGGCGGTTCACAGGGCAGAATAAAATACTAAATACAAACGTTAAAACAAGATTAAATAATTGCCCATATTAAAACAGTTGGAATCAAGTTCTAATACACCAAATTAAAATTAAAACACAAGAATAAAAACCCCACCAATCCCCATCAGGCTAGGCCGGCTTGAGCAAACAGAAACGTCTTGAGATCGCGACGAAAGGAGCGAAGATCGGGCGCCATCCGGAGCTCTACCGGTAGCTGATTCCACAGCTCCGGAGCGCCCACAGAGAAGGATCTCCCCCTGGGGACCACCAATCGACATTCTCTGATCGGTGGCACCCTGAGGAGGCCCTCTCTGTGGGAACGCACAGGGCGCAGGGAGCTTGATGCCGGCAGCAGATGTTCCCTAAGGTACTCCGGCCCCATGCCATGAAGGGCTTTAAACACTGTTACCAGTACCTTGAATCTCACCCGGAAGACAACTGGCAACCAATGCAGCTCACGGAGCAGCGGTGTAACGTGGGAGTATCGGGAGACTCCCAACACAACTCTCGCGGCTGCATTCTGTACCAGTTGGAGCTTCCGGGTGGTCCTCAAGGGCAGCCCCATGTAGAGAGCGTTGCAGTAGTCTAGACGAGAGGACACGAGCGCATGAGTGACCGTGCACAAATCATCCCGGCTAAGATAGGGCCGCAACTGGCGCACCAGGCGAACCTTGGCGAAGGCCCCCCTAGTCACAGCTCCTATATGGTCTTCCAGGGTGAGCCGTGAATCTAGGAGGACTCCCAAGTTGCGAGCCCTATCTACGGGGGGTAATAGTTCACCCCCCATAGCCAAAGGTGGAACATCCGAATAAACCCGGGATGAAGGTATGCAAAGCCACTCAGTCTTGTCGGGGTTGAGTTGGAGTCTGTTCCTCCCCATCCAGACCCGAACCGCCTCCAGGCACCGGGACATCACGTTGAGGGCATCACTGGGGTGGTTTGGGGTCGAAAGGAAAAGTTGGGTATCATCAGCGTACTGATGATACCCAACTCCAAAGCCACGAATGATCTCACCCAGCGGTTTCATGTAGATGTTGAACAGGAGAGGCGAGAGGACCGACCCCTGAGGGACTCCACAAATGAGAGACCTCGCGGTCGACCTCTGTCCTCCTGCCAACACCGACTGCGAACGTCCCCGGAGATAGGAGGAGAACCACTGTAAAACTGTGCCTCCCACTCCCAATCCCCTGAGACGCCGCAGCAAGATACCATGGTCGATGGTATCGAAAGCCGCCGAGAGGTCTAATAGGACTAGAACAGAGGAATATCCCCTGTCCCGAGCCCTCCAGAGATCATTCACCAGCGCGACCAATGCCGTCTCCGTGCTGTGCCCGGGCCTGAAACCCGATTGGTACGGGTCTAGATAATCCGCTTCATCCAGGACCAGAGGGAGCTGATGCGCCACCACACTCTCAACAACCTTCGCAAGAAAGCGAAGGTTGGAGACAGGACGAAAGTTGTTTAATACAGCTGGGTCCAAGGCAGGCTTCTTGAGGAGAGGCCTCACCACCGCCTCTTTCAAGACGGCGGGGAAGCAACCCTCACTCAGAGAAGCCGATATAACTGCCTGGAACCAGCTGCGTGTCCTCTCCCGGGCTGCATAGACCAGCCAGGAAGGGCACGGGTCCAATAAACACGTGGTGGTGCTCAGCCTCCCCATGATCCTGTCCATTGTGGTGCCCTCAGAGGGAGCAGGGAGGCAACTCTGAGTGCCTCCTCTGGCAAGCAAAAACTGGGGGCGCAAAAATGGGCCACGCTGCTGCAAGACACAAAAACGGCCACCGCCGCACTGCAGGGTGCAGATACAAGGCACTGCCCCACGCAAAAAGGGGGCAGTGCTATTGAGTATCAGGCAGGCACTAGCCCCACCCCATTTGCAGTGTGTGCGTGCTTGCAGCCCCATGCGCACATGCGCACATGTAAAATGCTTCCCCCTCCCTTTTCTTCCAGTCCACCAATTGACAATGGTTGGTGACCTCTGCTCTACCACCTCTACTCAAGCTTGCTAGTCGGCCGCTTCGTCTCCTTTGTGCTGGGCGGGGCTCCTGCTCCAGGTGGTGGTGGCGGCCTGATGGACCTGCTGCTGGCAATGGTAGCACACATGCCAACAGAGAGGGCTCTGAGTGCCGCCTCTGGCACGCATGCCATAGGTTCGTCACCACTGGTTTGGGCTATTTTCTTATCCTTGCAATTTTGGAGGAATACAGTAGGCCAAAGAAAGAGAGTAGAATGAAATTGACAGGCATTCTGACTGTTTTTCTCTTTAAATTTATGGAAAACTCCTTGAGAAACACTTAGTTCCCCAGTCCAGGCATTTCCATTGAGACATGTCAAGAAACAGAGTGCAGCGAAGCATTTAAAAACCTGCAGAGGTTATCAGGGCATCATACTACAGAGGAAATTATGTTCTACAAGAAAATTTGGAAAATGGTAGGTGACAAAGTCGGTAAAGGGCAGTATAGATTTTGCAGGAATTCCAATTACTCAAATTACCTATACTTATTAAATTTTTATGCCACCCATCATCCCTATAAGAGGACTCTGGGCAGCTATGTATATTCTTCACTGAGTTAAAAGAAGAATCCTAGTAGGATATTGCTATAAAGCTTTCTTTAATGTGCTTATGCCCCTAGCCTTGTGACATGTGGAGTAGTGTAAGTAATTATATTCCTTTAGTGTTTCAGAAAAGTCCCAGCGTTTGTAATACACGTTAACTTCATCTTAGCCACAAACCAGTGTGTTTCTAATTTACAAATCTGGCAATTTTTCAATAAGTTGTTGCAGTTTGTCTGATCTGTTCTCAAAATACGGAAGTGCTTGAAGCATGGCCACCTGCAATAACAGATTACTGTTCCCTAAAATATTGTCCTACACCTACAATGCGGAGGCGCAAAGCTTCTTCTTTTTTTTCTTTTCTTTAAAAAAAACTTTGTTATTTCTTTTTGCTAAAAAAAGAAGAGGAAACTATCCGAAAGAAAAGCTAGTTTTCAGCAGCTTCTTTGTTCCCCAAATCAACTGGCATCAAAGTCTAATGAAAACCTGTATGCGGACACTGGATCTAGTCCAAGGTACACTATTGGCCTACGCTAAATTCCTTGGGGACATGACTCATAACAAACATGAGGCTGTCATCATATGGCTGGTGGCTCCAATAAATCAAATTTACTTTGAAAATTGAAGCATAACAAAATTTTATTAGGTGAAACTTTGACGTTTCTCACAGCCATCTTGCACATATATATTTTTGATTACTTGCAGCAGTTTAAAAGAATGCCTCAATACTATTCAAAAGAACAGGGATCTCAATGATATCTTTTTAAACGGTTTTAATTTGTGACAATTCGAACTGTGACTGTATATATAAAGTTTGTGTGCATAAAGATGCACTAAATAATAGTATGAAGACACTCAATGTTTGTTTGATTTTGGGATTCTATTTTTAAAAGCAAGTGCTTGCTTTCTTGCATGATAAGGAGAGGAGCGCTTATTTTTAAGAATAGAATCTCAAAGCCACACAAGCATTATGTCTCTTCGTACTACTGTTTAGGGCAGGGGTCAGCAACCTGAAACAGTGAAAGAGCCACTCGGAACCAGTTCCCTCACAAAAGGAAAAACTGGGAGCCGCAAAAAATGTGAGCACATGCGCGTACATGCCCGCATGCGCAGAACAGGGTTTGAAGAGTGGAGCCAAGGTGAGATATGCACCTACCCTGCATATTTGAACTGATTGGTTGAACTTTTTTAGTCCCACTTTTTTTTTTGGACTGCACATGGCAGAGGACTGGGAGCCGCGGGTTGCAGACCTGTGGTTTAGGGCATGATAAGTGTAGGATGACCACAATAGTCTGATCAAGGAACAATATTACATAGTCGGGTAACAAAATATCTAAAAGCAAACAACCAAGCTCAGAGAGCATCAAGGACTCCACAATTAAATCTTAATCTACAGATACAGTCTGTAGTCATTGACTTACAACAGGGGTGTCAAACTCAATTTCATTGAGGGCCGCATCAGCATTGCGGTTGCCCTCAAGGGGCCAGGTGGGTGTGGCCTACTGGGTGGGCGTGGCTAGAGCGCATATGGCTTACTGGGTGGGCATGGCCAGCTCTACATCATTGGCATCAAGGGTGCCTATGGGGGCCTGGGCAGGAGTGGGACAGATCTGAGGGTCTCTGGCAGAAGGAGGGTCTCTGGGCCAGGGCCAAGGCAGCGGGGGCCGTTCCCTCACTGTTTCCAGGATGGCTTCACGGGCCACATGAAACCACTTCGCGGGCCGGATCTGGCCCCTGGGCCTTGTGTTTGACATGTCTGACTTACAACATTGACTTAGTGACTGTTCAAAGTTGCAACGGCACTGAAACAAGTGATTTATGATCATTTTTCACACCTACAACCACTGCAGCATCCCCATGGTCATATGCTCAAAATTCAGATGCTTGACAACTGACTCATATTTATGACAGTTGCAGTGTCCTGGGGGTCACATGATCACTTTTGCGACCTTCTGACAAGCAAAGTCAATGGGGGAAGTCAGATTCACTTGACAACTGTGTGGCTAACTTAACAACTGCAGCGATTCACTTAACAGTTGTGACAAGAAAGGTGCAAACTGGGGCAAAACTCACTTAACAAATGTCTTGCTTAGCTCAACTGTAGTTGTAAGTTGAGGACTACCTGTATTCTTTCCTAAAAGGGGGATTCTGCCTCTCAGAAGAATCTTGCCCTTAGGCACCATTACCATCAAAACATCCTAGGCAACAGAAAAGTCTGTACTGAGAGATGCCTAGAGAGACCCTTCAAACAACCCCTGACCCAGAGTTATTGAGGGTGTGGAGCTCTCTTTTTTCTGATTGGAATGGACACATAATCCCATTCCATAATAAAAGAACTTTCTGGGCTCTGATGAAAGACTTAGTGGAAATGTAACTTGCCAGAAGACTGAGGCAAGTATGAGGAGGAATGAGGCAAGAATGATTGACTGGAAACCCCTTATAGACTTTTTGCATGAGATGGAAAAAATGCATACGATCTATGGTTTTCACAGTTAGAAAACAACTGGATAATAGAATAAAATAAGGGGTTTTTTTTATTACCATCGAGTAAGGGATAATTTTGCAATTGTACTTATATTTGTTGCAAAGGAAATTTGAAACTTCTTTCTATTAGTTTTTAATTTTTTTTCTTTGTGCACTTTTGCCTCTTTCTTTTCTTGCTTGTTTTATTACTTATTAATGTTATTTTTATGGTCTTTGTAAAACTTTTAATCGCTTTTATGTTAAAAAAGATGGTAAGAATGAACACAAAAGCCTTTTTTAAAAAAACCTATAGCTAGCAGATTAAACAAGAAGAAGCCTTCCTGAGTGAGGGACCATCTGTGCAATACCTCTGTAAAGCAACCACTTTGCTTTACCCAGGTGAATACAAATCCAGAATTTTCATATAGAAGGTGTTACACCAGTTCCTGTGCCATCCTGAATATTGGGAACTAGGAGCTGACCTTCAGATTTTTTATCTTAGAAAACATTGGCCTATAGTCCTTCCTATCTCTACAGGCTAATCCCATCTCTAAACATTCTTCACCGATGTATTATTTTTTTTTTAAAAATGGATAGGAAAACCTGGTTATTCAAACACATCTGAAACTTGGTTAGTCCTATATTGCTTTAGCATTACTTCAACCATGAAATACTTTTGACCCACTTGTGAATTGTGCAATATATTTTTTTTTAAAAAAAACCTTTGACAAAGAGTTTTTGCATGTGTTTTTCTTTTATCCCAGACAGGACACCTTGGCTTGATTTGTTTCCTTAAAAATTATGACACAACATTCAGGGATTTTATATGTGATGACCAGCCACTCAAATTTATATGTTACTACTTTTTTAAACTCAAAGTTTTGCTTGAATTCTGGACTATTTATTTTGGATTTTCCTCCATATGGCATCTTGTGAAATTTTGCTTGCAAAATCAAAATCACTCGAAGGGGAATGCATGAACATGTCAGTGTGTATTCAGATCAGCTAACATTTACAGATGTAACACTTTAGTCACTTTAAGACCTTGTATGAAGTTTCCTAATGCTAAGATAAGATTTATTATCACTGTGTTTGCTACACATATTTTTGTTATTTTCTCCTCTCTAGATACCAGCATGTTGCAAAATGCTTTTTTTACAACACTGACATGTACAGGAAACAATGATCAGGAAAAAAAAACAGTGTGTCAAATTTTGTTGGCTCTAAACAGTTCATATATAGAAGCATGATAAGCATAATAATGAAAGTCATGAAAAGAAGGGATTATTTAAAAGATAGGTGTGAGATATTGTGTCAAAATGAATTATAATTAGTTCATTATAATCAGACAGCTCATCTTTCTTTGTGTGGTGAGTGTCAAGATGAAATATTCCTTTGGTAGCTAGGAGTTTGTGTAGCAGTTCAATTCATGATCTCCAAAATCATTGAATAATATTGCATATGATCAAATAGTGATGTTTCAAGGATGAGGGAAGAGTTAATTATATACAATATATGTGCTTTGTAACCAGGCAATATATCCTTAAGCGTTACCAGGGATCAGATAATCTTCAAGACCTGTTACCTGACAGAATAGAGAACACTGTGAAAGATGTATTAGGCAACTTCTGGTATAAGGCAACTTCTTATGTTTCTAATATGATTTAAACAGAATATTATCTAGTTGTAAGCCTACTTTCCAGAGCACCAGTAACTTTTATATTCAATATTATTCAGATTAGTTTACTTTATAAGGGATTATGTTTGTGGTGGGAGGAGGATGTAGGATGATAAATATACACTGTACAGGTTATTGAAATAAGATTAATATATACAGTATAGGAAAGAGGAACTGAAGTCTGCTATGGAAGATGGATTACTTGGGCCAATGACTATTTCTAAAGAATAAGTAATCTTACATAGTATACTATTTCCTAGCCCCAACCATTTCATACTGTTGTACTCAGAATTAGTTAGGAGGAGGAATCCTGTATAACCTTTCTTGAATTCCTGAGAGGGAAAAATGAAATACAACTGTAATGAATAAACAGAACTCATATTTTGAATGACTCAGTACTCTTGAGTATGCTTCTCTTGGTTGACGGAATAGTATACTCACTCATAAAGAGGTTTCTAGTTAGAGATTCTAGCTCGTATAGAATAAAAGGTAAAAGGTAAAGGTTCCCCCACACATGCGTGCTAGTCATTTCTGACTCTAGGGGCCGGTGCTCATCTCCGTTTCAAAGCCGAAGAGCCAGCGCTTGTCCGAGGACGTCTCCGTGGTCATGTGGCCAGCATGACTAGATGCCAAAGGCACACGGAACGCTGTTACCTTCCCACCATTGTGGTCCCTATTTTTCTACTTGCGTTTTTACGTGCTTTCGAACTGCTAGGTTGGCAGAAGCTGGGACGAGTAACAGGCACTCACTCTGTTATGCGGCACTCGGGATTCGACCCGCCAAACTGCCGACCTTCAGGTTTCTAGTTAGAGATTCTAGCTCGTATAGAATACTTGAGGCAAATGTTTGAGACAAATCTGAGCTTTGGTAGTGTTTGATTTAAACTGACTGGTGTTTGTCTCCTATGGTTTAGGCACGACAGTCTGGTAACCTTGGTTATACTTCCCTATCTTACTAAATAAAAATGTGTAAAAGCCTTTTTCAAAATTCTGTATGCCACCTAGAATTTTCAGATTTGCAGCCAATATATCTAAAAAAAGAAAGAAAAAGAAAAATCAGTCAATGCTATGTTTAGCACTGCAGGTATCTGTAAATGTTGATGCTGATGACTACTGAACATAATAATGATGAAATAATTTGGAACGATACTGAAGAATCAAATGCTTGAAGGATTATTTTAGAAATGTGTATAGAAACAACAGTGACTGAAATGCTATAAATGTTAGCGTCCCAGAAAAGCAATTAGTGAAAAAGAAAACATATATATGTCTTGTCCAACTGTAGGGCAAGGTGCTTATCTCCATTTTTTTTAGCCAAGAAAGACAGCCAGCATGATTGTACACCAAGGCTCATGGAACACTGTTACCTTCCCACCAAAATGGTACCTATTTATCTACTCTCATTTGCATGTTTTCAAACTGCTAGGTGGGCAGGAACTGGGGCAAGAACAGGAACTCACCCTGTTGTGCAGTACTCAGGTCTTGAACCTGGGCTGTCAGCTTTCCACCTAACAAGCTCAGCATCTTTAACCATGCACCCCTTGGTGAAATAACTGGTATGGATGAAATAACTGGAGAAGTGTGAAAATATAGATGTTTGTTTATAGAGACCTTATGTGAGTTGTTCAATGTGTGAGAGAACACTGCATCTGTACCTGTCAATTGGAAACATGCTGTTATTGTAGGCTTCAATTATGGAACTTTTGTGTGAACACAACGTTGAAGAATGGTTGCTGAAAGTGAAAAAAAAAAGGTATATGTGTGAGATACAGCAAGCACACAAATAAATGAAATGTGTAGTGAATGATTCCACACCAAACAAGGAATAAAACAAGAATGTGAAATACAGGAGGATTGCTTGTGTGTGATATTAGAGGACTATTGGCTGAAAATGTGAATATTTGTATACTACAAATGCAGATAATACAATGTTGTTAGCTAAGAACTAAAAAAAAATGCAGTACATGATAAATGATGCAACTAGGAGAACTAATATGGGAATTAATGTATCCAAATCACAATGAATCATTACATAATAAGTGGTAAAATTAAAGATGTCACAATGAATGTATAAATTTTAAGATGTACAGATACAGGTAAAAATATAGTAGGTAAGAGGCAGTCTGTTGCAAGAAAGTAAGTTTTTCAGAAATAAGAATTGCTATATACAAAGGTGGGCTGAAAACCTTCCAATATTGTTGAAGTAATTGATTTCTACAATATTCTGTTCCTGTGCTGAAGTGGGTGGATCTAGTTTTCATATTTGTGCTGAGAAATACACATTATTGGATGCCATTCTTATTTTCTCAAATGATTACTGTATTTCAAGAAGATATTTTTTAAGTCACTGAACTTGTATTGTGGTGTAGAAAGAAATTTCATTTGCAAGCAAGAATTGCCTAAATAAAAATGAAAAATATTGGTATCCTCTCAATGCATCATCAACAGAAAAGAAGGTGACATCATCAGTAAGCTTGTTCTTAAACATATAGATACAGCCAGTGGTGGGATTCAGATCTGTGAACAATTGGTTCTCTGTGTGGATGCCACTTCCAGAAGTCCATTCTGGGCCTGGGCAACAAAAAATTAGCTACCAGTTCTGCCAAAGTGTTGCGAACTGGCTGAATCCCACCACTGAATATAGCATTGATTACTTTGTATTCTAAAGTATGAGTGCTTTGTGGTCTTCAGGTTTTATATTTCATTATGTTGGAATAATGAATGTTGGAAAATATATGTTGGAAAGTTTGGAATGTAAATATACCAATGACATAGTGCATTTGTGAGTCTTCATCCCTTTTTCATATGCATTGCCACAATTTGATAGTTTTACATAAGGTTTGATGTATAATTTGATGTTGTGGGGTACTTTGAATATGTACGGTAGCTTCCAGATTTTGTTAGAACATCACCTGAGGTTCATTCCATGATTGCTGATGTGATGTTGTGTATAGGGAGCATTAATTCAATAACAACATGAACACCATTTTGAATTCTGAACAATCTCTTATATGTTAGCCGTTTAAACGTTTTAGAATCCTGGGTGGTCAGGTGATCCTATTTGTCAACAGAGCATGATTGACAAACTATTGGTTCATTGTGAAGTTGTAGTTAGGCAGTTACAAGTGCTCTTCTAATTCCTGTTATGATATTGGTCTCTGAGTTGTATTCTGGAGTGTGGATTTCTTGAAAAGTATCTTAGTTTGAGCACTTGGGAAAATAGTAATGTATACAGTGGTAAGGTTGCAACCCAGAAAAGAAAAGCACAAATGGATAACAATGAGCAAAACTAATTACTTAAATAATATTAAAATGGAATAGTAAGTGTGTATATCTACACAAAGATGTAAAATATACTTTAATTTAAATAACTGTAAAAAATAAGGTACAATTATACTAGTGTTTCCAGCAGATCACACTCACTGGATGAGACATTTCTGTATCCTTTGTTGTCCAGGAAAGGCAATGATGATTGGCTGGTTTGTTTTTTCCTTCAGTGCTGCAAACAAATGAAAGTCCCTCTTCCTGTGAAAAAAAAACAATGAATACATTTATGTTTCGTTATTTGTTCTGTATGAATAGAACTTTGAACTGTACGTAGACATGTCATCGTTCTAATTTTAAAGCTACTGATCAAACTGGTAATCATTACGAGGTTTGAACTAATTTGTAAGGCTTTTTTCCTCATCATGTGGAAGTTTTGGAAGATGGGAGCTTACAAGTAGATCTGAAAAATACAACCACCAGGACAAAACTTTAAATAACGCTGTGCTATATGAACCAAAAAGGGTCTTATGGGAGCCAAAGTATCTACATTTTCCACAGAAGAGAGACCACATTGATCCACCGAGCATCTGGTTTTACATTACGGAGACCAAGAAGCATTAAAAAGAAATGACAAAAAGAAAGCACAATTGAAACAAACGGGGTTTCTGCTAGATTTCCATTACCTGATATGTAGCAAAGGAGTCCTTTGTGGAGTGTTTCAGTTTACACTGAATCACAAATATTCAGATGTACACTTTGGTGCTTGCCATTGCAAACAAAAGATGTTAACAGCCGTTGCTCAAATCAAGCCAACAGTATAAACAGGATGATGTCTAAAAGTGTGGTATGGTCCACAGAGGCCTAAGTGTGTTTGAAAGTTAGCTTATTAATAAAACATAACTGGCCTTGAATCAGCTTAGAAGAAATCTGAGACATTTATCAACATCTGCCCAAACCCGTTTCCAGTCTCTTTGGACTCTGCTGCGGATAAGCTGATTAATAAAAGATGATGTCTCAGGAAGGAAGCTTAGATCTTGTTAAGCAGTGACAAAACGAAAGGCAGCACCCAATCTGCATATGAAAGGTTAAAAGTAAAAGTGAGTCCACTGCCAGTTTCTGACAACAATTCATCTGACTGTTTGGGGGAAATGAAGTTTGGATAAATAAGAAAGAATTCCAAAAATTAGGTGTGGAATTAATTTATAAGAAAAATCTTAAAAAAAAACCCAGAGCAAAACCAAACCAAACCTAAAATCCCTCCTTCTTTGCCACCACCCTGAAACTGAATCCAGTTACTTTCTGGTTTCTTCTTACCCCTCTCAGTGGGTTTTAAAAACTCTGCAGCTCTGTTTGTTTGTTTTTCATTTGTTTCCTTGATCCTTTAGTTTTTCCCCTTCCCTGGGGTTAGAATGAAATGATCATATTAGAATAAATGCCACATCTTGCCTATTGTAGCCTATTGCCCAATCAAGTGTTGTGCTTGGAAGCCAATTAGTAAAATATAGCCGATCTCACAATACTTTATTTCATTCACAAGGAGATGTTTTCACTTCAACATCTGTAGATTGTGTGTGGCTTTTAAGAACACAAAAAAACTAACTTGCTACATCAGACCAAAGTTTCTTTAACTTGGAAATATTTGGTTTCCAGCAATAGTCAGATGGTCTTGAAGTTCAGAAGGAAACATGGGGCATGAAAACTGGACAAGACACAGATGTGAGACCAGTGGTAACTAGGGCAAAGTCCCTGTGCTCAGGTCACCAATTTAAGTCTGATTTGTGATGTCCCCAAGACAGAACTGTGTGCAGATCAGAATTCTCTTGCTGTCTACCATCAGAATCTTAGAGTCAGAATATAGCAAGCTTCTGAAAATTTGTTTAGCTACCGTAAGATGTGGCATTGCTACTATCTTGGCTGGCTTCAAAAAAAGGTTGTAGTAATTCACGGGGTCAATAGCTGTTAGTCTGGGTAGCAATGTGGCAACCTCTGTAGGACAGCTGACTAGTGGGTTTCCTTGAGCAGTTGGTTGGCCACTGTGAGAACAGACTGCTGGATTAGATAGGCTTGGGTTCCAATCCAGCAGGGTATTACTTATGTTCTTACAATTTTGTGAATATTAGCTGTTGCTAAGAGTTCTCATCCATTTCTGTGTGTGTGTGTGTGCATGCGTGTGTGATGTTGTTGTTTTTGTTAGTAGCTATACCAATTCTAGTACTAGTGAATCTGAATAATTAATTCACTTTTGGGAGAATTTTGAGGGCCTCTTATGAGTGTTCTCACAAAATGGTGTCATGCTGATATGGTCAGTCACAAAACACCCAGATAACATCACAGTGCATGCATTCCCCCACTCATTCTGACCCAGAGATGAATGCCTCTAGAAATATACAGTAGGAATTTCTTGAAACAAAATAATATATGTTTTTAACATGAAAATAACAAAATCTATAATTAAAATGATTTCTTCATCATTTATTTATATGTCTATGTGCGTGCATGTGCGTGCATTATTTTGGCTTTTAAGTGGATTATGTATTATTTGAGTTAACTTTTATTTTCTTTTTTCTTTTCTACTCCAGATCCCAAGCATATATTACAAATAATTTCTGGAACATCCCTACATTTATCTGTCTAGACAGAATAAGAGGGCTACTGTTTGAAAACCATCCCTCTTATGTTCAACTATAGTTTCTTTGGAAAATGGCTGATAATTAATTTAAAATTAATGATAATTAAATCACACATAATAACAGCCCTATAGAAGTATTGTGCACAGTGTGCCAAGTTGGGAAAATTAAGGGGAGGATCAATGCTAAATAATGACCACAATGAAATGAATGAAACCTGATGATCTTTAACAGAGCAGAACAGAAAAAAAAGTTGGAAGGGACCTTGGTGGTCTTCTAGTCCAACCCCCAGCTCAGGCAGGAAACCCTATACTATTTCAGACAAATGGCTCTCCAGTCTCTTCTTAAAAACTTCCAGTGTTGGAGCACCCGCAACTTCCAGAGGCAAATCCTTCCACTGATTAATTCTTCTAACAATTAATTGATGTAAGGCAGGGGTCCCCAACCCCCAGTCCGTGGACCAGCATCAGTCCGTGGCATGCCATAAACCGGTCCGCGCAAACAAGTGAAGCCCCATCTGCGGGATGCAGGCTGCACGTGAAACCACGCCCCCTCCGGCCTGTGGAAAACCTTCTCTCATTGGAACCAGTCCCTGGTGCCCAAAAGGTTGGGGGGCGCTGATATAAGGGATGGTAGCAGGTATTAATTTTTTATGTTCTTGAACTACACCAAAAAGGGTATACTGCTAATGATATACTGATGGTTAATAGGTAGTGAAATCAATGAATACATGGAATGTCCAGTTATATAGGGCATAATGTAATGCACAGGAAACATCTGTTTTGGACATATGGTACAGATGAGGATATTTTGCCAGAAACGTGACTAGAATAAATTGTTCTTGTTTCCAATTAACTGTTGGAATATCACAATTAGCACCAGCTGAAGATGAGTCAAGCTATGCTCTAGGGAAAATGTCAGACTCACCATATTCCATAACATGGCACACAAATTAAGCAGTTCGTCCCAAGTGGGCTCACAGGGCTACTAAATTTCATTTAGAGAATACTGAAGAATAGGCGATAAATTGGGAAATCTTTCAGTGAAGTATGTAAGATCACTGAAACCACAGGGTTGCATGATGCACTCTGACTAAAAGAGGACACGTAAATTTAGTTTAGCACTTTGATGCAGCCAGAGATTTCAGCAGTTCTGGATTCATTGATTTCAGTAAGAATGATCCAGCTGACATAATTTATGACGACACAACAATGTAAGTTATGAATCAGCCACTGTCACCAGAACACTTCTGTAAAGAAAGTGCCACTAACCACTTCATACTATATAAGTTGCATCTCTGTCCACTGACTGTGTTTTGATTAATAGAAAAAAAGGCATAGTATTTATTTATTTATTAAATGTATATTTTGATTGTAGAATTACCCAAGTGGGGAACTAGTTGTCCTGACAGATTTGTCTTTTCAGTTCACATTCAGAATTTTTATCACCAGGTGAAAAATTTTCTGTTTCAGAAGCTGTTGATTTGCTTTACCTTTGTCCCATGTCATCTTGGTGCAAGAGAAACGTTGGGTAAAAATGAAAAAAATCAATTAAACTAAAATAAGATCTTTTGGAAGATTTTGCCTTTCAATCATCTTCTGGATGCCTCAATTTTATTGGAGTAGAAGGTCTTCCTTATAGCCACATTCAGATTAGTGCTGTTATTGAACAGTTATATAAATACCTAGTGGAGTTTTGAAGTTGAACTATAGCAAAATACACGAATATAGTGTTCCAGTGTCAGTTGAGCAGTGGAAGCTTTTAATCCACATGTGTTGATGTGGAAAACACTGCACTTTGCTTCTGTCCCTGTATTAATCCGGAATTTATTTATAACGGTCAGGTACCATACCTTCCCCAGTCCAAAGGAATGTCAGATTTTTTTTAACATTATCCGTTTCATAAAGGATGGGAGGTTCAGATGGTTTAGATCTAAAAATATCCTGAATCAATTCTGCATGTGTGAAATGTTTCAATTATTTCTAAAACATTTTTAACAGATTCCAGACCGAACAGTCAAAGTGTTTACAGAGCAATTGGGGCATACTGTGCCTTTTAAATATTTGTATACCACATTAGTACTGACGCATGTTAGAATATACTTTTGAAGTAGCACCAAATACTGTGGCAAAGGTGAGAATCGTAGGACCAACAGCACAGTAGCAGCTATGCATTTCACCCGTCAAATGACAGGACAGACTAGCTCCTTGCTAAGATGGGAATGCAACCTCTACAACGTCCACAAACATATTGTGTTCCAGGATGTCTATCTATGAATGATTAATAGGTGGCACTCAGATTCCTGTTATGCATGGCTACAACCTGCATCAAAGAGGTTGTCCGTAACTACTAGTCCTCATTAATTTCCTATTATAGACTAAATATTTCTGTCCACTTCAAAGGGATTCTTGAATTTCATTTGTTAAGGGGAAAAGCTAGTACAATGCAAGTCACTGTTCGGTATGAATTCTCTTCCAAATGCTCACACAATGTTATGGTCAATGGGGAACACCATCTGGTCCTTCCACCCCCTGCCCACTCAGAGGCATTTCATACACTAAACTAGACCAAATAAAACTAGACCAAATAAAACTCTTCCAGTGTACATATAAGGTCCCAGAGGCAATTATACTTTGTGGAATTGTTTATATGATACACATTTATATGATACACATTTATATGGTACACACATACAGAAGGAAGGAAGGAAGGAAGGAAGGAAGGAAGGAAGGAAGGAAGGAAGGAAGGAAGGAAGGAAGGAAAGAAGGAAGGAAGGAAGGAAGGAAGGAAGGAAGGAAGGAAGGAAGGAAGGAAGGAAGGAAGGAAGGAAGGAAGGAAGACCAGAAGACAGAAAACAACCTAATTTATTTATCCATCAATATTTCTTAGGGAATGTATACTGACCTTATATTCTGTAGCCTTCACCTTCTTTAGACCTTTCCCCAATATGGGGACAATACTGTGACTAGTGGCTGTTTCAGTGCCCAGCAATGAAAGTAAGCCAAGTAGCATGGCCCTATCATCCCCAGCCATTCACTTTAGAATACCCTGAGGGGAAAAAAATTGATTATATCTTATGCACGTGGGGAGGGGGGATTAAGCCTTATGCATTTTTGGGGAGGGAGTCATTGCAATATTAGAGAGACAGATGCCATAGGAAACAAAAGCAATAGGAAATTTTAAGATTTCCTGCAGTAATAACAATTAACTTGCCTCTCCAGGTATAGTTGGCCCCCCACCCTGTTGCTCTTCAGGAAGTCGCTGAAAACATTGTTTTCACAGGGGATCATGAATAGAGATGGAGCCAATCAAGTGGCTGATTTGATTGTGTTATTGTGGTAGGGTAGGTTTTTTTAAAATCGGTTTTTATTATGTGGTGGATTTTTTTAAATGTAAGCTGCCTTGAGTCACCTATGCATGAGTCGGGCAGCTATATAAATGCGTTTACTAAATAAATAAAATTATGTTAACCAAAAATGTATTGTGGCAGATCAAAAAAATGAACTCCAACAGCTCTAGATGGAGAAAACCTTTTGATCTCCACTCCTTCCTTCCTCCTCTGTCCAATACAGGTAGTCCTTGTTTAGTGACCATCTCATACAGTGACCAATTGCAGTCACAAAGGTCATAAAGAAGTAACTTTAAGACCAATATTTGGATATTGTTTTTTTTTACTTTTGCAAGTCTGTAAAGCAAAGAAAAGCTGAAGTAGGGCCATAAGCACAGTGACAGTTCTACTTAGTGACTGTTTCACTGTACAACTCGGTTGCCAGTCCTAACTATGGTTATTAACTGAGGACTGCATACCTATATTGTGAACGCAAGACTGAGTCCCTGTACTAGACCCTATCCTTGGAGCCACAGGGGCAGCTGCAACCCTGTGGGGCTGACAACCCCTCCCCATTTCCCCCTGCATTCAGCATACAGCCTGTTCTCACACAAAGCTTGGCTTCCCTGGGGCTCCAGAAGAGAGAGATCAGACCAGGCTGTCAGTTATCCTCTACAATGGCTTAAATTGTTGACAGCTGCCATGCAACATCTAGTGTTTTTCTTTCTGACGTGTAAAATCTAAAACATAAAAGCAAGCTAAACTAAAATAAAAATGTCAATAAGACATTTCTCCCTCTCCTTAGCAAAAGGCAGGCCATATTTTCATGGAGCTTTCAGACCTATTTGGAAACATGAGGAAAACATATTTTTTCTCTTATCCCTTTTATCTGTCTGGGGAATATTACGTTTTACAATTTCCCAGATGATGGAAATGAACTCATTTTCGGTCTTAGCTCATATAACTTTATCCCATTTGGAGAAACAGAGTAAAAATTCCCTGTGAAACAAAGGTTTTTCTTTCTTTTTTTCTTCACAACTCCAGTCTGGCCTATCCAAACATCTGTGGGTTTTTCCTCTTACTGGAAGTCCATCCACATCAGCTTTGCCTCCCATTAACACTCAATAGCTACATTTAGCTAACATTATCACATTGAGATGAGACAGCACTGTTCTTAAATGCTTTTTAAGATTCTTTTCTCCTTCTAAGATTAATTTAGAACACACTGTTGTATGTGCAACTACATGGTGCAACGTCTTGTTCCTGGAAAGGTGTCAATCTCATATTAAAAATTACTTTCATATCCTAACAACTGATGATAGTTATGATGATAATAGCAATAGCACTTAGACTTATATACTGCTTCATACTGCTTTACAGTCCTCTTTAGGCAATTTTAAAGAGTCAGCACATTGTGCCCAACAATCTGGGTCCTCATGTTACTGACCTCGGAAGGATGAAATGCTGAGACAACCTTGAGCCAGTAAGATTCAAACTGCTGGCAGTTGGCAGAATTAGCCTGCAATACTGCATTCTAAACACTGTCCCATCACGGCTCTAAATAATATCTCTTTAGGCTTCTGGAAAGCCATAAAGACCTGGCTCTTTCCCTACTCTTGGGCTAGGATGGGATATGAATCTGGAGGCTAAAAGTCTGGTTCTTCTGGCATCTGGTGAATATCTCAAAATAATTTGCCAGGGATCCGTGTTTACTTAATAGAGAGGGTATAACAAGAATGCTACAGATTTAATTTTTGTTGCTTTGGCAAATAATGATATCTAAAAGGAAATGTGAGATATGTTGTTATCAGCTCTACTATTTTCACAACAGATTACATCCATGCCTTTCTTGTCATACCCCACAAATGAGCATTTGCAAAATGATAAGATTTATTTCTCACTCAAGATTAAAACTATGCTGAAAGAGAAATATATGCAATATTTGCAAATGCTTTGGCCAAATATCTAATACATGCATGCTCGCATGCATACATCCATTCATTTTATATATATACACACATACATGAGCCATGGTGGCAGAATGGCTAGAATGCAGTATTACAGGCTAACTCTGCCCACAGTCTGCAGATTGATCCTGACTGGCTCGAGGTTGACTCAGCCTTCCATCCTTCCAAGGTTGGTACAATGAGGGCCCAGATTGTTGGGGCCAATATGTTGACATTTATAAACCTCCCAGAGAGTGGTTTATAAGGCATTATAGAGCAATATATAAGTCTAAGTGTTATTGCTATTGCTACATACATACAGAGTCAAGTGACTTTTATTCTGAAGAAAATAATTAGTATTTTTTAAAAGCCTGAACTCAGGACACACAAGCCATTAAATTCTCATTCATACCAAAAACATTTTGATTAAGAAGTTTGTACAATGTGTTATTTATTTATTTTTCATGTGGATGTAATAGCAAACAGCTTCAAAAGTACAGGCAAAATCTAATTCCTACTTTTTATAGAGATGCTAAATGCTCATAAGATGACACATGAAGAGCTGCTGAAGGCTTTTCTGGTGGCATCCAAAACCACAGAAAACAAAGAAACGTGACTCGGGTGGTGGGGTTCTGATAGTGATTATAAAATAGGCAAAGCATTTGACTTTCATTGCAATAGATTTTTTAAAGAAGCAATAGCTGCTCCATTTAGAGCCGGGAGTTGGGAGTTGGCTGATGATGTCAAGGCAGTGGTGGGATTCAGTCAGTTTGCACCAGTTCCCCAGGCCCAGAATGGACTTCCGGAAGCAGCATCCACACAGAAAACCGGTTGTTCACATATTTGAATCCCATCACTATGTCAAGGGATACGGCTTTGAGAAGGAAACTCCATTCTAACTCCCTAATTTCCTTCCTGCTTTGTAGGCCCTTCTTTCCTTCTGCATAAAGGAAGCCTGGACCAAGGACCACATCTATGGTTCTTCAACTTCCCCTATTTAAATTGCTCAATGACGTATCTTATGTGAAAAACTGCATGAGGCTAGACCTGATCTATGAACCCTGATATTTTAGGAGTTTAATGGAAACTCCTTCTATCTTTAGCTATGCCACATTTTCAAAGAGGCGAAGCATGGCATGGCATTGCCACAGTCTTTCAGCTGGAGTATTACTTGGATGGCCCTCATAAATGTCTGTGCTGCATCTTTTGCTTTTGCAGAAGACATGGGAAGTTGAGACATCACCAAGTTTCCAAGCAGCTGAAAAATGGCACCAAAAAAAGCACTGAAGGAGTTTCAAACATTGGAGGAGTTTCATTAAAAATGCATTTGGGTACAAAAATTCTTGTAAGTAATCTTCCAGAAAAGGCAAAATAAAAAATAAAAAAAATCACACTTTCTTTGGAAATTCTGCTTAAGAGAGGCATAGGCAGAAAAAATAGTGTACAAAATTTTTAAAAAGTTGCATATAAAATGAATGCAACAGAGGAAACCATATATAATGTTTTGGAAAATATGTAGAACTTCCATGGTGAGCATTCACCAGAACATTTGGAAGACTTCGCATTTGGTAATGAAAGGGATGTACCCATTCACCTGCTTGTCTATGGAGAAGTTTCAAAACTGAAGAAGCTTCTTGGATGAGAAATGAAACACTTTCAAGGAAAAAAACCCCAAGAATGTCCAGTTGCCTTTTGAAAAAGGACTTTTGGGACTTTTCTTCCTGACCTCTCTCCAATTAACCAGAAAATGTTTGCTTGAAATTCTCTTAATGTGATCTGGGACCCAGTTCTATAAGAGTCCTAGATGATGTTCAAGCCAACATCTTTTGTTTAGACCTCCCAGCTGAACATTTGAAAACCGGGAGCAATATTGAGCAGGCTGAATGTGCAAGCCAGTTTTTTCTCCAGTTTGAAACACAACACTCTTCAATGAACGTCTGTAACTACTCTAAAGGTAAAGGTAAAGGTTCCCCTGCACATGCGTGCTAGTCGTTTCCAACTCTAGGGGCCGGTGCTCATCTCCGTTTCAAAGCCGAAGATCCAGCGCTTGTCCGAGGACGTCTGGTTAACTTTTTAGCAAAAATTTTTATTGGGTTAGGGAGAGGGGTGGGAGTGGGTGGGGGTTGTTTGGCTATGGGGGTAGTCAATCAACCGTGGCTCAGGCCAGGCCTGGGTCTGACCGCGCTGAGGGAGAGCGGGGTGTGGTTGCCTCCGGGGCTCTGGAGCGGGTCGTGGGACTACCAATTCCCACGACGTTGGGGAATGGCAGCAGGTGCATAAACAGAGGGCCGTATCGTTACCGGGGGGGTCATCTCCGCTACTTACAAGCGGTGAGGCGCTCCGACCCTCTGTTTCTTCCCCGAGGTCCCAGGAGCGAGGATGTGCAGCCTCCTGAGCTCCGGCTGGTGTACCTGAATGCCAGGTCCGTGGTTAATAAAGCTCCCCTTGTTCGGGATTTAGTCGAGGGTGAGCATGCGGACCTGGCTTGCATCACGGAGACTTGGTTGGGCCCAGAGGGTGGGGTCCCCTTGGTTGATCTCTGCCCACCAGGTTTCCGGGTGCTACACCGGCCCCGGGCTCAAGGTAGGGGTATGGGTGTGGCGGTAGCTATTAGGGAGACCTTATGTCCGCGGGAGACCACCGTTCCTCAGACAGTCGGGTGTGAGTCTCTCTTTTTGAGATTTGGTCCGGGGGCGCAGTTGGGCTTGCTGCTGGTGTACTTTTCGCCTAGTCGTGCAGCAGCAGCCCTGCCCGAGCTACTCGATGTCCTCTCTGGGTTGGTGGTTGAGTTCCCCAAACTTATAGTTTTGGGTGACTTCAATCTACCATCCCTGGGAGGTTCATCTGAGTTAGCTCGGGAGTTCATGGCTTCCATGAAGGCCATGGACCTGACGCAGGTAATTTCTGAACCAACTCATGAGGGAGGCAACACCCTTGACCTGGTTTTTTTTATCTGGACGGTGGTTTGATGATCTTGGTGGGGGCTCTCCATTCATTATGCCCCTGTCATGGACCGATCATTACCTCCTGCGGCTGGTCTTCTGTTTTGCCACCCCCCGCCGTGGGGGTACGGAGCCAACTAGATGGTACCGCCCCAGACGCTTAATGGATCCTGATAGGTTCCAGGCAGTGCTGGGGTCCCCACCTGCCTCCGTTGCTCACAACTCGGCGGATGCCCTAGTGGAAGCCTGGGAAAGGGCGGCCACTGGGGCACTTGACCGAGTTGTACCCTTGCGGCCCCTGACCCGGTGCAGATCCCAACGAGCTCCATGGTTCTCTATGGAGCTCCGGGAGATGAAGCGTCGGAAACGGGGCCTAGAGAGCTGTTGGAGGTCCAGCCGATCCGAATCCAACCGGTTGCGACTAAGAACCTTTATTAAGTCTTATCTCGCAGCGATGAGGGCGGCGAGGTGTAATTACTTCTCTGCCCTCATCGTGTCCGCAGATAATCGCCCGGCCGCCCTGTTTAAGGTGACCCGCTCCCTCCTTAATCAGGAGGTGAGGGAGGAACCCTTGCAGGGTCTTGCCGAGGAGTTTGGTCAACATCTGTTGGATAAAATCGCTCGGATTCGGACCGGTCTGGACTCCAACTGGGCAGAGTCTGACGATCAGGACACGGGTGGTCTTGTCGATGTTATCTGGGAGGAGTTTGATTCTGTGACGCCTGAGGAAGTGGACAGGATTATGGGGAGGTTGAGCTCCACCACATGTTTATTGGACCCGTGCCCTTCTTGGCTGGTTTATGCAGCTCGGGAGAGGACACGAGGCTGGTTCCAGGCATATCTGCTTCCTTGAGTGAGGGTAGTTTCCCCGCCGTCTTGAAGGAGGCGGTGGTGATACCTCTCCTCAAGAAGCCTGTCCTGGACCCAGCTGTGTTGAATAACTTTCGTCCAGTCTCCAACCTTCGCTTTTTTCGAAGGTTGTTGAGAGTGTGGTGGCGCATCAACTCCCCCTGGTCCTGGATGAAGCGGATTATCTAGACCCGTTCCAATCGGGTTTCAGGCCCGGGTGCAGCACGAAGACGGCATTGGTCGCTCTGGTGAATGATCTCTGGAGGGCCCGGGACAGAGGACATTCCTCTGTCCTTGTCCTATTAGACCTCTCGGCGGCTTTCGATACCATCGACCATGGTATCCTGCTGCGGCATCTCAGGGGATTGGAAGTGGGAGGCACAGTTCTTCAGTGGTTCTCCTCCTATCTCCTGGGACGCTCACAGTCGGTGTTGGCAGGGGGGCAGAGGTCAACCCCCAGGACTCTCATTTGTGGAGTTCCTCAGGGGTCAGTCCTCTCGCCTCTCCTGTTCAACATCTATATGAAACCGCTGGGTGAGATCATTCGTGGTTTTGGAGTTGGGTATCATCAGTACGCCGATGATACCCAACTTTTCATTTCGACCCCAAACCACCCCAGTGATGCCCTCGATGTGATGTCCCGTTGCCTGGAGGCGGTTCGGGTCTGGATGGGGAGGAACAGACTTCAGCTCAACCCTGACAAGACTGAGTGGCTGTGCATTCTGGCATCCCGGGACATTCAAAATATTCCACCTCTCCTTATGGGGGGGTGAGTCTTTACCCCCCGTGGATAGGGCTCGCAACTTGGGAGTCCTCCTAGATTCACGGCTTACTTTGGAAGACCATATAGTGGCCGTGACTAGGGGGGCTTTCGCCCAGGTTCACCTGGTGCACCAGTTGCAGCCCTATCTGGACCGGGATGCCCTGTGTACGGTCACTCATGCGCTCGTGACCTCTCGCCTGGACTACTGCAATGCTCTTCACATGGGGCTTCCCTTGAAGACCACTCGGAGGCTCCAACTGGTACAGAATGCGGCCGCGAGAGTTGTCTTGGGAGTTTCCCGGTATTCCCATGTTACACCTTTGCTCCGCAAGCTACATTGGTTACCAGTTGTCTTCCGGGTGAGATTCAAGGTTTTGGTTATGATCTTCAAGTCCTTACATGGCATGGGTCTGGGGTACCTCGAGGACCACCTGCTGCCGGCGTCAACTTCCCTCCGCCCTGTGCGTTCCCACAGAGAGGGCCTCCTCAGGGTGCCTCCGGTCAGGGAATGTCGACTGGTGGCCCCCAGGGGGAGGGCCTTCTCTGTGGGTGCTCCGGCTCTATGGAACCAACTGCCGGTTGAGCTCCGGATGGCATTGGACCTTTGGTCCTTCCGGCGCGGTCTGAAGACCCACTTGTTTGAACTAGCTGGTCTGGCCTGATGGGGGACGTTAGGGTTTTTTAATGGTTTTTTTATTGTTATTGTATTTTTAACTGCACACTTGTTTATTAATTCCTTTTTAATTTTTGTATTTGCTATTTATATATGCCCTGTTCACTGCCATGAGTCCTTCGGGAGAAGGGCGGTATACAAATTTAATAAAAGTAAAGTAAAGTAAAGTAAAGTCTCCGTGGTCATGTGGCCGGCATGACTAGATGCCAAAGGCGCACAGAACGCTGTTACCTTCCCACCGTAGTGGTCCCAATTTTTCTACTTGCATTTTTACGTGCTTTCGAACTGCTAGGTTGGCAGAAGCTGGGACGAGTAACAGGCGCTCATTCTGTTACGCGGCACTCGGGATTCAACCCACCGAACTGCTGACCTTCTGATTGACAAGCTCAGCATCCTAACCCACTGAGCCACCGCGTCCCTGGTGTAACTACTCTAGAGGCAATCAATTGATGAGTGAAGGTATGACATGGCCAACTCACAAAATAACTAACTCCAGTAAAATAAAAACTGCACGGTGAGAAATTATTTTAACTGCTACACCTCAGTTGCTTGAAATCTCTTTTTAATACTAGGCATCTAACCAGGTATTACAGTCTTTGGCTAAAGTTTTTTTCCATGTTTTTAATCTTCATGCTCAAGGTTTATACTGTTGAATGCTGTTTGATCTCTTTATCTTAAGTGTACATGAACACCCATCAATTGATGATTGTAGCAACTATTGTGTTGCGCAATGTTTGTAAGGATTCCTGCGAAAGGTTGCATGGATGTTGTTTTGCTTGCTTACTAACAAATGTGTTTATGTCTCTTCAGTCAATGAGACACTAAGCAGCTCATTCTGATTGGCTCGGTTGCATTTTCTGTACTAGCAGACAATCTGTCTGAAACAAAGTACTGATGGAGGGTGAGAAAACATTCTGCTTAGATCTGATCCAAATCATCCACAAGCAGAAACTACTGAAGTAGGAGCCAATGGGGACACAGTTGCTGTAGTTTGGAATGGAAACTGTAAGATTCAATTGCAAAGCTACAGATGAAGCTTAGACTTGGCCTTCATTTATGAGTCCACACAGTATAAATAAGTTCTGCTTGCCAGCTGCCTTTCTCCCTAATCATTTTGTTTATTATAATGAGAGTTGGAAATTAACACTTTTCCTTTAGAATATGCATAAATATAAACCTGGATTTTTTTAAAAAAAAGACAAGGGGGGAGGTAATCAGGACTGAAGGTACTATTAAAATAAAAGAACTATTTTTAAAAAAAATCTATAATAGAGACTTCCAGTTTGAGGAATACAGAATTGGTCTTCAAGGTCAAGAGAATCCCCTTTCTGTACTTTTCATTTAGTGATTTTATTGGGCAGCCAGTAGTATTGACATTAGAAATGGTCTAAAAAGGTAAAGTAAAGGTAAAGGTTCCCCCGCACACACGTGCTAGTCGTTTCCGACTCTAGGGGCCGGTGCTCATCTCCGTTTCAAAGCCGAAGAGCCAGCGCTTGTCCGAGGACGTCTCCGTGGTCATGTGGCCGGCATGACTAGACGCCAAAGGCGCACGGAACGCTGTTACCTTCCCACCGGAGTGGTCCCTATTTTTCTACTTGCATTTTTACGTGCTTTCGAACTGCTAGGTTGGCAGAAGCTGGGACGAGTAACAGGCGCTCACTCTGCTACGCGGCACTCGGGATTCGACCCGCCAAACTGCCGACCTTCTGATCGACAAGCTCAGCGTCCTAACCCACTGAGCCACCGCGTCCCTTTTAGAAATGGTCTAGGTGAGAGCAACTACTGTTCTTTCTATTCCCCTTAGTGTCTTGGACTACTGTAACATCTGTCTTCTCCAATCTGGTGGGTTGGATGATAACTTCTAGGATCTACAGTACTGTACAGTCTATATAGATATGGCTGGTTGTGCAGGATGGGGATTATAGGAGCCACAGTTCAAACCGGGGGACTGTTTCAGAGCACTGAGAAATTAAAAAAGCAACAGAATAGCAGCAGAATACCACATATTACTGCTGGCCTTGAAAATGCTTGGACTGTTTCCCCCCCACCTCATACTATCAAAAACGTTTGCAGAAAATTAAATAAGTAATAGTGAAGTCAACATACATATTCCAAACAAATATAGAACAGGTCCCGGGGGGTGGGGCACAAAATGCTCGACATAAATATTTTCTTCCTTTTCAGGACAACCTACACACAGTTAATTGTTTTTCATTAGAGTTCAACTTTGCAGGCACACGTTTTTGCACCATTAGGGCCAACAGGTAGTTAGCAAAAGAATTTCTGCACTTAAGTATTTTTCCCTGTCTAAAAGATTAACTTTGCATACCTCAAGGAAACAATCATTTCTATTATTTAGATTGATATTCTCAGAGTTTTTATCATTTCCCTATCTGTTTAGTTCTTTTTCTCCTGACTCTGACCTGTGTAGCTCTTGCTTTCTCTCTACAATGGAAGAGGCCATCAGCTTTAGACAAACTTAGGTAAATAGCAGTAATCCAGTATTTGAGGGGTTGCCACAAAAAAGAGGGCATCAAGTTATTCTCCAAAGCACCAGAGGGCAGGACAAGAAACAACGGTTGGAAACTGCCCAAAGAGAGAAGCAACCTAGAATTAAGGAGAAGCTTCCTAACAGTGAGGACAATTAACCAGTGGAACAGCTTGCCTTCAGAAATCGTGGATGCTCCATAACTGGAGGTTTTTAAGAAGAGACTGGACAGTCACTTTTTCTGAAATGGTATAGGTTCTTCTGCTCGAACAGTGGGCTGGACTAGAAGACCTCCAAGGTGCCTTCCAGCTCTATTCTATTCTATTCTATTCTATTCTATTCTATTCTATTCTATTCTATTCTATTCTATTCTATTCTATTCTATTCTATTCTATTCTATTCTATTCTATTCTATTCTATTCTATTCCAAATAAGACTTTCCTATCATTCTATTGTTTCCTAAATAAGGCTGATCTCTCATTTATTTCACACAAGCACTAGCCTCAAGAATACTTTGCTATTAAAGTTATACTCTGGATGTTTTTCTTTCTCCATGCATTGTTTCTACTGTTATAAAGCGATCCATGATCTAACATTTTGATCTATAGCACAGCAACCAATAGTCACTATCATCTCTATCAGGTTCAAGAACAGATTATAATATTATGCTGAATAGTGGGAATAGTCCTTCCTATGAATAAGTTAAAGGTATCCTGAACCCTATTATTCTATGTTCTATGAATGTAGAAATTAAAAGTGGATTAAAAGAAGAATATGAACTGAATTATTTGCATATGTGTCCAATAGCTTCACAGCAGGATTTCTCTTGCTTTAGGCTGTTTCCTAAAGGAGAATGGTCATTTCCCAATCATTTAAATTTCCTATCTGCTTGCCTTTATTTACTGCCAAGAAACTGTTTGGGTAACACTTAATAATCATCTGTCTGGACTACCTCACTGTAAACATTTCAGTGTTTCATCACTTCTATTTTATTTAATCCCCCTTGTCATCAAAATTTTATGATCGGAGGCTTGTCTTTTTAATTACAGTTAAAAGCTGCTTTGCTTATATTTTATACTTCATTCTCTAGAGCCACATTTAGGAATTCCCAAGCTGAGAGAAAAGCTCATTTGAAGGCAGCTCAGGATTTACTGGCAGATCTCTGGATGATATGCAGAAAGATCAGCAGGCTTTGAGACACACAGTTGTTAAACAAAACACAAGAATAGGGCTCTCCTCCTGTCAATTGTATTGATGAAATGAGGAAAGAAATGTGGAGAAATCCAAAGTGGATTTTTGCAGTTGAAGATTGTAAATCCCCTTCAATATTCAAAACAATCCCAAATTCTAATTTTAGAATATATGTTCTATTATGTGTGTTCTAGGTTCTGGCTTTCCAGATTAGATTCAGGTACAGCCATGCAATAATTATCCAATTGGTCATGTTAACTGCATAGGCGACAAAGCACAGGCAACATCATGCTGAGGTGTGGAAATACGTGTGTCCCATAAAATCCTGCTCTTTGAGGATTTGTGAAGATTATTAACAACCAAAATATGAGAGAGCTTTAAACAGAAAGAGCCCATTTCTTTCCTAATAAAAAAAAACCCTGCAGTGACGAAAAGACAGAGCTTAAAATGTAAAAAGCAGAAGTAAGACAGAGTGGTTCAACAGATGGGGATGTTTATACATGATTGCGGAACCAAATATGTAATTCACTTGGAAATCTTACTCTTATAAATTTTCTCAGTCCATATGACTGCAATCAAGGTTTATTCTCATTTTGCCAGATCTGAGGACTGTCAATGTCACTTTCTGGCCTCTTGGTTAAGATTAAGCATAGGGTGTGAGAGGACTGTTGATATATAAAAATAATACATGATTCTGAGCATGGAACAATATATTTCACAGGAAGCCGAGTTCTGGAGGCTGTTGCAGGGCTGCCCAATGAACAAAATAGAAGTCAGATTCATTTTTCTGGGAAAGACTGAAATATGGAGCTCCCACAAGAGAAGGGTGTAAATCATTCACCTTAACTTATCTAACGGAAGAGTGATGAAGTTGGCAGACTAAAATAAATTTAACTGCATTCAAGAATGCATGTCCAATTGCCTGCAAATGTATCCAACACTAACAGAGGGAGAAATACTCTGCAGTCTTTTTGAGCTGGCAACTCAGAGGGCTGGCTTTAAAACTGAATGTTTTGAATAACATTCTCTGCATTTCATCCTCTTTCTCCCTCCCCCAATATTTCTAGTTTCTAGAATAAACTTGCCAGCATTTGCTTTTTAAAATTATCATGAGGACTAGTAACAAAGGTAATTGCAGTTAATGGCAACTTATGAAATCTCCTGTTCTGCTACAGAATGCCTCCCCATTTTCCCTTTTAACCAAGAGAAGATTTTCAGCAGAAGCTCCATCATATATACTGAGGAGTCCATAGTTTGACTCTGCCTTTTAGAATCTGCACAATTTTCTTACAATTAATATTTATACAGTTATGCAAAACTTAATTTTGAATGATCTAAACTTAAATTCTGAGAGATGTGATCTCAATCTCCAACCCCCACCAATTATTCAATGTTTCATTTTTCATTAACTCTACAGACCCTGGAAGAATGGTGGGTGAAAGTGACAGAACTTGCTGAGTTGGCCAAACTGACTTTTTTCATTACAGAAATGTCACCATTGGCATTCCTCAATGACTGGAAACCCCTTATGGACTTTTTGTGTAAAAAAGAAAATGGTTTTCTGACTTATGGTTCTGATTATTAAAAAGAATAGGTTATAGAAGCAAAGGAGAGAGATTTGATTAGAATTGTATGTAGAACTGGTAAAAGGAAGATCGCAACCCCCCCAACACACACACATACATACACACATTTTTCTTTTATTTTTTTCTATCTCCTGTTTTCTTTGTATTTTCTCATCTGTCCCAGAAGAACGAAGCTGAAGTCACCAGCCTGAGGATGACAGATGATGACAAAAATACAAGCACCAAAGAAACAAACTTACCATCTAACAAGAAATCTGACACAAGTAGTTTTATCCATTTCTTAAATGCATCCTGACCAGGCACAAGATTAAAAATTTCAACAAAACTATCAAACCAACATTAAGATGAAGCTCCACATCCACAAAAGCTAAATTTCAACCAGCCGATTAAAACCAGTGTAGAGAGATGTCTCTTTGAGAAATACTACTTTTGCTTTTTCAGCTTTATGTGTGTATATATTGTGCATGTTTTAGAGTTGTTTTTATGCATAGCTTTCAAAATGCCTTTGAAATGGGGACTTGTGCAGATTACCATGTCACTTGCCTTGAAAAACACCTTTCTCAGAATGCTGGTTGGTGCATAAGAGACTCTGGATTTGGCTGCCCCAAAGGAAGAATGTGTCTGCCATCTCACTTTTCTCTCAGAGTGCTTTGCATGCTTGGGATACCATGGAGAATTCCATGTCAGAATGGGAGCCCTGGCTGCTACTGCTCTAGGGAGGAAGCATCTACTGCAGGGGTCCCCAACTCCCAGTCCATGGACCGGTACTGTGCCGTGGCATGCCAGCAACTGGTCCCCACAAACAAGTAAAACCCCATCCATGGAATTCCGGCAGCACACAAAACCACACACTCTCCGTTCCATGGAAAAACCTTTCTCCATGGAACCAGTCCCTGGTGTCCAAAAGGTTCGGGACCTCTGATCTACTGGGTATGTCATCCCCTCCTTAATGCAATCTAAATCTCCTTACCTCAACACAGGTCACTTCCACAAGCAAGAACTGACAGGCATGCATGTTGCCCCAAAGCTTTATCCAGGGCATAATGTTGGTCTGCCAAGGTTGTGTTCTCTTCAGAGTTCCATATTCTCTTGGAGTTCAAAGAAGATAAGATCAATTACCTCAGTATGGCTGTATCCATGCTTAAGAAGTTTGTCATGAAACCATAAGACTCTGCTCCTGAGTCAAGAAGTCACACAGGTGTGTTTCTTCATGTGTCTATATGACCATCTCTTCTTGAAGCAGCTGCTTGAGCAGCAAGTTGGTGGAAGGCAAGGACGACATATAAAAGACAAACGTGTTGAAAGCAAAAAGGACTCTATTTAACCTACGTTTGTAAGGAACTAGTAGGCAGCACAACAGCAGCATCAGATGAAGTGATACTGATTTGAGGAGAATGTTAGTTTGCTTTTCATGAATTGAGGAATATTGACCTAAGAATGAATGTACTAAGCAAATAACTGCAAGTTCTAAATAGTGAAAGCATGAGAGCACGTAAATGAATTTGTATACTTTGGGCGAATGTTAAAAATGTAAAAGTGAGAAATGTTAAGACATGCATAGTTTAAAATGATTTTTATTGAAAGAAGTAAAAATGGCTGAGTACAGATAGTCCTTAACTTACAACAGTTGATTTAGTGACTGTTTGAAGTTACAATGGCACTGAAAAAGGTGACTTATGACCATTTTCACACTTACAGCCGTTGCAGCATCCCCATGGTCATGTGAACAAAATTCCGATGCTTGGCAACTGACCCATATTTATGATGGTTGCAATGTCCCAAGGTCATGTGATCACCTTTTGTGAACTTCTGACAAGCAAAGTCAGTGGGCAAGCTAGATTTATTTAACAACCTTGTTACTAACTTAACAACTGCAGTGATTCACTTAACTGTGGCAAGAAAAGGTATAAAAATGGGGCAAAATTCACTTAACAAATGTCCCACTTAGCAACAGAAATTTTGGATTGAATTGTGGTTGTAAGTCGAGGACTATCTGTATACGAATATTTGTCTGTCTGCCTGTTTTCTTATATGAAGCAGATTTGATCATGCAGGAAAAACAGAAAAACAAATTGAACACATTAAGAATGGATAATTTAAGAAGTGTATGTAGGAAGGTAAGGAAAGATTTGTTCAGTGGTTGAAGAACAAATGTGGTTTGAATCCAAATGGGAGAGACCAAAATAAAGAAGAGAGATTTGATACTATACAGATAACAAATGAAGATTAAATGCAAAAAATAAATATGTGATTCCATTTTAAATTGCCTTTATCAAATTTTAGTAACAATTTGTTCCTGGAACTTTGCACTTTGATATGGCCCAAGGGCTAATCAATAAAGACATTAATTGGTAGCATTTAATTTTAAATATGTGAGAGATGAGTGAATGGGCTAAAAGAAAGGGGAAGACTAAGTTGAGAAGATCATAGTTGTATGGGGCTGAAGAGAAGTTTGACAAACAAAAGGAAATGGTATATAAATGAGATGGAGGCAGGGATGATTACAAGGATGGAAACCTACAGTGAGGTATTATGAATGGTATTTGGGGTAAATTATATTTCATTATCTCCTGCTTTTGATTTATTTTGTCCTCCTCTATTCATTCTTTTTTTCTTGCATTTTGTATAATATTGCTTACTGTGGAAGAAGTTTGTTTAGCTTATCGTACTGTTAGCCAATAATAAACAATGATATACACATTGGTGGAGCAGTGGGCTAATGCCTCCTTAAGTAACACCAGCTGTCTGCAATTAGTGCAGGTTCGCGTCCCACCAGGCTCAAGGTTGACTCAGCCTTCCATCCTTCCGAGGTAGGTAAAATGAGGACCCAGATTGTTGGGGGCAATAAGCTGACTTTGTAAAAATGCCACTTGGGGGGGGGGGGCAAAAGCAGGCATATACATAGAATGAAGGCTATTGCTAAGCACATTGGTTTGTGCTTAAATTGTAAGCCGCCCTGAGTCTTTGGAGAAGGGCGGGATATAAATGGGATTAAAAAAAAATCATGCTATGTGTACAGGGATGACTAAGAGCAGCAGTTGGCAACCTGTGACCTACAGACTGGATGGGGATCACGACCCAAAAGAAACATATTCATCCAGTTTACAAGACAGTAGGAAAGAGCTGAGTGCCCCTCAGCAATCTTTTTGCCAATACATTAGTCACCTTGGCGCAGACAGAACAACACATTCCCCAGTTGCTGGTATCAGACAGATTGATTTTAGTCGAAGGAAGCTTTATCTGATTTTAAATAATTTATATCCCATATACCACTTTTAATAGATAAAAGACCTAAGACACTAATGGATTACGAGGAAAGTCTTTTCATTGCAAATTTAAAAAATCAAACTTTTTTTTTCTGTTTCAGTTAAAGCAAAACAAACTCTAGTCTTGAACAGAACTAACTCCAAGAATTACAGGCCTGTTTTATCATTCAGAATTGAGCTACAAGACAAGAAGATGCAAAACTATTGTCTTGGAAGAATATGTGTGGGCCTCTTTTCTGGAGATATTAATTCTACATATTCTATAACTTATAACAGATTACAGTTAATTTTCATCATTCTTTTTCTTTACTGCATCCAAATTCAAAAGAATGGTACTTAGTATGACTTTTTAAAGATGTACTGTACGTATATTTCAGATTCATTTTTATACCAACATACATAAATCTATATAGATCTATGTTTCTGTTTGAAACCCTAACCTGCATATACACATCTACACATGCTCACATATGCCATGTCTCTGTGTGAATGGATATAAACACCCCACCACACAAAGTCATTTAGACCAGGGGTGTCAAACTCAATTTCATTGAGGGCTGCATCAGCATTGCAGTTGCCCTCAAGGGGCCGGGTGGGTATGGCCAGGGTGGGCGTGGCCTACTGGGTGGGTGTGGCTAGAGTGTGTATGGCCTACTGGGTGGGCATGGCCAGCTCTACATCGTTCGCATCAAGGGTGCCTATGGGGGCCTGGGCAGGAGTGGGACAGATCTGAGGGTCTCTGGTAGAAGGAGAGTCTCTGGGCAAGGGCCAAGGCAGTGGGGGCCGGTCCCTCACTGTTTCCAGGATGGCTTCGCGGGCCACATGAAACCACTTCGCCGGCCGGAGCCGGCCCCCGGGCTTTGTGTTTGACATGTCTGATTTAGACTGTCTCAGAGTCAGTATTGCTGAAGAATGGAACAACAGTGTTAGCACTGGAAGGAGAAAACTAATCCTGGAAAACTCCATTTTGCCTTTGTGCCTCTGAGACCATTCTATTTTGAAACTGGAATTCCAGCATCAGAAGGAGACAATTGGAGGCATAACATAGCTGCACCTGGGAGTATAATGAGGAAAGCTTGGACCTCCCAGATTAAATTTCTTTCTGGGTCTCAAACAGTTTGCTAATCTATGATATCTCAGGAAATTCTTTGCAGTGGGAGAATCCTGTTTAAAAAAAAACATAGCCAGAGAAGGCAAAAGCCAGTTTCATGGTGGCTGTTTGTTTCTTTTATTTTTCCACTGAACTTTTTTCCAAACTGTTTCACAGACCTCCTAAATAGATACAGTTCTATTTATTCAACAGAACTACACAACTATGGAGCATCCCCCTGCAATGTTATAAGCTGACAGGCCTGTATTATGAGGAATACAGTATATATATACTGTATTCTTTACTGTAAGGAATATTCTGTATTGTGAGTAAAATATACCATTTGTGGTACATTTGATATCAAAACAGCTTCCCAGGTCAAAATGCTGACAAGACTTTGACACTAAATAAAATCCCTAGTATTATCTCTCTGCCTTGATGAATTCATTCATAAGTACAGTAAAGGCAATAAAATTCCCCAGCTGGAAGTAAGCTCAAGTTTCTTTCAAAAAATGCTTATGGCATCATTCATGGAAAGCAATATATTATTTTCTGTGGAATGATACTGTTCCAAGTAATGCCCTAGGAATATTAACGACAGCCTATCAATATATGCACATCAGGGAAAATAACGGCTTGCTTAAATACACATGAAAATTAATAGCTTTCCTGATCTGAACTCATTTTCTCATGCTCTTTGGATTACAGAAGGGTTATTCTTCTGGGGTTTGCACTCCAGGGATTAACATCTGTGTAAATGTGGTCATTTAAAAAAAAAGCTTCTAGGATGAATCCATGAATTGTTCTCATTGACATGAGCAGACACTTTCTGTTGGACAAGCCTCCTTTGCAGGTGCACCAATGACCACACACTTCTTGTAAGGGTTATTTTCTTAAGAGACTGTGCAGTTTGTCAGGCTTTTACTGGGGCGGGGGTGGGTTGGGGGGTTGCTGTTCTAAGCAGCTGCTGGGAACAGTTGCTTTTTAGCATTATTATTATTATTATTATTATTATTATTATTATTATTATTATTATTTTAAAAAATCCAACTTCTTTGTGTAGGACATTACTGAATACAAGCCCTCTGTTCCCAAGGCAAACCAGAAATACAAAGCATACATATTCTTTCTTTATTTGCTTGTTTATTAGATTTTTTTAAATCTCACCTTAATTATTTTATAAATAACTCAAGGTGGTGAACATACCTAATACTCCTTCATCTCCCATTTTCTCCACAACAACAACTCTGTGAGGTGAGTTGGGCGGAGAGAGAGTGACTGGCCCAAAGTCACCCAGTCGGCTTTCATGCCAAAGGTACCACTAGAACTCAAAGTCGCCTGGTTTCTATCTTTACCACTATACCAAACAGACACATTTGTAGATGAACAACACTTTGTAAAAAATAAACCCTTTCGAACATGTTTCTTGCAATACCTTTCCCCCCCACTAATTTTACCATCATCCCTAATGTGTATCTTTAAGGCAAAGCATGTTTATTCAACACCTTTTAAGATTAAATCCATTGCCTCTGTGAGTTTTCTATTAGCATTGCATGACCTACAGAATCCTATTATATTATATATTTCTATTTACGCCGCCAGATTCTTCCAGTTCCATTAAGTCTATTTCTTTAGTGACAGGCAGCCTTATTCCTACAGTTGACAAATTTATCTGAAATAGTTTACTTAACCACAGTCCCTAAATCATGCATAGTCATCATCTTGCATTATCAAATGGCGGGCAATGCTGGATATTCCTTGAATTATTTGAATCATGCACGTGCCAATTCCAGAAGTGTTTGTTTCTTTCTACTTAGCACTGTGAGAAGAGGTCATGGAAAAGTATTAGAATGTTAGTCTTTCCATATTTTGTAAAACCGTAAGGGCAATCAATAAGTGGTTTATTGATTTTTTTTGTTGTTCCACAGTGATAGAATTGCAGTTCTACGCCTTCATGTTTGGTCTAGCTCAGTGTTTCACAGCCTCAGCAACTTTAAGGAGTATGGACTTCAACTCCTAGAATTCCTCAGCCAGCATGCTGACTGGGGAATTCTGGGAGTTGAAGTTCAAGCCTCTTAAAAGTTACCGGCCTAGGTTCTGATCAAATCCATGTATCTACATCTTTTCTCCTCCTTCCCGAGCTATTTCCTCAGCTTAGTGGAGTTTTCTTCCTTTGTGAGAAAATGAGAAAAGGTGAGTCTATTTCCCTTGGTCTTTATCCTATTGTTGAGACAGAGTTGGGGGTTGCTTTAACCCCAGGTCACAATGAACAGACATCACAGTATGTCTGAAACTCTCCTGCCTTTATGTTCTTTTGTTCTGATTGCCAACTCACCTCTCACTGAGGGTTCATTTTTTGGGGCCACCAACTGCAATGTTTCCTTAGCAGTCTTTGTTTCTTCTCTAGGCCTCTGCTGTGAAGTTCAAGAATCTTTGCAATGAATGGTTGACAGAGGAGCCCAGCTTTTCCTTGATTATAATACAACCCAAGATTTTGTTTGGCACAAAACACAAACAGATTGCAATGTAGCCTAGGGCGGCTCCATATGGCCCAGCTGAAAACTGCCTGTTTTTCCTGATAGATTTGTAAATATTGTTCCATTTGCTGTATATTTAACTTGCCTATCAAAGTTGCATTTGATTCCTGCTAACTTTGTGGACACATCCAAGCAGGTTTCTTGGCAACAGTGTGGAAGTGGTTGTTTTCTTCCAGATAATTTGTTTTCTCTTCAGATCCCCAGCTTTACCTTTAGTTCTGTCGTTCCCTGGTACTCCCTTAACAAAATGCCAGCTAGGCCTGAGTTAGGCTTCCTAGCCTAGACTTGGTGGGCCAAATGCTGCCACTTTCTGAGGCAAATTGCCTAAAATCCATCCATATATTCCTCCAAATCTTAGAATGTAACATATTACCAACATCGTCTGTTTTGTATGATTGCAGTTCATGGATGCTGCCTCTGAATTGGAAAGAAAAGATCAATAACAATAAAGGAGAATTTTTTAAACTGAGAGTTGAAATGAGGAGTTCTTGGTGCTTTCTGGGCTTGGTTGTTTTCTTGCAAACTTTTCATTAGCCAAACTAGGTTACATCATCAGTGTTAGTACTATTATTAACATTGATAATTTTAGGTAAGGAAATGTCTGCAAGAGAACAACAACCAAGCACAGAAGGCACCAAGGACCCCTCAGAAAAAGTCAGTCTTTTGATTGTTAATTGGCCATGCCAAGTTTATATATTTACAAAGAATAAGTATAATTACATTAATGAAGAAGTGAAAGAAAGCAGGGAGTGGCCTGGGCTATTCTTTCTTCCATTTTCTCATATAATGAAGTGCCTGAGCAGCTATACTGGGTTGGCCACTTTCGTTTGATGCTTATCAATGGAGGCATCCTCTGTTGAGTTAGAATGGACAGTGAATACCATGTGGCTCCATTCCCTAAGATTTGCATCATTTGTGACCCACAAATGTCCCCTGTGTCAGAAATACAACTATCCCACTTCATTTTCTTGGCTATAATCACTACCTTTTATTTCTTCCTGCCGGAGAAGTTGCATCTGTTTTTCTCTCCTGCTCTTTCTCAAGGATTATGAACTTCTCCCTGGGATACTAACTCTGGAAGGAGAAGGATGCTTTTTTTAATACAAGTTTTATTAATTTTTTAATATTTACATAAATATGTATTTGTGAAGCAATATGGTGGTTGGGTAGTCAAAATAACCAAGAACAAGTTGTAAGTAGTTCAGGTTGCATCACCAGTGATTCCCTCTCTGATTCCCTTAGTTATCACATAGTCAAAATAGTCAAGTTAATACACTTCTAGTTGTAACCTAGTCAATTAACAAAATTTTCAATATATTTTCACTAATACATATCAATATCCTGTTTTTAAATTTTATCTAATTGCAATAGAATATTCTAAAATAGCCTATAATATACAAAAGAAAGCTTAATTTTTAGGTAACCCACAATTCCCTATTTCAATAAAGAATAATTCTCTTGTCTACAAAACTTACATTGTTCATTACAAAACATTCTTATGTTTTACCATTAAAGTCTGGTTTTCATCTTAAATCACCAATTATTAGAAAGATATTTTTTGTCTTAACCGTTCAACAATTATTAAAATACTATCTTTTATATATAAAATTCTAGATTCTATAGTTCAAAAGTAACAACTAATATATTCTAAAAGTCATCTTAACCGTACATCAATTGTTAAAATACTATCTTTTGATATATCATTCCAAATTATATAGTATAGTTCAGAATTATATTCTAAAAGCTTACTTTTGTTTTCCCTTACAGATCTAAAACCTAAATGTAAAATCAGTTATATTTTTTAGAGATTCCACTTAATCCATTGAAAGGTATTTTTATGCTCTATCTTTAGGAATCCCAAAAAAGAAACAAGTTCAGTTTTTTAAATCTAACTCTTGCCTTCCTTTTGTGCCAGTCAGGCTTCCCTTTTGGCAATTTTAAATTCTCAAATGTATCTCCCTTTCTTCCTATACCCCTTATTTGAATCCAGGGAACACATCCAAATGTCAATTTTGCAAGGAAAATGTCCCCTTTGTAACCATTGATAGTTCAGTTTTTGATGATTGATGTAATATAGTTGTCGTTAGATCAGTCAAGTCTTTTTCTTCTTCCAATTCTATCTGGGTTAGGTAGAAAGTAGTAGCTGGTGTTATGGTTGTCATTTGATTAGTTGAACTCTCAATATAGTGTATTTGAAGGCCTTTGGTGTTTTCACGCTTAATATTGCTTTCTTCATGTGCTGTTGCTTTTTGAGTAGTAAGTTTTGTAGTTGCCATTAAAGTTTGGACTTTAAGGTTTTCTGTAGGTTGCATAAAGTCAAAATGTGATTTGGTGGCTTTGAGTTGTCAGATTTTTCTTGCAGTTTGGCTTTAATTTGCTGTCATTGCCAAAATTGTGTCCAGTATCAGTTTATAGTCAAGTGGTGGGATATATTCATCCATTTCGTTATTGTTTGCAGCTAAATCTTCCATGGAGGCTATTTTAATAAGAGTTGGGGATTATCCACCTCCTGAAGAGTTGTAATCAGTGCCAGGTGTTCCCACACTTATCTTTAAAAATACTCTCACAACAGAAAAAAGAAATTTACTTGCTGTACCAAGTTTTGCCACAGGATGTCATCAATAACATATAAAATGCAATGTAAAAACTTTCTCCCCCCCAAATTAATATAGAACTTTTGTAGCATTAGTCCAATTTTTTTCCTTAATTCACAGCTTAGAGAGAAAATAGGATAGTGGATCCCCAGCAACAAATAGGAGCTTTTTAGTAAATACAAATGAAATTGCTTAATTTGTTTGCTGAATTAATTGAGTTTCTTTTAAAGCTTTAAGGCTTTAAGATTTGTTCCCAGAGTAGATATTCGCCATTTTCTCAAAAAATGGGAAAAGAGATTTTCAGGAAAGTCCCACAGGAAGATGGTTAAGGGAATAGGAAAGGTAAAGGCTCACCCAGGTCCTCCAGATTGCTTCTTCGTGCTAGGTAGTGCTTTTGGCTTTCAGCAGGGAGCGGCTTAGTGATCAGCCATCTTTATGGCTGGTCTCTTCTTCTTTGGGCCAGAGGAGATTGTCCTGGATTCAAGTGGAGGGCTGCCACCCTTCCGCGATCACAGGGAAGGTCTCCTTGCGGTAATCGCCCCTCCAGGGCAATTTTTGACCCTTTTCAGGGTCCTCCAAAAAAGAAAGAATGGACGGCAGGAAGCGGACTGTTCCTGTGTGTCCAGAAGTGCCGCACGCGCAAACCAGAAGCCCGAGAAGGATGCTTTTTGAAGCCATTCAGAAGACCATGAAATCTCCGTATAATGATCAGCTAAGTGTCTGGATGGAACCAAATATTATGAGGTTGGGAGGACTGTGTTTCCTGCTTGACTGAGTGACTTGTGGAATTTGGACTGCTTGGAGCAGACATTTATAAAGCCTCATCAGATCTTGTCTCTGCCCCCAAATTTCACATGTACAAAAATGATTTTTCTGAAAAGTTGTGAAGGCTGAGGTTGCCAATCAACATGACAATGCTTGGGATTAGCTTTTTCTGGAAACTGGGCTGCACTTTTGAATGTCTAACCTGTATAGTGAAGTGGATGAGAGAAAACAACTGAAAGTAAAGTTTGAGGGTCTGTTAGTAAGTAAATAACTTTTATTTCAGAATGAAGTGATTCCTTCTCTAGATGAGGTTGTATGCCCTCAAGTAAACACAGATTTGTAGTTTGGGAGTGCTTGTTGCTTAACTGTTCCTGGATTTTGAAGTGGTGGCCATGATAAGAAACTGGACATTGCTTAGGATGGAGGCTTGTGTTTGTATCTTTTATCAGCTTCTCTTAGGGAAATCGTTTTAAATTAAGTATTGTCTTCCTTTCAGGTAAATACAATAAATGCTGGAAGGGGAATGAAGAATATACCTAATTAATGAAAGCTGTTATACTTTAATGTAAAATCATTTCTCACAGAGCTGTGACAGACCCCAAACTCTAATCTATTAAAGCATTATCTTTTGCATTTTTGTTGGCAAAGTTTTAGAACAGAATATAATATTTTTTATGGATTTTACATGGATTTATGCTTCATTTCCTTTTTAAGAAATTCAAATGGGAAAAAAAATATAATTTGTCAATGTCATTAATTGCTTCATAATATTTCTATTAGCAGGTTTTTCCCCCCCAGCAGGTTTTAGTTGAACCATTCCTGAAATATAATATTAGCCTGGGACAAAAGTTAATAAGAAAACATAATGCTGTGGAATTACAGACGGCATAGTTATAGAATTTGCTGTAAACGAAAAATGAATTAATCAAATATGGAACATTTCCAGATCTAGGATTCCCTGAAAATCATAGTCGTTTATTCTTACTAGAGCTAAGTTGGAATCTGTCCGTGGTATCCAGGCCCTATAGCCTCTAGATATTGGGAAAAGGACTTTGATTGCATCATTTGGACACTTAGAAGCAGAGATATAAAACTGAGAATCATTATAATATTTAATTGGGTGCCAACAAATAACTTCACCCAGCACTTCATGCAAATGTTAAATACAAATGGAGAGAGAATTCAGCCCTGAGCTCCCTGCAAGTGCAGAGGTCTGTAGTTCGACCTCTCTTCTTCCCCCAGCCAACACCGACTGAAACTGGCTTGGAAGTGCTGAGCAGTGGCACTGCTACAACTGTCCCAGTACTGCCAAAACAAAAAACAAAAACAAACAAACAAACTCCAACATCTGTAGGCCACGCATGCAAGCAAGTTTTATTCATTTCTAAAGATTAATGAAAATGCAAGTTGGTTTTCCAAGGGTGAGTGAGAAAAATTGAGAATTTGCATGATCCCAGTCCTTGATTGCACATAATATTGTGTGATTAATGAGCCAGCTTGATGTAGTGGTTAGGGCACTAGGTTAGAAACTGGGAGATGGTGAATGTCTATGGAGATTCTTGGCGATCCAGGTAAAAGGTGCTTTTTCAAAAGGCAGCTGGACTGTTTTTTCTGGGAAGCAGTGAGTTATAGTCCTATGTTAGGCATGTCTGGTGACTTTGGGTCAGTGTCTCTCTCTCTCTCAGCCCAACCCAACTCCTAGGGTTGTTGTTGTGGGGAAAATAGGAGGAGGAAGGAATATCAACATGTTCACTGCCTTGAGTGATTTATAAAAACAATAAAGATCGAAAAGTAAGTAAGTAAGTAAGTAAATAAATAAATAAATACTGTGTGTGTAGTTTAAGTGGCAGGGAAAACTACTCATGGAAGAGAGTCATTAAAGTGCCAAGTTCTTACCTGTTCACCTTCTACTGAAAATAGTTCATACACAATGGCATTTATGATCCTCCTCTATACCCCAGCTGTGAACTCTCTCATTGCAATTACACATGAGTATTTAAATTTCTCACATCTAATTGCCCCTGAGGAAGAGCTGAAGGTTAAGTTAACTCTTCTTCCCCTGGCTGCATTTGAGGCAGGTTTGGCTATATATTCCTGTGAAGCCAGGGGTGGCACTTGCTCAGTCCCAATTGATAGGAAGAAAAAGTCTGGGTAAGAGAGGCTGTGTGTTAGATGGCTAGCGGCAACACAGTCTGCATACATTCTGTACATTTGTGATTCCTTACCAAGGACAGTGTGTAGAATTGTGCTGTAGTGCGCATACAAAAGGATAAAACCTAGCCATTTGTTTGATGAGACCTTTGCTGCAAACAGAAGCAGCATGTGTGGCCAGACCCTTCTAAATTACTTTTCTTCAATAAGAGATTATTTTCTGTATAATGAACTTCTCTGGATGATGGATGAATTACTTCATTTAGCTTGAGGTCTGTTTCACTGTAAATCAAGCTCCTTCCTCTTAGCCCATTCCGTTCTTTCACCTGCTTACTGTTTGGATTCTATATTCGACTGACAGCCTAATGTTATTGGACATTTACTAATGTTATGGTAAAAAAAATGTGTTATAGTGTGTTCTTTATTGCTGCAAGGCATGGCTGAATTATTCACAGGCAGCAAATGAAAGAATGAGCTTTGTATTCCGTGTATTTAAAATGAAGTTTTTTTTAATCTAGAGTTCATAAATCTAAATGTAATAATATTGCTTATCTCTAAACACTCTTTTCAGCATGTTGGTTTTAACAGACAAGTACAACACTTCAAATGGGGAAACACAGTGGGTAATATTTATGTGAAACTTCCAGCCACCATGGTATTTTCCTCATGTAGAATATCATGGCATTTTGCCTGGATCAAGTAACCAGCAGATTAACACATTAACACTTTGAAAAACATGTATGTGCAATCTACTCTGAATGCAGTTTTAGACTTCTATTAAAAATATTTATTCCCCTCAACACCAAAGTGAAGTACTACTTCATAGTGTTGTTCAAATGAAAACATTGCTAAAAATTTCAGCACATAAAACTGAGGGTACCTAAGTATCCTTTATAATAATTTGTCTTTTTTTTCTTTTCTGAAAAGACTTTCAAAGTAGCCAGTAGTGCAATCACTTTCTGTTCACTGATGTTTTTAATTACATTTATAACCTGCCTTTAGGTTTATGCAACTGACTTCTAGCAATTAAATGATAATATATAGTTTAAAATTAAAATAATTAAATGAAAATAAAGGCAAGTAAAACAAAACAAATTAAAATAGCTGAAATTAGCATTCTTTCAGCTAAGAGAAGCTTTGTGATAGAGAGGTGGCTTTGCCATTTTCATGGATAGTGGGAGAATGAAAGCTGAATGCATATACTTGGAAATGCATTTTTTCGTTTGAAGGCCATGTACACTCTCCTGAATATAAGATAGATGAGCTTCTGCAGTGGGGGAATCTTTAAAAGGGGAACTCTAGATTGTTAGAATATAAGAGGATAGTTTAAGAGAATCATAAATATGGAAAGAAATGTTTTGTGGCACGAAATTCCATGAGCAAGAATTAACTTTCTCAGATGCATAAAGCTGTACAGAATGTAAGTACAGTACATGGTAAACATGGCTATAAATATTTTGATCAATTACTTTGATCTGAGTCTGAGTGTGCCATTTTGGTATTGGTGTGTTAATCCTATTATGTCCTCAAAGGTCATGTCTTTTAGAGTTTGGGTGGGTTATGTAGATTTTAGAGGTATTTGTCTTCCTAATCTCATAGCTTCTAGCTTCCTGGCCCCAACCTTCCTGAATGGATTATTACATCTGCATTTCTAAAAACTGGTTTCTGCTGAGTTTTCTGGCTGTGGGGAGGGAGAAGTTTCTGCCTTTTAAAGATTTTCTCCATTATTCCTTTGGAGAAATATATTCTGCCTTTTTAATATTTCCCAAAATATTTCTATCTCTGGATTCTTTCCACAACTTATTACAATGAAATACCATAATCCTTTATCAAAACTATTGCATAAATTCTCTCTCTCTCTCTCTCTCTCTGAGAGAGAGTGAGAGAGAGAGAATATCATTTTGTGGTTGCTCCTTTCCTTTCCTTTCCTTTCCTTTCCTTTCCTTTCCTTTCCTTTCCTTTCCTTTCCTTTCCTTTCCTTTCCTTTCCTTTCCTTTCCTTTCCTTTCCTTTCCTTTCCTTCTTTCCTTTCCTTTCCTTTCCTTTCGTCATCTACCACTTCTTTTTCTTGTTTCACTTAAAGAAATAACCCCCCCCCAAAAAAAATTATACTGATCCCTTGAGGAAAAGTTTATCTCCTAAGATAATTGGAAGTTAAACTAAATTCAAGCAGGTTCAGAATTCTACAGTTCATGATTTTTTCTTAGAGTAAGCATGTAGCCAGAGTGAAACCTACAGTAAAGCAGGTGAGGGTTTGGACAGAGGGAGCTATAGAAGCATTTCAAGACTGCTTTGAGTGCACGGATTGGAGCATGTTTAAGGAAGCAGCCACTGATAACCAATATACAAATGTTGAGGGGTATGCCACCACAATGTCTGCATATATCCAAAAGTGCATAGAAGATGTCTGTGTCCTAAAAAGCTTTGTTGTGAGGGCGAATGAAAAACCATGGCTGACTTATAAGGTTCGCAAGATGCTGAAAGCACGGAATGTGACTTTTAAATCTGGTGACATGCTGGCACTTAGAACAGCCAGAGCAAATCTGAAAAGTGCCATAAAAGGGGCAAAGCAAGCCTTTTGCCAGAAAATTCAGAACTTTTTTCAGGACCCAACAAACACCAGGCGAATGTGTCAAGGAATCCAGGCCATTATGGATTACAAGGTGACTCCATCGAGATGCAAGGACGACACAGAGTTCCTAAACAAACTGAATATTTTTTTGGTAGATTTGAGGCATCAAATAGCACTCCTGCTAGGAAAGTTGTGCCCCATCCTGATGAGCAAGTGCTAAAATTGGATGTCACCTCTGTCCAGAAAACGCTGCAGAAAGTTAACATTCGGAAAGCAGCAGGCCCAGATAGCATCCCTGGGCGTGTTGTTAGGGAATGCTCAGATGAGCTGGCTTGTGTTCTCACAGATATTTTAAATCTCATTGCAGCAGGCAGCAGTCCCATTGTGTTTTAAGATGGCCATCATCTTGCCAGTGCCAAAAAAGTCCACAATTACAGGCCTCAATGATTACCGTCCAGTTGCACTGACATCCACCATTATGAAATGCTTTGAGAAGCTGATAAAGGACATTACTGTATCTAGCCTCCTGCCAGGATTTGACCCACTTCAGTTTGCCTACTGACCAAATCGCCTACGGAGGATGCTATTTCTTTTGTTCTCCATCTGAGTTTGAAGCACTTAGAGGAAAGAAATACTCATGTGCGTTTGTTGTTTGTTGACTTCAGTTCGGGGTTTAACACAATTATTCCCCAGCATCTAGTAGACAAACTGGGCTTTTTAGGCTTAAACACTCCTTTGTGCAACTGGATTCTTGATTTTCTTATCAACAGACCCCAATAAGTGTGAGTTGGAACAAATACCTCTAATACCATTTTCTTGAGCACAGGTTCTCCTCAGGGCTGCGTCCTAAGTGCTGCTGCTGTTTGCCCTGTTGACCCATGACTGTTGTGCAAGGTTTGCCACCAACCATATTGTGAAGTTCTCAGATGATACAACAGTAGTGGGCCTTATTCATGATGACAATGAGGGTGCTTACCACAAGGAGGTTGAGGGGTTGGTGAACTGGTATAAACAAAACAACCTAGTTTTAAATATTGGAAAAACCAAAGAGATTATTGTCGATTTCAGAAAAGGCAGACACAGCCACACTTCTCTGCGCATTAATGATTCACCTGTGGAGTTGGTTACCAGCATCAAATTTCTCGGTGTGCAGCTAACGAGTAGGCTGGCTTGGTCGCTCAAAAGCGAGACACTGGTGAAGCGGGCACAGCAGCACCTGTATTTTATGCGTCGCATGAGAAAAGCACATCTTCCTTCTCCTATCCTTACCACTTTCTACAGCCTCACTGGTTTGGAAGCATCACTGCTTCAGACAGGAAGGCGGTGCAGAGTGGTGAGGATGGCCGAAAAGATCATTGGCAGTTCCCTCCCTCCCATCCAGTACATAGCATAGAAGCGTTGCTTGGGCAGGGTCCATAAGATTATGTGGGACACTACACATCCTCTTCACGACCTGTTTTCCTTGTTACCCTCTGGGAGGAGGCTTCATGGTATCCGAAGCAGAACATCCAGATTCAACCATATTTTCATTCCACACAGAATTAACCTTGTGAACTCTCAGGCTTCTTCCGTTATATATTCAAGATGGACAGTATTTAATATTTATTTGTTATGTATATGTAGGGGTGTGGGTCTATACATATGTTGTATATAGTATGTTTGTCATGTATGTGTGTCATGTATGTGTTTCACTTTGAGAGCAGGCAACTAAATTTCATTTTTGATGTGTGCCATTGTGTCCACAGTAAACAAATCACAGTAAAGGTTATCTTGTCTTGTCTTGCCTTGCCTTATCTTATCTAAAGTGGATTTTGTTAAGTAGATGAGCTTCTTGGTTAAGTGACAATCTTAAACCTTTACAAACTGAGGTCTAATGTGCTATTGGTTGCATCATATAAACTCCACACTGATTTCACTTGAACACATACAAGCTCCATAGAAACAAATGCATGTACTTGTGGACCAATGCTAATACATTTTCTCCACTGGACAAAATATGGAGAAACTGTTAAGTAATATTGATCATAATGTTTTGTTTTATACATCCTATTAAATTGGCAGTAAATATGACCTGATAAGGAGTAAATAGTATATTTCATAAACAACTAGCTTAATCTACCCGTTTATTGTATACATAATTTGCAGTCCATGTAACAAAAGATACAAGTACATGAGAACTGCTGAAAGGTCTGTAGATGAGATTACCTGTTTATGCTAGCAGCTAAAAGCACAACATTCAGAGTCAAATTGGAATTAAAAATTCTTTTCACTTCCTGTCAGAGCTAGGGTTTTTCCAAAAGGTTTACCATTATTTTTGAGGCCTATTTGCTGATTAGTCTTAGGTTACCTCCAAAATAAAAGATTATACCACAAATGGTGTTATGACACCAGGAAATTCATGGTAAACCCTGCTTGGCCCACAATCAATGCACATTCATGAATTGGAAAATTTATTGGACTTGAGAGCCACTGATTGTAATTGGATTCCCCCCCCCCACTCCATTCAATCATGTCTGACTCTCAGAAACTGCCTGAACAAGTCCCTGTGGTTTTCTTGGCCAGGTTTTTCAGAAGTGGTTTGCCATTGCCTTGTTCCTTGGGCTGAGAGAAAATGACTGGCTCGAGGTCACCCAACTGGCTTTGTGTCTATGGTGGGACTAGAATTGCCAGACTCCCTGATAGTCTCCATGATAAGAATCCCTGATAAGTCTCCCTAATAAACCTGATGCTTTAACTACTGCACCAAACTGTTTCTCTTGTACAGGTAGTCCTAAACTTAGAACCACAATTACCTGGAACTCATTCAGATTTGTATAATCCAAATCTGTTTGCCCCATCCATGGATTTTTTTAAAGAGTTTTTTTATTTGTTTTGTGTGTGTGCCTGTGTGATAACAGAAGTTATCTCTGTGTTTGTTTCTATTAATTATGCTAATCCTATTTTAAGGCTTATACTGCAATTTGTCTCAAAATGGCAGAACAGTACTGTCAGTTTTCAGCAATAGATGCCAGAGATGTGCCCCAATGTTTCTCCAAAAGATTTTGGGAGCTAATGCAACCTTGAAGTCATATTTATTTACTCCATCTCATCAATTTATGTTACTGCGGGCATGTATTTTGTAGATCTTTTAAATTGTTAAAGTAAACCTTAAATAGGACTTCTTTTAAAATAGCCTTTCAGTATTTTATATTAGGGACGCTGTGGCTCAGTGGGTTAGGATGCTGAGCTTGTCAATCAGAAGGTCGGCAGTTTGGCGGGTCGAATCCCGAGTGCCACGTAGCAGAGTGAGCTCCTGTTACTCATCCCAGCTTCTGCCAACCTTGCAGTTCTAAAGCACGTAAAAATGCAAGTAGAAAAATAGGGACCACTACGGTGGGAAGATACAGGTGAAACACGAAAAATTAGAATATCGTGCAAAAGTTCATTTATTTCAGTAATGCAACTTAAAAGGGGAAACTAATATATGAGATAGACTCATTACATGCAAAGCAAGATAGTTCAAGCCGTGATTTGTCATAATTGTGATGATTATGGCGTACAGCTCATGAAAACCCCAAATCCACAATCTTAGAAAATTAGAATATTACATCCAATCAATAAAACAAGGAGTGTACATAGAACAATATCGGACCTCTGAAAAGTATAAGCATGCATATGTACTCAGTACTTGGTTTGGGCCCCTTTTGCAGCAGTTACTGCCTCAATGTGGCGTGGCATGGAAGCTATCAGCCTGTGGCACTGCTGAGGTGTCATGGAAGACCAGGATGCTTCAATAGCGGCCTTCAGCTCTTCTGCATTGTTCGGTCTTATGTCTCTCATCTTTCTCTTGGCAATGCCCCATAGATTCTCTATGGGGTTCAGGTCAGGCGAGTTTGCTGGCCAATCAAGCACAGTAATCCCACAGTCATTGAACCAGGTTTTGGTGCTTTTGGCAGTGTGGGCAGGTGCCAAGTCCTGCTGGAAAATGAAGTCAGCATCCCCATAAAGCTCATCTGCGGAAGGAAGCATGAAGTGCTCCAAAATCTCCTGGTAGACGGCTGCGTTGACCCTGAACTTAATGAAGCACAGTGGACCAAAACCAGCAGATGACATGGCTCCCCAAATCAACACAGACTGTGGAAACTTCACACTGGACTTCAAACATCTTGCAGTGTGTGCCTCTCCATTCTTCCTCCAGACTCTGGGTCCTTGGTTTCCAAATGAAATGTAAAAGTTGCTTTCATCAGAAAAGAGGACTTTGGACCACTGAGCAACAGATCAGGTCTGTTTTTCTTTAGCCCAGGTAAGACACTTCTGACGTTGTTTGTTGTTCAGGAGTGGCTTGACAAGAGGAATACGACATTTGAAGCCCATGTCCAGGATCTGTCTGTGTGTGGTGGCTCTTGATGCACTGACTCCAGCCTCAGTCCACTCCTTGTGAAAGTCCCCAACACTTTTGAATGGCCTTTTCCTGACAATCCTCTCCAGGCTGCGGTCATCCCTGCTGCTTGTGCACCTTTTTCTTCCACACTTTTCCCTTCCACATAACTTTCTATTAATGTGCTTTGATACAGCACTTTGGGAACATCCAACTTCTTTTGCAATTACCTTTTGAGGCTTTCCCTCCTTATGGAGGGTGTCAATGATGGTTTTCTGCACAACTGTCAGGTCAACAGTCTTCCCCATGATTGTGATTCCTACTGAACCAGACTGAGAGACCATTTAAAGGCTCAGGAACCCTTTGCAGGTGTTATGGCTTAATTAGCTGATTAGAGTGGGACACTTTGAGCCTAGAATATTGCACCTTTTCACAATATTCTAATTTTCTGAGATTGTGGATTTGGGGTTTTCATGAGCTGTAAGCCATAATCATCACAATTATGACAAAAGACGGCTTGAACTATCTTGCTTTGCATGTAATGAGTCTATCTCATATATTAGTTTCCCCTTTTAAGTTGCATTACTGAAATAAATGAAATTTTGCACAATATTCTAATTTTTCGAGTTTCACCTGTAACAGTGTTTCGTGCGCCTTTGGCATCTAGTCATGCCGGCCACATGACCATGGAGACGTCTTCAGACAAGCGCTGGCTCTTCGGCTTTGAAACGGAGATGAGCACCAGCCCCTAGAGTTGGAAACGACTAGCACGCATGTGCGGGGGAACCTTTACCTTTTATTTTATATTACTGTATAATAGACAAATGGATAATCTCAGGCTATCTCCAAACAACAAAATCCTTTCTAATGAAGTATTTCAGCTAATAAGCATATAATGTAACGATTGTTGTCTTTTCTTCTTGCCATCTAAATAGCATTTAAACCTGGCTTACTATTCTCTTATTTTGTAAGGACTTTTTTTTTTCTCCCATAATGAAGCAATCTTCCCCCTTTCTAACATCTGTAAATGCAGAGGAAGAAATTTTTTTCTCTCCTTAAACTGATGATCCATCATTCACAGAAAAAATCTTGAGGTTGTAATGTAGCCAAGTCATAAGATCAAAACTGTATGATCATCTGTTTTTGCACAGAAGAAAATTATACAGAGATTTTAAATTTACAAAGTATAAAAATATACTACAATCTCATATACAAAGCACCATCAGTATGTATTTTTTTTTAATTCCATTTATATCCCGCCCTTCTCCGAAGACTCAGGGCGGCTTACAAGCTTAGCAGTAGCCTTCATTCTATGTATATGCCTGCTTATTAGGGCTTTCACACACACCCCAAGCGGCATTATTACAAAGTCAGCTTAATTGCCCCCAACAATCTGGGTCCTCATTTTACCTACCTCGGAAGGATGGAAGGCTGAGTCAACCTTGAGCCTGGTGGGACTCGAACCTGCACTAATTGCAGGCAGCTGGTGTTACTTAAGGAGGCATTAGCCCACTGCTCCACCAAGGCCTAGAATTACATAAGGGCAAAGATATAAGGGAATCACATACTGAGCATTAGTCTGGTTTTCAGTTCCAAAGCTCCACAAATAATTGGCAATTTCCTATAAAACTTCTAGTGCCATGCTTGCTCATCACATATGCCTGCATTTTACAAGTATTTTTTTTTTGCATATCAGATTTTTGGGAAGTCAACTTCCTGCAACTTCTCAGTTTTCATTTTCCCCCTATTTGTAATGAAAGAATGCTGTTGAAATATACATCTTTGCAGAGTCAGAAAGATTTTCATGGGTTTCAGTTCCTTTTTTTATCAAAATAAAACATACATTGAAAGGATTTCCCTTTAAAAAAACAGATTTTCATGTGCTGTTATTTTTTTACTTGTTTTTAACATCATATGCTACCCAGAGTTGTTCTGAACTGGGTGGCATTACAAATTTAATAAATTAAATATCTTGAAGAATATTTTAAATAATGATTACTTTTCACCACAATAAGGTATGCTATCCCATTTAAGTACTGTATATATTAAAATATAACTATATTTTTTGGAAAAAAAAAGTAGTACTCCTACCAATTTCTCATTTGTAAAACTTAAGTATGTAATACCTTCAAAAAAATACTAGTTCCTGATACTTTTTAAAGCATTACTTTAAGAGCTACCTCACTTTGGGCTCACCTAATTTTCTAATACATCATTAATATTGGTTTTCACAAATCTCTTTTTTACCTCCAAAGAAAAAGAACTCATGATATTGTTTGATAACCTGAGTTGTTACCAGCTATCTATGACCACCTGCTGCCGGCGTCGACTCCCCTCCGCCCTGTGCGTTCCCACAGAGAGGGCCTCCTCAGGGTGCCTCCAGTCAGAGAATGTCGGCTGGTGGCCCCCAGGGGGAGAGCCTTCTCTGTGGGCGCTCCGGCTTTGTGGAACCAGCTGCCGGTTGAGCTCCGGATGGCACCGGATCTCCGCTCCTTCCGGCGCGGGTTAAAGACCCATTTATTTGAACAAGCTGGCCTGGCCTGATGGGGAATCACTTAGGGTTTTTAATATTTATATATATTGTTATTGTTTTTATTGTGGGCAATAATTTAATTCTTTTTTTTAATTTTTGTACTTTTGTAGTTTTAAGATATGCCCTGTTCACCGCCCTGAGTCCTTCGGGAGAAGGGCGGTATAAAAATTTAATAAATAATAATAATAATAATAATTATGTTAAACAATTTGTTGCTTTATACAGCTGCTTCACATATTCACCTAACCATAAAGAATGATGAGATGCTATATTCCATATGATGTGTTCAGCTGTCAAAATGCCAGTCTTATATAAAAAAATCTGCTGGATGAAAGGTCAGTGAAAATTTGCTCCAATTCTTGGCTCTTTGCCACGCTCCAAAATAAATTCCATCTGAAGTTTGGCCAGGCTTGTCAGGCTTCATGCCGTCACAGCTGTAAATTTTGGCTTTCTGGACACTTATTCCTTTATTCAGGAACAGATATACTAGCCAAAAGTCTCCTCATCAAGACATGGTAAGTGTGGGCTCTTCATTGCAGACCAGAATGAAGCCATATACACAGGTAACCTTTGACCATTGCATTATATTGAAGTCAAAGTCTTTATATAGGTCTGCTTCTGAGATTAAATTCTAGGATTTTCGATTAATATGTGTAAGTCAATGAATGTTGGCTGTTCTTTGGATGACTTTGGGAGGACACTGACATAATACTTCTCTGTAGAGTTTGAACTGTTGGTTCCTTCCTTGCCAGCTTCCTTAAACCAATACCTTTGCCTTTTTGCTCCTTCTCTTCCCCCTCTGAATCTGGATGTATCAAGAATTTCCGCCCTTCTCTCCATCTGGTTACTGGGTGAGGGAGATACAGATGTGTTCCTCTTTCCATTTCTTTTTCAGCTGAAGTTGATGAGATATTCCCCTTTTCAGATTTATCTATCCTTACCTCTTCCAAAACTAGACAGCTTAAATAGGGGTATTGCCAAATCTTTGATTTTTTTTAAAATTAAAAATCCCATCTTTCATAACTCTTCCAAAGAGCAGCCTCTCTCTTTCTCATAAATGTGTTTGCAAACAAATCTTTCCTCAACAGCTTGATTGTATGGTAAGGTAGTCTGGGGTTGTGCTGATATTGCAAATGGCCCTGATACAGATTTAGAGTATGAACATCATCTGCCACTTCCCAAGAATGATTAGTGTCTAGGTAGCCCTTCCAAAGAATCAGATAGTTTATTCTGCCCAATCTGTGCTCTGAGCAAAAAATAAAAAATTCTACTTTGGATTCTCCCCCTCCTTCCACCCCACCCCCACACAACACATTGTAGATGTTGATGTGGGACAAAGGTTAGATTAATTTCATGACTATGAAGGCAGTACATGCACACACACACACACACACACACACACACACACACTCAGTGTGGCTAGAAACCGCAGATAAAAGATGGCAGGACTGATCTATAGATCTATAGGAAATAGTTCAATAAATTTAACATTTAGCTTAAATGGTTGTGTGGAAGGGAAAGTATGCCAGAAAACTAGGTATGGCATCCCGTAATGATGGGGAGGGATTTCATGACTGTGACTGCCAAAAAGAGTACATGTAGGAAGCTTTAGCAGATTCAGAATAGCAGAATAACAAAGATGGAAGAGAGCTTGGAGGTCTTCTACATTCTACATTGAAGAAATTGCTCCAAAAGCTTACTCTGAAGGATCACTTGTATGCTGTCACATGTGACTCAGTTTGCAACTATTATATACTGCATCATGCTTCCCCAACTGTCTGTACATCTGGAGAGCACCAGATCGGGGAAAGTTAGATTAATCTGAATAAATAAGTTGTTTTAAATGCTATAGCCTCAGTAGCTAAAGTGAAAGTAGCTAAAAGTGTTTTGGTACTTAACATTCAACCTCCTCTAAGACATGAGCCAAGTGCTATGATGCAAGGACTTCATTCCTATGTTACTCAGATATGGCAACAGCCAAAAAGTATAGCACTTTAGTGAAGTGGTAAGATTATGCTGGACAAGATAGTTGCATGGACACAATTTATGGAGAGATGTTGCTTCAGATTTCTTGATATGGTCAAATTATTAATTAATATAAAATTCAGTTTGCTTTGCATCCCTAGAGATTTAAAGATATTGACTAAGTCAGTGTACTTCCTCAGTCCCATGGAGTTTAGGTTCCTTCTGGACACTATCCATCAACGTTTCCTTTGATGCTAACTCCTTTCCTGACCCATAAATGCTCTCTCTCCTGTATCCAGGTGTTCTAATACAAGATTTCCCTTCTGCCAAAACCATGACTGGCAGCCCTTAATTGGGAAAAAGAAAACATTCCTCATGTACTAGAGATTCGGCTGATAATCCACCAAGATCATAGAAGAGCCCAGAAAGGACATTGAACAAATTCCAATTGAAAGTAAGATATCAAGTAATACAGTTTTGGTTGCTGAGGTGCCGAATTATTCTTGTCTCAGTTCTGTATGGTTTTCCAATAAGTTTCCCATCTGGTGAAAGATCAGTGTGGATAGGTTTTCACAAACAATTAAAATAAAGGTGATCACATGGGAAGGTGGTAGGCTATCATTGTTTCCAGATAAAATTTCTGGCAAAAGGGAAGACTTAACTGTGTTTTCTATGTTATTTATTAATTCATGTTACCCAAAGTAGTGTACCCAACTAAACTGAAGTATTTATTTATCTGTCTATTTATCCCTATTCAAACATCCAGGACAATCCAATCTTGGGAGGAATGAATTCCATGCTGACAGAGAAGAAAATAAAGGTGGGTTGAAAAGTGGAGATCATGAGGAAAAAAGCTTCTGCATAATTTCTCTTGACCACCAAGCAGCTTTTGTACAAGTGTCATGAAACTACCTGTCTTTGGGGAATCAAGGCAGCATCCCTAAGGCAGAAAGAAATGAATTATAAAAGCACACACTAGATGGCAGCATCTAGCTGACCTGGGCCGCTTGAAAGCTGATCAGGGTGACACTTGACTTTTACAAAATTCAAAAGCTAAATTTTCAAACTGGAAAGTTGAAAAAGCATCCTAGTGAAGAAGGCAATAGAAAACCACTTCCGAACTGTAACCAAGAAAGCAACATAGATGTTTCCTTTTTGTCCTTAGAAGACTGAACTCAACTTGAGGGGAAAAAAAAAATTGCATCAGGAAAGTTCAAGATTAAGGAAGACTAATGCAGCGTATTCAGACGCATGGATGTCAGTCCACAGTGCACATCATAACACGGGCATCTGAAAGTGTACCTGAAAGGAAAGGCAAATAGGTCACTCATGCTTCCTAAACGTGAAACTGGACATTTTCTTAACCAGTAAATTGAATGTTTAGGTTTCAAACCAAGAAAACAGGCCTGAAAAAGATAGTTGTGAAGTGTAGTGGGTTAACACACACAAGACGACGCCAGGCAGTGAATTCAGCTCTTTATTTGTAGAGAACCAGCAAAAAGAATGGGCTGCCTGTGCCCTTTATATACTCTGGCTGCTGAGCTGACAACCAATCAATTTAACTAGGCTTTCCCGCCGAAAACTGAGCCACGCCTAGCGGCAGTTATGTACAGCCCCTTCTAGCTGTCATCTGTTAAGCTATTGCTTAATACAATACACACTCCAATACACAGCAGTTGTAAATCCCATCTCACTCCTTTTCTTTTTTCCTTTAATGTAAAAAGAGAAGTTTATCCTCTCTTAAGGATAAACTGTGCTCAGATAGACTTGAAAGTATGTGTGCTCCATGTTCCTTTTATCTATGTGGCATCAGGTGGCTGTATGTCTCATCAGGGAATTGTGTAGTTGCGGTGGGTGCTGCTTCACCCCAAGCCTTTGAAGTTGGAAGGTAGGTGACACAGTGATATCAGCAGAACGGGCTGATATTTTAGCTCTTTTCATTTTAAATGTTTGGTTATTTACAGCAAAATAAATGTGTATAGTTTTGCAGAAATTGAATGCATCTGTTTTATAGATTAATTTTTAAAATACTGCTGAGATTGGCAATTCAGTTGCTCACTTCTGATGACATAATCCCTGGGAGTTCTGGGCTTTGCAAAAATGGGACTGGAAGCTGCACAGACCACACATTTCTGTTTTAGACCAATACTAGCATGAAGCAAAGCTGCTATCTCATTCCTCATCTTGGGCACAATTGAGAACCCAGCCATATCTCCATTGTTGAACTAACGTCCCCATGCCTTAATAGGGACAATGCTTGCTTATTATGTTTAGACAGCAAAATGCCTTTGTCTGGCCCTATGCAGGGGAGAGATTCTAGAATCCTGCATGCATGTAGTCAGGGGTAGCAAAGCCCAAAATTATGTGCCAGGAATACAAAATATAAGAAGAACCAAAGAACTGTTCTGTTGCATGGACAATGTAGGGAGGCAAAACTGAGAAAAAGGGTAGAACAGCTTTATGCCCTCTTTGCATCTGTTTTCTCTCAGAAGAGGGAGTGAGCCTTTTATAGCATGATTTGTGAAAAGGGAGGAACATAGCTCAGGACTAATAAAGGTATAATAAAAAGCCATCTTGTTGTTTGCTACTTTAAGCAATGCTCCAGGATCTTGAGAATACACTGCTCTTGGCAATTATAATGAAAATACATTATTAAGTTTCTCCTGTGACTAAGACCAATACAAGTCTGACAGGCCAATACAATTAACACAACCCTTGCCTCTACTTTAGGCAAGATAAAAGCTGCATTTTACTCTTAGTTAGTGGATCACACTTGGAGTATCCTTGTGTTCTGGGCCAAGTGGCACTATGCTTTAAAAGTGACCTTGAGAAATTGGAACAGATAGAGATAAGAGCTACCTGAATGCTAAAGAATCTGGAAACTAGCGTTTATGAGGCCATTAAAGTATCTAAGCATCTTCAGCTTGCAAAAAGAAAGGCTACACCTCTGTTGGTGCGTGAGAAGGCAGACGTATTCTTCCTAAACATGAAAACAAAATAAGGAACAATTGTTTGAAAATAAAAGGAAGTTGATTCAAATCTATTAGAACAGGGGTGTCAAACTGCCAGCCTGTGGGCCGGATGTGTCATGGTGAAACTGCACCCACCCCATTGCTGGCAATGGAAAAAAAGTTATGATACGTCGCGACACGTCACATGACATTACGAGTTTGATACCCCTATATTAGAAGAATGTTCCGATGCCAAGAACTGTTCAACATTGAATAATTTTCCTAGAATAATGATTTTGCTTGAGGTGTTCAAATGGAACTGGATGGCAATCAATTGAGGACGGGTTGATTCCTGCACTGAGGCAATGTCTGAATTACACAATCTGTGAGGTTCCTTCCAAATCATATATTGTGTGATACTAGATTTCTAACTAACAAATCTGTGTTTCACTTCAACCTAATAGCCAACTCTACACTTTATTGTCCTGTGCACTGCTTTCCCCAAAAATAAGTGCCTGAGGAGAATGAATAATTTACCCCCAGGCCCTGTATTGAGGATTGTCTTTTAACCATAAGGCAGGTTTCAATCTTTGTTTTTAAAGACATCATTATCTACCTGCTGTACCGTTCACCTCAGTCTGTCCCTTTCACAATTTTGGTGCCCAATTGATGCTAATTTTGTTAGCATGATAACATGCCTTTACTAAAAATGTTAGGCAAAGACACTTGATGACAGTGGAATAACTTGCCTCTAGAAGTTGTGGGTGCTCCAACACTGGAGATTTTAAAGAAGAGATTGGACAACCATTTGTCTGAAATGGTATAGGGTTTCCTGCTTGAGTAATGAGTTGGACTAGAAGACCTCCAAGATTCCTACCAACTTTTTTATTCTATTAAACATTTTTCCTCATTATATTCTCAGGAGCATGGCTTGAAGTAGCAAACCACAACCTGTCCAATATAGTGCAAGAACTCCTCCACTTACAAGAACAATTGATCCCAGAATTATGCTCATAAGTCATTCAATGACCACTTGATAAAACCTTCAAAACCAGATTCATACACATTTCAACCAGATTCTCGCCAACCACATTATCCCCTTACCTTTGTCCAACAAACTTTCACTATATATTGCTGATTACCCAGCAATTAGGAGTAAAAGGAGGCTCTTTCATGTGAGCAGATGTACTTGCAAAAATAAGTAAACAATGAATAAGGCAAAGCAATAAATGGGGGGAAAAACCCACCACACTAAATAAAGCCATCCTGCCATCTCAGGTTACCATCTGTTTCTACTTTATCTTGAGCTTTTCCTTTCTATCATTTCTTCTACCATGTCTGAGGCCAGCTAGTATTTCTTTACCCCAAACATGGCTGGGGCTGCACCAGGACCCCAATGCCCCTTTCTCATGACCTGGGCCCTTAGATGATCTTCAAGGAAACAGAAAACTCTTGGATGACTTGTATTTGTAATTTCTCCAACCTTTTATTCTCTCAGTCAGCACTATTTTGATTTCTCTCTCTCTTTCTTTCTATTTTCAAAGTAAATTCTTCAATCTGTTGTGGTTCAAGAAAATACACAAGCCCTAGATCTGACAATACATTTACATTTAGTTGAAGAAAGAAAACAATTATAAATGGGAAACAGATTTATTCACATTCAATGTATTAATGAAAACCTCTTTTAGAAAAAAACAACAATAATAAGACTCAAAGAGTCTTAGTATACTGTGTGGAAAAAAAATAACAGCCCAGCAGGTCCACTTTTTATTAACAACTCATCAGTAAGCAAGTTGTAATTCATAACAAAGAATTTACCCTAAGGAACGCCACATGATTGTGAACTTTTTAGTTGCTTTAGGAAATACATATGCTGTTCCACTTGATTTCCTTTCCATAAAATCCACTAGTTAACACATTATTGTAGAGCTGTTGTGGCAAATCAGGTGAAGTAGCTTGGCTACTTAAAATAGAAGCTAACTTTTCAGCTGTAGGTTTTAAGATTATTTTTAAAGTTAAAGAAATGTTCTAAATGAACATTTTCTTTTTCCACCAAAACAACTTCTGATAACAGGTGCATATTTCTGAGTATTTTTCACCTTAAACTGTCTGTGCTTTACAGTACAAACGTGTTTCTAAACTTAGAATTAATATTTTATATAAAAGTATTTTCAGGTAGCAAGTCTGAAATGCTTAACAAATTCATGAGCTATAAAAATGAAAGCATTTATCTCACAGTAGCTCATAATACAGGTAATCCTCAACTCAGAATCACAATTGGGATCAGAATTTACCTTGCCAAGCAAGATGGAGTTATGTCCAATTTTATGTCCTTTTTTGAATCATGTTACTCAGCAAACCTGACTTCCCCCATTGCTTGTTGGAAGTTGGCTGGGAAGGTGAAAGTCAGTCTGGTGTAATGGTTAAGGCACTAGATTAGAAACTGGGAGACTGTGAATTCTAGTCCCATACTAGCCATGAAAGCCAGTTGGGTGACTTAGGACCATTCACACTTTCTCAGCTCAACTCAGTTCACAAGGTTATTGTTGTTGTAAGGAAAATAGGAGGAGGAAGGTATGTTGAATATGTTCGCTGCCTTGAGTTATTTCTAAAAATAATAAAACAACCAGCAAATAAATAAACTAGCAAATGATGATCACATGAATCTGGGGTGCTGTAACTGTCATGAATACATGCCAGTTGACATGTCCCTGAATTTGATCATGTGACCGTAGGGATGCTGTGACAGTTGTAAATACAAGGACTGGTTTTAAGTTACTTTTTCAGTACTGTTCTAACTTTAAATAGTTGTTAAATAAATGGTTGTAAGTTAAAGATGTATTATTTCAAATATTCATAAGGAGTAGTGTTATTATAAACTGGGCAAAATATTTTTTGTTGCTGACAAAAAAGGCATGAGGGAATATGAATAAGGCAAAAAATCAAGCTCCCTTAAAAGAAACCCAAATCACTAACCCTGTACATACTGCCCTCCACTATATAAAATGGAAACCTAGTTTGTGTGTGGAGGGGGTACATGACACAAGTACTCTATTGCCCAGACTCCAGTCATTTCTTCCTCTCTATTCTCCCCCAACACTATTCATTGCCTCAGCTGACTACTTCACTGTATTTAATGGTAAGAAGGGCCTAAGAAATAAAGGCCATAATTGAGACCACAGATTTAATTTGTATTCCAATTATCCAGAATAAAAAAATCTAGAAAGATGTTGTGCTGGAAAATCAAGCTACATGATCATTTTCCCACTTGGACAGTTTGGGATATGTGAACATACTTGTTAATCATTTGTTGTGATATCCTCATAGTACACAACTTTCTGGTCACCATAATGATTGTTCTCCCTTGTAGTACATACCACAGACTATGTTTGCCCAATCACTGCTACTGAATTTCACTTCTATTAGTTGGGCCAAGTGTCAAAATTACTAATGTAAAAGTGAATATAGCATACAAAGTACAAAAGAATATTTGGACCATCTTCAATCTTACTAGTATTTTCTCTTCTCAAGGGTCAGTTCTGTTGGTTAGCAATAATTTTATGTACGGTATTTATTTGTCACATTTGGTGTATTCATAAGATTCAACAGCTGCGTAAAAATATAGCCACTCATATAGGTATATGGAACCATATGGGAAGCTTTTTGATCAACCTTCCATTCACAATTTGTTCGTGTAACTGCTCAAATCAACAGAGGTCCTAGCTGCTTTGCTTCAACTATCGTATGTGGGATCTCTGTATGGTAGAACACCACGACTCAACCTCCAGAGGTACTGGAAAGGTTGTTCCCAGAATTTCAAACAGCTGCCAGACATACCTATGGGTATTAGGTTCAAGACATTACCTAGCATGGAAATGAGGGATGAAAGCATTATCCCTTGATATTCTGGAAGAATTAAGGGAACTCACTTTCCTACATTCTTAACCCTAATGTTTCATTCATTTAAAACTTGTATGACTTGATTTTTTGAACAGTATAAATTATCTTTTGGAAATGCATTTCTGCACATATTGAACTTGTTATAGTCACCTCCAGCAGGAGCAAAATTTAAGAGCAGAGCAGTTGATCTTCCAATTCAGCATCTTAAGAAAATGGAGGAGGTAATCTTTTTCTAATAGAGAAGCCACCCAATCAATCCATGACAATTTTTACCAGGAGCCCATAGGATATATTTGCCAAACAAAATGCTACACTTAGTATTTACAAGCTTCTGAAACTAGCTTTTAAACTGGCTTTAACAAAGAAAATGTGTGAAAATAACAATAAAACTGCTCTAATAATAAAAAGTCTACTGGCAAACCATAAACAGAGTATTTTGAAATGTGTTTAAAATATGTGGAAATTTATTACATCTGCAATGGAAACAAGGAGACCTGGTGTCTCGAGATATAAAATTGGTAGGCAGGATGGGCAAACATATTTTATTTGGAAGCACATTTGCCCTATTTCTTTAGTCTAGTAAAATCATACAGAGAAGCAAATGGCTAGAGTTATAACCCTGGAATGGAGACATATAATGGAAAACGGGCTATTGTCTTTCCTTGAAATGTGAATGGAATGGAGCAAAGACAATGAACAGTAAATAAATTAATGACCATGGTGTAAAGAATAAATTCCCCAATATTTCACAGCCAATGTGGCTGGCATTTTCAGAGCCAGAACGGTCTTCTATACTATGCACTAAACCCTGAAGCCCAATACTGCCCAACAAATAGCTGCCATGATAGCCTACAACAGGGTCTTCAAACTTGGCCCTTTTATGAGTTGTGGACTTCAACTTCCAGAATTCCTCAGCCAGGCATGCTGGCTGAGGAATTCTGGGAGTTGAAGTCCACAACTCATAAAAGGGCCAAGTTTGAAGACTCCTGGCTTACACCAATAAATTCTAAACTTTATAAACCTAAGTGATGGTACTAGAAGATTAGAATTTCAATATGTAGTAGAGAGGAATGCAGGGCACTGTAATAAGGATCAATCTTTTATCAAACGCATTCTGATACAGGGTCATGTTATGAATTATAATAGTTTCATTATAATTCCTATGTAATATAAAAACCAAATTTATATAAACAGTAAGCTTGCTTTGTTCAGAGCTCTTCTGAATTTCTTTAGCAAGGAGCACATGATAACTGTTTTGTGTGCATGCCAATAAAAGCTGCTTTGCTGCTTCTTATGATTAGATGTGGGACTTATATCTACTTAAGGATGTAGCCACTTGGCCCTCCGAAGCTTCCTTAGTAGAGGCAGAAGGGATTAATTTACAAATCAATTGTCTGTGTATTCTGAGCTAATATTGTTCCCAGATGTAATTTTACGATGCCATTTCCCTTATAAAACCCTTAATGGCTTGGCACCTGGGCATCTGCACACCCATTTACTCCAACTAGAATCAGACCAAATTATTAAATTGCTCATGGCACCTCCATTTCTTGAAAGCAAAAAGAGCCATGGATAGAAAGTGTTACTTTTCATTAACAGTACTGGGCCTCTGGAATAGTCTTGTTGAAATCAGCTCGGACTGACTCCTCCCTGAATATGGTGAGGAAGATGCTAAAAACAGAGTTATAGATAATCCTTAACTCAACAATGATTACAGGCATGAAATGATTTATAGCAACTACTACATAGACTCATGAACCCTACATAACACAAACCTATGCCATTTTTATAAAATTTAAATTAAGCCTGACTTAAATAGCGCTCACTCTCTCTGTGTGTAACTGACACTTGCAGGATGAATAAACCCAGAATCTAATTTAAGAGGGATAAGGCTAATATGTTTGTTTATTCTTCACTTTTGTGCCATTGGAAATGCCTAAGAGAGGAAACAAGTTCTCAGGCCAAGAGTCCACGAACGTAGGAGGAACACCTGTTGACATAGCAATTTACATCTTGGAAAATCCATGAAGCTGAAGCTCAGAAATCAAATTCTTCATGTTTATGAGCCCTCTTCATATAATTCACTGTAAAAATTAAAAATTAAGATGCATACAATTTTAGAGTAGGGACATATACAGTGGTGGGATTCAAATATGTGAAGAACCGGTTTTCTGTGTGGATGCCGCTTCCGGAAGTCCATTCTGGGCCTGGGCAACAAAACAAAACAAAACAAAAAAATAGTTACTAGTTCTGCCGAAGTGGTGCAAACTGGCTGAATCCCACCACTGGACATATACTGAAGAAGCATTTAGCCGCACTCGTGCAATAATCGGAAATAGATACACATCATGCTAGATCCATTCAGGTGAGCAATGTTCTAAAACAGGGGTCTTCAAACTTGGCCCTTTTATGACTTGTGGACTTCAACTCCCAGAATTCCTCAGCCAGGCATGCCTGGCTGAGGAATTCTGGGAGTTGAGGTCCACAAGTCATAAAAGGGCCAAGTTTGAAGATCCCTGTTCTAAAAGCACAGAACAGGGCAAGAGAAAGGAAAAGCCAGGGGATTAAAAAAAAATGAATACATGGAAATTTTCTGCTCCTGTGATGATGATGATAATTTGTACCTACAGCTCTCTTTCATCTGAACCACGCTAAGCAACTCATCCTGGGGGGCCACCTGGGGGCACTACGGTATTCCTTCTTCCGCCCTCTCACCGCCCGCCCTGCGCTCCCAACTAGCGTGCGTAGCCATCCAACCGAGGCAGGCCGCGCCAGCTCGGCAGGCCCCGAGCTCCTTCGCCTAGCCCAGGGGTCGGCAACCTCGGCTCTTTTATGACTCGTGGACTTCAACTCCCAGAATTCCTGAGCCAGCTATGCTGCCTCAGGAATTCTGGGAGTTGGAGTCCACGAGTCATAAAAGAGCCGAGGTTGCCTAGCCCTGGCCTAGACAGAGACTAAGGTATGAAATGAAATAAAATAAAATATTTATTACAGCCAAAGACCAATACAATTAAAAAGACTCAAAAAGTATCTAATTAAAAGTCCTGGAATAAAATAATAAAACTTACATTAAAATCATTAATTTGGCATCCTATCTATCAGTTGCACTTAAACAAAAACATGCCCTAAGCCAGAGGTCCCCAACCTTTTGGGCAGCAGGGACCGGTTCTGTGGAGAAAGGTTTTTTCCATGGATCAGAGAGCATGTGGTTTTGTGTGCTGTCTGCATCCCACGGATGGGGCTTTGCTTGTTTGTGCAGACCGATTGCTGGCAAGCCGCAGCCCATTAGCAGTCTACGAACCAGGGGTTGGGGACCCCTGACCTAAGCTATAATAGGCCTATAGTCATTAAATACTAAGATGCAACAAGGTGATAAGACTAAGGTATGCTCTAGCTCAGGGGTAGGCAACCTCGGCTCTTTTATGACTCGTAGACTTCAACTCCCAGAATTCCTGAATTCTGGGAGTTGAAGTCCACGAGTCATAAAAGAGCCGAGGTTGCCTACCCCTGCTCTAGCTTTTATCAGTGAGATCCACAATGATTATGCAGGCAGGTGAACGTGAGGGATATTTATTTATTAATATCCCGCCGCTGCCTCCCTCACCGACAGCCAATGCCCGGGCAGAAACGGGATCCACTTTTGTCGCTGCAGCAACTCTAGCTCCGGGCTCCACGCTTGGCCATCCTCTCTCCCTCTAGCAGCGGCCGCTGTGAAAAAGAGCTGCGGGCCTTTTCCAGCGTCGGCCTTTCGCCCAGGCTAAGGAAAGGAACCGGAGAGGACGGAAGGAGCCAGCCGTTCCGTGTGCTCTGCGATCGGGAAGTGGCTCTGCTTACAATCTAAAATTTTCAGGGGTCTTCAAACTCAGCCCTTTTATGACTCATGGACTTCAATTCCCAGAATTCCTCAGCTAGCGTGCATGGCTGAGGAATTCTGGGAGTTGAAGTCCATGAGTCATAAAAGGGTTGAGTTTGAAGACCCCTGATCTAAATCTCTGAGCCTGGCTGTCCCCGCTCGCCCTCCCTCTCTCGGCTGCGGGACTCTCCGAGGGCGGTTTTTCAAGGTTTCGGCGTGAAGAAGCTGCTGCTTCTCCGCCGTTCAGGCTCGACGGCCAGCAACTCTCAGGCACAGCCTTGGAGAAAAGGAATTTTATCCTCGATCCAAGCTGGGGAAGACGAGAATGGAAGGATGTGCAGGAATGGAAAAATTGACGCTCTTCTATTCCCAGCCAAAGTTGGGAGGGAAGGGTTGCCTTATACCAGGGGTCGGCAACCTCGGCTCTTTTATGACTTGTGGACTCCAACTCCCAGAATTCCTGAGCCAGCATAGCTGGCTCAGGAATTCTGGGAGTTGAAGTCCACGAGTCATAAAAGAGCCGAGGTTGCCGACCCCTGCCTTATACAGTATACAGCGCATCGCACAGCAAGGCAAGCGCCGAATATGAGGATTGGTTAGAAAAAAGAGAAACTCTGAACACGGGGGGGGGACTTGTTTCACTAGTAATAATAACAGTTCAAAGGATCCAACAAATAGGAGTTAATGTCCAAAGTACGATTAAAATACTGCTAAGCTTGTAAGCCGCCCTGAGTCTTCGGAGAAGGGCGGGATATAAATGGAATTTTAAAAAAAATACGCAAATAAGAATTAGTAACTGGGGAAAAAAATGAGGATGGAGAGACAGGTGCTGCTATGTAAAGCTACTATTTTTTTAAAGTTCCCTTTTGTTTCTTTTGCTTTTTAATGCTTTTTAAAGAACTTCTTTAACTATGTACATACAATTCTTTTTTTGTTTTTGTTTTGCTTGCAAAAATGATACTGTAGATTTCTTTAAAAAAATAAATAACAGATGTTGGATTACAGCCTTTTCTTTGACTTTTGGACAAAAGTCAAAAGACAAGAGTCAAAAGACTTCCTATCTTACCAGAAAAACAAACATATGGCTCCAAACTATTCATAAAATTGATTATTATAGAACAGCTATGGATGACTGCTATGAATTATGGCATCAATTTATTGAAATATGTATATAAATGTGCATCTTGTATGTTTTTGTTTCCTCTCTCTTCCTTTTTTCCCCTTTTATAATTTTGTCCTTTTTTTGCATTCAGTTAAGTTTTTAAAAAGCTGTTCAGACTATCATTGGTCATCTAGACTTTCCTAATTTGGTATTGGTTGGGCAGGATTTTATGAGGTCGCACCAGAATGAATATGTAACTAACTAATAGACACAAGTCTAGATTATTGCATAAGTCTACCCTCTGTAATTAAGATTCAGTGTGTTGTATAAATTAAATAAAGGCATCATTGTGGCTCAGCTTATCATATGAATACAGCTAGTAATAGCCGGTAATATGAACACGAAAGTGTTTTCGTGAAATAGATATTTGATATAAAATGTATGCTACAGATTTATAAATGTCCATTTTAAGCAAGGGGGAATAGTCTGTTCGATCAACTTGAGCCCCCACTGATGACAATGGCATCATATTTTGAAGTGCTGGACTCTGTATCCCCACAGTCCCACTGTTCCACACACGCTGCAACCGTACCCCGATGACTGCCGGTACCATGAGGTAGCACCAGCCATGACCGAAAGACCACATGTGAGTGAGGGGGAAGGATAGGTAAATCACTGAGGCTCCTGGTAAAACATGGCAGAAACGTGGAGTGACGTTGAGAGCCCAGGAATGCCAGCAGTGTCTCCTTCAATGGACACCGCCATTTCTTGCCTGTGGTAACAACAGCTAGCAGGTGCCTGAGGATTACATTATACTTGTTAGGTCTGGGAAATTTTATGCATGCACACTTGCAAATGGGTGTGACAGACTTCTCTGATGTCTTTCGGAGGAGAGCATCCAGACTGATCTCCAATGGGCCAGTGGCAGTGGTCCATGGGGGTTGCTTGACTTCATGGACCTCCTGTGGTTACGCATCATGACCCAGGCCACAATTCTTTGCTAATCCATGGCATCAAAAGAGGATTTATATCCTCTCTTTTTATTCCCTGACAGGATTTATAATTGAGAGGAATTATTTTGTAGGTTCCTTTTTCTGAAAGAAAACCCTTTATATAGGAGAATAGAACTTCCGATTATTATCATTTATTAGCCATACACCTTGGTTGACAAACATCCAACTAGAAAGCAAGGAACTACCAAAGACAAAACCACAGCCCCACTACACTGGCAGGGCAAGCTGCTGTATATAAACAGGGAGAAAACCCCACTCCCTTCTAGCAACGAAGATTTTACTAGTCGGGTAAGGAACCATCTGTAAGCAAATAACCAAATTCAAAGACCACCAAGGACTCCAGAGCTCAGTTTTGAGCTACACACACACACACACACACACAGAGAGAGAGAGAGAGAGAGAGAGAGAGACAGACAGACACACACACACACACACACACACACACACACATCTATTGGCCCAGGAGTGACCAGTTGTTATAGCACACTTAATATTTAGTGTATCTGTTCTCTAGCTATTCAAGGTCAACAGCAAAAATAAGCAAAAAAGAAAAGTGTGGCTCAGCCTTACAAAATACAGTACTGTTCTGAGATCAGAAAAGAATGGAGTGGAACGCGAAAAGGAAAGCAAACATTCCTAACTTATTGTGGACCTTGAGGGCCATAAACTCCTTTCATTTACCTACTTACTTATTTATCAAATTTATATAGCTACTTATCCAAAGCACAGAAGTCTCTCAAATTCTGCTCGCTCACCTCAGCACCATTTTTTCAGTCTAAATTGTGCATATTTCTCCAGATAATTCCCTGCTTTCTTCAGCGGCACTAATTTTTCTATGGCATTTTTCTTGTTAGCTTATCCTCTGATTCCACCAAGTGCCTCAACAGGATTTGGTGCTTACAATTTTCCCAATATTAAAAAATACTGAAATATTGAAAAATAAATAAAACTCACAGTAGCATTTATTCAGCCAATCCGTTTGCTTTGCTTTTCCTTTGTGAGGTCATGCTTCATAATAGTGCTGACAGGTAGATGAGCTCACAAAGGAGAAATACATAAAACCTTTTGGTGGGCTGAATGAAAGCTCTTCACTCAAAGAGTATTTTCTTTGTGTACGCTGAGTGTACCGCTCCTTACTCATTGAGTACTAGTAGCTTAGATCTGGTTTTGTTTTTATTTAACTGCATTTACGTAGCTTAGGTTTAGTGTACAGTATTTATTTGCTTGCTTATCTGTTTTATCTTATTTAATATCACACTTGTTTACTTAGTTTACACACAATAGTTATATTTATTATATTTATTTAGTTTAGGATTAGTTTAGTACATTGAATAAAGGATGGAGACATTCGTATACTGTGCAAGGAAACTCCTGTTTGAGGCAAGAGATCCTCTTCTATTTATTTACTTGTCAGCTTGCATGTACAACTCTAGTTTAGGATTCAAAGAGGTGACATGACATAAAATAATGAAATAAAACAGGAATACAAAAAAATTCTTGAAACAAGCAAATTTGCTTTAGAATAATTTTTAGTTCAACTGACATACTAAAATGGATACTGTGTCAAGATTCGTGGTTCAATTTCATGCTGAAAAATGTCATTGATATCTTTTTTTAAAAAAAATTGACTATATTTGGTCCCCAGTGATGAAAATTCAGAAACTTTATGATGCCTGGTTCAGGGATGTAGGAAGCCAAGAGCTCTAAAAAATTTCCCACCTTAAAGCTAAAACATGTCCTGTGTCAAGATTAAGCATTTAATGTCATCGTTACAAATGGTGTTGGTTGCTTTTTTCAAATATCGACCCTATTTTGTCCACAGTGAAAAAAATTCGTCAAATTAATGAAGCCTGCTTCAAGGATCTAGGTTGCCAGAAAGCCAATATTTTTTTTACCTGAACTGCTGAAACAGATACTGTATTATGATTTGTGGTTTTATTTCATGATTATAAATGCAGTAGGTTGCTGGGTTTTTTGAAAATTGACCATATTTTGTCCACAGCGATGAAAATTTGTAAAATTTGTAATGCCTGGTTTAGCGATTTAGGAGAATGGGAAGCCAAAATATTTTTCAACTGAACTGCTAAAAGAGATATTGTGTCAAGATTCAAGATTTTATTTCATGGTTTTAAAATGGTGTTGATTGCTTTTGTCAAAAATCAACCCTATTTCGTCCACAGCAACAAAAAGTTTGTAAAATTCGTGGTGCCTTGTTCAGGGATGTAGGAGGCTGGAAGGTCTGCTGGTTTCACACAAGCAAAGGCAAAGGGAAAGTTGGCAGGTAGTCAGAAGTTGCAATCATGGAAGTGAAAAAACTCTGGGTGTTGTATTGCTTCCATGCTCACCCTACAATTCCCAAATCCCTCCAGAAACTTCTCAAATTGGCTCCCAATGATGGAGTATTTGAGGCCAATTAAAGATAGAAATAGGAGTGGCTTTGCTCCTAGAAGTCTCCCTCTTCCATTTCCACTCCTCCAAAAAAATAGGCCAAAACCCAACCAACCAAACAAAAAAGCCTAACCGTGCTTATTTTGGTAACATTTCTATGCCTCCTAGGAACTGTTAGAAGATCAGGAGGCTGATTTATGGCCCCGGAACCTTCAAACAGTGTCTACCCTTGGCCCTGACATCCATGCATAAACCAAATTAACATATAGTAATATGAGGAATGGACAAGGGGTCTAATTCTCTAATTCTCTTTCTTGATTGATATTCTGAAATCGTACATTTCCTTCTGTGTATGTATCCAGTGTATGTATCACTTCCTTAAGTTCCTTGCACACTAACTTTTTGTACTAAGAGATCAAGCTCATTATGTGTATTTCCCATTTCTGAGCACAGGCAATTAGGGCCATGTACTTTATGGAAAAATCTCTTGGATTTTTCAGATTCAACAGGTCCTATTTCAGCAGTATTCCCATTCATTCCAGTAGCAAGTTTTCTCTTCACTTTTATTTGCACCATTTACAGAATTCAGTTAAAAACCCTTATGGTCAAAAACATTTGTATTCATTCATGTGAAATGCAACCCAACTCAATCATGAAGTCTAACTAATAACAGGCTATGATCCCAGAAATCAAATCTCTCCCACTGAAACTGTTTCCATGGCCAGTTCAAGCAATACTTACAGTATTCTTCTTTCCTTTTCTGGTCCCCTTCATGGACTGGAAGGGTGGTATTCTTAGAGTCCCAGCATACTGCATTTCCTTCCAAGATTTTCAAATTCTGTAATGAGATACTGTAGTTCTTTGTGGGATCATTTTTCCCCAGGTGTATTAACAGGATGGAATCATTTTCATTGGACTTAATAAGCCTTGGAAGTCTGCCTGATTTTTTTTTATCCTCACAGCTAGCACACTTCACAAACCAGTGGATCCTGTCAGCATATGTGTGTTTCAATTCCTTGCAGATGAATTATACCATGACTCCTCTGTTTAACTTCTTAAGGATGTAGTTGTATCCTCTCTGCCCTTTAAATAATCTGTTGCTTTTTTCTCCCATTCCTCAATGTCTCATTCTGACTGTTCCAAGTACATATAATCTTGTATATCTCTTTATTACAGTTGTTACTGTCATTAATTGGATTTGGTACTCTTAGGAAGTGATGTTTCCAGTGGCAGTTATTGTTACAGACCTTCCTTTCTTTGTTCATTCTTTCCAATCAGATGAAGCATTCTCACCCAAAGAAAGATACTTCAAAGAGGAAGGAACAAAGCAAAGGAAACACACTGCAGGATACCCATAGGTTGCCTTACCCCCATCAGAATGATAGAACCTGCCTCAGTTAAACCTCCCAAGAAAGCAGAACTCTTGAAACTTGCATTGTTTCAATAGGAACTTTTATTGGAAGGTACTGACAGCAGGAAAGTAAGGCAGAATCTGAGGACTTCCCATGTGAAACAGTAGATTAAAAGAAGCCATTCAAACCCCAGCCCAACTGTCCATCCAGCCGGTTCAAACAGAGCCAATCCATAGGTGTCAAATTGTGGTGAGAAAGAACCGATAAGGCACCATTCTCAAGACTCCCCCTTTGTTTTTAACAAGTTAGTAATAGGGAGTGCAATTTGTGTGAAAGAGGGGATGAATTTATTTATTTATTATTTAAATAATAAATTTATATACCGCCCTATAATTTATATACCGCCCTATTCCCATAGGACTCAGGGCGGTTTACAGGGAAAATTAAAAAACATAGCATACAAAAATTAAAATCAGTTAAAACTATTAATTAAATTCCAGTCCCTGAAATTAAACTAAAACCCAATTAAATTAAATTAAATTAAATTAAAACCCCTCAGTCTGGGCCAAACAGCTCGAAGAGCCAAGTTTTCAAGTCCCGGCGAAATGAGCGAAGATCGGGGGCAGTCCTGAGTTCCATGGGAAGTTGGTTCCATAGGGCCGGCGCGCTCACAGAGAACGCCCTTCCCCTGGGAGTAACCCTCCGGCATTCCTTAACCGGTGGTACCCTGAGAAGGCCCTCCCTGTGGGAGTGCACAGGACGATGGGAAGTTGATGCCAGCAGCAGGTGTTCCCTTTGATAATCCGGACCCAAGCCATTTAGGGCTTTATAGGTCATTACCAGCACCTTGAATCTCACCCGGAGGGCAACCGGAAGCCAATGCAGCTCACGGAGAAGAGGTGTTACACTGGAGTATCGAGAAACTCCCATAACAACTCACGCGGCTGCATTCTGTACCAGTTGAAGCCTCCGAGTGGTCCTCAAGGGCAGCCCAATGTAGAGAGCGTTGCAGTAGTCTAGCCGGGAGGCCACGAGCGCATGGGTGACTGTGTGTAGGGCATCTCGGTCCAGATAGGGCTGCAACTGGCACACCAGGTGAAGCTGGGCAAAAGCCCCCCTGGTCATGGCTCCTATATGTTCTTCAAAGTTGAGCCGTGAATCCAAGAGGACACCCAAGTTGCGAGCCCTATCGACAGGGGGTAACACCTCACCCCCCATCATTAATGATGGAATGGCCTGGCTAACTCGAGATGCCGGTATGCACAGTCACTCAGTCTTGGCAGGATTGAGATGAAGCCTGTTTCTCCCCATCCAAACCCGGACCGCCTCCAGGCAACGGGACATCACGTCAAGTGCATCACTGGGTTGGTTCGGGGTGGAAAGAAAAAGTTGGGTATCATCTGCATACTATGATACCCCACCCCGAAACCACGAATGAACTCGCCCAGCTAACCTTCAAAAGCATTTAGTTATAGTTACATGATTTGCCTCTTTATTCATTTATCCCTCATATTCTATTCTTCTTTGCAGCAAATGTAGGATAAGTAGGCTATATAGGATATACTGATAATAGTTTGGGGGGGAGGCAGTGGTGTTCTTGGGTGGCCAAAACAGGCAAGATGGTGGTTGCAGCAATGTAATTGAAGCACCTTCTTTTGTACATGCATGTGACGTTGATGTTTGTGTGTGCAAAAGTAGGGATTAGATCATGCAGCCATAATATCATCTAGCCTATTTTGATAAACACATACACACTCCGCAGGTGCCATTATTGGAGAGGAAAGCTCATATTCCTATCAAATAAATATATAATAGAAAATGTACACATGAATGGTGCACTTCTTTTCAAGGAAAGGAATCTCACGTGGAGATGAAGTTAAACTCAGATTAACAGCAAGCATCAATATGCACTCATTCAGTACTAAGCTCCATTGAGTTAAATGAGTTTACTTCCATTGGATTGCAGTTCAACAATAAATATGTTTTACAAATTCATATTGCATCCCTTGCTTTTTAAAGAAGTATTAAAATGTAATATTTGTTTTCTCTTTCTCTTTCTTTCTGTCTTCGGTGACTGAGATCTACCTTTACTCCTGTAACAGAATGAAAGAATGAAAGCCGTTAATGTCCCCTATCACTTCCATAGAATCTGACTTTAAGTTCCAAGTGTTTTGATTTATCTGAACTGTGGTTAGAATTTTCCACTTTTTAGTCAGATGAGAAATATTATACTATGCAATTCTTCAATTAGTAAGAAAGATATTTTAAAACATGGCAGTGAAGTAAAGGAGGAAAGGGGGCAAATTAAAAAAGATCAGTTTAAGAAACAGCTGAGTTCTGAATTCTTGAATTCTTGAATATCTTTTCACAATCTGTAAATATCTTAATAGCAAATTACATTGAAGCTCTTAATCAGCTTTGTTGGTCCAGAGTTAAATAAATCAGTTTCTCTAGGCATTCAGCAACGCATTCTTGATAGTTCAAGTAACAGTACACTTCAAGTAGATTCTGGGGGTACTTTGTAATATGGCGTCATAGTATTCCCCAGTTTCTGGCGTGTAAAATACTGATCTTATTGATCACACTATATGGCACATCTGGTACATGGTTCAGGAAACAACTGCTTTACTTCACTTCTGTCATCACCTACCAACAGATTTCTATGACAGTCCAATTTGGATGAGAAACCTCGGACTTTGTTCCATAAGTTCTCCATTAGCAGCTTTCCAGCACTGAGTGCTCTTGGTTCCTTCTCCTTCCAAGGCGATTAGTCACTTCAAGCTGACTATTTCAGTTTAATGGCAGAGAACACATGAAGAGTTCCTTGCATTCACTAATGTATCTTCAGCACATCCTCAGTTTAGTTACATAATTGTCAAAGTAGCTTTAGACACCAGATCCGTACGAATGTTGCACCCCAAGGCTTAAGGGAAGAATGCAGCCCCAACCTGCCGAAGCCTTGATCAACTGTTCCGACTTGGGTTGTTGACAGTAAGCCTTTTGTTGAGTAGCAAATGGTTCATTTTGGGCATAAACAATGGCCAACATAACAGACTCCTTGAGGTTTGACTTGGCAAGTTCTGTGAACAGTGATGCACAAATAAAGCCAAAAAAGCTTGAATTATATTGCAGCCCACAAAAATTTTCAAATTAAAAAGCCATATTTACAGCCCCCCTGTGAATTGTGATTTTATTTAATTTAATCCCCTCTCGTGACCAATTAGGTAGGCACCATTCCATATGCCCAGGCCAAGGGAGGAATAAAGAACTATAAACCTAATTTTAAAAGAACACTATATCACTCCTCCAAAGACAGAAATCATTTTACCATCTGGTGCTGAAAATAAAATGGTTTTTTTTTTAAACTTCCTTTAAAAGCCATTTTGCCCTGCTTGCACCTCAGTTTTCTCCTTGTTTTTGCAACACAGCAAAGTTTTATAAATATGGACTATTTCACCGACACATGCTACAATAAACATTCCAATTTTGCTTCTGGAATTAAAACACTTTGCTTAAGTCTAGTAACTCAAAAAGTCAGGAGAGGTCCTGAAAATATTTTTTATGAATAATAAATATGATGTCAACCTCCAGCTGAAAAAACCAACTAAGAAAAACCCCAGAGCCATTAGGTCCTTTAATGTAATCTTTATTGTGCAGAATCATTTCAGTAGGTTCAAAGTGAAAGCTAGCTCTGAAGAAAAAGTGGGAAACAAGTAATTAAAGGAATGAATCTCCTCCTCGCCTCTCTAATAGGTCAAGTCACATTGTCCAACACATCTCCCAGTAATTGTTATGAGTGTTCTGAACCAGCCCTCTTCTGGCCTTGTAAAGGCAAACCCCTATTTAAGAAGAAGAGACTGGAGAGCTTCCAAGGCTAAAAGGCATCTGCCAAGATTTAATTACGCAGTTAACAAAAACACAAGAGCTTGTCTTCTCAAGCGGAAAAGTTGCTTTCAGCAACCAGCCCCTCCCCAAACACTCCTTTTATAGAGAGCTCAGGGCGTGGTCTCCCTGTGCCTCCTCCCGAGGAGTCTCACAGCCTTTCTTTGTTTGTTCCTGCTCGACTGCCTCCTGCGTCGGGCGTCCTTGAACAGGGCCAGCTGTGGGTCATCTTCCTCCGCACTCTCGGGCTCACGCAGCTGAGAAGAGGTCCCCGGCTGAGGACTCTGCAAAGCCTCCAAATCATCATCAGCCGGTTCGTTTCCCTCCTCCCCCACATCTGAGTCATCCGATACATCGGAGCCGGCTGTCGGACCCACAGGCTGGCCCTGAGTCACAACAATGAGAAGAAACTTTGGTTCACCAAAACAACTCTTCCACAGCTCCGGCTTTCTCACGATGACAAGAACACCTGTGGATCCAAAGTTCTTCCTCCCTGCTCTGTTGGCAAGTTAGAAGCATGCAGTGGTCCTAAACCAGTAGGCTTCATAGTTTGACATATGAAATATATAGTGTCTACTCAGTGCTTTTTTTGTAAAATAAAAAGGTGCCATAACTCACATATGTCATACAACCCGCCTTGCCTACCCTACAAGGTTCCATCCAAAAAAAGTGCCGGAACTCCGTTCTGAGCGTTCTATGAGAAAAAAAGCCCTGTGTCTACTACATATGTCAATACTTTACAGTGTACAGTGTTGGTCATTCTCTTCTAGTACAAAAACTGACCAATTTCCAATCACTTCCACAGATTCATCTTCTGTAAAAACAAATGCATTTCAGACTCGTAGAACCTTGTTCTCTCCCACCCTAGTAATATAATAAATGTTGACAATGAAATCCAGATTAGCTCTTTTTCTGATGGCAGATGTCTATCAGGAATATACGGAAAAAAAGAACCCTTAATAAAACCCATACTGGATGTTTAAAAAGCTTCAAAGGTAAAAATTCCTCTCCATGTCCAATGATCCAAAATCTGGAACAGCCAAAGTTAAGTTGGCAAAGAAAATATAGGAAGAACCCTAATGGGTATTTGCTCTATTGTGTAAATTTACCATTCCCTGTTCCTGTATCTCTTTCATGGATTTTCTTTCAAAATGATGGTTTGGTATTCAGATCTAAACCTTCTACGTTTTTTGAAGCTAGCCTATTTTTCAAGTCTTTATTTTGTTGCCCATATTAAAAATAAAAATTCTCTAATACAGTATTTACTTACTTTGTACTAGCACTAACTGCTCAAAATGATTTGCTCCTGGTAGCCCTTATTAAATAAGAAAACGAGACTCATTTAAAGAATTCCCTGGGATTGAGGAAACTTGTTTCTCATTCATCGAAATGAAAAGAAGGGGAGATCTTTGCTTTAGGAAGAGGTGGCGACAGTACAGCTACCTGCTTGGGGTGGGAACTTGGGGTAATAACTGAAAACAGAACACTGGATTAGGTAGTGGGAGAATAGAGATCCTAGCTAGGGAATTTACAGGCCTGCATTTGTGACATACATTTCTGCTACTGTCAAAGCCGTCCCTGCTGAAAGAACCAGACGATGAGACGTGGTATGGTCGACAACGAGGATTGCTTTACTCACGAAACTCCAAGTATCTACAAAGTCAGCGTTGGGAGCTAACCGCCCCAAAGCCCCTTTAATACGGTGTGAGTAACCAGCCCTGCCCTCTCCCATGCAAACCAGCATCTGGCTGGCTCTGGATAAATCCCACCCCATTTCCGTCTACCCGCGCGGCCCGGCACCTGTGCCCCTAACCCGCCTGTTGTGCTCCCCCAGCCCTCCTGTCATGCTCCCCTCCACCACCCAGCGCGTCACCACCACAGCCCCTTCGGCCCACCCGGCCCGGGATCCCCCTCCCGCAGGCCCCACTGTAGCCAGTTGTCCGGTCCTATTTCCAGTCCGTCCGGCGTCTCTGCTGAAGAACAGGCAGCTGCAGAGATGCGAAAGGCCTGGTGTCTACCCTCCTGAATGCCTGCAGGGCCTTTTACTAGTCCCGTCGACGCAGGCGCGCTTGAAGGCCCCGTAGCAGCTGCTCGGCGGGGAGATGGCTGCGGGTCCTGCAAGGCTGCCTGTGGCGTCTGGTGCTCGACCGGCCGCTGGGTATGCCACTCCCAGGTGAGTTCGGTAACGGGGCTGTGCGGGCGGGCAGTTCAAATGGCCTTCCCCAGACACCCCACATGACAGCTACACTGTCAGGCCCAAAACCAAGAACGACACATATTGATTCTTCCAAGCTGAGTTCTTTATTGTCTTCATACCTACAGACAAAATTTTACCATACTGAGGACTCTACTATCTGCATGTACAATATACTCTGTAAACTATTAGGGAGGGGCTGTCTTCACCCTCTTTCTCTCACACATAACATCTGGGCTGAGTTATCTTTTACTCTTCTGGAATTCAACCTCTCCCTTCTGGGAATTCAGCTCCTCATTACATTCCATCACACACTATCTGTGCTGTTTAGTAGGGAAGAATACAGACTGATGACTACTACTATCTCACATAAAAGCGTTTGATTTCAAATGTTTCATAAGTGGATTATCCAGCTGTTCCGTAAACACTAGCAGAACACAGAATGTAGCATTTCATTAAAAGCAGAATGACCCATGAATATTAATCTGTCCAACAATCTTAAAATGAAAATGAAATTAAAATTCTAAAGTTTGAAGTTTAATATAGGAGCTTTTTAGTTTGGTTTTGATTTATGCAGCACATTTTTGTTATTTTTTTTAAAGTGATACAATGATCAGATTCAGATTTAATCAAAAGTCAGATTAAAATTTTGGTCCTGATATACATTTCAAAAATGCTCCTAAGTTTGTTTGGAGGGATCACTGTGTGAGACTCTAGGCCTAGGGTAAAATCCAAATGAATTCTAAAACAACATCCTTAATACAAATATACATGTATGTTCATGTCAGTTTTTGATGTACTGGATGGAGAAACATCAATGGTGGTGACAGAGTAATGATTAAGGTTCCCCATCCCATTTGTCTTGGAGGCGCTTCTGGGTTGAAAGTATTAGTGGGTGACATCACCTTTGCCTGTCCCTTTTAAAAAGAAAGGGAAAAGTCAAAATTAAAGCAAAAGTTTAAATAAGCAGTCTTTGATCTCAATTTATTTTGGTCTTTTCAGATCATTGAATCAATCTTTCAGATGTTCCAGAATCGTACATTTGGATAACATTTTAATGGAACTCCAAGTAATTCGTACTATTTGAACCAACATGCAAACAATTAAATATGTATAAATATGTATGTGTACACACACACACACACACACACACACACACACACACACTTAATAAGAGTAAAAATGCTAATCCTGGGTGTGTGCATGTTAGAAATATATATATATATATATATATATATATATATATATATATATATATATATATATATATATATATATATATAAATGTGTGTGTGTGTGTGTGTGTGTACAAATAAATGTGTGTATTCCAAATGTTTTGTTACAGTTCCCAATTTAAAATGCACATATACAAATGTTTAAACAATTAAAATTAATGTAGAAGAACACATACATTTATAAGTGTGCTTATAACTGCTCACATTAAGCAAAACTGCATGTTGAAATGTGTACCTTGGGAAAACTATGATAGGTGATGCTTTTTAAATTATAAAATAAAGGTTGAAAATTTTTTTAATGCCTACCCAGAATGCAGCAGATACCTTGATTTAGACAATAGTACTGATCATTTTGGTCATAAGAAATTTTGTAGTCTTGTATGCCAATTGCTGAAACCTTTTAACCACTGTGATCAAATTAGAAGTTTTATTACTAATGGAATTTGCAGTCATCATCATCATCATCATCATCATCATCATCAACATCATCATCATCAATCACTACTTAAAACTATTGTAATGTTTTAGTTGTTTTTTGGAATTATTTTTCTATCATCTGAAATAAAATATTTCTCTGGTATCATTTGGGAATTTATTTCCTCCCTGCTTCTTTCTTTCCTTCCTCTGCACTAGTTAGGGAAAGATAACTGTTGCTTCATGTTGGAGGAAAAAATGTTTCTGTTAAAAAGTTTTGGTTTAAACAATTACCAAGACAACAGAGAGACAAGCAAAAGCTCCCATGTAAGACGAAACCAGGGATGACCTGCCTGATGCTAAACACTGGAGGATAAGATTACCAGCAGCTACGTCATCAATCATGATTGTTATACCCCAAAACCAAGACAGAAAGCGTGCTGGTGAATACCAGTTTTGGAAAAATATGATTGAAAGGAAGTCAGTTACCCTATTCTAATCTCTGAAGAGTAATAGAATCATATGTGTAAAGAGATGTTGAATCAGAATCTGCTGTATGTAGAAATCAAATTAAAGCATCTCAACAGATGGCTGAGCAAAATTCCTTGAACACATAGCCAGAAAAAGAACTCACCACTAGTAACTGCTTCCATTCTTGAATCACTCTCAACATGTAGGAACTTTTTTTTTTGAATATTCATCTCTGCCTTCCTGTAGTTTAAGGCCATTATTTCATTTCCTGCATAATGGAGCCACAGAGACTGGATCGTAATCGTCTTTTTGTAAAATCCTTCCAAGCACTGTCATTGTATCCGCCTTCCATCTTCTTTTCTCAGTGATAAACATATCCAGTTCCCTTAGTCTTTCATCTGTCATGGGAAGAGGAAAGGAGACAAGCAATCTACTGATGCTGAAGGATTCGCCTTCATGCCAGGCTCAGGCAAAAACAGGTCCTATACTGTATTTTTTGCCCATGGAAGCTCAGCCATTGAGCTAGAGTCTCAAACCCAGATGACTGTCATAATTGCATCGCTTGGCTGCTCTTCACGGGAGGAAGTTGGTGCCAGAGGATCTGCTTGAGTACAAACTGGGAACTTCCAATATTTAAGATTCTGCCCCAAATATTCAAATCCCAGAACAATTGCAGCAGATCCCAAACTTCGTGCCTTCTCTGTACAGACACCTCCCTCGATTGCTTCCCAACCCAAACAAAAGGTCTTCTTGTCTTTTGAGCCTCAGCCACCTGTAATAAAATTGGCTTCTCTTGATCCTACAGAATGGTGACTCTGTGCCTCTGATATCAGTCTTCTGATTGGAAGGCAGTCTTGTTATACATTTGAGGGCCTGGATATCTGTGAGAAAGGGACAAACAATATTTGAAAGATTGGGAAACCCAACTGAATCTTTGAACCTTTGGGGAAGCTGCAGGATTCCTTGATAATAGGGTGGCTTTATCAGAAGAAGTAAGGATGATATTGTTCACATTTTAAGGGTGAGAATATGAGCAGGAAGCTTGTTTTGCTCTCCCATATATCTATCCTGTGTGGGCTTGCTCCTTGTCCACCTACCCTGTTCTGGTTTTCTTTGCTCCTTGAAAAACCTCAATAAGACAAACTTATTTTTCAGATTTTTACAATTACTATTTTTTTTACAAAAAAAAATAGCCTGAAATGCTGCCTTACTAACATGGATAGCAAAAACAGATCAGATTCCTATTGACTTAAAAAAGAACCTATAGAACATTTTGTAAAGCAGTTACTCCTGGCATTCTGAGATTTCACAAAACTATGACTCACTTAAATGTTAAATGAATTTCTGCAAAAAAAAACCCCACAACAAAACACCCTCCTCCATCTCCATGAATAAAACTAATGATTTCACCAAGGCTAGGACTGGGCAAGAATTAAATGTACCACTGTTTAATAATTTAATTTACATGTAATGAGGTGTGCTCAAACATTGTGGTAATTGCCCCACTGCTGGGTTACATAGACAAAAAGGTCAGCAAAGTCCAGAGCAAGTTTCCTGGTGCTTCACCTTGCTGTTTTCTTTCTTTTTCTTTTTTGTATTAAAAAAGGGCACATATAAATAGAAAATACAAAAATTAAAAGAGAATTAAATAATCGCCCAGATAAAACAGTAACAATATAAAAAAACCCATTAAAAACCCTAACATCCCCCATCAGGCCAGGCCAGCTTGTTCAAATAAATGGGTCTTCAGACCGCGCCGGAAGGAGCGAAGGTCCGGTGCCGTCCGGAGCTCAACCGGCAGTTGGTTCCATAAAGCCGGAGCGCCCACAGAGAAGGCCCTCCCCCTGGGGGCCACCAGCCGACATTCTCTGACCGGAGGCACCCTGAGGAGGCCCTCTCTGTGGGAACGCACAGGGTGGAGGGAAGTTGACGCCGGCAGCAGGTGGTCCCTGAGGTACTCCGGACCCATGCCATGTAGGGACTTAAAGACCATAACCAAAACCTTGAATTTAAAAGAGGGTTGAAAAAAGGATTAGTCTTTTTATTCTTCAAGTGTGGCAATCCTGATATGGATCATCCTCTATGCATTTAGAGGAAAGAAAGGCAGGCAATGGTGCTGTGTGGCACAACAAACCTGCTCTTTGCAGGATCTGAACAACACTGCTACAGGAAGAACAACACGATGAATCTACAAGGTACCGTGTGTCAGACTTTGGGACATGCCCTGTATTAGATCCTGATTTGGAGGGCGTGGCCACAACAATGATCCCCAGGAAGGATGAATCCACTACATGCCCGGCTTTAGGTCTTGAGATGGAGGCTCAGGTTCGACCAAAGAATATATATATATAAAAGGTAAAGGTAAAGGTTCCCCTGCACATGCGTGCTAGTCGTTTCCGACTCTAGGGGCTGGTGCTCATCTCCGTTTCAAAGCCGAAGAGCCAGCGCTTGTCCGAGGACTTCTCCGTGGTCATGTGGCCGGCATGACTAGACGCCAAAGGCGCACGGAACGCTGTTACCTTCCCACCGTAGTGGTCCCTATTTTTCTACTTGCATTTTTACGTGCTTTCAAACTGCTAGGTTGGCAGAAGCTGGGACGAGTAACAGGCGCTCACTCTGTTATGCGGCACTCGGGATTCGACCCACCAAACTGCGATATATATATATATATATATATATATATATATATATATATATATATATATATATATATATATATATGTCAAATGCTTGTTAACTATTTTTAGATTACCTTGCTAGGCCCCAAACAAATCTTTATTTCCTGTGTCAGCCTAACCTGAAGGCCATCGACAGGCAGTAGTCACACCGGTGACAGCTCATATTTGTGTAAATTTTATATATATATATATATATATATATATATATATATATATATATATATATATATATATATATATATATATATATATATATATATATATTTGTTTTTGTAGATTCTCGTATATATCCCAAATTGGAGCTTAGATTTCAGAGTGTATGAAAGAGAGATAAAGAAAGAATAAGTTAGACAGGAGTGATAGAATACCTTTCTCTCTAAATTTACCTTGGATTCTACCTACAGTGTTTGCAAATTGTGTGTTTGTGTACGTGTGTACTTAACAAACAGAGGTGCCTCCAACTGAGTCTAACTTGTGCCTGCCTCACATCACTGCCCCCAAGTGTCACTTGTTCAGATGTTGGGAGAATAGTTCTAATATGGATGGAATGCAAAGATCCAGACCTCAGCTAGATAGTAGCATAATAGAAACTATCAACATCTTGCTACCATGAATTTTTCTGCCCAAATATGATAACCTTAATAGAGATCAGACAGAAGCACAGCATGTGAAAATTTGTTTTCTCCAGAGCGGGGAGGTGGAGAGCAAATGTTTTAAAACAACGCAAGCCCTTTTCTCTTTGCTCTATCTTTGCATTGACTGCCACTGCCATTGGTTGGCAATTATTGCACAGAAGTAACGCTTAGGGAATTGTAATATGCACAGTGCGCAATTCTGTAAATCCTTCTGAAGGATTAAGGTTCGTCTTTCTCACTGATCTACTCTTCTCCCATCCAAATTTTAGCTTCAGTGGTTGCTTTGCATAAAATGTATACACACACACACACACACACACACACACATATGTATGTGTGTGTATATGTGTATATATATATATATATAAAGGTAAAGGTAAAGGTTCCCCCGCACATGCGTGCTAGTCGTTTCCAACTCTAGGGGCCGGTGCTCATCTCCGTCTCAAAGCTGAAGAGCCAGTGCTTGTCCGAGGATGTCTCCGTGGTCATGTGGACTAGACGCCAAAGGCGCACGGAACGCTGTTACCTTCCCACCGTAGTGGTCCCTATTTTTCTACTCGCATTTTTACGTGCTTTCGAACTGCTAGGTTGGCAGAAGCTGGGACGAGTAACAGGCGCTCACTCTGTTACGCGGCACTCGGGATTTGACCCGCCAAACTGCCGACATCTGATCGACAAGCTCAGCGTCCTAACCCACTGAGCCACCGCATCCCTATATATATATATATATATATATATATATATGTGTGTGTGTGTGTGTGTGTGTGTGTGCATGTGTGTGTGTGTGAAGTATTTGTCAAGTCTTTTTGAATACCTTGCTAGTTAAATCTTCTTTCCTGTTTCAGCCTAGCCCAAGGCTATCCGCAGGCTATAGTCACAACTTACGACAGTTCATTATTTGTGTAAATTATTCAAATTGCTAATAAATTCTTTGTTAGCAATTTGAATTATATATATATATATATATATATATATATATATATATATATATACACACACACACACACACACACACACACACACACACACACACACACATCCTAGTACATGTTAGCCATTGAGCTTGTGGGTTTATTAATCATTTTGAAAATTCATGATTTGACAAAAGCACAGCACTTTGTCTCAAAAAGTGAGATTTTTAAAAAGTGTGAAATAACAATAAGACAAAAACAGAATCTCCAGGCAGGAAGAATATGTTGATTTCATATTAACCTTTAGAATCAAGATAGCACATTCAGCTGGATATCATGTGCCAATCAAATGCTTTTCATGCCAGGTCAGAAACCCAGAAGAATTTGCCCTCTTTTGCAGATGCACATTTGCTACTTGGGTTGGATGCATTACAGAATTTATTGATCCAGAGAGGAAAGCAAGTTCAAGAGTTGGCAAAACAGAGACGGGAGAGAACAGATGGTGTCCAGAATTCTGTCTACAGAATGGCAGAACATCAAAGAAAGAGGGAGAAGAGAGCGAAGTAAGTCCAGTCAAACCTCAGAAGACCTTTCCTTCATATCTGACATTGAACATTTAAAGCATTCTTACACACACACACACGTGCATTCAGAGAATCTACCGGTAAACCTGCCCACTATTTTTTTAAAATATTTTTAATGTGATTTTTAAGAAATATGGATGTGAAGAAAGTTCTGACTTGAGTATGGCAGGATACAAAAAAATACCAAACCCTTTAAAACACGTGCATGTGCCTCACAATCTCAAGAAAAGATTCTTTAAAGGGGTTGCCAACAGGTATGATATTGCATCATATCATATTGCCAAGGGGTATGATATTGCCCTTGCATTACTCCCAATCACCCTTTCCCCTTCAGATCCAGAGTTCTGCCCAGCCAACCTGCAGTAGTCAGTTTTTGTAAACCTGACAGGGAATGAGTCCAAACCATTTTTGCAATATCAATGGAAATCTGGTTTCATGTTTGGCTGACTTTTTATTGTCAACTTTTTATTAATTAAGTCATTTCAAACAAAACAGGAGCAGTGTGAATTGTTGTAGTACAGATCCTTCAAGTGGGGTGTCCTGTGTGTCATTATAATTATTTTTTTAAAAAAAACTGTCAAGAATCTTTGGCAGACTAAGACTAGAGAGTTAGCAAAATGAAGCAGGAAACACTGTTTTGTTCACACACACAAAAATCACAAATCACAGAAAGCACAGACCAGAAAAAAGCAAGCATATTTTAGCAAACCTTTCTCCATTGGCAAGAAAAATATCATGCAAACAATGCGTGTCACAGTTCAGAGATGATAAATGCATTAAGCCAATCAGCACATAGGTGACTTTCCTGCCAAATTGGCAGATCCACTTTTTCCTTCTTTCATTCTGGGAATCACTTATTTTTACACAATGTTTCCATGACTTTTATGCAGAAGAAATATATGTCTTTTGAGCGAACTCCACCCCATGCTTCCTCAACTATTTTAGTTCGTCTACAAATCCTTAGATCCCATTACAAAACTATCATGTTCCCTGTGCTGGAAAAAAAATATTTCTTCTTTTGTTAGTTCTATATCCTGTCTTTTTTTCCAGTAGATCAAGGAAATACACAAATGTGCTCTATAGCAACCTCAAGAAATTAATAGTTAACTAAGGACTAACTATCAATAATAATGAATTTGAAGAATGGCTGCAGCACTTGGGTTTGGCTAGTCTAAAGAAAAGACGAAATAGGGGAGACATGATGGCAATATTCCAGTATTTGAGGGGCTGACACAAAGAAGAGGGGGTCACATTATTCTCCAAAGCACCAGAGGGCAGGACAAGAAACAATGGTTGGAAACTGACCAAAGAGAGAAGCAACCTGGAATTAAGGAGAAACTTCCTGACAGTGAGGACAATGAACCGGTGAAATAGTTTGCTCCCAGAAATTGTTGGTGTTCCATCACTGGAGATTTTTAAAAAGAGGCTAGACAGTCACTTGTCTGAGATGGTATAGGTTCTGCTGCTTGAGCAGGGGGGTGGACTAGAAGACCTCCAAGGGCCCTTCCAGCTTCTGTTCTATTCTGTTCTGTTCCTCTCAAAGAGGCTGGGTGGGCTAACCCTTGTTTTGAATGGAGATAGTTAGTTTGCTGCCTTAGGGCCAGTATCAGTGTTGCTCATCACTGGAGGCTCCATTTCCTTTTTTGTGAGGCATCTTGTAGAATGCTTGTGCTCTCTTCTCCATGTGGTAAACCCTTGAACTGGGTGGAAGTGGCATCTCATCTTTGGAGACCAATGGCAACTGCTCCTGATGGTTGCTAGACAGGCCCACCTAGGCTGACTGCAGATCTTCAAGCAATGGTTCATGAGATAATTCCAGAGCAAGCTGCTCACTGTTTGTTTCCTCATTCAAGCTCACCATGACACAACTCAATGAACCAACGTTTTTCCCTGTCCCTGATCCCAGAGAAGACTAAGGTCAATGTACAATTCTCACCTTGTGCAAGATGAAACTGTACTCCAGCCCAAAGAATTTGGAAGGAATCTGAGAACACAAGTTTAAGTAAGTCATTTGAACATGCTTGCCACCACTTTCTGTGTAAATAAACCTCTGATTAACCTGAGCTGCACTGATGCCATTACATAGTAAACACTGTGGCTGTTGTCTCTGAAAATACAGGGGGAAAGAGCCGTAGTCTAATTTAGTTGATTGGTGGTTAGCTAACGTGGGCCTCTGTAAATGGGAGTGGTTTATTTCATGAAATTATTATGTGACATTGGAGCTGTCAGTTCTGGGGCATTAATTGACATCTTGTATCAAGTTAGGTTAATTATCTCCAGCTTGGTTCTGCTTGAGTGGACCTCCATACCTGCAGGTAGAGATCAGTAATGAAAACATAGCCTCCAGGGGAGCACAATTAAATTCTGTATGACCAATAGAATTTGTAGGGCTGTTTCACCATAAGCAGAACTGGAAGATCTTGTGTCTTCTGACTGAACTGTCTTTGGCAAGTTGCGTTGCTGGGAAGCAGGGCTGTAAACCCAATCCGACCTTTGAAGATGCCTGCAGCAATCAAAGAGACTCCAGATGACAGCACCATCATCAGTCCTGCAAATCAAAAAAAATTCTTATCAGGTGTGGAGAAAAACCGTAAAGACCTACAGATACCTGATTGTTTCAGGAAACTCTCTCAAGAAGAGCCTAGGAAGACTTTCCCACACACTAAACAAGTCGGAAACTACCTAGTGGGCAAAGTGATCAACAAAGGTTCTTTTGCCAAAGTGATGGAGGGACTGCACATTCCCACTGGGGAGAAGGTAATCCGAGCCTGGTTACATGAGCCTGATTGGCAATTGCATTCATCTCACAATAGCATGTGATAATTCATGAATTCTCTTCTCTTTTCTTGTTTGTTCATAGCTTTACTCATTTACGGTAACAGTACTCAGGTGACAGGTATAAAAGTATTGCGCTGACTTTTCTTAAGTTCTTAAACAGCTTTGGAAGATAAGGATATATTTCATACAATATATGCTCTGTAGGTTTGACTCCACTGTGAGTTTCCCCCAATTGGGTGATTCTGCTGATATCTGAGTATACCTTGAGCATTTCAAGATACTTTAGGTCATCTGTGAGTGCAGTAATAGCAGACTTGTTCAGTCCCCCATGGAAATGTCTGCACTCAAGTTATCTATAGGAAATGTACAAAATGTTATATGAACATGAACCTAGAAAGATATTTGCTAAAACAGTTATGCCTCAAACATTACCACAGAACTGGATATAAGTGCAAACAAAGGCCTGATTACTTTGCTGGTCTTGAGAATGATGCATTTTTCTTTTAGTAGTCTGGATTTAAAATCTGAATGCCATCCATAGTAATAATCAACTATTGCTGAGCTTGTTTATTTATATGGGGTGAAATGGGGTGGCTTTTGCCAAATTACAGTGGGAATTACCTGCATCATGAAGGATTAGTTCATTTCTGTGATTTAGGTAGCCATAAAAGTTATTGACAAGAAAAAGGCAAAGCAAGACTCATATGTTTTAAAAAATATGAAGCGGGAGTCTCGGCTACACCAGATGATTATGCATCCTAACATCGTTCAGCTGTATGAAACGTTGGAGACGGAGAACTCGTATTACATGGTGATGGAGCTGTGCCTTGGGGGAGACCTCATGGACAGAATATGTGAGAAAAAGAGGCTAGATGAAGAAGAAGTAAAAGAATATACGAGGCACATCATGGCTGCTGTAGACCATCTGCATCATCACGGCATTGTCCACAGGTAGACAGTACTGTTTCTTTTTGAAGTATGGGTGGGATGAGAACGTATTTTATAAATTGGTGGTTTCAGGTGCAGGTAGTCCTCACCTTACAGCCACAATTGAGCCCAAAATTTCTCTGGCTAAGAGAAACATTTGTTAAGTGAATTTTGCCCGATTTTACGACCTTTCCTGCCACTGTCGTTAAGTGAATCAGTGCAGTTGTTAAATTAGTAACACGGTTGTTAAGTGAATCTGGCTTCCCCCATTGACCTTGCTTGTTCGTAGGTCACAAAAGGACATGCCATGACTTGATTGCATGACCCGGGACACGGCACCCGTCAAAAATATGAACCAGTTGCCAAGCATCCAAATTTTGATCACGGGACCATGGGGGATGCTGCAACAGTCGCAAATGTGAAAAATGGTCATAAGTCTTTTATTTCCCCCAGCGCCATTGAAACTTTGAATGGTCACTAAATGAACTGTTGTAAGTTGAGGACTACCTGTACATTGCTGGCAAACATACACATTGCCACATTGTCTTATGAAAAGCAGCATCCAAGCAGTAAGTTCGTCAGATGGAAAAAATATATATGCTTGAACTGTCCCTTTTGAATATTTTTGAAATATTATAAAGAATAATGAATATTATACATACTTTTGAAGCAGAATTTTTGGCTCATATTAAAATATTAAATAAATCAGAGGGGGAAACTGAAATATTTTTTTCCAGATTAAAAGAGAAAGAGACTAGTAAAGTAGATTGTGTCTCCAAGATACTTGTCCATAAAGCTCTTTCTTTAACAATAGAGTTCAGCAGAGCACTTTGGGCCAATTGTTATTTTTTTAGCTGAACGTGTCTCCTGGTTGCTGTTGTGAGATCCACGAGAAGAGACTTTTGCTTCCAGAACTCAAGCAGATATAAAGGCCATATGTGTGATGTAAGTGTGTTTGTATGTGTGTGATTCAATAAATTTCTAAGGACCCATCAACTATGTTCCTACCAGTGCTTTTTTTGTAAGAAAAAAGGTGCCGGAACTCGCATCTTGTTAATCTTTTATTTAAAAATATATATATTCCGTTCTTAACATAAATTTAATTTATTGTAATTTGTATTTGAGGCAAATGTTCGTAGAAAATTTTACACTAAAATTTTTAAAAAGGTTTTCAATTCACCAATGGCTTTTTAAAATAAAGAAATTATTTACCTTTCACACGTAGTCAATCACTGTACACACATACCCATACACGTCAGTTGTGTAACGAAACATAATGGTCGCCGTCCGCAGTAAGCACTCAGCGCACCACATGACCAATAACAAGCTGAGCAGTGCCACAAGCCGAGCAGTGCCATCACAACTAGCGCAGACGAAGTACGCATGCATCGGACTTGACACACATGCAGCCCGCATGCACTGTTTTAATGATTTTGCCACTGGCCTGTTATGCTCAACAGGGCAATTCAAGCGCACGTGGACCAAACATCAAATTTTCAAAAGTTACTTTTAAAATTTGGAAAATCCATCGAAAAAAGGTGCCGGAACTCTGTTCCAGTGCATTCTATGACAAAAAAAGTACTGGTTCCTACTAATAACATTAAGCAGGTATGAAAAGCCTCAGTTATTAATATATGCAATGCTAATCTTACATTTCAAGACAGTGTGTTTACTTTCAGTTTTCCCTTTTTTAGAGATCTGAAGATAGAAAATTTTCTTCTGGATGAAAACAATAGCATTAAAATTGTTGGTAGGTAGATATGAAGCTCTTATTAATCATTCTTCAGCAGTAGGCCCTGTAAAGTATTTGTAATATATAGATTTATGTCATCAGTTAATTGGAGCATTTGGAAGGTTTTGTGGACTCCTGAGTGGGTTTTTTAAAAAAAAAAAACAGGGGTCTTCAAACTTGACCCTTTTATGACTCATGGACTTCAACTCTCAGAATTCCTCAGCCAGTGTGTCTGGTTGAGGAATTCTGGGAGTTGAAGTCCATGAGTCATAAAAGGCCCAAGTTTGAAGACCCCTGTTTTAAGCCCTAACTCTTGGTGCAAGTTGATGCACTGCATCATACTGTTGTTGCAAGTGAAAGATCACTCCTTTCCTGTTATTCCTTGATTCCTTCCTACCTCTTACACACCACTCCTGGCAGAGAAGATCTGTCATAGAGGCTCATTCATATTAACTGAGGAGTTTGGGCTGCAATTCAAGGTAAAAAAACATTTCCCTCAAATATGGCGAACAACATCTGCAGAAATTCTCTATATGCTGTGCTAAAACTTCTTTTTCAAAATGTTGGATGTGCTGGAAAGATAAAAGTACATAAGGGCCATACCGCTCATTCTTGTTTTTTTGCCATTTTTCTCTTCTTCCTGCCACACTTTTGTTAGGAAGAAAAAAAAAGTTTATTGCTTTATATATCACAGTACTTTCCCTCAGTTTTGCATGTGTTTTGGAGAGTGAAATGCTGACATAAGTTTCCTTTTAAAGTGTCATCACCAGCACGATCTGAGAAAGCTCACACTGATGATGTGTGATGCCTTGGGGCCATTGTTCTTCACCTGAACATTTAATAGGCATTGATGCAGGAAAAATACTGCTGTAATGTCTTTAAGCCCTTTCCTGGGCTATAACAGCTGCAGTTAAAATCATGAATTTCCTGAAATTGGTGCAGGTTTTTTTACCCTCACTATTTGAAATTGTGCTTAATGAGAATGCCTAAAATCAAGCAACCACAAAAATTAATATAGCACACAGCTACAAAGCCTCTTCTATGTTCATGCACCCTGGTTAAGCACACACAATATACTAGATGGGCTAAAAAAAAACAACAAAAAACAATCTCGGGGAGCTTGCAACTCAATACATAGTGCGAACCCAGCTATTGCCCAAGCATCTTGCATGAATCAGGCCATCATGTTAACGCATTATATGAGTTATTCTGAACGCATATTCTATGCCGCCTCCAACCGAGTGTTGTGTAAACCTCCATAGGGTACCACTGATGATACAAATCTTACAAACAAGAGAGATCTCAGGGCCACATATCTATTTCCACCAGTGGTGGGATTCAGCCAGTTCACACCACTTCGGCAGAACCGGTAGCTAATTTTTTGTTGCCCAGGCCCAGAATGGACTTCTGGAAGCGGCATCCACACAGAGAACCGGTTGTTCACATATTAGAATCCCACCACTGATTTCCACCAATGGTTTAGTAGCAGGCACAAAGGGCCTAATGAGCAAATCGGGAAATCATTAAATATCTGAAGGTCCAGAAACGTTTTGGAGTGTGTACCCCTCAGTCTTCCATCAAAGTCAAGTGTTGCTGTTATCCCAAACAAGTTGTACAGCACTGTTTTAGAGGAAGAATCATAAATGAAAGGCAGAACATGTTTCCATACAAAAGGGTCAAGTACAATTCAGTCCAGTAATTTAAATAGATAATACAATGGTCTGACATTGTATAAATCTGCTTCAGTAAAATAATTCCTTAGATATCTTGTGATTACATAGGATTTATTTCTTGAAATGATAATTTTAGATGTTCTGGTTAGAGTAGGACTGAGAAGATTCTGGTTCAAATGCCCACTTAGTATGCCTAGATTGAATGGCACTGGATTCAAATTAACGTCCCTTGTAGCAGTGTTGTAGGGACAATACAAAGAAGCAGAAATGACATATGATGTGTAAATCTTAATGGAAGAGCATTGCAAGGGAAGTGTAACATTTAAAAGTTATGTAGTGTGATGAGATATATTACCATAGAATAATTTGACCCCAACATTCAGTATTCACTATTCATAACATTATCTATAATGCATTTTGGTTGTGATAATCTATTAACCTCTTCTTAAAGTTAGGTGCCAGTCATAATAAATTGGCTCAGATATATCTCCATATTGATGTTATCATTAGGAAGAAATACCAGCACCGCAATGGCTGCTTCCAAATTATATAATTCTGTTCTACTTAAAAACAATTTGAATGCTTTACTATGAGTATTGTAGGGATGTTTTCTTGCTTTTCTACCGACTGGAATAGACATTAAATAAAATGAATATTATTATTATTATTATTATTATTATTATTATTATTATTATTATTATTATTATTATTATTATTATTAATTTTATTTGTATACCGCCCTTCTCCCGAAGGACTCAGGGCGGTGAACAGGGCAATGCATGTTAAAAGACAAAATACAAAAATTAAAAGAGATTAAACAGAATGCCCACAACTCTTACAATAAGTTAAAACACAATAAGAATAGACTTGATTGGCGGGTCATCTCACCAACAGGCGGGGCCCCAGGGACACAACCAAGAGGGTCTGAACCACCACCTCAGGGGACCACCGCACCACAATCAACGGCCCTTATAGTAACACAACAACCAGCAGAATCTCGGCCAGCAACAGTCCCTCAACAGGCTGCAAGGCCGGACAGGGAAGCGAGCAACAGGGCAGTTGGTGCACCCGGGAGATACCCTGCCAGGGTTCATAGGCCACCTACATACTTTTTACAGGCACTACCTCCAACCACCGGGAGTAACTATCTACCACTACTAAGAAGGTCTGGCCTTGGAAGGGCCCCGCAAAATTTATGTGTATGCGGGACCAAGGGTTGCGAGCCACCTCCCACCTGTGTACTGGGTTGTGTGTCTGTTCCGGTCGAGACTTCTGGCACTGGTAACACCCTGCTACCCTGTCCTCAATTGCCTTGTCTAGCCCTGGCCACCATAAATGGCTTCTGGCAAGAGCTTTCATGCGAACAATCCCTGGGTGGCCCTCATGTAATTCTGTGATGACTGTGTCCCTTTGTTCCTCTGGTACTACCACCCATATGTGAGCTGGGCTAAAGTAAGGATTGTTGACATGAGAATTTAAGCCATGTACAGACATAGACTGACAGACCTTAGTGTTCATTTTTAAAAAAAGTATTAAACTTATATAACTGCTCATCTTGCAAAAAGTATAGTAGTACGTTAAAAAATTGCTTATACATTAATGTAGCATATTCTTTTAGAACAGGAGTTGCTAAACCTTTTGCCATCAAGCCTCCCTTTAGTGTAATCTGAATATCCATACCTCTCTAAAAATTTAAACACTCAGATGAACACAAAATGAATGAATGAATGAATGAGAACAATACAACGAAACTTTGGGAAAGGGGGATTTATTGTAATAATGTGACTAAAAAGTTTTTCACACTTCCTCTGGATTCTGTCTGCATTTTCCCAAGCGAGGTACAGCTCACAATTTGGTAAACCCTGTGTTAGGACATCGTTTAAATCAATTTTCTGTATGATTAAAGCTGCTAGAATGTGTCATGCAGATTCTTAAAAATGGAATGTTTTTTTTTACCTGTTTGTTTCTTCAGATTTTGGACTGAGCAATATCGTAAAGTTTCAGGGCCTTTCCCAAGAATTATTAACAACTCAGTGTGGGAGTCCAGCTTATGCAGCTCCAGAACTCTTAGCTCATAAGCAATATGGGCCAAAAGTGGATGCCTGGTCCATGTAAGTAGATTATGAATGTTTCTATATCTTCTACAGAACTTTTAGGAAGACAAAGTACTCTATGGTGTCAGTGGATAACTATACATAATGGGAACAGTTTTCTCACGTAAAAGTCACATTTACCCAATGTGAGATGCTAGGATATAAAATACAAGGAAAATAAGCATGCTACTCCAATATCTTGCTATAAAATAGGCCAAACTCTGACTACATAAAAACCTTTCCTATCAGTTGTTTTTATTAAAAGAGAGGGGTTAATCAGTAAGCTGCCAGTGTCTTTCCCCTGGGGATCTAAAGAGATCTTGATAATCCTTGCCAACAATGGGATCATGAATTCATTTCAAAAATTTATAGACTTCAAATACTACTGTAGAAATGAGATTGTAAGAAATACTAAACAATGTTATGAAAACTGAAGTTGATAAAATGTATAATTTATTCAGAACTTCTACAAGACTATGCTACAGACACTGAATCAAAAAAGAGGAATATCCTGGAAGGGTTAATACCCAACATCATAAACAAGGTTTTATTATTATTTTTTCATGAAGGAATGGAGAAGAGAGAAAACTGTCTTTTCTAGATTTTCGTTTGGCTTTTCTTGTTCTATTGTGTACTAAATAGCTACAGTGTATAAAAACAGGAATATACATCATTGCTTTTTTGTACGAAATAACTCGCCCATTTTTGCTTGGTATAGCAAGTCCCAGTGATAAACAGATTTGATACACAAAGGGAGGGGGCAATGAATTGAGCCATCTTTACAGCCGTTCTGTGTTGTCTTCTCCCTGGACAGAGGAATCAGCACATTTGCCATGTTAACTGGCACTCTGCCTTTCACTGTGGAGCCATTTAACATCAACCAGCTTCATCTTAAGATGGTCAATGGAGAAATGAATCCTATCTCTCCCAACATTTCCTCTGGTAAGGGATAGTTTATTTTATATTTAATATAAAACATGACACATATAAAGTCTGCTGTTTTAGATTATAGTCAGCATGGCTATTAGCCAGGCTGGTTGAGAATCCTGGAAGTTGTAATCCAAACACACCTGGAAGACCCAAATTAAAACAGGTTTACAGTATATTGTTGCAATTTCTGTGTAACAGAACAAGAACAGCCATTTATGCACAGCCCTTTTTCAGGACAATGACCGAATGACTGATTGACTTTCTATCCTGTCCTTTCTCTGAGAACTCTAAATAACCTACACAGATTATTTTTTTCTACACAACAACAATTCAACCTGGCTGACATAGAGTGATGAACTCAAAGTCACCGTAGTCTTGTGTGATTTGAACATGGCTTCTGCTGGTCTTTGCAGTGCAAGGACAATATAGGAAGCACTAGATGACCCTGATAATCCAGTTTCTCCAGCTGAAACAGCTGATGTACTGTATCTCTTCTGGATTGGCTTATATTCACCATTATCCTAAATTCATCCTATACATCACAAATCAATAAATGGCAAAATAATCAAATGGTTTAAATGGAAGTGGCCCCAAGTCTAGGAAAATAGATTTGAATGCAGTCCATTCTTTTCCTTTCCTTTTCTAAAATATTAACGTTTTAAAGTAGTGTTGGCTTCTTGCCTAGGTTTAAAGGGAAGAATAAAATGCTATGACTCCTCAGCATTTGACCTGGATCATTTCTCCATGCTAATTTTGAAGATTGGCCCTGGGATTTCTGGAAAGATGAGTAGACAAAAGGATATTAATAATAAAGTACATTTTGTATGAGTATGTAAGCCAATTACAAGAATAGGTCTATTAAAAGAATATCATTGCTGGAAGTGAATAGCTTGTCCCTCAGAAATTTAAATTCAGCAATGATTTCTCCGGTGTCAGAAATGTTGACTTTCATAACTTTTTCTTCCATTATGATGTTGTCAGGAATAGCGCTTCTTTAATTCTCCCTATTGTTGTTTGTGGACTCTGCAGGGTGTTTCAAAAAAGCAATTCCACCCAATTAATTTGTTATAATAACACTTTTTTAAAAAAATTCCTCCACAGAAGCTGTTCATTTTATGCACGCTTTGCTTGAACCGGATCCCTCAAAGCGGCCTACTGTTAAAGAGGCAATGGAAGACAAATGGTTAAATGATAATATCAGCAAACCACCAAATGTGTTCATATATAAAAATAGGTAATTCATGGCAAGTTTATCATCCTTTATTTCTTCTTTTTCAACAGTAATGAATTTGCTTGGAAGGTCTCTTTGCCTATGTGGTGAGAATGGCTTTGACCCTTCTGATTATGCCTTTCAGGTCCCATCATCCCATCATGCTTGTAGCATTCTGTTTATGGGCTGTGTAGTATTTACCGTTGTCATCATTCATTTTCCTGAAGGAAGGCAATGCCTTGCCCTGATTCCTCACTTTTAAGGACAACTTGTGAAAGAGATGAGCCTTTTACAGCCCTGGGCATAATTTTATTTGTTCATTTATTTAGATTGAAAAGAATATCTAATTTCAAATAACTCCAAGCACTGTACATAATAAAAACCAGAATCATAAGAGAAGCAAATAATAAGCATCCAAAAAACCCATTACCCCAGTTCTAGTTGCTTTGGGGGGTACAGCCAAAGAACAGCAATTATAACTCCTTTTGAAGAAACAAAGCAGAAATACAATCTATGATTTTAAAAAATCAATTTAAGAAGGAATGAAACTTCTCCAGAATAATTACAACTAGGTGAAATAAGACATTTGGCTCTCATAAGATCATAAACAGTTCTTCAAACATCATTCTCCCCCCTTACAACACTATGTGGAGACTGGGACACAGTTATAGATAGATGAGAACTAAGGCTCAAAAAACTTGGGATGATGGAAAACTTTAAACTCTACACAAAGATACAAACATTACTAGGAACAATTGCCAGAATCAAGCAAATTCAGCCCCCAGAAAGTAAAGCAGAGCATCCTGATGAAAAGATCTTAACTTACTGATCAGTGATTTAACACATACTCTAAACTCTAATAAAGAGTTAAACTCTGGTTTTTTTTTCAGATTTCCAGTTATTTATTAGAGACTCAGGAGCACTTCAACCATATATTTGGATCACCCTTGGGCTGACATGTCCCCATTTGAGTTCCTTCTCATCTCTATTGTCTAGACCAGGGGTGTCAATCTGCCGGCCTACAGGCCGGTTGCATCATGCAGAGGCTGTGCCCACACCAGCTCTGGCAATGCAAAAAAAGTTGCTATACGTCGCAATGCATCACGTGACGTGGCCAGTTTGACACACCTTTGGTTCCCCATTCTTGAATTAATAGAGCATAGACCCACTATCCAGAATTCTACTTTCCTTTATCTGAGAAGACCAATGTCCCTGGGTGCTGTTTTAAGCCATCTCCTTCTGGCACTGCTGTCTGTTCCTCTGAGAAACAATTAGAAAATTGGTCCTCTTTTCTCACATCTCAAAGCCCTGTTGGTGCAGTGGTTAAAGTGCGGTATTGCAAGCAAACTCTAACCACAGCCAGCAATTCAGTCCTGACAGGGGGGCGGGGTCAAGGTTGCCTCAGCCTTCCATCCTTTCAGGGTCAGTAAAGTGAGGACCCAGATTGTTGTCAGCAATATACAAACAATGCTTCTACATTGCAAATTGCCCAGATAAGTACTGTAAGGTGCTATCGAGCAATATATAAGCATAAATGCTATTGCTGTTGCTCTCCTCCTCAGTTCTTCCCCTCACATCTGCCTTAATCTGCCTCTCTCCAAATCTCAAGACAAGATGGAGCTGGAAAATTTCTTTCTGTTTTTGCTCAAATCATTTAGCTCTTCTTATCCCACCTATTTGGAGGCTAGAATTCTAAAAAGCCAATGTTTTTGTTCTCTTTAGCACAAAGGAATAGCCTATGGGTCATTTCCCATAGATGTCCTTGCGTTTGAAGTCAATGTAAAATTTCCTGCCTATTCTGTAGCATCATATATTGGAGATAACAGGGATTAAACGATGTGTGCAAAGGCAGGAGTACTCTGCTTTAATAGCTGTAATACAAAATATAGTCTAAGTCTGATAAAAACCCCTTCTTAGAAATAAAAGTAGAAACTATTTGGGATTTCATTTGAGAATAAGGATGATAACCTTGATAAAAATATGCAAGAACTGCTTCCTAGGTGAAATGGAATGAAATATTTTTAAAGTCCAGAATAATGAGAGAATATTTAGCAGCAGCTCAGTCAGATACTTCCCTAATTTACTGAAGAATAAAAAGAAGGGAAGGGATAGCACAATCAAAATTGCAAGTCTCTGTTATTCTAACCAGTCTCAATAAAAATAGTTTTAGTCTTCATGTGGAATTAATTTCCTGGCCTTGTCTATCTAACGGGACTGACATTAACAGCTCATTTAGCAGACTCTGTTATGACAATGAGTCATGAAACATATTTCCACACTGCTAAACATCCACTGTAGGCATTCACAAGCTCGTATCAAGATGTTCTAAGTTCTAGAGACTAAGGGAGATTTCACCCCAAAGCCCTCGGTGAATCCTTGTGTTATTGTTGTGAGAGTTTGCCCCAGGACATCAGATAAATTTAGAACAAATTGTGTATCTGGGGGGAAAACAGGCTGGAAAAGCTGGTGAACTCAGGGAACATTTTTCAGACTGAATTTTGAACAGAATCACAAAATACCACATTTTTCTCTGGTATAGAAGAATATAGCTCAGTTTATTGTGGCAATCAGAGCCAAACAGGTTTGCTTATCACTTAGCCTCTTCTTTTCAGGCCTCACCCCAGTGAACTGAATCCTGTTGTTTTGAGTTACATGACAGAAATAATGGAGTTCAACCTTTCAGATGTTGTGACTGTCTTGATTAAAAACAAACCATCTTCCATCATGGCTACATATTACTTGTTGCTGAAGAAATTAATTAGATATCAGAGAGAACCCAGGACTGAAAAGGTAAGTTATGACTTTATGGCATCTTTAAATCAATTAAGGAGCACATTCTGCTTATATTTTGGCTACAGTCTGTTTAATTATTTATATAATATATTTTGTATTACATAATATATTAAATATTATTATATTATAATATTATAGCATATAGCATAGCATATACCATATCTTACCTAATTTATTATTTATATAAATAATTGAACTGTTATTAAATGTAGGGCTAGCATGCCTGATCATCTGGAGAACCTGTAATTCTAATAAGTGCAGCAGGTCAATCTGTTGTTAAGGTGATATCTGACAAGGGATTTGCTTCTTTTCATATACACATGTGTAAGGTCAAGCCATGTGATTAATGTACAAACTTGTCCAGATTATCTGTGAGATGGACATGGCTCAAAAGTTCTTTTCCCTAAGGGAAAATAGAGTGATACAGTCTTTAGAAATTCAAGACCACTACATGGCTACATAACTATAATTACAGATGTGCAGATATTTTGGCAACAAAGGGGGTCATCAGTGGCTTCTTCCAGGATGATTTAGTCTATAGCCTTGGTATATTTTAATCCAGTGACTGAACTTCCAAACAAGCTTGGCTACTTATAATGTCCCTAGTATTCGGAGAGTGGCATTTCTAGATTATGGGAAATAGGGTCCTAATATCTCTAAAAAAAACACAAGTTTGAAGAAGGTTTGAATAGATTATTCTTGGGTGTTTTCTTTAATTATTCTACTCTCACCCCATCTTCAGAAAGACCAGCTGTTAGTAAAACAAGAGCAAAACAGGCCTATTTGTACAAACATGAATTTAAAATGTTTTTTTCTGTGGCAGCATTTATAGTAAAATATTGATAATCTCCATTTTGTTTTTACAAAAACTCCAAATATACTGCCTCATGATAAGCAGAATAGCTACCATATTTATACATAGAAAGCTTAAGCACTTGTTACTTAAGGGTAATGAAATAAATGCCAAAGTCTCCTTCAAGTCATATTCAATACTTGGAAGTTTTACGGATATGTTTACATAATTTACTTGGTAGCATTATGGATATCATTCCTATTACTTTTGTCTATTATGTTTTTCAAATTCCTAAGCATAACATATGACTTAAATCCCCAACAACTTAGGGTAAATTTTATAACCACTACACAACTGAGAAACTATTGTATGACAGCTGTAACAGACACTAGCTCATTACTGCCAGGTCACCACCACCGAGTCATTTTTGCCAAGTCACCACTGCCAAGTCACTGCAAGACAACTCAACACAGTTAATTTGCCGCAGAGACAATTCACTGCAGGTGGCTGGAGAGAGAGCTGGGCAGGTGAGCTAGCAAATGGGCAGAACTCAGAGCAGCGCTGGAAGCTGCCAAGACTTCATATTTTCATACACCACCCCCCCCATTGCCAGTGCTATGGTCACCGAGCTCAGAGTTCAGGATGTTCAGCAGTGATGGTGGTAGTTCAGCAGGAGGGTAGCACAGTGGCAGTGGTGGGGGTGTGAAAATGGGACATGCCTGGCCGTCACCAGCTCCCTGCCACCTGCCCCACCTACTATCACCACTGAATGGCCTGAACATCACCGCCGCCACCACCAAATGGCCTGAATTCAAAATGGCCTGGAGCTCAGCATGGGGGCAGCAGTAAGGGTGTGTGAAAATGAGATGCCATCTGGCTGCAGCTGCCTCCCTACCCACCACCCTGCCCAGCACTGTTGCCACCCAATGGCCCAAACTCTGAACAGCCTTGAGTTTGGGGTGGAGACAGTGGCAGCAAGTGCAAAGTGTAAAAATGGGAAGCCCCCAGCAGTCACTGTTGCACTGTGCACACCTGTTTGCTTGCCTGCTCACCCAGCTCTCCCTCCAGTGGGAAGCCCCTGGGCACTGCCCCTGCTTTGTGCTCTGCTCACTTATTTGCTTGCCCACCTGGCTCTCCCTCTGACCGCCCATGGCAAGTTGTCCCCATGGTGAATTGGCTATGTTGAGTTGTCCTGCAGCAATTAGACGGTGGTGATTTGGCAGAGGTGACTTGGCACTGGTGAGCTGTCCATGCCTTGTCCTAGACCCCCCCCACACACACAAGTCCTGCTATGCTATTTTGTCATGATACAGGGGTGTTCTTGGGAAGGTTGAGTGAAGAATGTTGAGAGTAAATATTCCCAGAAGGATCACCCAAGGTGTGAAGGTCATCCCAACTGCCCATCTGAAGCAAGCAGCCGCCTAGAGTAGGTAGCAGTATTATAGGAAAATGCTAGAGATAGATAATGTCTTTAGTAATAATGGCAATTAATAGTGTGTGACAGCAGGCTATGCTGAACTACTCCTGAATTTGTATCAAGAAAATCACATGAATAGAAATTGACATCTAATGTACTTCCTCATCCCTCACCCTCTTGTCCTTTCCCACACTTACTGAACATATTCATAGCATTTATTTTCTGGCATGGATAGGAGCTCCACAAACTCCTGTTGGGGTTGTAAAATAAAATATGATATGAAGCACATTTAGTGTTCCAGTAGGGATGATATAGGGCAATTTAAGAATCCCTGATAGCATTAGAGGCAGATATGAATGTGGAAACTTAGATGTACAGGACTGAAGTCTTCTATATCTTTCCATTGTCCATATCATTACCATTACTGATCTGTTCCCTATAGTCCATTTGGCAAGAACTGACATATAAGATTTACGAGTGATTTCACCTCCATTATTGGACTATCAATTCAAGGCCTCTCCATTTTATAACTCCTCTCAATGTTAACTGTAGACATTTCCCTTGTGAATCTATTGCAATTTGTACTTTTTTTACATTGTCATAAATATTTTGTTACTTGAATTTTAAGCCTTTTCTGAAAGCTGTAACTGAATTTATTTTCTCCCTGGCATTTGTTCCTGCTATATGTGTTAGCAGTTAATTCACATTATCAAGTTGTCAGGAAAGAAATAACCTTATATATTCATCTTCATTGTTCAAGGAACTGCATTAATGAAATGGTTATCACTGAAAAATAGCACCCTAGACTGATCTTTCATAGCCCTTTGTATCAATACAGACAGAATAATTTTCATCAGTGGACAGTTCACTCTTCAGACAGTTAAAATATTTAAGTTCTATAGCATATAAACATATTTCAATATACTAATGTTGGTGATAGCCTCTTGGTTTCAGATGTTCAAAAATACATTTCATTGAAGCATAGAATCGAAAAAAGTCATAATGGCTATTGAATTCAACATTCTGCTGATTATAAAATAAATGTGAACATTCATGATAGGTGATTATCTACTTTGTGCTTTAACATCTCCACCATCACTGTGGACAATTGGCTCCACTTACTCTTTGAGTAGAATCTATCTTCCTGTTGACCACAATTTTACCACCTGCACTTTGGGATGATGAAGAATAGGACATGGTTTCCCTTTTCTTTTCATGTACTTGAAGAATGTTATCATACTCCCCATTAGTCCTCCCTTCTCAAAGTATAACCTATGTAGTGCCACCAAACTACTTCTAGGTCTTAGTCTCCAGCCCCAACTCACTCCCCATCAACCTCATTTTCTTGAATTTGCTCTAGTTTCTCTGAATCTTTTAAAAACATGTTATTCAAATCTGGTTGTAGTACCAATCTGGTTCTGATCAATGCAGAGTAATGGCTTCAGTGAATATATTCTGTCTATTAGAATTTAACATCCATCAGTGGAACATACTTGTTTAGTCACCCTATGTGGCTCTCAAATCCACTCCAGAATGTGGTGACACCTTTATATCATAGAGGTAGGTTCAGGAGGAAGAACAGTTTAATCAAAACTCTGTATCTGTAAGGCCAGCTGTTTACACAAGAGTATCATCTCTAACAGATGTGATAGTTGAGCCTGTGTATATGAATTATGCATACCACCTTTTTTTCTTAGTTCCAAAGAACTGTAGTATGAGTGTTGAGAAGATGTGATTTCTCACACTAAATCTGGGGAATGATATCCGATTCTCCCTCATCATCTAATTGTTGTGCTATGTTCTGCTTGTCCAATAAAACTCTCCTCTAGAAAAACCCTGAAGGTTTAATTTACTAAAGTTTAACATCTCACTCTTTATAATCGTGACTGCAAACAGCTGGTCACAAAAGTGTCTATGGAGATTCTCAGTCATCCAGGTCATTCAGTTCCAAAGCACCTTTGGAACTGGTCACAAAAGGTTTTGCTTTAGGCATGAGAGTTATTTTGTTTGATGAGAAAAATCTACTGGAAATTTGGCTTTGAAAAGACTATAAGCAACCCAGAAGTTTTTTTTTCCCATGGCCAAGTTTGAACCATTAATTATACAAATAAAACAGGGCCTGTTCTATTACACTCTGTGATTTCTCCAAGCAACTTGCATTTTATATCATTTGTTGTAAAAAGGACAGTCTAATGCCATCCAAAATCATTGAGTTCAGCTTTGCAGAAATAGTCTGCAAATAGACATAGCCAAAGAACTTTCTGTCCAGGTGCTTAAGCAATTAGTTCTTACAGATCCAGAGCATGGCAAGTTTTCTGATGGACAATAAATAAAATCTCAAGATGAAACTTTGATTTCTTAGCTAGAAATATATAAAATTCTGAGATAGTCTTTGATTGAATTGGCTAGGATGCTTATGTTATCTCATATTCACCCCGACCTCCAGTGTAACAATCTATTTTTTCCAAATGTTACAAAATTGTTGAAACAATTGTTGAGGAAAAAACCCCCACAGTTTTAACAATATCTAATACAGAGGGGCTCAACAGAAAAGTTTCTAATTCTAGGTGTCTCTCTTCTTTCCTGAAGTCACAAAATGCACTCAAAAGTGCATATATTATACATACTATACACAATGCATATATTATATATGCAAGTGCATACAAGTGCAAACAGTATACTATATATTTTACTGGTTTTAGTCAGATTGCTGAAATGTTACTATAAAAGCAATGGGCATTGAAGTTTAGTACTAGAATAGACAGCTGTCATGTCAAAACATCTATTTAAATATGCCTACATTATAAATCAGCCTTAGTCTCTGGATATAGAAATATCTTATCAAATATGCCTGGAAAAGAGACTCTATTCTCAACCTTAGAAACTTAAGATGTATGTCTTTGGAGATTCTCAATCATCCAGGTCATGGTTATCACAAAAGTGATTTTTCAAGAGGCAACTGGACTTTGTTTTTCCTTGAAGATGTTTTGCTTCTCATCCAAGAAGCTTCTTCACTTAAATCCTTCCATTATCCATTATTCAGTCAGAACTGAAGAAGCTTCTTGAATGAGAAGTGAAACATCTTCAAGGAAAAATAAAGAAAGTCCAGTTGCCTCTTGAAAAGCACTTTTGGGGTTTAAAATGCATGGACACCAACTTCCAGAATTCCCCAGCATGCTGGGAGTCAAAGTCCACATATCTTACTGTTGCTAAAGTTGAGAAATACTACTTTATAGTATAAGCCAGTCCCAACTTTTCCAATTCTGGGGAAAGAGATTGAGAAGTTTCTGGGCAATATATTCTAAATCCATTGGGTAGGGAAGGGTTAGCTGAGAAATGGTATTGAGATTATTTTAGCTGCCTTGATGGCTTATGAAGGAAATTGTATGGGGACAGTGGAGCCAATATCACAGATTGATGTATTATCTGAGATATAGCCTGTTTGGGCTCTGAAAGAAGATCCTCAGCTGTCTTATTTTCCAGTCTGTTCTTCCCTTTGGGTGATGCACTGTTTGGCTTTTTTCTTCTTTGTTGATTGTGCATCCAAGGTATGCAGTTATAATTGCAATTGTGCTCTACATTAGTTGATATGTTTCTTTCTATGAACTGATGCTTATATTTGATATTACAGTACTGGCATCTTTTAATATGTGTGCTAGATGTTTCTTTGAAAAAAGTTCAATGAAGCCAATCTCATTCTGTTGTTTTTGTACTGTTTTAGATGCTCAGTTATTCTTTGTTTCAATTTGTTTCTTTTTTTCTTTTTTAGTTAGTGGGCTTTGTTCTTTCTGAGGAAAAGGGGGAGGAGAGAGTGCCTGGTTTGGGAATGAAAATGATTCAGTACCTGTGCTGGATTTCTCTACTGCCAGTTCTCTCTAAATTGCCTCTACAGTCTGAGCTACTTCTGGCAAGTCTTCAATTTCTTTGCAGCTCTACCCAGGGCAAAGAAAGCTAGCATAATAAGCTGCCCTGACTTCCAGTGACTCTGGACAGTTAATTTACCTGGTTATATTGACAGATCTATTTAACTTAGTAACTTTTCTGTGCACCAATGTAAGCTAAAATCTACCTTGTGAGGAAACAGAAAGGTAGCCTATTCCAGGGGTCCCCAACCCCTGGTCTGTGGACCAGTACAGGACTGTGGCATGCCAGCAACTGGTCTGCACAAACAAGCAAAGCCCCATCCGAGGGATGCAGGCAGCACACAAAACCACACACTCTCTGGTCCACGGAAAAACCTCTCTCCATGGAACTGGTCCCTGGTGCCCAAAAGGTTGGGGACTTCCAGCCTATTTGGTTAGAAATAACAATCAGCAACATCTATTACTTTCAATACTAGTTTTCATAAAATTAAAAATAGATGCCTGAATTAATTTATCACTTTCCATCTTCTTTTTTCTCTCTTTATATTGAGAATGAATTTGGTGTAATGGTTAAAGCATCAGGTTAGAAACTTAGGAGACTGTGAATTCTAGACCTGCTTTGGACACAAAGCCCGCCAGGTGACCTTGGGCTAGTCCCTTTCTCTCAGCCCTAGGAAAGAAGCATTGGCAAATCACTTCTGAAAAAGTCTTGCCAAAAGAAATTGTCCAGGCAGTCTCCAAAAATCAGACATGATTGAATGAAAGAAAACAAAAACAATGTTACTGTGCCTGACGTTTCTGCAGAAAGAACATGACCCAGAAAAGCCTTGTTGTGAACATCCTGGAAGCATAAGTCAAGATGCAGATGTTCCAGTTTTACAGAAGACAAAAATGACTATAGCAGAAAAATGGAAAAGTGACCACAACAAAGCATTTCATTCCACAGTCCACTCAAAAATACCGTATGTCACCAAGGAGGATGACATTGCAGTTATTCTTGAAAATCAAGAAACCTTACCAGAAGGTAATATCTGCTGCTCTTTTTGATAATCTGAGATATTATAAATGTATAATAGTGGCAATGAATAAGACTTCTAACAAAGGACAAAAAATTAATTATATATGTTTTATTTGACAACATATTTACTGACTGGGTGATGAAAAATAATAAATGATAAATGATAAATATTTTAATGCCTGGAATTCGTATTTTGATATGCCTAATCAGGTTTATAAAGTGTGTAAGGGACTTGCATATAGAAGTTAATGACAAGGATCCTTGCAAAAATGAAAGTAAGAACCAAGAAAGAACTCTACAGGACTTCAGTTGATATGTGTGGCTTCATTCATGCCTTCATGGAGCCCATTATTTCATTCATTACTACTTTGTACTGATAACAATAAAGGGCAGTTGTTTATTTGTCTAAAGGTGAAGCTAAAGTTTTTCATAACAGATAAAAGCAAAGAAAAATAATGGAAACAAATATCATTGGGTTATAACAGCATTATTCTGAATTTTGTTGTTGTTGCTATTGTTTTTGCAATCGTGAATTGATTGATAAGTTTCCATGACTCTGACTCTTGCCAGCTTTGTAATATGAAAAGTTCATTAGAAACATTGAGTTCAATCCAGATATTTATTCCACCAATGGGAACTTCTGGAATATTTACATTTCTTCAGCAATCTACATTGTTTTCCTTTAATTTATGAAAATGGATCAGTGTTTGATGTGACTTATACAATTTTAGCAATGGCTTACATTATTCTCTACTTGCTCAGTGGAAAACATTTTTTTCCAGTGGATCAAACACTTTGAACTATTAGAAGGAGTCATCCTTGAGCCAGTCAGAATCGAACTGTTGGCTGTGGGTAGAGTTAGCCTGCAATGCTGCATTCTAACCACTATGCCACCATGGCTATGATCAACAGTTATTTTTACTTTGATGTTTATAGACTTTAAATTTGCATTAGCTGATTTCATGTGTTCTGTGTTTTCTTTAGCTTCCACGTTCGCAGGCAGAGAATTGATTTATTTTGATCTCCCTAAATCTCCACATAATTCATGTGGGCCATTCAATGAGACCACGGGAAATGAACCACGGGAAAATGAAGAAGATGTTAAAGATTGGCCAGAAGTAAGAAAGTTGTATTTATGGGAAAAGCCACCTTCTGCTCTGAGAAATAACCCAAGAGATGCTATGAATTATGAGACGGAGAAGTCTTCTGTGTCATATATGTGCAGAATAACACCAAGATCAGCAAATGAAAACAGAATTGTAGATCAAGATCATATGTTTTTTCCTAACACAAAAGTCAAAGATCTCTTGAAAGCAATGAACAAGAACCTTCTAGCTCCAAAGCGGCAAGCTCAAGAAAGAAAGAGTTCTGCTTTTCTGGTTACGGAAACACCACAACTCTCACCTTTACCAAGATTGAAACAAAGTGCTACGAAGGATCACATTATGAAAAAGATCTCACGGTTGGGATCATCACAGCAGGAGTCCCCTGGCTCAACTTTTTTTGTTGGTATTTCAAGACCACCAGTTTTCCCAGTAACACACGAGCATACTTTTATGGTGAAAGGTTTGAGGCAATCTAAAGAAAAGTCCAATGACTTTTTAAAAAATGACAAAATAAAAAGAAATGTTCAACTCAAGTATACAACTAAGGATGCAGACTTAAATCTTCCCACATTGTCTCCGTCATATCAAACATCAGGGAAAAAGTCTGGGGTTTTAAGGTTAGATTTTGCATAAACAAAATGATTACAAAAATGCACACTGATTGGAGCGCTATGCTCAAGCCACGAAAGAAACCAGTAACTTGTTGATTGGAAAACGGAGGCATGGGAAATAATTAGTTCAATGATTGCACAATAGATGCATCTCAGGTAGTGAATAAAAAGGTTTGCACTTTATAACAAAGGAAAAAAGAAATCACAAATTCATCCTTTGAGGAAGGTCAATGATGAAAAAGAATAATATATTTAGTCTGGTAGTTTGTCTTTCTGTCCTTTTATTCACACAGAGAATGTGCCAAATAACTGATGTTTGATTATTTTTTTATTTTAAAAAAGGTTCTACAATTGTACTTAAATGCAATCAATTTATGAAATTTACTGCTATAAGAATTTATATTCGTAATGATATAGTGTATTCTAAAGGCTAAATATTGGCCAATACATTGTAAACTTAAGTATGTGGCAGGTTTTCATAAAAATAAAATGCAATATAATTCAATTTGTTTGGCATTCATGCCACCCAAACTCTATACATAGAGTATCTCCACATATCAGTAAGGCTTCCAGCTTTGAACCAGGAGATCCCAGTGTTAAATATTAGATAGAATTCACAGTTAACACCACCCAGTGAATTACATTTAAAACGAATTTGTTACCCTCAAAGTCCCTTCAATCAAGTTTAATACATAATTAAAGATTAATACAGTTTAGCATAGTTTAATGTAGGTTTGATATAGGTTATAAATTAAAGCCAAATGTCATGCACAGGTTTTAGAGTACAACTTTTAATCAGGAATCCATATTGTCAAGATCGCTCAACCTCAAAGTCACACTGTAGAACAGAATTCACAGTAGCATTCCCCCCCCCTCTTGAGGTGTAGAAAGGATTCCTGCAGTTTTTCTCAAGGATCTTAAAAATACACAAGCACCTTCTCAGTGAGACTGCTGGAGTTTCCGCTCCTCTTGTGCAGCCTACGGACTTTTGTCCCTTATCTGAAGTTAGTTGGACAGCTGACATTATGGGAATCAGTTTCTTATGTCACTTGAGGGAAGGAGGAGAGAAGCTAGAAACTAGACACTTAGAAACTCTGCAGGGCAGGAATGCTCGGTAATCCTATGCATTCTCTCCAGTTCAGTTGCAAAGGGGAAAGAGAAAAAAGATGTCAGGAAGTCTGGCAAACTTACTTTGCAGGTAATAGGCATCATATTAGGCCACATTTTTCCCCTCACAATTTGTTCTGGTCACTGAAGAGATTTCTATTGAGAACACACAGAGGAATTTGTATTTCCTTTCAAAATCCAAAGGAAGCTCATTTGTGCTGGTGAATGAAAAAATATAAATGCAGTGTAAGTTTACTTACAATAGTATTTAAAATGAATAAATGTTAATTTTTAATGGGATCAAAGAATTTGAATAAAAGTCTCTACATGTTATTGTCAATGAGCAGTTTTATTTAACAAAAATAAAACAACAACAACAACAACAACAACAACAACAACAATAATAATAATAATAATAATAATAATAATAATAATAATAATAATAATAAAGTTGGAAGGGACCTTGGAGGTTTTCTAGTCCAACCCCCTGCTCAGGCAGGAAACCCTATACCATTTCAGACAACTGGCTGTCCAGTCTGTTCTTAAAAACTTCCAGTGTTGGAGCATTCGCAGCTTCTAGAGCAGTGATGGCGAACCTATGGCACGTGTGCCAGAGGTGGCACTCGGAGCCCTCTTTGTGGGCACGCGTGTCATGTCCCAGAGATGGCAACCGTCCCTCTTCAACCAGCTGCCCGAGGTCCCATGTGGCCGGATGCATCCCGGCACAGCTGGTTTCCCTCCCCTCCCCGTCCCGTCCCTCCTGGCCTCGCATGCTCTCCTTTTCCTGGGCACAACCCACTGCATTGCCTCCTCAGCTGTCGGCTAGCTGTCCAGAGTGTGCCGGTTGAGGAGCCGGCAGGCTGTGGCTGCTGACGGACACCGTTAGCCCCCATGTGCTTGCTGGCCTCTGTGTGTGGGGAGTGATGGTGTCAGGCAGTAGCTACCCTGGCCCCTAACTCATCTTGCCTTGCCCCGCAGCAATTGGCATACCCACCCTGCCTCACCCTGCAAGACAAACCTCTAGCCAACCATGCCACCTGCCAGAGACCCCCTGGATCTTCCCCAAACCTGCCTGGCCCCCACAGGCATCCCTCCCCACAAGCAACATTGAGGTGACCATGCCCACTCTGGCCACACCCACCCAGTCTGGCATGACCACCACAGTCATGCCCATCCAGTGGGCCACGTCCCACCTGGCACCCGGCGATAAATAAGTGCGTTTTGGGTTGCAGTTTGGGCACTCAGTCTCTAAAAGGTTCGCCATCACTGTTCTAGAGGCAGGTTGTTCCACTGATTAATTTTGTGTTCGTGTGTGTGTGTGTGTGTGTGTGTGTGTGTGTGTGTATCAGGCAGTGTTATTTTAAAACTGCCATATCTGGAAAAAAGAGTAGCTTCTCTGTCAAATATATTGTGAAATAAACAAGGCAAACCTCTTTGTTCCATCAAAGATAGCCTGCCTGGAAGTGCATAGTGTTGCACTGAACAGGGACAGGACATCTGTAGAGGGTATAGGGAATGGTCTTGAAGGACAGAAGGGCAGGAGAAAGAGCTGCTACCAAAGCAATGATCAGGTAATCACAGCTTCACCTATGTCTGAGGCCAGGCCTCTCTCTAATTCACATCGAGATAAAATAAGGTAGGGGGAAGCACATTCAGACTTGCAAGCTTCTTTTGCTAGAGCTGTTCCAATAAAAGTAGTTCTAGACCTATGACATGGGTTTACTACAGGTAGTCCTCAACCTATGACCACAATTAAGCCCAAAATTTCTGTTGCTAAGGGAGATAGTTAAGTCAATTTTGCCTCATTTTACAACCTTTCTTGCCACAGTTGTTAAGTGAATCATTGTGGTTGTTATGATAGTGGCATGGTTGTTAAGTGAATCTGGCTTACCCATAGACTTTGCTTGTCAGAAGGTCACAAAAAAGGATCATATGACCCCAGGTCACTGCAACTGTCATTACTATGAGTCAGTTGCCAAGCGACTGAATTTTCATCATGTGATATGGGGATTCTGCAACAGTTGTGTGAAAAATGGTCATACATCACTTTTTCAGAGCCATTATAACTTTGAATGGTCACTAAACAAACTGTTGTAAGTTGAGGATTACCTGTAGCCTGAGCTACCTATAGAGTTGACCGAAAGAGAGAGGCAACACTTCCTAGCTGTTCCTAGGTTACACCATTTAAGCTGGGATATGCAAGATGAAATGCTCAATGCGTGTTTAAGTAAGATATTGATTTTATAGCTTTGAACGGTGATATTCTCTATATCTTTCTACTGTTTTTCCACCCAGTCATCTTCAGTTGCTTGACTCCATTATATAAAACTGGCCAGAAATGAAGCTGCTTTAAGAACTCTTTCCAAATTTCTAACCACTTCCTCCATTTCATCCCCAGTGATGGCCTGATGTTCCATGGCCACAGAGAACAGCAACTAATGGCCACAAAAGAGAAGAAGAGAAATGACCAAGGACCTTCTAGCTAAGAGTGATCTGTTGCCGTTTGTAGCATATGCCTAGCCATTCTATCCTTTTTGTCACAAAGAATACACCTTAGTTAATAATTCAACAGTCAAGGAAATTTTGTTTAGCTTCTAAATAGCCTCTGAATAATTGAGAAGGCATTTGACACTGGATAACGTTTTCATTGCCTTGACATCCACCTTGTGTGAAATGGTGATGGAGATTGAAATAAGTGAACTCTCGCCTGAAGGTCTCACTTTACAGTCTACGGGTAGACTCGCCAAATCAGAAACCAACCAACCATGGCTTCAAAGAGAACCAACTTAGGAGTTCTTTAGAAACAACTTAAGAATATGGGATACTATAAAAGCATGGAAGGAGGTATTAGTATAGATGGTTGAATCTTAAGATTCAAACACACAAGAAATAGGGCAAAGTAGTTAGGAATAAAGTAGAGTCCTAATTATACCAGGTCTCAGAATATACTTCCTTTTATTTGTGAAATCTATCTTCTTACTTTGCATTTTCTGTCTGTGAAATGTTTATACTTGTACAAACAAGTCTGATCATGCATACAACAACAAAGGGATACAAGAGAAATTTCTGAGTGCAGTTTATTTCTGAATGCCGAGTTACATACCTAACTTTTAATTTTTGACCAGTATTTATTTATTTAGCCTATGGTGATGTTACTGTTGGAAGTCAGCACCCACCCACCCTCTTAGAAAAGGAAATATTTGGGGGGGGGATATTAATAAGGACAGAATATTATATTTCCCCAAAGAAATAATGAAAATCTTAGGCAAAGACAACCCCAAGTCTCCCTCCCCCAGGCAGAAACCAAGCAGGCCAGCTTTTAGAAATTCAGATTTGATAATCTTTTCAGAAAGACTGGCACCAGGAAGCTTAGAGCTGATGGGATTAGAAAGACAAGATCCCTAGAACCAACAACCCCTCACCTAAAGAAATCCAACACAGGACATAGCCATCAGGCACAGCCCCAGGACAGCAAGATATGACCTTTAGGACATAATAGGATTAACCTAGCACCATCAGAATACCAAAAGGACATGCAAAAAAGCTCAAGTCAAATTTCATGCCACAGGAACAGGAAACAACCTCAAACACAAAAGCCCAAGAAGGTATAAAAACTCACCACTCCCAGCTCCATGTGGTCAGCTTTCCCAGAGCCACATTTCTGTCTGGCTCTGCTCTTCAATAAACAACAAGCTTCTTTTTAAAGCAGTTTCCATTTTGTTTATTCCCAGCTTGGACTGGACCCTGATGAAAATTTTCTTTCAACATTACATTAGCCAGGAGACTACAATGCTAATACAGAGTGGTTATTTTGCTGTCTAAGACAGCTAACATGTTTGGTTCACACTCGCATAGTATTCATGATGCACTATAAGAGGCGAGTTAGCTTTGCAACAGATTTGACCAGTATATATATATATTTAGGATATACTTTTGGTGTACCATATATATATACATATATCCAGCCCCATAGGCAATCATAACATAGTTTGTTAATTTTTGTACAGAAAATGTACTTAGAAATGTTCAAAGACCATGCACTGAATGAGTAAGAAAGTGATTAGAAGAAAATGACAACTAATTAAAATATTTAATATAATTTATATTGCAATTGGAGAAATTGTTTGCTAAATCTTATTTGCTGTGCACATTAGGCAAAACTGCAACAGAAACCCATGTTTGAAGAAATGTGCACCAAGACACATAAAAATGATTTCTAAAAAATCTCAGATTCAGTGAACTGATTTTTTTGGTTTATAAAAATTAAATCATGCAGAAAAACTGGCCTTGAAAAACTGAGAAAGTAAGAGAAAGCACAGTTAACAGATTTGCCGATCTGCAGCATCAACGTTGCTGAGAAAAGGGGGGAAAAAATCTTTCACGCTTTCCAAATATTTGGGTACATTGCTTAATGGTTCCAATGGCTTGGTGCGGTGATCAGATTTACAGCTTTCCAATCATTGCTGTGGTTTTCCTATATTTTCATTTATTGATTTCAATGTTTGCATGGCAAAATGTGTGTTTCATCTTCTAACAATGCAGAGGAGACAAAGTAGACACGTGTACCATTTCCCACATCTTCATATGAAGAGCCCCCAGGGATTAATGCAGCTCTCACAGCTTTTATGTTAGGAGCTCCATTTTTGCTGCAAGGCCTTTTGAGTTCTGCTATTCTTCCCAAGTTCAACTCAACCAAAGCGGTGACATCCACTGAAAGTCAAAACTCTCCTTTGTATCAGCACCATCACATATGATTCAAGAAGAGGGAGAAAAAGCAGCAGCGTCTGGCCCAGAAAAGATTGTGAAAATACTCTTCAACATTCTTTGTGGGTGGCTTCACAATGGATGTCATTGCATTTTTCACGCTCTCTTGGTTGCGCAGTGTCACAGATTCAGAAAGATGACCGTGAGGACTGTGTTACATTTTAACTTAATTATCTACTTTCCAGTTACACAAATGGAAAATTCTGACCCCTTTGCAGGACAATGCCATTCTATTTAGACTTTTGTTTTGTATGTGTGCGTGTGTGTTGTAACAATAAAAGGGCAATGTTTTTATTTTCACAGCAAAGGCACTGTTGGATAGCAATTTACATGAAAGGCAACTAATGAGTTAGCTATAAAGGTGTATAAAATGGAGATTTCAGTATAAGTAACTGTTTTTCCTGTTGATGCACATTTTTACTCAGGCTTCTTCAGCTATGACCAATTTGTTCACTCAGTAGCACAAATCTGAAAAATGTTCTTAAGAAATACATTTATGTATTGATATTAATGGAGTTCCTGCGTTAGATTGAGATAGCAGCCTTCATTAACTTTGGCATATTTCTATTTATCTGTGCAAACTCTACAATCCATGGCTTATTTTTTGTGGGAGAAATATGAGAAAAGCTCGTTTCAGGGCAAGCTACATCGCCTGTTTAAAACATATGGTTCACATATGTGTGGATGTCAGTCGTTTTGTCTTCTTACTGTATAGATACATGACTTAATAAGAGTCTTTACTTTTATCACATTTCAAAAGAACCATTCCAGATATCAAAGAGGTAATTTTAACTCTTTGTTGGAGTTATTCATATAGTCCACCTAGTTACTTTGGTGCTGTGATTTTTCAGTCTACTCTGATAATTAATCCAATATGTTTTTGGTTAGGGTTTGAGTTACTAAGTTTCCACCAGTCTTAGACTGTGAAACTGCTTGTTAATTAATAATAAGTAGAGCTAAGGCAGGGGTGTCAAACTCAATTTCATTGAGGGCCGCATCAGCATTGCGGTTGCCCTCAGGGGGCCGAGTGGGTATGGCCTGGGTGGGCGTGGCCTACTGGGTGGGAGTGGTTAGAATGCATATGGCCTACTGGGTGGGCGTGGCCAGCTCTACATCATTCACATCAAGGGTGCCTATGGGGGCCTGGGCAGGAGTGGGACAGATCTGAGGGTCTCTGGCAGAAGGAGGGTCTCTGGGCCAGGGCCAAGGCAGTGGGGGCCGTTCCCTCACTGTTTCCAGGATGGCTTCACGGGCCGCATGAAACCACTTCGCGGACCGGATCTGGCCCCTGGGCCTTGTGTTTGACATGTCTGAGCTAAGGCAAAAGACAGCAAAGGAAATATCAATAGTGATAGGAAACATGGGGACAATCCCAAAACTTCTGGAACATCACTTGAAAACTGTTGGCACTGACAAAGTCATGATCAGTCACTTGCGAAAGGCAGCTCTACTTGGAACATACCCTTAGCACCATCAAAAAACATTTGAGTATCATAGGTCCTTGCAAAGAGCTCAATAGGTAGATAAAAATGTCAAATCCAACCTAAACATCTGTCTAACTAGGCAACAAAATTTGCTAACATTGTGACACAAATATGACTGGATTTTAGAGGATTGCTTTTCACAGTTTGATATGGTTTTACGATTAAAACTGGAAATGACTTGTGTATATGAGGCCTCATCCTCCTACCCTCATCTGTAACCATCATGGGACAAAATATGTTGGTTCTTTAAGGTGACCTCACCGAATGATGACCTTCTTTGACCATTCAGATTATGAGGTTCAACCAAAACCTGTCACTTATTAAATGTTGCTTATCCCTCCTCTAGAGTTTCTATTTCACAGTGGATCCAAGTGAGCAAAATTGTGAAGGAATTTTCCAATCTTCTCCAATGCCTCAGGTAAATCAGTCACATGTTCCATGAAACAAGTTCATTCAAGTTTGTGGTTGATACTACCCACCAACCTGATATTTAGCATAACAATCTGCTTTTTCTTTTAACCTAAAATGACTTTTTTCCTTCATCTCCCTTTGTGAAAGATAATTCACACTTACCACATCTGTGTTTTCATCCCACTGTGCCTATCACTGAACTAGAGCTCAGGGGGGAAAAATCTTAGTGATTTTTTTGAAGGAAATTTCCTTCAAATGTTTTAGCATGTTGGAAATTTCTTTAAAAATGTTCAGCTGGCTTCTTTTTAATGATGTGTTTAAAATAAACATTCCCAGATGGGATATATCATGGACAAACCATGTCCATCCATTCAAGTGCCTTGTTTACTTTAACATTTGAAACTAGCTACAAATGGAGAACCGATTTTATTTTAAGCCACCTGGAAAAAATTATAAAATTTTTAGGTGTGTATTCTAATGAGATCAAAAACAGTGTGAATTCTTAAGCTGCCGTGTCTATTGTTAAACTGATTCCCAAATAAGCTTTTTATTTTGATTTAATGAGATTTTTAACTTCATTTCATAACACATACACACACACACATACACACACATGATGATTTGAGACACATTTCAGTTTATAAACATACCATTTCTTCAATAATGTCTCAGATTCATTTTGGCATTTTCTAAATATGTTAATTTATTATTCATTTTTACAAGAAACACACTATTGAGGAATTAACTATTTCACTGGAGACACAGATCTTTGCAATTGCTGATCTATTTTTGAAACATCTTGGCTGTTAAGCTGCATACAATTAGCCATTTAAGATCCATTAATTAAATCAGATTTATACGGCCTGTATGTGCAGGATTGCAGCCCTAAAAATTTTAAAGTTACAGTGATTTGGGGCTGCATGCTGTTTTTACAGTGCAAACATTTAATAAAACTTAATCCAACATGTATGTCAATAGGATTTCAGTTTATTGTACCTAAAATTAAATATGTTTAAAAGGTTTCTATTTCCTAACAGGAAATTATTATTAGGCATAACATTAGGCATAAAGATATTAGATAATTGCCCTTCCACCCCATGGAGATTAGTAATATAGATATATTACATTTTTTATCATATTCATAAACCTCTTGGATAAAAAACCTCCAACAGATTTAGAAAGATAAACAAAATTGATTCCAAATAAAATGTGTGAATCTCATTTTTCCCCCCATGACTTTGTTAGGGTTATCATTAAAGATTGCCTGACTGTGCACTTGTCCCTTTAGGGAACCCAGGACCTTAATTTTAGGCCCGTGATCCAAAGAGGCACTGTTATTTTTTTTAAAAAAGCCAAAGGAAAAGTAGGTTGCTTGAAGGAAGATAGGATTAAGGTTGAAATATATTTTAAAGAATCATATTAATAGTCCAAAATCCATGAAGTAAAGAGGGGTAGTAACCCGAAGAAAAGGCCCAGTCTGGGGAAACTCCGGAGTTTGGATCAAAAATCCTGGAGTGCCATATTTAGTTTCCTCCCCCCCCCCCATACTAGTACAGTTTTGTTAACAGAGGAATCCTGAGTTACAAGATGGGCTGATTCTGTCCAGCAGTAAAGGGCAATGAGGCAGAGAGATCTCCAGAGAATGAAAGCATACTGTTAAAGCCAGTGATGTTCAGATCACTGATGCCACTAGCTAATAATTATACTCTTCATGTGCAAGTCAGAACATGACAAGGCTAAACGCATCAAGGACCCTGCCAGCTAGTGGTGTCTTTGATTCTTCTGAAATGTGATTGAATAAGGCACATCTTAAATGATTTATTTATTTATTTTAAAATCTAAATGGCCTTTTCAATTTTTCCTGGGTTTTGTGAATACGATACCAGAGCGTATTTTCTATTGCAGGCTATTTTAGCAAACCATAAATCAACAAAAGATGTGTGTTTTGAAAACTGAATTATAGGGGTTTTACTTTTAAGGCAAAAAGCCAAATAACCTTCAGAAAATGCCAGTGATGTAAAAGAAACACACAAAAAAGAGGGAGACTTATACAAAAGCAGGAACAGTGTGTCCTGGGAGGCTCAATGGACAGGAAGCAAAACAAAGTTTATTGTACTTAGGACGTGGACCAAGAAGTCGGAGGAAATCTTTTCTTCCCTCCCCACCAAACAAATCAGTCTAGCACTACCTGGTGGTAGAGTCTTAATATGTCAGCACCAGGGCTTTTTTTCTCATAGAACGCTCAGAACGGAGTTCCGGCACCTTTTTTGGATGGAACCTTGTAGGGTAGGCAAGGCGGGTTGTATGACATGTGTGAGAACCTTGTAGGGTAGGCAAGGCGGGTTGTATGACATGTGTGAGTTCCGGCACCTTTTTCTTTTACAAAAAAAGCACTGGTCAGGATTCACACGAAGGATGTTTCCAAAGGCTTTCCAATCCAAAAGCCATTACCAATTTTGGACCTTGATAAAAAAATAATAATTAAATAAATAATTTTGTATTAATTAATGCTCAGATATTTCTCAGATACTAGAGGTTAGCTTTTAATCCCTAAAATGTAGACAAACATTCAGTTCACCAAGTACATTTCTCCAGAGCTAAATGAGTATGTCTCGAAATTAGGAAATATGTATTCCCTTGGTCTCAATGGTCTGAATCAAATGCATTGCTAAGAAGCAACACTTTCTCCATGGAGTCTTCTATTTATATTTATATATTCTATTTATATTTTCTTATTTCTACTCTGCTTATGTTCTAAATGATATTTATACCAGGTTGAATTCAGAGACTCAGTCATACCGGTCTGCTCTGAACCTCACTGCAACAGGAGTTATCTGATGGGTATCTTTAGGGGCACAGGGCTACAGTGGTGAGGAGGAACAGGAAAATCTTGGTATACCACAGCAATCCATTTTTTTAAAGTTGCTGAATATTGTAGAAATTACCTTTTAAATTCCTTTGAATTTTAACATGTGATCTGTTTTGATTATGTATATTAAGTTGCTATTGACTCTTAGTGACCACATAGACAGGCCTCTGCAAATGTTCATTCTGTACATGTTTGAGCATCAATTCAGTTCACTCAGATAGATTCATGTATGCCACCTTTAGCATTCTTCACCCATATTTTAATATTCTCCAGAACATTTTTCAAGCAGCGAGTTAGTTGAAAGATTAATGGTAGACCTATTGAGTAAGTCATGACCTTTAAGCACAGAAGCATTTATTTTCAATTGCTTTCTTGTTGGGTCAGTCTAATCAGGGACCATTTTATAAGAGCCTCCAAGGTATTGCTTGCAATGAGTTGCCAAATTACTCAAAGCTAATGTATTGGAGTAAATGCTGTGTGGCGCTCAGTTAAGTCTTTATGAGCATGCTTTTGGATTCAAAGCTATCTAATCCAAATTTTAAAAGATTATAAGCCAGGTGCCCTCTTCCATCCTTAACTCTCTTAACCAATTGGAATTAGACTGCACCCCCTAAGGAGTTCTTGAAGCAAGTACTTTACTTCATTTTATTGCATAGGTTTGAATCTTCCCCACGAAGAGAAAAACATTCTTAATCTGTTTAGTGTGACTTTTCTATTCCAGTATCAGCTGTCCCTATCCTAACCCTTCATTGAGGAACTGGGAACTAGATTTCCAAACAGATATAAATTGAGTTTCCTACCTCCATTACAGGCCAATAATCATTCTCCGTTTCCAGAAAGGTTGGTAACATTTTATATATTCCGCATAGGAGATTCTTCACCTTGGCCCAAATCAATGAATTACCAATGAAGATGACAACTAATGGATACAACATTATCTCCTACAAAAATTGTTCTTGTATAGATTCTGATATAGAAGTCTGTTTCGTATGTATTCCTAGAGTGGCCTGTGTACAATAAATGGAGAACAGAACTCATAATGTTAGAAATCTTAATTGACCTCTGGGTAGGAAGTGATCACTTTTCTTCTACGTCAGGGGTGTCAAACTGCCAGCCCACGGGCTGGATGCGTCATCAGGAAACTGCGCCCACTCCATTGCCGGCAATGGAGAAAAAACTCTGATATGTCACGCAACATCACGTGACATCGCAAATTTGACATGTCTGTTCTAGGTGATCAAGCTTCAACTATTTCCAATTTGATTGCTAAACATTTTATCAATAACCATGACACCTAGAAATCATCTGGTGTCTCTTTTACACTAGGGGTGGCCAACCCCCAGTCCGCAGCCTGTTTGGAAGTGGTGGGTGAGAGCATGCACGCACGTGTATGAAGCTACATTTATGAAAGTGGCACATACGTGTGCGTGAAATCATCCCCACTCCCCACATCCTTGCTGCCTCCACTGTCAGATCACCAGTCCACCGAGATAGAAAGGTTGGTGACCACTGCTTTAAGCCAGGGCTTTTCAACCGGTGGTACTTGTACCACTTGTGGTACTTTGCCACATGGCAGGTGGTACCTGATTGCTAGCCAAGTGTAGCAGGGGAGGGGAATGAGCCTAAGTGAGCCAAGCCTGAGGGAGAGGGAGAGGCAGCTGCAGCTGGAGGACTGTCTGGGTTCCGCAGAAGCCCCGGGAGCCGGCAGGGCTCCAGCTGATTGGCTCCAGCTAGGAGCAGCTGGAAGCTGGAGGTGAACTGTAGGAAAAAAAAGGGGGGCAGAGATGGTTTGGGTGGGGGAAGGGGAAAAAAGACAACAGGAAAGGTTTAATCCCTTTAAACAAATGTAATTAGTTTTACCCCCTTTAATTGAGTCTGTCTATAGCTTTTAGAAAGTTTTCTTTGACAGTAACCAGCTTAATTTAAAGCTAAAGCTTTTCCCAATTCTGTCTGGGAAATTGCAACATTGTGACACGTGACAGGCCTGAGGCAGCTTAAAGAGGAAAAACAACTGAGTTTGTGTTTCTTTATTTTCTTGCTTTGCACTTGATTCCTGTGTCTTTAAGGGTACAGGGAAGGGATTGGGAAGGGGGTGCATTCTTACTACACTGTGGAAGAGCTCAGAAGGGCCAACCAGCTAGCTCAGTAGTCTACAAACTTAGAAACTTTAAGACTTGTGGACTTCAACTCCCAGAATTCCTCAACCAGCCATGAGGGCTGAGGAATTCTGGGAGTTGAAGTCCACAAGTCTTAAAAGTGCCAAGTTTGGAGACCCCTGAACTAGCTGGTAGTGGTGCATAATAATAAACATGGAAAAATTCGTCATACATTTGTCAGTGCAAAGGGAAAGTGATTCAGCAAAGGAACAGCCACCGAAGAAATCAAAACTGGTTCTTTGTTTACTTTTTTTCTACAGTTTGTAATAGTTTATTAGATTATAGAATAAAATAAAAAATACAAAAGCAAATAGTAGGACACAGTGGGGAGGAAAAAGAGGGGGAAGTGAGGGGGAGAAGGGAAAAAGAACAGACTTCCTCTGTTGCAGTAGCAGGAAGCATTAACACGGAACCTCAACTTTTTACTTTTCTGTAATATTATAAACTAGCCATTTCTATAACAAGAAATGAATCTAATCAGTAAAACCCAAAATCCCCCCACACACTTTTTTTTAGTCATCAAGTTTTTGACACCTTGCTAAGCACTGGTGGTACTCAAATATTGTCATGTCCTAAAAGTGGTACAATCTGCGAAAAGGTTGAAAAGCCTCCTTTACGCTATTAATTGCTTTGGACTTTCCTGTAGAAGTTTTATTTATTATTTTATTTTGATGTTTTCTATTTGATGCATTGTGACATCATCTTCATAAATAAATAAATAATGACAATGTGTCCTCTATTTGGAACAGCTCATATTCTTTCCATACATGCATTTTTATGGTTTGAACCTATTTGAATTGAGTTCCATTTGGATCCAGTCTAAATAAGTTCAGATGCCTGGAAAAAAAAGTTACCAAATTTATTTTTATATCAGAATCAGACCATTTTCTGAATACCTAAACCAGGGTTAGGCAACCTTGGCTCTTTTTTTTGACTCGTGGACTTCAACTCCCAGAATTTCTGAGCCAAATCAATAATAAATATTTTATAAGGAAAGGAATCCTTATAGGAGATATATGTTGTCCTACAGATGCGTATATCTTTACAGATATGGACAAATGTTTCTTTTACTTCACATCCCATTTTATCAGGTTTACTCTTGCATGACCAAAAAATAACTTGGCATCATTGAGTCTGGCCAATATATATTTGTGTGCATGTCATACATTTTATCTGATTACATACTAAACCAGGCATTTTTTTTATCAGTCCAAGAACCTGTTTTCTTTCTCTGCTTCTCATTGTGGATGGGACAATGTAACAATTACATAAAATGAATTAGAATGGAGTAATGTCTGTAAGTTTCATACAACTATCAAAATAGGTAATGATAAATGAGTGTGGGTGAATTTTCATTGCAAACATTCTTTGAGGCAAAATCAGCTTTTACACAAAAGTCTAGCACAAAGGTCCCCAACCTTTTGGGCACCAGGGACCAGTTACTTGGAGAGAGGTTTTTCTGTGGACTGGAGGGGGCATGGTTTTGTGTGCTGCCTGCAACCTGTGGATGGGGCTTTCCTTGTTTGTGTGGATCGGTTGTTGGCATGCTGCAGCCCAGTACTGAGCCATGGCCCGGGGGGTTGCGACCCCTGGTCTAGCAAGTCCAACTGGATTTGATCAGACCAGTTAGCATCTATAAGAAGACATTCCCAGGTGCCCTGAATGTCAATCAATCAATCAATCACAATAGATCCTGGAGATCTTCTAGTCCAGAGATGTCAAACTCTCAACGTCACATGATGTGTTGCAACATATCGCAACTTTTTGGCCATTGCCAGCAATGGAGTGGGCGTAGCTTTACTATTATGTATCTGGCCCACAGCCAGCAGTTTGACACCCCTGTTCTAGCCGAAGTCCCTACTCAAGCAAAAGACTCGATACCATTTCAAACAAGTCACTGTCCAGTCTCCTCTTAAAAACCGCCAGTGATGAAGCAATATCTGAAGAAAGTTGTTCCTCTGGTTAATTGTCCTTATGTTAAGAGGTTTCTCCTTAATTCTAGGTTGCTTCTCTCTTTGATTAATTTTCAACCATTGTTTCTTGAATGTTAAATCCATTGTTTCTTGAACTTTTTGAATATGTTAATATCAATCAGTTCTTTCCCAGGAAAGCTAAATATTCTAATAACTCACCCCTTGGATCCATCTGTTGCTGTGCAGGCCATATTTACAATAGCAAGCAGTTTTTTTTCAAGCACTACTAGCTTCAACTGTTTACTTACAAGTTGAAGACAGTTAAAGTGTTCTCTCCCCACAAATCACTCTAGTATGGTCTTCAAATAGCCCAGGTCAAGTTGGCTATCAACAAGAAATTAAAGGATAACAACAGCATCAAAGCTTCAAGCTTGAAACAACAAATGGTAGACAAGAAGAGGAAACCAATCTTCAGGGATGAATATTTGAAGCCTCATTTCCCACAAGTTTTCATATTGTCAAATATGTTGTCACTGAGTATACACCTTGTTGTCATCTGATGCTAATCAGCCCAGGAGAATCTTACTTGACATTATTTAAAGTAAGGAGATATTACTAATAATCATGGTATAGATAGATTCAAGGTGAATGGACCAAGTTACAGTGGCAATGGGTATCCTGCTGGAAGACCTGAATAACCAGGTTGGAGCAGAAAATCTATCTATGTGGTCACTAAGAGTTAAAAGTGACTTCATGGCACATCATCAGTCACTCACTCAATAAGTTACTGTCACTGATATGAATCAGATTTATTATATGCTCAAAGCGGCAAGTGCTTCATAACAGATAAAATGAGAGTTAGTATGTACTGACAAATTCCTTTACTAGCATTATGTGGAATTCTTTCCAAGCATTTTTCAGTTTAATTTTTTCATTATATCAGATTTTTCAGACACGGGGAAGTAGAGAAAACAGCTGGCTTTGGAGGGACAGACAGCACTGTGATTTTGACCATGGTTTGTCACGTTTGTTTTTAGAGAGTCACAACTTCAGACATTTATCCTATAGACCTACCACCATAAAGACAATATTTCTGACAAAGCCCCTTTTCCTCTTCTTCAATTACTCTGAAGTTATGAGAGTCTGGTTCAAGAATGTTTAATTACTGATGTCCTACCAATATGTTCCTTTTTAGGAAAACACAATATCTACAGACAGCATAATTTTCATAAAATGTTCTTATCTCTGTCTGCTTTCACTCTTTTTTAATTAAACAATTTTGTAATATTTTTATAAGTGGATTTAACATTATTTGTTCATGTGTGTGTGTTTGTTAAACATTCAGCTGTGTTTATTTTAAACGTTGCAAGCTGCCCTGAATGAAACATATATCTCAGAACTGTGGGGTGGAGAATTTTATATTAATAGCACATCTTATCAAAGGAGCAGGACTGGCAGGGCTGACTCAGGAGAGTGGGATTTACCGTGTATAGAATATATCTGCACAAAATCATGTAGAGCAGGGGTGTCAAACTGCTGGCCTGTGGGCCGGATGTGTCATCCCAAAACCGTGCCCACCCCATTGCCGGCAACGGAGAAAAAGCTCCGATATGTTGCGTGACATCATGTGATGTTGCAAGTTTGACATGTCTGATGTAAAGGAAGCTTAAACAAATAGTTGATAGCATAGAAGTTACTGATGGCATTGCACCTATTTGCATTTTGTTTGTTAATTTCAATTATTTCATCTGGCGGGGATGGGTCTTGCATAAAGGAGGGCACTAGGCCCAGTGACCTAGGTTACTCCTTTCACCATTGGGGTTCCAACCTATGAAAAAGGACAGCTTGCTTGAAAACTTTGACCTGCATCGTTATTTCCTATTATTTTTACATAAAAATAAATATCTCCTTCACCTCTCCTTTGACCCCATAGTAAAAGCCAGTATTTTGCTGCCTCCCCCCCATCCGCCAACTATTTCAAATCATTTTCATAACAGAGACAGTATAGGATGTTCAGGTGAATTATAATGATGAAATTATAAGGGTAGAGATTTTCATTTGTTAAAGACCTTTGCTTAAAGAATTCACTAATGGCTGTTCAATTACCAACTTAGTTATAAGACAATGATGTTCTCAGTTGCTGAGAAAGAGAAGTGCTATGCTCTAAATCGGAATGATTTATATCCATCTCCCAACTAAGGGAGGGAATAAATTCTACAAAAACCAATTCAAATTAAACCACCTGCTGTTTCTTGCCATTGACTAGATTACTTCAGAAAATTGCACAGAATAATGTGAAGTTATCTTCCCTAGTGAACTGCTCAATTTATCTTCCATGCATAACTCTTTACAACTCACTGAAACTCAGAGGGAAACTTCAGACCATAGGCACTTTGCAATTTTCTTTTTGAAGCAGGGATTGCACATCACTCACATAAATATGTGACGTGTGCTGGTGCCCAGACTGATCCTTCTCCCTTTCTGACTGCATAGTGTGTGTGTGGGGGGAGGGGCTGGAGGGGGGGGAATTGAATGAAGTGACCTTCAAAAGGAAGAGGTCAGTTCTGCCTTCTTGAATGAAATATTAGCTCTGCTGATTTTGGCTAAGGCTTTATTGTTGCTCACTGTCATGAAGAAAAGCTAAAGGCAGTGACAATTTGTTCAAGCAATTTAGAATCTATTATTGAGTATTCAGCTGCAGTGAGAGTTTTTTATGTAATATATATATATAATAATCAGCAGATGTGCTGCTGCCTGAATTCATTTTCTTTGGAGAAGAACACGGCTCAGTCCACTCTTTACCTCTCCCTATGTCGGAAGCCCCACAGCTAATTTGGACTTTGCTCCCTTGTGAACAAGACCGGAGAGCTTCAGTGGTGTTTGCTTTGATCTGGCATCACCCAGAAGCAACTGTGGTTCTGCTCATCCTTTCATTTGTCTTCAGAACATCAAATAACCGTGGCTCAGTGGGTTAGGACGCTGAGCTTGTCGATCAGATGGTCGGCAGTTTGGCGGGTCGAATCCCGAGTGCCGCGTAACAGAGTGAGCGCCTGTTACTCGTCCCAGCTTCTGCCAACCTAGCAGTTCGAAAGCATGTAAAAATGCAAGTAGAAAAATAGGGACCACTACGGTGGGAAGGTAACAGCGTTCCGTGCGCCCTTGGCGTCTAGTCATGCCGGCCACATGACCACGGAGACGTCCTCGGACAAGCGCTGGCTCTTCAGCTTTGAAACAGAGATGAGCACCAGCCCCTAGAGTCGGAAACGACTAGCACGCATGTGCGGGGGAAACCTTTACCTTTACCTTTAATAAGAGTGACTCAATTTACCTGAAAATTAAGATAAAACTTTGATTCTCCCAGCAGTTCTGACCTATTTTCATGGTGTTCAAAGTCTGGAAGGAAAACAGATATTCATACACTGTGGGTTACATTTTTGGAGATCCTTGTTCAGAAGAAATGAAAAGACAAGATAATTTCAGGGTAAGTCCTTTTCCTAAATTAATTGCTTTCCTTCTGGATTGCCAATGGGTGGATGGAAGCTTGAACAAATGCTGTCTGCTGCTGAATAGTGCTCTAAATGGCTCCAACGTACTACATATTAAAGTTTTAAGATGATATATTTTCAAATGTACAAGCAGCCACATAATGTTGCTGGAATAAGGAAGTAGCTATAACTTTCTCCATCAGTTATCTAATGGGACAGATCAAATAGGGCCAATATGAGAGAAATAGGAAGTTTGCTGAGTAACTTGTCCTCAGATATATATATTTATTTATTTATAAAATTTATTGGCCGCCTATCTCATACCCAATGACTCTGGGTGGCTTACAATATATAAGGGGCCTAATAAGCGCATTGTCTAACCCAGACCCTAGGATTCAATTATTGCTCTTCAAACAATGGAGGCAGATTCCCATGTTCATAATCAGGCATTTCTCAATCAACAATGCCCCCCCACCCAGAAAGACCAAGTTTAATCCCAAAGCTACCACAGCCCAGATCCAGAAGACACTCCTTCCCCTACACACACACACATCTCAGATCTTAATCATTTCTCCTTCAACATCCGAAATTTGCACTTCTCATCCTCCAATGTTCTATAGTGTCATTTCTTATCTGCATCCCCATCTTTTTTGCCTGGGATAAACAGGACTACTGCAGGTATTCAAAACCAATGGGGTGATACTTCAACTTATTTGTTTATTAAATTTGTATGACACCCATCTCACTGTCAAGAGACTCTTGAGCAGCTTACAACAATATAATGCAAAATAATAAGAACATGTTAAAAATTACCAACAACTAAATAAAAAGGAACCACTGCATAAATGAGTGGAGGTAAATATATATTAATCTCCAAAATGGGATCCACCCAACAGGGCTCCCATTAGGGCCCCAGAGTCAGGTCTTCATGGTTTTTTGGAAGACCAAGAGGGTGGGGGGGACAGATCTCACCTCAAGGGCACAATGTTCCAGAGGTTGTAACCACAGCAGAAAAGGCTCTTCTCCTGGACCTGCCAGCCAGAATACTTTGGCTAAAGGGATCCGCTGCAAGGCCTTCTGTTAGAGTAAGTGGAGAAGTTAGTCCCAGCCATTTCAGTCATTGACTTTAGCCAGCCATTAATGGTGAGGGATGGAGGGAAGAGGAATAGTAACAGATTTCAAATGAAAGAGTAGTCCTACAGGTTCAGTTTTACCTCACATGGCTTAAAAATGAAACATCCACTGCGGATGACCACAGTTGACTTAAATACTTATAATCTCTTTTCTCCCCCTGAATGTCATTTCCCTCACAGTTTATCCCCCATTTCTCTTCTTTTTTTAAAAAAAAACTTTATTGATTTGATTTTTATCTCGCCTTTATTTTTGATCCATTGAAGGGGGTGTACTTATCTAATATTCCTCCCTCTGGGTGGAGAGAAATAGATTTAGGCTCAATCCAAGCAAGGCCAGATGTCTTTAGGTTTTAGGTTTCTATAATTCTGGGGATTTCCACCATTGGTACTGAGAAGGTTGCATTCCCTGAGATAAAACTGGTGTGCAGTCTATTTGAACTGTTGGATCTTGCTGAAAGAACATGTAGAAACCATGGCTAGGGAGTTCTTTGCAAAACTATTTGGTGTACCAATTGTGTCCATCCTGAACCAGGAGACCCTGTCCAAAGTCACTCACACTTTGATCACATCCTCTTTCAATTACTTTTGTTGTACTAAACATGGGGCTGCCCTTGAAGACTATCTGAAAAGTGTAAGGCATAATCGTTATGAGACCACCTCAGTATTCCAATGTGACTCTACTACTCTATGATCTGGAGTGCCTGTCTGTAGATTTCTGGGTGCTATAAAATTTATGCTGCTGGGCTGAGTTATCTATGAAATGGCCTGTTTTCAGCATTTCTGCCAATCAAAAGAAGTCTAAAAGGGTGTGTTATGTATTAGCGTTAAAGAAACACTTGTATAACAGTCACCACTAGAAGGCGTTGAACTGTAACCGTTCTGGCAGGAAATGGTTTGGTGGGAAGTAGAGGTTCAATCTGATTGGCTGACTGCATACCTGGCAAGGTACATAAAGGGTACAGGTAACCCTAGCCAGTAGTACAGTTATGGTCACCAAATAAAGAGCTGTTTGACTGTACTCATCTGCCTGGCATCATTCCTACTCTTCAGAACCCACTACACAACAGTGAGCGAAGTCAAGATCCCTTCAATGTAATTTTGGAAACATGTTATCCCTAGCATTGCAATTGCCTTGTGGAGCAGCATACCTATCTGGCCCCCAACTCCAATTCCAAGGGCCCTTCATAGCCTTTTGTACACCGTTATAAATTTGGCTTTCCCCTTGGACATTGGGCTACTAGGATATTTAATGCATCTGTTTTTAGGACATTGTAGATGTGGATATATATGTTGCACCAGGCATGATGTGTTTTCAACAGATGATGTAGTGATAATATGCTTGTTATTAATTTTAATTGTTTATCTTCAAGGGTCATAGGTCACATGAGTGTCAATGTACGATTATTGGAAATGTTTCAGAATTGGGCCTGACAAACTGTAAGATTATATGCAGAATCTGTTAAATTAAAGAATAAGTTGGAGTGAACAAAAACTCTATGATCTTGATTTCTGAGTCAGGCTTTGGGTACCTTGAATAAATGAATTTTCATTTATTTTTCAGCCTGATAAGCTGAAGAGAAATAAAGTATTTGATTGCCTACTTATACCTGACAATAGGCGTATTCAGAAGAGATCACTTTATTGGGAAATAGTTCCATAAAGCTTCCCCATTTCTTTAGACAATGACCTGTAAAAGAGAACTAGCAACTAAATTTCATTTTTAATGTGTGCCATTGTGTCCACAGGAAAAAAATGACAATAAAGGTTATCTAATCTAGCTCAGAAGATTTTTTTTTTAATTTCTCAGCATAAATGGCAGAAGCCTTGCCAATCAGCTTGTGTACCTAACGAGGACGGGAACCTGTGAAGCAAGAATCTTATTTTGTTCTGAAGAGTTTAAGAGAACATTGGAACATCATGTACTCATAACAACTAAAAAGTGCACTAAAATTAACAGTCTCCAAATGTTTTCTTAACCACAGATTTGTTTCCAATTAGATGTTTTTAATCTTTAAAAATTGCTTTCACAGCTTTAAAGAATGTGTGACATGTACGTTCATGCACTTTTAATGATTTGTTGATGCTGGTTGTCAACACATACAAAAGCCCGCCATATTGCTGGCTAACAATCTTCCAAAGTCAGTGGGCCCTGGAATGCTTCCTCATCCCCCCATCACCCTTTGGTGGGCCCGTATCCAGAATGGTGCTTAAGGGCAATCCTAAAGGGCCTTCCCCTGACTAGCTACCCCTGGTTTCTCTTATTTACCTCCTCCTGCTGCTGCTGGAGATGTGGAAGAAATTCAATAGCACATTTGAATGAGATCATATTTCACATTTTCAAATAAGCAGGACACAATTCAAAGATGCTTCAAAATCTGCATTTCTCTGAATGCTGCAGTGCTAGGCATCAAAGCAGTAGCAGAATAGTAGAGGAATGAAAATGGGGGAGTACACAACAACAGTGCACATATATACAGTATTTAAAAGAATGTGTGGATGAGCATTTAAATATGGGAAGGTTGGAAAAATTATGGATGATAGGCAAAATTACAAGCAAAACTATGTTTGGACATTGTGTACAATAATACATAAGCACTGTAGTGCAAACTTTAAAAATCAACTCAAATTAATGCAGGAAACGGAGGAACTGATAACCAAAATGAAAAAAAAATTGAGAAAAACTGAAGATAAGAGACTTACAAAATAGAATCTTTAGAGAAACTTTAGAGAAACTTGAGCTGACATAATTATCTATCCTTATCTGCTGTACCCTAACCTCATATCCTAGATTTTTTAGATATCCTCCAGCTTTGAGTAGAGGTCTAGAAAGAAAAAACAAGGCACAGCAGTGAGAAGAAGAGAATCATGATACTCATTATACACCCAACATTTAGAATAGAATAGAATAGAATAGAATAGAATAGAATAGAATAGAATAGAATAGAATAGAATAGAATAGAATAGAATAGAATAGAATAGAGCTGGAAGGGACCTTGGAGGTCTTCTAGTCCAGCCCTTTGCTCAAGCAGGAAAACCTATACCAGGGGTCGGGAACCTTAAACACTCAAAGAGCCATTTGTACCTGTTTCCCACCGAAAAGAAAACACCGGGAGCCACAAACCCATTCTGCTTCCCCCCCCCACATGGAGCACTCTGCTGCCACTGCTCCCCCCCCAATGGAGGGCTCCACTGCTGCTGCTGCTTCCCCCTGCACGGAGCACCCTGCCACCACTGCTTCCCCCTACCCCCCAACAGAGAGCTCCACCACCACTGCTGCTTCCCCCACCCCTGCAGGCAAGGAGTAGCTTGGGTGATGGTGGCTGGCTGGCGGGAGAGGAGGGATCATGGCCACTCAGGGGGATCTGCCAAGCCTCATGGCAGTGGCAGTGGCAGCTCCCCCAACCTCCCCTATTTCCCTGGTTCTGTACAAGATGCTTGACAGAACCCCCCCCCTTTCCACGACGGATCAGATCCACGTGGGAGAGCAAAATGCATATTGCCAAAAGTTTACTACATCCACAGCATTTCTCTGGTCTACTAGTTTAGTGACTTTATCAAAGAATGAAATAAGATTGGTTTGGCATGATCTGTTTTTAACAAACCCATGTTGTCTTCTAGTTATAACTTTGTTTGCTTCTACTTGTTTGCAGATCTCCTTTTTGATTATCTTTTCTAGGATCTTCCCAGGTATTGATGTTAAACTGATTGGTCTGTAGGTTCCTGGGTCTGTTTTGTTTTCCCTTTCTTGAAGATGGGAACCACATTAGCCCTTTTCCAATCCTCAGGATTTGTAAGTCCTTTTTTTTTTTTTACAAAAACTAGGGGGTGAAGGTAATAGACTAGAGAAATACCCACTGCAGTTATCTACATGTAGTTATATATTCCATGCAGTTCAGAGGGAATGACAATGATACATAAAATCTGAATGTCCCATCGGATACACAGAATTTATTGGGAATTCTATTGAATTGGCCAAGCCATTGGTCCCACTGTAATAGAATGTGTGGATGATCTTGGGGAAGAAATGCTGCCCAGGAAACAATCAGGCAAGGGTGGTGATGAGAGTGCCTATCCCCCCTGTTATGTATTGGGCTCAATAGTAATACCACGTGGGTTGCTGGAGGAGCTAACAGTTCTCCAGCAACCCAGACTACAAGTCTCCAGTGCTGCTATTGGCTATCCCTAGGCAGCAAAAAACAAGACCAGGAGCTGACTGTGGCTCAGACCATGAGCTTCTCATTGCAAAGTTTAGGCTTAAACTGAAGAAAGTAGGGAAAAGCACTAGGCCACTCAGGTATGAATTAAATCATATCCCTGTTGAATATACAGTAGAGGTGACAAATAGATTTAAGGAATTAGATCTGATAGACAGAGTGCCTGAAGAACTATGGACAGAGGTTTGCAACATTGTACAACAGGTAGCAACCAAAACCATCCCAAAGAAAAAGAAATGCAAGAAAGCAAAATGGCTGTCTGAGGAAGCTTTGCAAATAGCTGAGGAAAGGAGGGAAGCGAAAGGCAAGGGAGAAAAAGAAAGATACACCCAATTGAATGCAGAATTCCAGAGAATAGCTAGAAGAGATAAGAATGCCTTCTTAAATGAACAGTGCAAAGAAATAGAAGAAAACAATAGAATAGGGAGGACTAGAGATCTCTTCAAGAAAATTGGAGAGATGAAGGGAACGTTTCATGCAAAAATGGGCATGATAAAGGACCAAAATGGCAGGGACCTAACAGAGGCAGAAGAGATTAAGAAGAGGTGGCAAAATTACACAGAAGAACTATACAAGAATGAGCTTAACGTCCCTAACAAACACAATGAGGTAGTCACTGACCTCGAGCCAGACATCCTAGAAGGTGAAGTGAAGTGGGCCTTAGAAAAGCTGAGCAACAACAAAGCTAGTGGAGGTGACAATATTCCAGCTGAGCTATTCAAAATCTTAAAAGACGATGCAGTAAAAGTGCTGCACTCAATTTGCCAGCAAATTTGGAAAAGTCAACAGTGGCCACAGGATTGGAAAATATCAGTTTACATTCCAATTCCAAAGAAAGGCAGTGCCAAAGAATGTTCAAACTATCCTACCATTGCACTTATTTCTCATGTTAGTAAAGTTATGCTTAAAATCCTACAAGCTAGACTGCAGCAGTTTGTGAATTGAGAACTTGAAAAGTGAGATAATAAAGGCCCAGTCTAGTACAATACCAACAAAGAAGAAAAATAACAGCTCTCAAAAGAAACCAGCATGGCTGCGTAAAGAACTCTCTGATAAATTGAAAGATAAAAAGGACAAGTATAAGAATTGGAAAGAGGGGCACATAACTAAGTCAGAATATCAGCAAATAGCCCGTGCCTGCAAAGATGAAGTGAGGAAAGCTAAGGCTCAAAATGAACTAAGGCTTGCGACCAAAGTCAAAAATAACAAAAAATGCTTCTTTCAATATATAAAAAACAAGAAAAAAGTTAAGGAAAAGATTGGTCCATTAGTGGGGAAAAGTGGCAAGAAGGTGACAAGCAATAGGGAGAAAGCAGAACTATTTAACTCATTTTTTGCATCTGTCTTTACACAAAGGGAAAAAACAGTCCAACCTACCCAAACCAGTGCCATAAAAAACAGAATAGAAACGCAAGTTATGATAGGCAAGAAAATGGTAAGTGAGCACCTGTCCAGCCTAGATGAGTTCAAATCACCAGGACCAGATGGATTACACCCCAAGGTTCTCAAGGAACTGGCAGACGTGATCTCAGAACGACTGAACTATATTTTTCAAAGATCCTGGAGCACTGGGGAACTACCAGAGGACTGGAAGAGAGCTGAAGTAGTTCCCATCTTCAAAAAAGGGAAAAAAATAGATCCAGGAAACTACAGACCTATCAGCCTGACCTCAATACCTGGGAAGATTCTGGAAAAGATAATCAAACAACAAATCAGCGAACACCTTGATGCAAACAAAGTCATCACTAAAAGTCAACATGGGTTTGTCAAAAACAGATCATGCCAGACAAATCTTATTACATTCTTTGACCAAGTGACAAAATTAGTGGACCAGAGGAACGCTGTAGATATAATTTACTTGGACTTCAGTAAGGCATTTGATAAAGTAGATCACAACCTACTACTTGATAAGATAGAAAAATGTGGGTTAGATAGCATTACCACCAGATGGATTCGTAGCTGGCTGACAGGCCGTACTCAGCGTGTGGTCCTCAATGGAACCGCATCTACATGGAAGGAAGTGTGTAGTGGGGTGCCCCAGGGCTCTGTTCTGGGCCCAGTGCTCTTCAATATCTTCATTAATGATTTGGATGAGGGGATAGATGGGGAACTCATCAAATTTGCAGACGACACCAAGCTGGCAGGAATAGCCAAAACTCCAGAAGATAGGCTTAAGATACAGAAGGATCTGGACAGACTCGAACACTGGGCACTATCTAACAAAATGAAATTCAATGGTGAAAAAAGTAAGGTTCTACATTTAGGCAGGAAAAATCAAATGCATAGGTATAGTATAGGTGGTACCTTGCTCAATAGTAGTAACTGTGAGAGGGATCTCGGAGTCTTAGTAGACAATCACTTCAATATGAGCCAGCAGTGTGCTGCAGCTGCCAAAAAAGCCAACACAGTGCTAGGCTGCATTAACAGAGGGATAGAATCAAGATCAACTGAAGTACTAATACCACTTTACAATGCTTTGGTAAGGCCACACCTGGAATACTGCATCCAGTTTTGGTCACCACGATGTAAAAAAGATGTCGAGACTCTAGAAAGGGTACAGAGAAGAGCAACCAAGATGATTAGGGGGCTGGAGGCTAAAACATATAGGGAACGGTTGCTGGAATTGGGTATGTGTAGTTTAATGAAGAGAAGGGTGAGGGGTGACATGATAGCAGTGTTCCAATATCTCAGGGGCTACCACAAAGAAGAGGGAGTCAAGCTATTCTCCAAAGCACCTGAAAGCAGGACAAGAAGCAACGGATGGAAACTAGTCAAGGAGAGAAGCAACCTAGAACTAAGGAGAAACTTCCTGACAGTTAGAACAATTAACCAGTGGAACAACCTGCCTCCAGAGGTGGTGAATGCTCCAACACTGGAGGTTTTTAAGAAGAGACTGGACAGCCATTTGCCTGAAATGGTATAGGGTTTCCTGCCTGAGCAGGGGGTTGGACTAGATGACCTCCAAGGTCCCTTCCAACTTTATATTATTATTATTATTATTATTATTATTATTATTATTATTATTATTATTATTATTATTATTATTATTACCAGAAGTACAGGCAGGATTTCGAAGAGGCAGAGGAACTAGAGATCAAATTGCCAACATATGCTGGATCATGGAGAAAGCTAGAGAGTTCCAGAAAAACATCTACTTCTGCTTCATTGACTATGCTAAAGCTTTTGATTGTGTGGATCATAACAAACTGTGCAAGTTGTTAAAGAGATGGGCATACCAGACCATCTTATTTGTCTCTTGAGAAACCTATATGTGGGCCTAGAAGCAACAGTGAGAACTGGACACGGAAGCACTGATTGGTTCAAAATTGGGAAAGGAGTCCGGCAAGGCTGTATACTGTCATCCTGCCTATTTAACTTATATGCAGAGCACATCATGAGAAAGGCAGGGTTTGATGAATCAAAAGTTGGAATTAAGATTGCTGGAAGAAATATCAACAACCTAAGATATGCAGATGATACCACTCTAATGGCAGAAAGTGAAGAAGAATTAAAGAGCCTCTTGTTGCGGGTGAAGAAGGAGAGTGCAAAAGTTAGGTTGAAACTTAACATTAAGAAAACCAAGATCATGGCATCTGGCCCTCTCAATTCCTGGCAAATAGATGGGGAAGAAATGGAGGTAGTGACAGATTTTATTTTCCTGGGCTCCAAGATCTCTGCAGATGGGGACTGTAGCCAAGAAATTAAAAGACGCTTGCTCCTCAGGAGGAAAGCCATGGCAAATCTAGACAGTACACTAAAGAGCAGAGACATCACCCTGCCAACAAAAGTACATATAGTCAAGGCTATGGTCTTCCCAGTTGCAATGTATGGCAGTGAAAGTTGGACCATAAAAAAGGCTGAGTGCCAAAGAATTGAGGCCTTTGAATCGTGGTGCTGGAGAAGACTCCTGCGAGTCCCTTGGACTGCAAGGCGATCAAACCAGTCAGTCCTAGAGGAGATCAACCCTGACTGCTCTTTAGAAGGCCAGATCCTGAAGCTAAAACTCAAATACTTTGGCCACCTAATGAGAAGGAAGGACTCACTGGAGAAGAGCCTAATGCTGGGAAAGATTGAGGGCAATAGAAGAAAGGGACGACAGAGAATGAGGTGGCTGGATGGAGTCACTGAAGCAGTAGGCGTGAGCTTAAATGGACTCCAGAAGATGGTAGAGGACAGGAAGGCCTGGAGGAACGTTGTCCATAGGGTCGCAATGGGTCGGACACGACTTCGCAGCTAACAATAACAACTAGGCGGCAATGGTTGTTTCAAACCTATTGGCTGCCACCTAGGGGCTACACTATATTGTAGCTAGCTACAGCCCAATTCTCAGTTCACAGTCTGCAAGCAATAAACCATGAGTTTGCCTGAACTCACTTGTCTTGCCTTCTTGCCTGTGCCAAAGAACCCGCTACACAACACTCCCCTTAACAGTCAGAGAAAGAAGATCGGGAAGGACCCTCCCTAACTGATCAAGCAGTTAAAAGAGGGAAATATCTTCAGACTTGACAGATTCTGCTAATGTAGCCTTCTCCAATCAAGATTCCTGTCTAGATTACTCAGGAGGGCTGACCCAAGCCATCAGCCCTATTGACTCTTTTTCTGGCTGCCTGGTTTATGGAATACAATTGCATTCATGTACATTCAGAGGCCAAGGGTGCCTTGACTCTGCAAATGGTGTAGTCTGACTCAGGTATGAGGCAATTCTTATGTTCCTACTGGGGAAACAAAGACAGGAAATGAGAATTCATTATATTACAGACAAATTCATGGAAGGGATTAAAACTTTGGATGGGAACTGAAAGGTTGTTTTCCTCTGGCATTCTGTCAGATAACTGTACTTTTGATGAAAGTGAGCCTTGCTAAAATATGAAATAAAACAAACATATGAGGTGATCCAGGAAAGATTCAGCACATACAACTACTGAGTTGAAAGTGACCTTCAGCACAGTCTCTGATAAATTGAATTGCTGTGAACACCACATTGTTAGAAGTAAGTGCACCACATTGTGTCCCTAACTATAGTTGACCCAATTCAACAAAATTAGGAAAATTAAGACCATCAGATGTTAGATTCCAGCTCACACCTGCCTCAGTCAGCATAACCAATAGATGTAGATAATGCAAACTGTACTTATCCATCAACTTCATATTTTTTCCCAACAAAGTAATTTTTCAATGGTTCTAAGTTAAGAATAGACCTCCCCAATCAAAATAAATAAAAGAGATAAATGGATTTGTTTTGTACTGAGACATACTTTGTCCTTGGGCAAAACAAAGGGAAGTTATTTAGTCCAGCATTTCTTAAAATTTTCAAGATTATGAACCACCTAAAATCAATATATAACTCTTTTTTTAAGGATGGGAGTGACAGTAATACAGCAGTGAAAACATATTATTCTTTATTTTTCCCTTATATTTAATACATAAATCTTAAAGGAGTGAATGATTTACATATGGCAGTATATTTCATTGATATATGAAAAAAGATTGTTTCTAGAAAGTCTTCGTGTTGACTAATACTCAAACTATTTCAGTATTTGGTCTTGACTGTAATTAAGTGCTGAAAATCCATTTTCACAAAGATGTGTTAAAGAAAAAGCTGTTCTACCTCCAATGTTTTTTCACTTAAAAGCTCATAATCTCTGTGAACCTATATATAAATATAAATATTCAGTTGCATCAATGTGATTTCTGGGCAGAGATCTGCCAACATCTCTTCTTCATTTATTGATATAGTATTTTTTGGCAAGTGAAGTTGAATTGAATCCAAATCTATAATAAATCTCTGGAATCTTGGGACCAACTCACAGAACATATGAAGTTGTTTGGGAGAATATTTGCATTCTACAAAATGTAATTTAAGAAAAACTGTTCTTCTCAACTTTTAGTTTGGATGTAAAGTTACTTCTTCATCACTATCATAATTGTGAATGGTTGTTAAACAAGGCAGTTGCTAAGTAAGGACTGCCTGTATTTAACAATTTATTGGAATATGAATGTGGCCAGAAATGTCAAGGCAGTTTACAACAATTCAAACATGACTTTAACCACAATAACATACATCAATATTGTGATTCTGCATAGAGTTATCTAAGGATATTTAGTTTAACTTTATGGCACATATCAGAGTAAATGGGCCCCAGGATTCTTTAGTTAGATCACAATCATTACCTAAGAGAAAATTTCATTAGTATACTCAGTGCATAGGCCAAGTTTGTTTTATCAGTTAGTTTATTGAAGTAATAGTTATTTTGATTTAAGCAAAACAAAACTATGCTTTTAAAATTGACTTTAGATTTATCACAATGCAAAATCTATGCCAATGCATGCATACAATCCAACAAAGGGAACAATGGCTTAGAGAAGATTTTATTTATTTTAAATAATTGCATTGTAGTTTAGAATTATCAGTCCATCAATCTATAAGAGCCGTGGTGGTGTAGTGGTTAGAAAACAGCATTGCAGGCTGAATCTGGTGACTGCCAGCAGTTCGATTCTCACTGGCTCAAGGTTGACTCAGCCTTCCATCCTTTCGAGGTATGTAAAATGAGGATCTGGGTTGTTAGGGAAAATATGCTGACTGTGTAAACAGCTTAGAGAGAGCTGTAAAGCATTGTTAAGTGATATATAAGTCTGCTGTTATTATTGCTATTTCTAAGGCAGAATTTGAATGGATTAGCATTTTGTATCCATTTTTTGAGCCAACAATGTCAGTTATATAGTATATATCATTTTGTAATGACTATTGAGCTAAACTAATAATTGCACAGTTTGCATATGATAAATTTCTTATGTGGATATCAGGTGGTGTAATCAAATACAACTTTTTCAATGGAGGTATGTACTGTGAAGTCTCAACTACTAATCAAACTCGCCGTGTCATGTGACATGTTGCAACGTACCACCACTTTTTTTCCGCATTGCTGGAGCTGGGGTGGGTGAGGCCTCCACATGATGCAACCGGCCCACGGGCAGGCAGTTTGACACCCCTGATTTAGAATATCTTTTGTCTGACAAAGCTTGGATTGAAGATAGCTCAGAAGAAACCAGATGTATTCACAGCTAGAAATTTGTTGTGACAATTTCAATATTCACACAATAGATCTGGCTCTTGGGATGCTTTAACAATGTCTTTATGGTAAATTTGCATATCAAGGTAATTAATATCTGCAAAGAAAGATGCTGCTGACTGAACGTCTCCCTGGGGTTGCCAGTCCTCTAATAGCACTGCCATGTCCAGCATTTATAGTTTCACTTGATAAAAGTTAAAAAGAACTTCCAGGGGATTTATTTTTAGATTTTTTTAATACTACTTTTATTATTTTTTTAAATAACTTAAAACAGCAAACATACCTAACATTCCTTCCTCCTCCCATTTTCCCCATAACAACATCCCTGTGAGATGAGTGGGCTAAGAGAGTGATCCAAAGTCACCCAACCAGCCTTAATGCTTAAAGCAGAACTAGAACTCACAATCTCCTGGTTTCTAGTCTAATGCTTTAACCCCTAGACCAGGGGTCTTCAAACTTTGCCCTTTTATGACTTGTGACTTCAACTCCCAGAATTCCTCAGCCAGGCATGCAGGCTGAGGAATTCTGGGAGTTGAAGTCCACAATTCATAAAAGGGCAACGTTTGAAGACCCCTGCCCTAGACAAAGCTAACTTTTGATGTGATGTTGGTGGAAACCAACCTTCCTGAGCTCCATGAAATATAAAGGAAGATCTATAGGAATACAAGAGATTGCTGTCCCTGCCAGATAGGTCACAGCTTTGAGAAGGTCACAGCTTTGTTTACTAAAGCTGTGATGACCACAGCTTTGTTTACTGAAGCTGTGATGACCATTTTTGCAAATGTAAAATTCCCATTTGCAAGCAGTGAATGTTGCAGCAAAAGCAACTGAGTTTTCCTTTGATCTCAGTGACTGGTCAATAGCTGAGCAGAAACTGGCTGAGATGTATCTGCTTACCAATTAACCAGGAAAGGTACATTCTCACCAGCTTTAAGGTCTCTGCATAGAGGTACCATAATGTCTTGATAGCTTTAATAGCCCAAATAATCCACTAAGGCTCTACTCTGTTTCAACTGTACAATTAAAAGTCGGGTAATGAAAAGCCTGTGGTAATGAAATATTTTACAAAGAGAAATTGTTGTGTTGTGGGTTCTGGAGAGCAGGAAGGACGCCGGGACGATAAGTACAGCATAACAGCTCTTTTTTAGGTGGGAGTGACCGTACTGGGGAATAGGGGTTACCTGCACTCTTTATATACCTGGCCAGTACCTGGCCAGGTACACAGCCAACCAATCGGATTGAACCTCTGTTTCCCGCTGAAACTGCTTCCCGCCAAAACAGTTACAGTTCAACGCCTCCTGGTGGTGAGTCTTATACAAGTGCTTTAGATGTTCCTTTAAGCCTAATACATAACAGAAATGATTATGTGGGTGGGGATTGAAGTCTTTTAAATATATTTCATACATTTGAAAATTTGAAAATATGGATGCAAGAGACCACGTTCAATATCTGTGGCTCCACAAAAATGAAATGTTCACATATTCCCCAAGGATATTATCAGTTGATTATGAGTGCCTCATTTAAATAACAGTAAATAAATAATAGGATCACATTTATCTACAACAAAATCTAGGAACAGAAATTTAACATACCGTATATACTTGAGTATAAGCCGAATTTTTCAGCCCACTTTTTGGGCTGAAAAATTCCACTTCGGCTTATACTCCAGTCAACAAAAAAACTTACCGAGGACTTGTGCGCGGCCGAGGCTTTGGAGCTTCCGGGATCGCGCTCACCTCTCCCAAGCCACCGCCGTCCGGAGACCTGCCGAAGTTTGGGGAGGTTTGGGGAGGTGCGCGCGCACCTCCCCAAACCTCCCCAAACGAAGCCGGGTCTCCGTTCCTCTGCGCCCTGCCTGCCTGCTTCTTTCCACAGCGGAAAGAAGCAGGCAGGCAGGGCTCGGAGGAACGGAGACCCGGCGACGTTTGGGGAGGTTTGGGCGCCTCTCCAAATATCCCCAAACGTCGCCGGGTCTCCGTTCCTCTGTGCCCTGCCTGCCTGCTTCTTTCCACAGCGGAAAGAAGCAGGCAGGCAGGGGGCGGAGGAACGGAGACCCAGTGTTGTGACTCAGGGCCAGCCTGTGGGTCCGACAGCCGGGTCCGATGTATCGGAGGACTCAGATGTGGGGGAGGAGGGAAACGAACCGGCTGATGATGATTTGGAGGCTTTGCAGAGTCCTCAGCCGGGGACCTCTTCTCAGCTGTGTGAGCCCGAGAGTGCGGAGGATGATGACCCACAGCTGGCCCTGTTCAAGGACGCCCGACGCAGGAGGCAGACGAGCAGGGACAAACAAAGAAAGACTATGGGACTCCTCAGGAGGAGGCACAGGGAGACCACGCCCTGAGCTCTCTATAAAAGAAGTGTTTGGGGAGGGGCTGGTTGCTGAAAGCAGCTTTTCCTCTTGAGAAGACAAGCTCTTGTGTTTTTGTTAACTGCGTAATTAAATCTTGGCAGAAGCCTTTTAGCCTTGGACGCTCTCCAGTCTCTTCTTTCTGATAAGGGGTTTGTTAGAAGAGGGCTGGTTCAGAACAGTTTGCTTTCAGCCCCCCACCCCTTAATACTACGATGGAGCAGCTTCTTGCCGAGAATGCCCAGCTCAACCAGCAACTCACCTTGCTGGCCACTCAGGTGGCACAACTGCAGGCTCAGGTACATGCTGCCCCCCCACCCAGGAGGAAATGTCAGATAGCTATGCCGGATAAATTTGCTGGTAAACCAGAACTGTTTCCTGCCTTCCTGGGACAATGCCAGCTTTATATCAGCGTGAGAGCAGCTGATTTCCCCACTGACCGAGATAAGGTGGGATTCGTGTTGAGCCTTCTGTCGGGAGATGCAGCTCGATGGGGCACGCCTCTGTTGGCACAGCCTAGCCCTTTGTTGGATAACTTTGGGGGGTTTTGTGACCATATGCGCCTCATGTACGAGGACCCGATTAAGGCGCAGACCGCCACCCGACGTCTGAAAGCTTTGAGGCAGGGTCAGCGCCCCCTACAGGCCTATATCAGCGATTTCCGGCTGCTTAGCCAGGATTCCGCCTGGAATGAGGCTGCGCTCGTGGATGCCTTTCAGGATGGCTTGTCAGAGGAGATGTTGGATGAGCTGGCCCGCGTGGACATTCCCTCAGACCTGAATGGGCTGATCCATCTTTGTCTGCGGATCGATGCCCGGCTGCAGCAGCGTAAGAGTCGCCGTGCCACCCCACAGACCCCTGCCGCCCCTGTTGTGCGTGAGCCCCCAGTCCAGAGGGAGGAGCCAATGGAGCTGGGTGCCGCCAGGTCCCGTCTATCGGTGACGGAAATGGACAGACGACGATCGGAGGGGTTGTGTTTTTACTGCGGGGACCCTGGACATTTGGCTGCTTCTTGCCCGAAGAAGCGTCAGCGGGCGTCAGTGACCAAGCCTGCCCCGAGAAAGTCCCCTGCTTTGCTATCGGGAAACGGCCCGAGCCCGATCTAGACGGTGTGAAAGATCGGGCGACCCACAACGATCACGCCGAGCGACGCCGTTCCGACGGTGCCTGTGAACCTCCACGGCATTTGATTTTGGAGGCACGACTGATCCTTCCTGGCAAGCCAGAGGGGATTCCGGTCCATGCCTTAATTGACTCTGGGGCTACCACTAACTTTATGGATTCGGCCTTTGTGGCCAAATGGGCTGTTCCCCAGTGTCCGGTGGATCCGCCCATGCTTGTGGAGACCATCGATGGTCGAGTGCTCCTGTCCGGGCCTATCACGGCCGCCACGCAACCCGTGTGTATGGCCATCAGTACCCATGTGGAGGCCATTCAGTTTTACGTCACTTCGGATCTGCACTTCCCCGTGGTCTTGGGACTGGCGTGGCTCCGGGCGCATGATCCACAGATCTATTGGTCTCAGAACTTGGTCACCTTCCCAAGTTTGCAGTGCGTGGACCACACCCGCCATATCTGTGCCGGCCAGGTGGAGGGTTCCTCAGGGGTTTCCTTGCCTCCCGTACTGTCCGACTTTGCTGACGTGTTCAGCGAGTCAGAGGCGGACCAATTACCCCCGCACAGGCCCTACGACTGCTCCATTGACCTAGTCCCTGATGCGCCTCTCCCAGTGGGGCGTTTGTACTCCATGTCGGAGCCCGAGTTGGCTGCATTGCGGGACTTCCTGACAAAGAACTTGGCTCGTGGATTCATCCGGCCCTCGTCCTCGCCAGTGTCTGTGCCCATGCTCTTCGTCAAAAAGAAGTCGGGCGAGTTACGGCTTTGCTGTGACTACCGGAAACTCAACGCTATCACGGTGCGTAACCGCTACCCGCTGCCCCTCATCCCCGAGCTCTTGGACCGACTCCGGGAGGCTAAGATCTTCACGAAACTGGACCTGCGTGGAGCTTACAACCTCGTCAGGGTTCGGCCGGGTGATGAGTGGAAGACAGCGTTTGGTACTCGCTATGGACATTTCGAGTACACGGTGATGCCGTTTGGCCTGACCAACGCCCCCGCTGTGTTTCAGCATTTTATGAATGACATCTTTCGGGATCTGTTGGACCAGTTTGTTGTGATTTACCTGGACGACATCCTGATTTACTCCCCGTCGCGTGAAGCGCATCATCAGCATCTCCGTCAGGTCCTGCAGCGCCTCCGGAAACATCGGCTGTTTGCCAAGTTGGAGAAGTGCCAGTTCTACCAGGTGACCATTGATTTCTTGGGCCACCGCATTTCTCCTGAGGGCATCGCCATGGATCCAAGTAAAGTTGAGTCGTTGCAGAGTTGGCAACCCCCGCGTCGCGTGAAGGATGTTCAGCGACTTCTTGGATTTGCCAACTACTATCGGACATTCATCCCTGGCTTTGCTGCCTTGACAGCCCCCCTCACCCGGCTCCTGCAGAAGAAGACTCGGTTCCAGTGGAACGCCCCCGAACAACAGGCGTTCCAAGCTTTGAAGGACGCCTTCATGAAGGAGCCCATCTTGAAGCATCCTGACCCGCAACGGCCGTTTGTCGTGGAGGCGGACGCCTCCGACATTGCCATTGGGGCCGTGTTACTCCAGGCAGCGACGCCCAACGGTACCCTTTTCCCTTGCGCGTATCACTCTCGGAAATTGAATCCCTCGGAGCGCAACTATACCATCTGGGAGAAGGAGCTGCTGGCCATCAAGGCGGCGTTCGAGGCTTGGAGGCATCATCTGGAGGGGGCGTGGCATCAAATCGAGGTCCGGACGGACCACAAGAATCTGGAAAGCCTGCAGACCGCTCGGAATTTGAACCAACGCCAGATCCGGTGGTCCCTCTTCTTTGCGAGGTTTGACTTCCGGGTGCGGTACATACCAAGCGGGCACAACCAGAGAGCGGATGCTCTGTCCAGGAAGCCCAAGTACACCCGAGTGGAAGACAAGCTTCCGCCCAGGACAGTGATCCCCGTCGAGTCTTTTGCTGCGGTACGGGAGCCGGTGGATATACGGGCTCGGATCCGGGAGGCGCAGCAGCAGGAGGCGTGGGTGGCTCAGCGGAAGGAAGAGGTGGGGCCAGATTCACCTTGGTCGGTCACGGATGGACTCCTGTATTATCGTGACCGGCTCTATGTTCCAGGAGGGCCACTCAGGGGACTCGTCCTCAGCCAATGTCATGATAACCCGGCTGCGGGGCATTTTGGCCTGTTCAAGACTCTGAACCTGGTCTCCCGTACTTTCTGGTGGCCCCGAGTCCGACACGATGTCCAGTCTTATGTCACCTCCTGCGTCCCATGCAGGCAGGCCAAGTCAGCGACAGGGGCCCCGCCTGGTTTACTGCAGCCTTTGCCAACGCCCAAGAGACCCTGGGGGGCTGTGTCCATGGACTTTCTGACGGATCTACCCCCATCCTCCGGCTTCACGACAGTGTTTGTGGTGGTGGACATGTTGACCAAGATGGCGCACTTCATCCCCTGTCGCGGCTTACCGTCAGCTCGCGCCACTAGTCGCATGTTCATCCAACAGGTGTTCCGGCTGCACGGCCTTCCCGATAGGGTCGTCTCCGATAGGGGGGCCCAGTTTACAGCCCGCTTCTGGCAGGAGTTGATGCGGGCGTTGGACATTAAGGTTTGCCTCTCGTCCGCGCATCATCCTCAGACCGACGGGGGTACCGAGAAGGTCATCGGCATCTTAGAGCAGTATCTGCGCTGCTATGTTAACCTGCAGCAGGACAACTGGGTGGACTATTTGGCCATAGCCGAGTTTGCCTTTAATAACTCGCAACACACCTCCACGCAGATGACACCGTTCTTGGCCAACGTGGGTTATCACCCCAGGTTCTTCCCTCTTTCTCCCGTGGACTCACCGGAGCCGGCAGCGAACGAATTCATGGCGGAGTTACAGGCGATCCATCGGTTGGTGCGACGGCAGCTGGAGAAGGCCAAGGCCGACTACAAGAGGTTCGCCGATCGGTCGAGAAGGGATACGCCTCCACTATCGGTGGGGGATCGGGTCTGGCTGTCCACCAGGAACCTACCATCCACTCGGCCGGCGAGGAAGCTGGACCACCGTTACCTTGGACCGTTCCCAGTCGAGGCCGTCATCAACCCGGTCGCCTATCGTTTAACTCTGCCACGTTCCCTGCGCGTGCACCCCGTCTTCCATCGGTCCTTGTTGGTCCCCGAACAACCGGCCTGTCCACTTCGCCAAGCGGAACCTCCCCCATCAGGAACTCGTGATGGAGGCAGCACCCCCGAGTACGAGGTCGCCAGCATCAGGGATTCCCGCTGGCTGAAAGGTCGCTTCCAGTACCTGATCGAGTGGAAAGGGTACGGGCCGGAGGACTTCACATGGGAAGACGCGACCGCCGTTCATGCCCCTGCGTTGGTGACTGCTTTTCACGAACAGTTCCCATCCCGACCGCATCCGGATCGGCAGACCCGGGGGAAGGGCCCTGCGGTGCGGGATAGTGTTGTGACTCAGGGCCAGCCTGTGGGTCCGACAGCCGGGTCCGATGTATCGGAGGACTCAGATGTGGGGGAGGAGGGAAACGAACCGGCTGATGATGATTTGGAGGCTTTGCAGAGTCCTCAGCCGGGGACCTCTTCTCAGCTGTGTGAGCCCGAGAGTGCGGAGGATGATGACCCACAGCTGGCCCTGTTCAAGGACGCCCGACGCAGGAGGCAGACGAGCAGGGACAAACAAAGAAAGACTATGGGACTCCTCGGGAGGAGGCACAGGGAGACCACGCCCTGAGCTCTCTATAAAAGAAGTGTTTGGGGAGGGGCTGGTTGCTGAAAGCAGCTTTTCCTCTTGAGAAGACAAGCTCTTGTGTTTTTGTTAACTGCGTAATTAAATCTTGGCAGAAGCCTTTTAGCCTTGGACGCTCTCCAGTCTCTTCTTTCTGATAAGGGGTTTGTTAGAAGAGGGCTGGTTCAGAACACCCGGCGACGTTTGGGGAGGTTTGGGCGCCTCTCCAAATATCCCCAAACGTCGCCGGGTCTCCGTTCCTCTGTGCCCTGCCTGCCTGCTTCTTTCCACAGCGGAAAGAAGCAGGCAGGCAGGGGGCGGAGGAACGGAGACCCGGCGACGTTTGGGGAGGTTTGGGCACCTCTCCAAATATCCCCAAACGTCGCCAGGTCTCCGTTCCTCTGTGCCCTGCCTGCCTGCTTCTTTCCGCTGTGGAAAGAAGCAGGCAGGCAGGGCACAGAGGAACGGAGACCCGGCGACGTTTGGGGATATTTGGAGAGGCGCCCAAACCTCCCCAAACGTCGCCGGGTCTCCGTTCCTCCGCCCCCTGCCTGCCTGCTTCTTTCCGCTGTGGAAAGAAGCAGGCAGGCAGGGCACAGAGGAACGGAGACCCGGCGACGTTTGGGGATATTTGGAGAGGCGCCCAAACCTCCCCAAACGTCGCCGGGTCTCCGTTCCTCCGCCCCCTGCCTGCCTGCTTCTTTCCGCTGTGGAAAGAAGCAGGCAGGCAGGGCACAGAGGAACGGAGACCCGGCGACGTTTGGGGATATTTGGAGAGGCGCCCAAACCTCCCCAAACGTCGCCGGGTCTCCGTTCCTCCGCCCCCTGCCTGCCTGCTTCTTTCCGCTGTGGAAAGAAGCAGGCAGGCAGGGCACAGAGGAACGGAGACCCGGCGACGTTTGGGGATATTTGGAGAGGCGCCCAAACCTCCCCAAACGTCGCCGGGTCTCCGTTCCTCCGCCCCCTGCCTGCCTGCTTCTTTCCGCTGTGGAAAGAAGCAGGCAGGCAGGGCACAGAGGAACGGAGACCCGGCGACGTTTGGGGATATTTGGAGAGGCGCCCAAACCTCCCCAAACGTCGCCGGGTCTCCGTTCCTCCGCCCCCTGCCTGCCTGCTTCTTTCCGCTGTGGAAAGAGGCTTGCAGAACGGCGGATCGGCTTATACTCGAGTCAACAACTTTTTCCAGTTTTTGGGGGTGAAATTTGGGGTCTCGGCTTATACTCGAGTCGGCTTATACTCAAGTATATACGGTACTTTTGAACCTTGTTTCTTCCCAATGTAGCATTTTGTGGCTGAGAGATGTAGACTATAGCCTTTCCTATTGTACATTTTAGAAAATCTAACACAACACCAATGAGCTGGTGGTGAAAACAGGAAGGCACTAAATGTATTTGCCTTTACAATGCTTTGATCTTTTTCTTGATTGTTGAAAATGAGACAAACACCTTGAAGTGAGCTTCAGTTTTTCTCTTCAATCAGTTATTCATGTTTAATGCTAATTATCTGAAATGTCAGAATTAGAATAAAATATATCCACGATGTTATGAATTTTAGACTCAATTCTTTCAGAACTGATGTTTTGTTTTTATACTGTACTTTTTCATTTTTTTTCAAATGGCCCACATATCAAAATAGGTTTTATGTATCATTCAAATTACATATGGAACTCATTTTGAACCATTCATCTTTTTTTTTTTAAATAAAATACATATTAGACCACAGTGGCAAGATATATCTGAGAAAATATATGTGTATGTTCCTCCCAGAGCCTTGATAGGGATTGGACACTCCTTAATGAAAAACTTGAGAGGTTTGTGAAGTATAAAGATATTTATATTCCAACAAGATATTTATATTCCAAGGCTGGATGCAATGGTGATCAATACCTCTAGAGTTAAAAACTTTAATTGCCATTATGACCCTTCCTTTGTGTGACCCTTCCTTTTTCTTCAGAAACCACAAAGAAGCTTGCAAATTTTTTTAGCAAAAGCTATTTAAAAACCACCTTGTTCCTTCCTCACTTTATTAGTTGTTAGCTGCTAATGGTTTTAGAATTTTCTCACAATTTTCAGAATTTCTTTTTATAGTTATTTTATGGAGTTGCTGATCTTTTTACTGCATTTGGTATTAGACTGTAAGCAAATTTTGACTGAATGTATGGACGCACACTGGGACATTGAGAAAAAGTAGGATAAGGAAGATAGGTATTTTAATTATAGATCGGGAGATGGTCAGTAACCATGGTACTGGTTGCAGAAAAAAGCAGTCCATCTTTGACCAGGACTACCCACTTGAGGTGATGATGAGCAAGCAGAAATGCATGTACTTTGGCTGCGTGATGTGAGAGGATGACCAGAATATATCACTCTGCTGTGCAAGATTTGACAAATAAGAGAGAAAAACCAAAGATCTAGATCAGGGGTCTTCAAACTTGGCCCTTTTATGACTCGTGGACTTCAACTCCCAGAATTCCTCAGCCAGGCATGCTGGCTAAGGAATTCTGGAAGTTGAAGACCACAAGTCATAAAAGGGCCAAGTTGAAGACCCCTGATCTAGATGGAAAATGACAAGTGATCCCAGGTTTATCCTTGGAAGATAAACAAGTTCCTATAAGTTGTGATTTCTAGAGAGAGGTGAATATTTGTCCAAATGTTGAGCACAGTTAAGTATACAAAACTAATGGGAAGCAGGTGTTGTTGACAAATGAATACAAGATAGAGAGCTAATTTGGTCTAGTGATTAAGGCACCAGGGTAGAAAGCATGAGAATTTGAGTTCTAGTCCTACCTTAACCATGAAAGTCAGCTGAGTAACAATGGGTCAGTTACTCTCTCTCAGTCCAATTCACCTCACATGGCTGTTGTTGTTATGGGGAAAATAGGAGGAAAAGGCTATATTGGAGATTATGTGTATATATATATGACCTCTATATACATATACATATACATATACATATACATATACATATACATATACATATACACACATACATTACATTATTATTCAACTATTTAAATCAGTTCAATATTATTATTATTTTGCTATATCCTCATTTATTTTTGACGTTGCCTGTCAAACTTTCTTGATGTATATCTTCAGGCAATATTGTCAATTCAGGGACTACACTCATGCCCTCCTCCTAAAGGACAGAAAAGGCACTCGTTTGTGTGAGTTCATCATCCAACTATGGATTCCACATCTGTTTTAAGTATGTATTTAGCTGGATCTGTGGTAAATTCCTTGGTATCATTTGATAAAATGATGAACAATCAAGCTTCCCTGGTGTTCCTTTATGCATCTCTAAGTGTGCAAATAATAAAGAGGCCAAGAAACTATTTATTTCAACTTTAACTGTAGAAGCAGCCAGGAATGAAAAGGAAAAAAATATGAATTCTGTTGCATTCTCCAAAGAAGCCACTAAGTGGTTAAAGGAATGGGAGTAAGAAGAGAAGAAAAGTCAGTCTAGACAAAATCAAATTTGGCAAAAGGATTTCACTCCAGGGCTGAATCAGAACTGAAAGAGCATGGCACAATGCCAAAATGTATGGACAGATGAATGAATGGATGGATTAATCTATTTTTAGCCCAAATTATAAGTGGTAGCTTTTTTGCATATGTGAAAGCACAGATTTTAAGTGCCTGCTTCTGTGACATGCTGAAGATCACACCAAGTTTTAAATATCATAAAACCAAACTTACTTCACAATGTGGTAAAGACCATGTTGTCTTCCAGTAACTACTAGACCAATACATGCAGCATTCCTTGAAGAAGCATTGGGAAATGTTAGTGAATTGGTAGTAGAAATAAATTTAACATGGGACAGATTCTTAGCTGTGACATACTATGCCTTGCTATAATTGACCACATTTCATCTGAAAAGGGGGGAAAAAACACCATGCAGAGAGCTTCAAACCAGGCACAATAAAAGTATCTGCAATGATTAATGAATTAATATTGTCAGAATAATGAGCTATTCTGATGCGCAGGCACTGTTATGAGAGAGATTCCAGATCCCACTGTCGTTTGGTCTGGAGCTGATTGACTGAAAGGACTCCACAGCTGAAGAATAGTTTTAGTACTTCAGGACTGTCAACTTTACAACAGATTTTTCTCCCAAAGTGTTATTTATTGATTTCAGATGGGGAATCCATTCTTAGCAGTTAGGAACTTCCGTATGCTTGCTATGCTCTTTCTTTCTTTCTTTCTTTCTTTCTTTCTTTCTTTCTTTCTTTCTTTCTTTCTTTCTTTCTTTCTCAGATGGAATCGGGTATTTGTATTGCAAACCAGAAAAACATCAAGAAAATATGGACCCTTGCCCACAGATCTTTTAAATTCAAATTTTGCTTCCTTTATCTTCCAATGTGAGTAACATTTTTCCCTTTAACATTGCATATCAGCAATTGGAAGAAATGTCTTGGTAATATAATGTGCTTGGAAGGTTCTGTGGTTAATAGCATAAGGGAAAGGCAGTTTGGGACTAACTGTGGTGGGATATTTGCTTGCAAATCAAATAGAATATGATCTGGTGAGACTCATAATAGTGATTATGCCTATGGATATTTATATAACTATATTTTTCTAAAATATAATCTAAACTTAGAAGGATAGACAATAGAGTCACGCCATAATAATACTTCTTATTACCCATAATTTAAGGCAACATCTGCATTGCAAAATAGATGAAATAGAAAGATCTGCATTTGCCAGATTGTTACCTGAAGTTTGTTCCAGTGTCTTTGGGTCTGTCCTGAAGTCTGAAGTCATGGCTTGAGTAAACCTGAGCTTGCTTTTCACCATCTCATTTGGCTGTTACTGTCTTACAGTGATGGAGTTTTATACAGATTAAGGCAATTACATTCTGTACTGGATTATTTCTGTTTCAGAAACTCTGGGGATTGTGAAGGAAGGATTTTATCTTTTATATCCTTGCCATCTTCTTTATCTCTCCAACCCCTGAAAAGTGATTGTGTTCAAAATGCTTAATGAAATCAAACAAACAAACAAACAAACAAACAGAATAGAGCTGGAAGGGACCTTGGAGGTCTTCTAGTCCAGCCCCCTGCTCAAGAAGGACACCCTATACTATTTCTGGCAAGTAGCTGTCCAGTCTCTTCTTAAAAGCCTCCAGTGTTGGGGTATCCACAATTTCTGAAGGCAAGCTATTCCACTGGTTAATTGTTCTCATTGTTAGGAAGTTTCTCCTTAATTCCAATAATTCAAATACTGGAATACTGCCATCATGTTACCCCTTAATAAGGATTTATAAAGACCATCTCTGGAATACTGCATCCAGTTTTGGTCACCACATTACAAAAAAGATGTTGAGACTTTGGGAAAAGTGCAACTAAGATGATTAAAAGCCTGGAAACAAAAATATATTTTAGCAAAATTTATCTTTCAACATTTGTTTCAAGCAGTGGTAACATAGGAGGGAATTTATCAAAAAAATGAAGAATATTGGAATGATCCATCAAGAAATAATAATAATGGACGTGGCAGTATCTGGAGACAGCAGAACAGAAGAGAAAGAACTGGAGAAGGTTCTTTCTGCAAAAAGACCTGCAAAAAGAAATAGAAAAGGTAAAGGTAAAGGTTCCCCCGCACGTGCGTGCTAGTCGTTTCCAACTCTAGGGGCCGGTGCTCATCTCCGTTTCAAAACTGAAGAGCCAGCACTTGTCCGAGGATGTCTCCGTGGTCATGTGGCCGGCATGACTAGACACCAAAGGCGCACGGAACGCTGTTACCTTCCCACCGTAGTGGTCCCTATTTTTCTACTTGCATTTTTATGTGCTTTCGAACTGCTAGGTGGGCAGAAGCTGGGACGAGTAACAGGCACTCACTCTCACTCTGCACTCGGGATTTGACCCGCCAAACTGCCTACCTTCTGATCGACAAGCTCAGCATCCTAACCCACTGAGCCACCACGTCCCTATAAGAAATAGAAAGACTATGGCAAAAAAAAGCAAAGGTAGTATCAATAGTAAAAGCTGCCTTTGGTACAATCCAAAACTGGAGCACCACTTGAACACCATTGGCATTGACAAATTCAACATCAGTCAATTACAAGAGGCAGCTTTACTCAGAAGAATTTACATCCTGCAACAATAACTCTTAACACCATCAAATATCAACATCTGCATATTTTGGGTCCTCAGGAAGGCTTGAATGAAAACCAGTTTGAACATCTGGCTGATTGTGCTAATAATAATAATAATAATAATAATAATAATAATAATAATAATAATAATAATAATAATAATAATAATAATAATTTATTTTATTTTATTATTTTATTTTATTTTATTTTATTTTATTATTTTATTTTATTATTTTATTTTATTTTATTTTATTTTATTTTATTTTATTTTATTTTATTTTATTTTATTTTATTTTATTTTATTTTATTTTATTATTTTATTTTATTTTATTTTATTATTTATTTTATTTTATTTTATTTTATTTTATTTTATTTTATTTTATTAGATTTATATACCGCCCTTTCCCGAAGGACTCAGGGCGGTTTACAGGGCATTTTAAAATCACACCAATACAAAATACAAAGTTAAAAGACAAATAAAAGATTAAATTATCCCTGAAAATAAAACCTCAGTTAAAATGCTCAGCCTGGGCCAGAGAGCTCAAAGAGCCAAGGCTTCAGGTCGCGGCGGAATGAACGTAGGTCAGGGGCAGTCCTGAGCTCCACGGTCAGCTGGTTCCAGAGGGCAGGCGCACCCACAGAAAAGGCCCTCCCCCTGGGTGTTATCTGCCAGCAATCTTTTACCGGCGGCACCCTGAGAAGACCCTCCCTCTGCGAGCGCACTGGACGAAGGGAACTTGATGCTGGCAGCAGGTGTTCCCTCAAATATCCCGGACCCAAGCCATTTAGGGCTTTATAGGTCATCACCAGCACCTTGAATCTCACCCGGAGGGCAACCGGAAGCCAATGCAGCTCACGGAGTAGAGGTGTTACATGGGAGTATCGGGAAACCCCATCACAACTCGTGCGGCCGCATTCTGCACCAGTTGAAGCCTCCGAGTGGTCCTCAAGGGCAGCCCCATGTAGAGAGCATTGCAGTAGTCTAAATGGGAGGTCATGAGCGCATGAGTGACTGTGCGTAGGGCATCTCGGTCCAGGTAGGGTCGCAACTGGTGCACCAGGTGAACCTGGGCAAAAGCTCCCCTGGTCACGGCTCATATATGATCTTCAAAATTGAGCTGTGAGTCCAGGAGGACGCCCAAGTTGCGAGCCCTATCAATGGGGGGTAACACCTCACCCCCCCATCATTAAAGGTGGAATAGTTTGGTTAGCCCGAGATGCCGATACGCAAAGCCACTCAGTCTTGGCAGGATTGAGATGAAGCCTGTTTCTCCCCATCCAGACCTGGACCACCTCCAGGCAACAGGACATCACGGTGAGGGCATCGCTGGGTTGGCTTGGGGTGGAGAGAAAAAGTTGGGTATCATCAGCGTACTGATGATACCCCACCCCGAAACCACGAATGACCTCGCCCAGCGGCTTCTTATAGATGTTGAACAGGAGGGGCGAGAGAACCGACCCCTGAGGGACTCCACAAGTGAGAGGCCTCTGGGTGGATCTCTGCCCTCCCATCAACACCGACTGCGAGCAGCCCAGGAGATAGGAGGAGAACCACCGTAAAACGGTGCCTCCCACTCCCAGTCCCCTGAGACGTCGCAGTAGGATACCATGGTCGATGGTATCGAAAGCCGCTGAGAGATCTAATAGGACTAGGACAGAGGAGCAACCCCTGTCCCGAGCCCGCCAGAGATCATTCACCAGCGCGACCAGTGCTGTCTCCGTGCTGTGACCGGGCCTAAAACCCGATTGGTACGGGTCCAGATAATCAGTTTCCTCCAGGAACAGAGGAAGCTGATGCGCCACCACGCTCTCAACAACCTTCGACAGAAAGCGAAGGTTGGAGACTGGACGATAGTTATTTAAAACAGCCGGGTCCAGGGCAGGCTTTTTGAGGAGGGGTCTCATCACCGCCTCCTTCAAGGCGACTGGGAAGACACCCTCCTTCAAAGAAGCAGTTATTACTGCCTGGAACCAGCCTCGTGTCCCCTCCCGAGCCGCATAAACCAGCCAGGAGGGGCACGGATCCAACAAACAAGTGGTGGAGCTCAGCCTCCCCATGATCCTGTCCACATCATCAGGGGAAACAGGATCGAACTCAGTCCAGATAACATGCTCAGGACCGTCCGATTCCTCCACGTCAGACTCCACCCAGTCAGAGTCCAAACCGGCCCAGATCTGAGCGATTTTGTCCGTCAGATGATGACTAAACTCCTCGGCCCGTCCTTGCAAGGGATCCTCCCTCACCTCCTGGTTAAGAAGGGAGCAAGTCACCCTAAACAAGGCGGCCGGGCGATTATCTGCAGACGCGATGAGGGCGGCAAAGTAGTTAGCCCTCGCTGTCCTCATCGCAGCAAGATAAGACCTTATAAAGGTTCTTAACTGCAATCGGTCAGATTCGGAACGGCTGGACCTCCAACCGCTCTCTAGACCCCGTCTCCGACGTTTCATCTCCCGGAGCTCCACAGAAAACCATGGAGCCCAACGGGATCTGCGACGGATAATAATAATAATAATAATAATAATAATAATAATAATAATAATAATAATAATAATAATAATAATAATAATAATAATAATAATAATAATAATAAAATGTAATCTGGTTTTTAGAGTTGGCATTTCTGTAACAAACAGAAGCCAAGGAGATAGACATTTTGGGTACTGGAGGAAAAGGCCACCTGATTACACAGCAGTTCTTCTGGGTGTAATTCAAGGTGCTGATTGTCAGCTTTAAAGATGGGGGTGGCAAAGGGCCATATTACTTGGCAGCCTGCCCATTTCCATGCCTGTTCCACCAGATCTGATAAGGAATGTGTGCTCCAAGTCCCTCTATTAAATAATGTTTGTCTTATGGGACATAGGGATCGTGCTTTCTCTGCTCTGCTATGAAACAGTCTCCTCTGTGTTATCTAGAAGATCTTGACTTTCTCAGCCTTCCAGAAGGCTATAAAAACCTGGCTTTTCCTCTGGCTCTCAGCCTGCCTATTAGAGGAACTCAACTTTGTTGTGGTATGTATAACGAGTCAGTTATATGGTGCCTCAGTTATGGCATTATGGTTATTTTAATTCTTTTTGTTTCCATCTTAGCTTTTTAATTGTCTCTTTTGAATGATTTGTAAATATGATTTATTTCTATGTGGCTGACTTGTCTGAATGCTAAGCTTCCAGGAATTGCATAGCATTTTTGGATTTAGTTTGGTCTGGGATGCTCACATTTTCCCATTTGTAACTATGGTTAAGTCTTTCCATGTGTTGTGAAATTAAGGAGTTGTCACCATGTTTTCTGACAGCTAGTTGGTGTTCATGGATGTTCTCTCTAGTCTTCTGCCTGATTGTTCTACACCAGGCATGTCAAACTTGCGATGTCACGTGACGTTGTGTGATGTATCGCAACTTTTTCCCCATTGCCGGCAATGGGGTGGGCGCGGTTTCATTGTGATGCATCCGGCCCACAGGCCGGTAGTTTGACATGCCTGTCTTACACAGTGGTTGTTACAATCCTTACATTGTACAATCCTTACATTACTATTTGGTAGAGAAGAATCCCATTTTTTTCCTCTTGGGCTCCTGGGTTTTGTTTGATTGTTTGTTTTGTTTTACTTAAGATGTTTTGGAGAGCTTTAGTTGGTTTGTGTGCTACTGCAGTGCTATGTGGTTGTGATAGTCTATTGGTTGTTTCTGATATATACTTTTATGTAAGTAGAGCTATCTTTTTTATAGCATGTATTAGTTGTGCTGTAGTTGGTTGAGTGGTCAAGAACTTTTTGTTAAAGTTGTATGGTTGAAAGATGTTGAATGTCGAATTATTTCCATTTTCTAGTGTTCTGGGTTGTTTCAATGCTTTTGTGCTCATCTGAATAATGTTCCTACACAACTCCTGTTGTGGAAGGTTGGGTTGATAATTTGGTAATGGAGCACCTGGTTAGCGTGTGTTGTTTTTCAATAGACTTGTGTTTCTAATTTGCTGCCTTTTCCTATGCTGATGAGGATATTCAGGAATGACAGTGTGTTGTTTTCTTTTTCCGTTATGAATTTTATTCTCTGGTTGTCCCTTTTTTTTATCACCACAAAGGTATCACCCAAGTAACAAATCCATTGTTTTGACTCTACGTGTGAGACTATTATATTTTCTAGATGCTTCATTACAGCCTCTGTTACGACTCCTGTGAATGGTGATCCCATGGGTGTCTCTTTGATTTGTTGTATTTGTCCATCAAACTGAAAGTAGGCAGTGAGGCCAAGGTTGATGAATTCCATGACTGGGAATTTTGATCTTAGTATATTTGGCTAGGTTGGGTGTTGTGTAATACTACTGCCATGTAGTCTTTGTAATTCTGTTTTTAAGTCTATTTTAATTCTCCTTTTTGCTTGACTTATTGGGGTTTTATTAAATTGTTTGTGATTGATTGTTATTAGCTACCCAGAATTCATATGTAAGATGTGCACCCATATACATTTTGTAAGTAAATAAATACATCTTTGCTGTGCAGCATATATTATTTATACTTTCTCTGAAGCTACTCATACTCAAAAGATGTTGTAGAAGTCCAAAAGGATGGATGAAGTGAAGACCTTTGGCTGTCTTATTCTTGAATGTCTAGCATTGGGTACTACAACTTTTCCCTACATAAATAATTTCTGCACTAGGGCATGGTAATAGAGGGCTTCAAGTCTATTTGAAGAATGCCAAACAGGGAAGCTGATAATACATTATTATCCTCCAAATGCTTTCAAATTGGTCAATTGTAAGTCTTTCTTCTTCAAGATGTGTGCAAGTGGACTTCACATGCTTTGGTTCAGTGTCTTTTGAAGTGGCTGTGGTGAAATGAAAATAAAGGAGGAAGAAATTTGCAGGGCAGCTGGTAGCATTCCCATATTTTGTTTGCCATATTTATGGACTTAGTTACTGTTTTCATCTCTTGCACAAAGAAAAACTGAACCATTTTGGGTGCGGAGAGTAATCTCACAGTGAAAAAATGTTCACAAGTCTACATTCATCCATAGCCAACTGGGAAAGTCTGGGTTTCTTCTGAAGGCCAAATTTAACAAACAGCTGTTGTGTGAAAGGACATGCAAGTTTACTCATTTTGGCAGCCTGGACCTCCTGCCACTAACTAATCCATTTTTCATCTCTTTATGCTCACATACATTGGTTTAATAAATTTAATAAAGAACTAATTTAATAAAGAACTCCTGGGAAGACTTTAAAGAACAGGCTTCCTGCTGTGATGAAAGGCTATCATTCAGAGGCAGGGAAAGCATAGATGATATGCAAAAGGCAGTTACAGAAATAATAAAAATAAAAATGACTTTTGCCAGAGAAGACAAGAAAGGCACAGAAGGCACATATTTTAAGTGGGGGCACACCTGGAATTATTGTGTTTTGGAGTTTGATAGAATGTAAAGAAGCCATTGGCGCTGCAAGAGCATGATCCAACCTTACCATATCTCCTTCTTTCTCAAAGGCTTTTGAGCACAAAGGTACTGCTAATAAAAAAATGTAAAGGTAAAGTTTCCCCTGTCCAGTCATGCTCAACTCTAGAGCAGGGGTCCCCAACCCCGGTCTATGGACCGGTACTGGGTCACGACATGCCAGCAACCGGTCTGCACAAGCAAACAAAGCCCCATCCGTGGGATGCAGGCAGCACACACAAAACCACGCACTCTCCGGTCCGTGGAAAGACCTTTCTCTGCGGAACCAGTCCCTGGTGCCCAAAAGGTTGGGGATCTCTGCTCTAAGGCAGGGCTTTTCAACCGGTGGTACTTGTACCACTTGTGGTACTTTGCCACATGGCAGGTGGTACCTGATTGCTAGCCAAGTGTAGCAGGGGAGGGGAATGAGCCTAAGTGAGCCAAGCCTGAGGGAGAAGGAGAGGCAGCTGCAGCTGGAGGACTTTCTGGGTTCCGCAGAAGCCCCAGGAGCCAGCAGGGCTCCAGCTGATTGGCTCCAGCTAGGAGCAGCTGGAAGCTGGAGGTGAACTGTAGGGGGGGGAAAGGGGGGGGAGAAATGGTTTGGGTGGGGGAAGGGAAAAAAAGACAACAGGAAAGGTTTAATCCCTGTCTATGGCTTTTAGAAAGTTTTCTTTGAAGGTAACCAGCTTAATTTAAAGCTAAAGCTTTTTCTGTTTGGGGAATTGCAACATTGTGACACTTGACAGGCCTGAGGCAGCTTAAAGAGGAAAAAAAACGGAGTTTGTGTTTCTTTATTTTCTTGCTTTGCACTTGATTCCTGTGTCTTTAAGGGTACAGGGAAGGGATTGGGAGGGGGGGTGCATTCTTACTACACTGTGGAAGAGCTCACAAGGGCCAACCAGCTAGCTCAGTAGTCTACAAACTTAGAAACTTTAAGAATTGTGGACTTCAACTCCCAGAATTCCTCAACCAGCCATGAGGGCTGAGGAATTCTGGGAGTTGAAGTCCACAAGTCTTAAAAGTGCCAAGTTTGAAGACCCCTGAACTAGCTGGTAGTGGTGCATATTAATAAACATGGAAAAATTCATCATACATTTGTCAGTGCAAAGGGAAAGTGATTCAGCAAAGGAACAGCCACAGAAGAAATCAAAACTGGTTCTTTTTTACTTTTTTTCTACAGTTTGTAATAGTTTATAAGATTATAGAATAAAATATAAAAATACAAAAGCAAATAGTAGGACACAGTGGGGAGGAAAAAGGGGGGGAAAGCCAGGGGGAGAAGGGAAAAAGAACAGACTTCCTCTGTTACAGTAGAAGGAAGCATTAACATCGAACCTCAACTTTTTACTTTTCCATAATATTATAAACTAGCCATTTCTATAACAACAAATGAATCTAATCAGTAAAACCCAAAATCCCCCTCCCCTTTTTTTTTAGTCATCAAGTTTTTGACACCTTGCTAAGCACTGGTGGTACTCAAATATTGTCATGTCCTAAAAGTGGTGCAAACTGTGAAAAGGTTGAAAAGCCCTGGCGTAGGCATTAGAGGAGAAGTGAATTGTGTGAATTGTTGCTCACCAGTGTCAAATGATTTTCCCCAAATAAACAGCATAGTCTGAGCCCCTGACTATGGTAATAAGGCTCAAGTAGAGCTTGTGAACCTCTGGGGACAGTGGGTACCTTTGAAAGCACATTATGGACAGTCTAAGAAAATGGCTGTAAAGGGTGGGAAGCTTGTGTATGCAAAAAAAAATTATATATATTGCTGTTTTTGACACAGCCAAACAGAAAATATTAACTTAGTGGAAGACAACCGAATGTCTGCCACACTTTTCATTCCTGGAATTACAAAGTACTGGTCTGTGGTCATTTACTAATTTTATTTTCTAAGAAACCCTAAAAGAGTTATATAGAATCGCAGGATGTTATTGGAAATAAAGGCTTGTAATTGAAAAGCAAAGTTTGAAAAATCACTCATCCAAGGAGAGTCATATAGGATATCCCACTAGGAGTGCAAAGACAAACAATATTTTGGAACAGGGAAATACTGGAAAAAGTCTGCATGGATTTTGTTCAATTGCCATCTCACAGATCTGCAGATACATAGCTTTTGGGTCTGTGGTTTACAGTTTGGCTTTCTGAGTAGACGTTCTTTCCTCCTTTCAACACAATTCCTGTGCATAACAAACAAATACCATTTAACTGAACACCATCAAACAGCAAAAAAATAAGAAAATCATGATGATGTGCGAACAAGTTAGCGTTGACTCTTGGCCACCATATAGATAGATGTTCTCCAGAAGGATCTCACAGTGATGCTAAAACATGAGAAATAACTGCAGGAACTGGGTATATCTAGTCTAAGGAAGAGAAAGATTGGGGTCAGAAGACAGAGGTCTTCCAATATTTGAGGAGGTGTCAAAGAGAAGGAGTCAACCTATTCTTCAAAGCACCAAAGGTCAGGACAAGAAGTAATGGATGGAAATTTATCAAGGAGACATCCAACCAAGAACTTAAGAGAAATTTTCTGCCAATGAGAACAATCAGTGGAACAGCTTGCCTCAAGAAATTTTGGGTGGAGGTTTTTAAGAAGGGATTGGACAACCATTTGTCTGGAATGGTACAGGGTCTCCTATCTCAGCAGGGGGTTGGACTTAGAAGGCCTCCAAGGTCCCTTCCAACTATGTTATTCTGTGTTCTGTATCTTCTGTTGCAATATGCACATGAAGGGGCACCATCCATATGCACCACTAATGGGGTATGTTCTCTTTTAGCTTTACATATAGAGTGATGGAAACATCTGGACAGTGACAAGTTAACCATAAAAAGTATGCAAGGAAAGGTGAGGTATTCTGAATATCACTGTAAAAAAGTGATGTATTTCAATTAATTAAAGGCAATATAAAAATGTGGCAGAGACATTGTAAAAACAGGTTCTCTGTCCCAAAAGTAGCTCCTATTGACTATAGATTTCTTGTCAGTGGACTCCATCACTGCATTAAAGAAGATGCTAACCAGCCAGGAACTGGATCTTGTAATGTGATGTAATGAAACGGTGTAAAGAAGTGCTAATGTTGAATGACAGTGGGGACCTGCAGTAAATCTCACAAAATTTTCAAGATACAAGCAAGAGAAAACCAACAGATGGTGCCATATACAAAGGAGAGACTTTTTTTCCCCTTTCAACAACCAAGAATACAAGACATGAGGCAGGAGAAGTTAACATTTAAGGAAATAACAAGTTTTGTTCAGTCAATTAGTTAATATCCTGACTCTATTTTTTTACTAATAACTCAAGGCAGCAAACATATCCAACACACTTTCCTCCTCTTATTTTTCCCACAGCAACAACCCAATGCACAGGTATAGTATAGGTGGTACCTTGCTCAATAGTAGTAACTACTGTCATCCTTATCATTATTCTTATTACCCTATGAGGTGGCTTGGGCTGAGAGTGCCTGACCCCAAATCACCTTTTGGTGTTAAGGTGGGACTAGAATGCACATTTTCCTGCTTTATTAGAACTATAGTACAGGAGAGCAGATGTATAATTTTAATAAATATAATATTTCTCTCATTTAAATCTTCTACTCCCAAATTAAGTTGCTGTTATCTCTACAGTGCATAAAATTGGAATCTATATTTTTTAACTCAAAGATTCTAATAGTTTTTTAACTCAAGGATGCTAATAATTTTAAATAAAATCATTTTAAACAGAAAAGTGGCACTTGGTATTTGTCTACGCCAGGGCTTTTCAACCAGTGGTACGGGTACCACCTGTGGTACACTGGCACCTGGCAGGTGGTATGCGACCATCCTAGAAAAGTGGTAGCGGAGGAGGGGAATGAGCTGAACTGGTGGCAACACCGCACAAGCCTGAGCAAGAGATGGCTGGAGTTGTAGGGCTGTCAGAGCTCAGCGGAAGCGCCAGGATCAGTGCTTCTTTGGGGCTGCCAGGGCTCAGTGGAAGCACCAGGATCAGCGTCGAGCTTCAGCTGAAGCTTGGTGCTGATAGCGCCAATCAGCTGGAATGTTGCAGCATCTCCAGGGTCTTGTGATTTGCATTCAGATGCTTGGCAACTGATTCATGTCCCAGGGTCATGTGAAGTGACCAAAACCTGCTGCAACCACCCAGCAGATGGGGGAAATAAAAACCAAACACACACCCCACCCCACCCCCTCTGCCAATCCTCAACAGAAATGCTCACAACAATGAAAACTTCAGACAGGAGGAAGAGCACTGCTGGGCAGGCAGGCAGATGTCTTCCTCGGCTGTGGCTTGGCGGGCACTTTTTTCAGTGCCATTGTAACTTTGAACAGTCCTTAAGCGAACTGTTGTAAGTCGAGGACTACCTGTACTTTCTCACTTTTTTCCTTTTTTTGTCATCAAGTTTTTGACACCTTGCTAGGTGACTGGTGGTACTCGTATGTTGCCATATCCTAAAAGTGGTACAATGGGTGAAAAGGTTGAAAAGCCCTGGTCTACGCCTTGAATGAATGAATGAACCTTTATTGTCAAACCATGTATACATTGAGATTGGCTCAGCCTCCCTTCGTGCCCCCACCCCCAACTTACAGTGACACAAACCCTCCATCTTATTACACCATGTGAGCTAATTGCACAATGCACCGGCCTCGCAAGTCAATTATGCATAAAATTTGTAAAATTATTTTCCATTCAAAAGCCTAACAGCCCATGGATAAAAGCTGTTCTTCAGCCTGTTGGTGCGGCTGGCTATACTCCTATATCTCCTACCCGATGGTAGGAGAGTAAAGAGATACTGTCCAGGGTGTGAGTCATCCCTGAGAATTTTCCTCACTTTTCCAAGGCAGCTAGCCCTGGCGATGTCATCCAGTGGTGTCAGGGGACAGCCCACAATGGCATGTGCTGTGCTTACCACCCTCTGTAATACTTTCCACGGCTGTCAGACCAGCATACCAAACCACAATACCATACGAGAGGACGCTCTCTATAGTAGACCGGTAGAAGAGGGTAGAAATGATAGAAAATGTCGAAACCACAGGAACCTTGGGGGGAAGTGATCATGCAATATTGGAATAAAACATTCTGGAAGCGCAAGCACTAGAGCACAGCCAAACTAGAGTCTTGGACTTTAAGAGAGCTAATTTCAATAAACTTAGAAAGACCATGGGAAGAATTCCATGGATGAGAATCCTAAAGGGGAAAACAACTCAAGAAGCTTGGGGAATTTTGAAAAGTGAGATAATAAAGGCCCAGTCTAGTACAATACCAACAAAGAAGAAAAATAACAGCTGTCAAAAGAAACCAGCATGGCTGTGTAAAGAACTCTCTGATAAATTGAAAGATAAAAAGGACAACTATAAGAATTGAAAAGAGGGGCACATAACTAAGTCAGAATATCAGCAAATAGCCCGTGCCTGCAAAGATGAAGTGAGGAAAGCTAAGGCTCAAAATGAACTAAGGCTTGCGACCAAAGTCAAAAATAACAAAAAATGCTTCTTTCAATATATAAAAAACAAGAAAAAAGTTAAGGAAATGATTGGTCCATTAGTGGGGGAAAGTGGCAAGAAGGTGACAAGCAATAGGGAGAAAGCAGAACTATTTAACTCGTTTTTTGCATCTGTCTTTACACAAAGGGAAAAAACAGTCCAACCTACCAAAACCAGTGCCATAAAAAACAGAATAGAAATGCAAGTTAAGATAGGCAAAAAAATGGTAAGTGAACACCTGTACAGCCTAGACGAGTTCAAATCACCAGGACCAGATGGATTACACCCCAAAGTTCTCAAGGAACTGGCAGACGTGATCTCAGAATGACTGAACTATATTTTTCAAAGATCCTGGAGCACTGGGGAACTACCAGAGGACTGGAAGAGAGCTGATGTAGTTCCTATCTTCAAAAAAGGGAAAAAAATAGATCCAGGAAACTACAGACCTATCAGCCTGACCTCAATACCTGGGAAGATTCTGGAAAAGATAATCAAACAACAAATCAGCGAACACCTTGATGCAAACAAAGTCATCACTAAAAGTCAACATGGGTTTGTCAAAAACAGATCATGCCAGACAAATCTTATTACATTCTTTGATCAAGTGACAAAATTAGTGGACCAGAGGAATGCTGTAGATATAATTTACTTGGACTTCAGTAAGGCATTTGATAAAGTAGATCACAACCTACTACTTGATAAGATAGAAAAATGTGGGTTAGATAGCATCACCACCAGATGGATTCGAAGCTGGCTCACAGGCCGTACTCAGCGTGTGGTCCTCAATGGAACCGCATCTACATGGAAGGAAGTGTGTAGTGGGATGCCCCAGGGCTCTGTTCTGGGCCCAGTGCTCTTCAACATCTTCATCAATGATTTGGATGAGGGGATAGATGGGGAACTCATCAAATTTGCAGATGATACCAAGCTGGCAGGAATAGCCAATACTCCAGAAGATAGGCTTAAAATACAGGAGGATCTGGACAGACTCGAACACTGGGCGCTATCTAACAAAATGAAATTCAATGGTGAGAAAAATAAGGTTCTACATTTAGGCAGGAAAAATCAAATGCACAGGTATAGTATAGGTGGTACCTTTCTCAATAGTAGTAACTGTGAGAGGGATCTCGGAGTCCTAGTAGACACTCACTTCAATATGAGCCAGCAGTGTGCTGCAGCTGCCAAAAAAGCCAATACAGTGTTAGGCTACATTAACAGAGGGATAGAATCAAGATCAAGTGAAGTACTAATACCACTTTACAATGCTTTGGTAAGGCCACACCTAGAATACTGCATCCAGTTTTGGTCACCATGATGTAAAAAAGATGTCGAGACTCTAGAAAGGGTACAGAGAAGAGCAACAAAGATGATTGGGGGACTGGAGGCTAAAACATATAGGGAACGGTTGCTGGAATTGGGTATGTGTAGTTTAATGAAGAGAAGGGTGAGGGGTGACATGATAGCAGTGTTCCAATATCTCAGGGGCTGCCACAAAGAAGAGGGAGTCAAGCTATTCTCCAAAGCACCTGAAAGCAGGACAAGAAGCAATGGATGGAAACTAGTCAAGGAGAGAAGCAACCTAGAACTAAGGAGAAACTTCCTGACAGTTAGAACAATTAACCAGTGGAACAACCTGCCTCCAGAAGTGGTGAATGCTCCAACACTGGAAGTTTTTAAGAAGAGACTGGATAGCCATTTGCCTGAAATGGTATAGGGTTTCCTGCCTGAGCAGGGGGTTGGACTAGATGACTTCCAAGGTCCCTTCCAACTTCTTCTTCTTCTTCTTCTTCTTCTTCTTCTTCTTCTTCTTCTTCTTCTTCTTCTTCTTCTTCTTCTTCTTCTTCTTCTTCTTCTTCTTCTTATTCTTCTTCTTCTTCTTCTTATTCTTATTATTATTATTATTATTATTATTATTATTATTATTATTATTATTATTATTATTATTATTATTATTATTATTGTCATAAGCCATTGTTTTACCCTGTTCTTCCACAAGACCCTGAGAAAGTGAAGTCTCTGTTGGGCCTTTCTGGCCACCTGGGTTGTATTAACTTTCCAGGTCAGATCTTCGCAGAGGTAGACTCCCAGAAATTTAAAGGAGGAAACTCTCTCTACACAGTCCTCCCCGATGTAAAGTTAGGCAGGTTCCTCCTTTTTTCTCCAGATGTCTAGCACCATCTCTTTCGTCTTGCCAATGTTCAGGTGCAAGTTGTTGTTACAACACCCTATGGATAGTTTTTGTACCTCCGCCCTGTATGCTGTCTCATCCCCACCTGTAATAAGACCCACTATGGTAGTATCATCTGCAAACTTAATTATTGCCGTAGATGGGTTGGATGATACACAGTCATATGTGTACAAAGAGTAGGGGCTAAGCACGCAGCTCTGTGGCGAGCCGGTGCAAAGCTTCAGGGGGGTGGACAAAGCAGACCCAACCCTCACTGTTTGTAACTGGTCCCTAAGAAAGTCTTGAATCCAATCGCAGATGGAGGGGGAAAATTTCAACTCAGTCAGCTTCTCGATGAGAGTGCTCGGCAAAATGGTGTTGAAAGACGAGCTATAATCAACAAAAAGCATCCTGACATAGCTTTCAGGTTTCTCAAGATGACTTGCTACAGAGTGTAAAGCAGTAGCTATGGCATCATCTGTCAACCTGTAGGCAAATTGATGTTTATCAAAATCCAGTGGGAGGCATGTCCTGAGATGTTGGAGAACCAGTCTTTAGAAGTATTTCATGACTACAGACATTAATGCAACAGGTCTGTAGTCATTCAGGCACTCAACTGCAGTTTTCCTGGGGACTGGGACAATGGTAGCTGCTTTCAAGCACGATGTACACATGCCATTTGCAAGGAGATGTTAAAAATCCTTGTCAGGACCCCTGCTAATTGATCGGCACAATTCCTGACCACTATCCCCAGCACCCTATTTGGGCCTGCAGCTTTGCTGGGATTCACAGCCTTCAATACAGTTCTCATTTGGTCTTCAGATAGGGTGAGTTGCTGAAAATCAGAAGGCCGGCCAGCAGAGGCTACGGGGTCTGGTCTTTTCACCTCGTTGCAAGCGAAGAAGATATTCAGCTCCTCAGCCAACGAGGCATCGGTGTTAACCATGCTCCTCGTACTGCCCTTGTAGTTGGTTAAGTGCTGCAGTCCCTGCCACACTTGCCTCGGATTGTTGTCTGCTAGGTGGTTCTCCACCTTGTGTTTATATTGCTGTTTCACCATCCTAATGCCTCTTCTAAGATTTGCCCTGGCCTCTCTGTATGTGTCCTTGTCCCCTGCCTTAAAGGCAGAATCCCGGGCTCTCAGGAGTGCTCGTATCTCTGCAGTCATCCAGGGTTTACAGTTCCCATAAACTCTAATGCACTTTTCTGTTGTTACACTATCAGTGCATGCTCTAATATAAGAGAGTACGACATCTGTATATGCATTCAGGTCTTGATCTTCAAATACACTCCAGTCAGTGGTTTCAAAGCAGTCCTGCAACTGGCTGAGAGCACCCACTGGCCAGGTTTTGACCCTTTTCGTGACTGCCTGAGTTGTTTTCCTGAGAGGGACATACTTTGGGCACAACAGGAGTGAAAGATGGTCAGATGTACCCAGGTGGGGGAGAGGGGAAGCTCTGTATGCTTGTTTCAGATTAGAGTACACGTGGTCTAAAGTGTGCTGGGGAGAGTGTATTTAAAAACAGCAACCATTTGTTTCAGATGAAAATTAAAGGCTGCTGCTTTACATGTATATATAAAACAAAATATATAAATTTTATGGAAACTTTTAAACAAGAAGATAAACAGTAATACAAACTAACATAGAGTAAGGAAGAAAAGAACAAAAAACCCAAAGAAAACACCAACAATGCAAGAAAAAAGTTGCAAAAATATTGCAAAACATAGAAAAGAAAAATATATATAAATAAGTGGTTTCTGATATATTGACATCAGTTATAAGTTATTTCAACCCTTCCCTAAAGTTACTCTTCCTTCTATAATTTTTCCTATCTAAACATCAAAACCGTAAATCAGAAGTTCATTTTTTCCATTTTTACTCAAAAAGCCCCTAAGAGCTAATAAACATAAATTATGTCTTTAATCAAAGAAGTCAGTTTATCTGTTTCATCAAAATCTGTCAACTTTATCAACCAATCCTCAACAGTGGGATATTTCCATTTCAGGACGTATAGTAAAGAGGGTTCTGCTTTAAAAATAAAAATAAAACATATTAGAAACTTGATCATAACCTTCTATACTGATTTTTGATATGTTACAGCCTGTTATATCGTTACACACACACACACACACACACACACACACACAAACCTCCTTCAGGTCAAAAACAATGAACCAGGTTTTTAAAATATCATGAGACCACTATTTCATTTAGAGCAGAAATGGTTAAGCCTAAAAGTTTATATTATGGGGGGGAAAACCTGGCAATTTTATAAAAATATGACTAAATTGCATGTGAGAAAAATGATATTTTTTGAATATGGATGTTTAAAATATCCAATTGAATTTAATGAGATGTACACATTGTTTAGTAGTTCTAACAGAACAATATAAAATTTGGCTAGGTTTTATTTGAATTTAGACTGGAATAAGATTGCTATTTCTCAAGAGACATGGATTTAACTCATGCTATATATGATTTCTGCTTGCACATTATAGAACTGATCATTTTGTTAGAGTACTGGGCATATCTGAGAATACTGAGAGCGCATCCTGGGTGTTATGTACTGATATTAACAGTTAATGTGTTTGATTTAAATGTGCCTCCAACTGTTTTGGAGGGAAACTGAAGCTTGTATTTCAGCGGGAAAACCAGCTTTAAATTTGATTTGTCTCCACCTAGTGGCAACACATATAAATAGCTGTCAGTCTGTCGGTTGAGTTCAGTTCTGTTATTCTGCAAATAAACCTGTTGCGTTAGATCAATTGGTTAATGTCTCCAAGAACCCACTACACAATACTGGGTTCACTCAAAAACTGGCTGCCGCAGAGAGGTTATGAGTAACTTGCCCATTTCCCCAAATGGCTGTCACTGAGTATTGCTAGTGACAAAATAGCCATTTACTAGAAGAATTCTTATTATATATTATTAAGATAATATCTCACAATCTTTTCTATCCCTCCAAGATTTCATTTGCCTTTCACTTTCTCTCTCTCTGTATCCTTCCAAAACATTGGTCCGAGTCAGCTGGCACTGCTAATTCTTAGTATGCCCAAAAGTATCCTTGGACATAAAGAAAGCTGTTGCTGTGCTAATTTATTTATTTCCTTAAAGTTCCACTAAAAAAAAGCTTCAGGTGAAGCATATTAGGAATTCTGTAATATCCTGTTGCCTGTTACCTGAAACAAATTGTGGGGTTTAGCATTCGGAGACCCCTATATGCATGTAGTAGTAGTATCCAGCAAGATGGAGGTATCTGGTTTAGCTTCAATTGCTTATTTTAATTCTATACAATGAGATGTTTTTGTTATCCATTTCCTTATCATATGATCAATACTGTATGCCTGTACTTTGCCAGACCAAACTAAGTGTAACACACATCCTGCCAGGTGTGTGGGATTAGAAACCTCTGGTGCTTAAAAGAACAACTACCTATTAGTCACCATTATTCTTCAGAACTGTAAAGCAAGAATCAAATGATATTAATAGCATAGCACAATTCATAAAACAATTTTGTGTTTAAGTAACAGGAAACTATAGACCTGTAAAATGAGAATGAAGTGTTTTGGGCTTTCTCATTGAATCTCCTAGAGGAGGAGACCTGTGGCAATGATCACAGATGAGTAAAACCTCAGTGATTTCTTAGCACAGCTTACTCTGTTCCATAAATTAAATTAGATCCAGGGATCTTTAAAATAATATAAATAAAATTGAATCCTTCAATGTAAAAAGTTATCAAAGAGGAAATGAAAAAATAAAATCAAAAACAAAACCCTAAAGTAGTGCCAACTTCATCCTACAGTAGGAAGCTTTTGCCTAAAAAAGAGATTATTTTAAAAGCACAGCAATACTGAATTCTCCCACTAAACTTGTATTATCCCTTAAAACAGGGGTCTTCAAACTTGGCCCTTTTATGACTTGTGGACTTCAACTCCCAGAATTCCTCAGCCTGGCTCAGCCTGGGCCAAGTTTGAAGACCCCTGCTTTAAAATAAAGAAATTAAAGATCAAGCTGTGGTTGCAAATATACTTAATGATTGTTTTTAAAAAATTGGGATAGTCTAACACAGCTGACATTTGCCCTCAGAGATGTCAACTATGCTCCTGATGCACCTATATTTCAAGAGGACAGGATAGGGGGCTGTTCTTAGGTTCTGCCTTTTTGCTAATTATGCCTTTTTGCTAATTATTTTTTTTTCTCCTACTTGCACTTGCCATCATCGCTCTCTCATAGTTAACTGAACGACACATAACACTATTCTTCTTCAAACACAAAACAGGTCCTTGCAGAATCAGAAACATTATTTTACACATCCCACCGCTGACCACAACATAGCTCTGGTTTGCTTGTGACATGTAGAAAGGGAAGGAGTGGAGAGAAAGAGGCAAGAAATATAGTGTATGGTATTTCTTAATTCTTGTCCTTCCCTGTCTCTTTTGGTAAGAAAACTAATCCCAGAGCTATTATATGTCATTATGAGGTGAGAGCTGAAATGTAGCAGCTTGCTGAGAAAGGGAAAAAAGTCTTCATTTGTTCTGGAGTTATTCTATACAGTAAGGCTGTTTCTAATCAACCTCACTGCTCTTTCTGAGAAGATGAAGAAATAACTTTTATTTGCATATAGTATCATAAAATGTTTGAGACCCTTTCCATAGAATTTGATAGATGTGGAGAGACCTGGCCAATAGAACTGCCAAGAGGCAGACTTGACTGAAGGGATAATATCATCATCATAAAATAGAAGGTACTCCTTATCAACCACTCCTCAGGGTAGGTTCCACTACAGCAGAGGTGGGGAATGATGTCCCTTTCATGACTTGTGGACTTCTGGGAGTTGACAACCACAAGTCATAAAAGAGACATCGTTCCCAACCTCTGAACTACAGCATCTCGGACCAATGACTAACCAGCCTTTGTTTAAAGGCCTTTAGTGAAGGGAAGAAGCCACTTTACATGGCAGCTTGGTCCATTGGCTGACAGCTCACATGGCCGAGAAATTCTTCACAAAGACTTAATCTGCTTCCGTGTAGTTTTAACTCTTCAGTTCTTATTCTGCTGACAACCTTTATAAGTGAGGCAAAATACCATCATCAAATTGTGACTGTGAGGCCAAAAAACAAACTATCCAACATATAGTGACAAAGTGTCAAAACAGAGCCTATAATGGATTTTTTGCTGGTTTCTTGGCTGTGACAAAAGAAGTAAAAATTGTATTTGCAACTTAGATATACATTTGTAAGATTTCAGATTTTATATTCTATGTTTTGTATTTTACCCCTTTCTAACTGAAATATCCCCTTCATGGATTACTGCCTTGGCATGGCGAAGGGGCTTGCGTAATTCAGTGAAGCTATGAGCTATGCCGTGCAGGGCCACCCAAGATAGACAGGTCATAGCAGAGAGTTCTGACAAAACGTGATCCACTGGAGAAGGAAATGGCAACCCACTCCAGTATCTTTGCCATGAAAACCCTATGGACAGTACCAAAAGGCAAAACGATATGACGCTGGAAGATGAGCCCCTCAGTTCGGAAGGCGTCCAATATGCTACTGGGGAAGAGCAGAGGGCTAGTACTAGTAGCACCAGAAAGAATGAAGCGACCGGGCCAAAGCCGAAAGGACGCTCAGCTGTGGATGTATCTGGTGGTGAAAGGAAAATCCGATGCTGTAAAGATTTTTTCTCCATAGGAACCTGGAATGTAAGATCCATGAATCAAGGCAAGCTGGACGTGGTCAAACAAGAGATGACAAGACTGAACATCTACATCTTAAGTATCAGCGAACTAAAATGGACAGGAATGGGTGAATTTAATTCAGATGACCATCAGGTATACTACTGCGGGCAAGTGTTGTGATTCAGGGTCAGCCGGTGGGTTCGGCAGTTGGGTCGGACGATTTAGAGGAGGAGGAGGGGGGTGTTGGAGAGCTTGCTGAGAATAATATTGAGGCTCCACAGAGCCCTCAGCCAGGCCCCTCCCATCTGGTCACGATGCAGACCCAGCTGTGTGAGCCTGACAGCGTGGATGAAGATGACCCACAGCTGGCCCTGTTCAAGGACGCCCGACGCAGAAGGCAGTCAATCAGGAGTAAACAGAGGAAGGCAATGGGGCACCTCGGAAGGAGGCAGAGAGAAGCCACGCCCTGAACTGTTTAAAAGTTTAAAAAACTGTTTAAATCTAATAAAATAAAAGGGGAATGTGTGGGAGGGCTGGTTTGCTGAAGGCAACCATTTGAATAGCTCCTGTTTCATGGTTCGTCTTTGCTCTCTTTGCTCTGTTTGCTCTGTTTTATGTTTTTATGTTAATAAATTTGGCAGGCTTAGTTCCAGCCTCTTGCCTTCTTGTAAAAGGGGTTGTCCCTGCCTTTTCTGCAGGGCCGGTAGCAGGCTGGTACAGAACATCAAGAATCCCTCAGAAGAAATGGAGTAGCCTTCATAGTCAATAAAAGAGTAGGAAAAGCAATACTGGGATACAATCCTCAAAATGACAGAATGATCTCAGTTCGAATCCAAGGTAAACCATTCAATATCACAGTAGTCCAAGTCTATGCCCCAACAACCGGTGCTGAAGAGGATGAAATTGACCGGTTCTATGAAGGCCTACAGCATCTTATAGAACTAACACCCAAAAATGATGTCCTTATCATCATGGGGGATTGGAATGCTAAAGTAGGAAGCCAAAAGATAACTGGAATAACAGGCAAGTTTGGCCTTGGAGTACAAAATGAAGCAGGGCACAGGCTGACAGAATTTTGTCAAAAGAATATGATGGTGATAGCAAAAACTCTTTTCCAACAACCCAACAGACGGCTCTACACATGGACATTACCAGACGACCTAACATATGAAGTGAATGTGCCATAGGATACATAAATAAATAAATAAATCTGATTTCTGGGGCAATAGAAAATAAATCCATTTTCATTTGTGTATTCAAAGACAGTTATCGTATTGCCCCTCGGGGTTTTTGTGTGTGTGTGTGTGTGTGTGTGTGAACTAAATATATCTAGATCTTTGAACTATTCCTCGCAGGACTAAATTTCCAGACTCTAACTTCATGGCAGCCTTTCTCGTAAATTTTGCCTATCCTTTTTGAACTGTGGTGCCCAGAACTTGATAAAATACAACTCAAGTCTATCTGGGACAAAATACGATGGAATAATATTTTTCTTTATGTAGACTCTTATGTTCAAAAGTAGAATTGTCTTTTTAGCAGCTGCCTCACATAGAGGGCACATGTCCAACTTGTGGGCCACAAAGAGGCCCACATCTCTTGAACGTGTTCAACTGCCATGCCGACTCTCTCCTTGTGCTTTACTTTTTTCTTGCCTAGGAATATATTCATATTACTGCTCAAGTTTGTCTAGATCTCTTTGAATGTTCATTTTCTTTCACCTAAAGTAATAGCTACCTGTCCTATATAGCAACAATGTTGTGTCCCCTGCAAACTCATATGTCCTCATCTTAGATCACAGGTCTGCAACCCGCGGCTCTGGAGCCACATGCGGCTCTTTCAGCCATCTCCTGCGGCTCCCAGTCCTCTGCCATGTGCAGTCCAAAAAAAAGTGGGACTAAAAAATTTCTACCAATCAATTCAAATATGCAGGGTAGGTGCATATCTTGCCTTGGCTCCACTCTTCAGTGAAACCCTGTTCTGCGCATGTGCTTATGTACGCGCATGCGCACACATTTTTTGCGTCTCCCAGTTTTTCCTTTTGTGAGGGAACCGGTTCCGAGTGGCTCTTTCACTGTTTCAGGTTGCTGACCCCTGTCTTAGATGATCCCTGACTTTTTGCTATGCCTCTTTCCCAATCTCCTTGTGGTGAAACAATGGTTGTTTTCTCCAGATGATATTTTTATATTATGTGGATTGTTTTAAGGTTTTAAACTGTACACTGCCCAGAGTTGCAATTGAACTGGCTGACTTAGATATTTATTAATACAAAAAAGAGAGTAACCACTCAACTTCCTCAAAGTCATTGATAAAAAGTGTTGGATGGCCCAGGAGCACAGAAGAAAGTCTTAGAACAGGGGTCCCCAACCTGTGGACTGTGTTACATATTCACACACACAACCCCCTCACATCTATAAGGGATCCCCGGCAGCCGTAGACAGCCGTCAAAAGGCTGCCGCGGCATTCCCCCACACACACGCGGCTAGCGGCCGATTCTGACAGCTGTCAAACTGCCGCGCATGCGCAGTACACTGACAGCTGTCAAACCGGCCGACTCTGACAGCTGTCAAACTTCCGCGCATGCGCAGTACACTGACAGCTATCAAACTTCAGAGAACCGCGCATGCGCGGCTCAGCCGGAGCTGTCAAAGCTGCCAGCTGGCCCCGGCAACAAGCCGCTACAGCCGCGCCTACCTTTAGCCGGTCTCCCTCTCATTGGGCGTCCTTGTTAGGCGGGAGAACCCCGCCTGTTTATTGGTTCTTGATGTTGTTGTTGTTGTCCCTGTTCACTATAAATACGGGGGATTCCCGGCGATGCTTCGCCCGGGACCTCTGCCCAATAAACGTTTTTGTTTTGGACCGTGCCTACTGTCTCCTGTCGTCCCTCAAGACAATCCACCTGGCGACGAAGGTGGGATACGGGTCTGCTTGTTAGCTGAAGTCACTAGCTGAAGCCACAAGTGAAGGAGGGAAGCCGTCCCACCAGCTGACACCGCTGAAGTCACTTGCTGGTCGGGAGAGCCCTCCACGCACACCACCCTAAGCAGACCCGTGGACCTGACAGTATGGCAAATCTTGGGCATGTCCGAGAATTCGATGTCTCCCAGCCCGAGGGCTGGGAATCGCATCTCGGGCAAGTGGCGGGGTACCTCCCTGTCAACAACATTGTCGAGGATCGCCCCAAAGCCGCGGCGCTCCTTTGCCTCAGCAGCCCGGCGGTCTATGATGTCGCCATAGGGCTCTGCGACCCTGCTCCGGTGGCTTCTGTGCCATACGCCGAGCTGGTCGACCGCCTCAATCGTCATTTTTTGCCGAGACGGTCCGAGTTGTACTGGCGCCTGAACTTCGCCCGCCAGTACCAACGACCAGGCGAGCCGGCCAAATCATTCATAGCAACGGTCCGACAAGCGGCCCGACGCTGCCGTTTCCCAGACCTCGAGGACCGCATAAGGGACCAGGTCATCGTCGGTCTGAGAAACCTGAAGCTCCAGAAGAAGCTCGTCACTAAGCCGACGATGGACCTGGCCGAATTAACGATTGAAATTATGGCATATGAAGATAGCCATCGGGAAGACACGCTGCCAGCAGGAAATCCCTTCACAGGGTCAGTCCACCACGACTGCCCTAGAAATGCCGACCCAGGAACGGCCGAGCAGAAGACTGAAGTGGACGCCATCCGTCCGAGACCCGCCAACCCCCAGGCTCGCCATGAGGGTGACAAAAGACCAGATTGTCCGGCCGGAGGCCCAAGGGAGACCACCAACTGTTCCAAGTGCACCAGCTGCGGTGGCAACCATGCCAGAGCATCATGCAAATTTCGAAATGCCAAGTGCCATGGCTGCGGCAAAACTGGCCACATTCACTCTGCCTGCCGCAGCACCGGCCGCGAGACCCTTCACGAACTGGAGGCGGCCCCGGAAGGTAATATTCCCTCCCCCAAATTGCCAGGGAAGTCCCTACGGTCATCTGTCATGACCACTAGCACAGACCAGGGGCCCTTAACCACCAGCTTTATCCGCCCCAAAATTAAAATTCAGGTCCGGATTCAAGGAATCCCCTGCGAGATGGAGGTGGATTCTGGGTCCTCAGTCTCCATTCTGTCCTGGGACACTCTACAAGGGATTGTGTGTCAGTGCAGACGCCGGTTCCCTATTACCCCCTCAAAAATTCTGCTAGCTGATTTCCAGGGCACCCCTATCAAATTAAAAGGGGAAACAAGGCTCTCTATTAGCTATCAACATTTCCAGGGAGAATTAACAGCCCAGATCGCAACAGGTAAACGAGCCAGCCTCATTGGCCTCGACTGGTTCGAACCCCTGGGGATAAAAATTTTGGGCGTGAACCACTTCCAGCCTCACCAATTACAAGCCGTCTGCCAACAATACGCAGACGTTTTTGACGGGTCGCTGGGGAAATTCAATGGCCCCCCCATTGACCTAAAATTGAACCCAGAGGTCCTGCCCATCAGGATTAAGGCAAGAAGAGTCCCTTTCGCTCTCAAATCCAAGATAGAAGCAGAGCTCGACAGGCTAATTGGACTGGGAGTCATAGAACCCACGGAAGGGGGCACTTGGGAAACCCCCATAGTCATCCCTGTCAAGCCTAACGGGGAGGTCCGCCTCTGCGCGGACTATAAAGCCACCCTGAATCGTGCTTTGAACCCCCACGCCTACCCAGTCCCAGCTGTCAGGGACGTGCTTTCTTCTATTCAGGCAGGCACTATATTTGCCAAATTAGACTTAGCCCATGCATTCTTGCAGCTGCCAGTTTCAGAGCAAACGGCCAATGCCCAAACCATAGTCACCCACCGCGGAGCGTTCAGGGTGAACCGCCTGCAGTTCGTGATCGCAGTAGCACCTGGAATATTCCAGGAAACCATGGAGCGAACCCTTAAAGGAATCCCCGGGGTCTGCCCTTACTTCGATGACGTGCTCATCGCAGGGGAATCTGAGGAAATACTAGCTGACAGGCTGCGAGAGGTGCTTCAAAGATTTCGCACCGCCGGCCTCAAATTAAAAAAAGAAAAGTGCTCCATTGGAGTTCCTTCTACAGAATTTCTGGGGTACAAAATTGACGCTAATGGAATCCACCCCACGGATTCTAAGGTCAGAGCCATCAGGGCAGCACCACCTCCCAAAAATAAGGCAGAACTACAAGCCTTTTTGGGTCTCATAAACTTCTATCATGCCTTCCTCCCCCACAAAGCTTCCATAGCAGAGCCGCTCCACAGGCTATTAGACAAAGGAGCCCAGTGGCTCTGGACACAAGCCCACGACGACAGCTTTAACAAATTAAAACAACTCCTTTCAAGCAAATCTACTGTCACCCACTACAAAGAGAAAATGCCCCTCTGTGTCGCTTGCGACGCCTCCCCCTATGGCATAGGCGCCGTCCTCAGCCACCTCCACAGCGATGGAACTCAATCCCTCATCGCATACTACTCCAGGACCTTGTCCAAAGCCGAGCGCAATTACGCGCAAATTAACAAGGAGGCCCTAGCATTAGTGGCGAGCGTGAAGAAATTTCACGATTACTTATACGGTCGGCACTTCACAATTTTTACTGACCACAAACCCCTGCTAGGGCTCTTTACCTGGGACAAATTGACCCCGCAAATTTTATCCCCCAGAATGCTTCACTGGACCACATTCCTAGCAGCATACTCTTTTAAAATTGAATACAAACCAGGCAAGGAAATGGGTCACGCAGACGGCCTTAGTAGACTGCCCCTGCCCAACTTCGACCCAGACTCCGCACCTGCCAGCCAACTCCTGGCTATCCAGGAATTGCCTGACCGCCCCGTATCTGCAAAAGAAATAGCCACAGCAACCAGCAAGGACAAAATCCTGGGAAGGGTTCTAACCTGGGTCTTAACCGGCTGGCAATCCACCTCCCCGGGTCCAGAATTTCAGCCTTACTTCCTAAGACGCCATGAACTGTCAGCCCACCTCGGCTGCGTCCTTTGGGGCAGCCGTGTCATCATACCCACCCCGCACAGGCAACAAGCTTTAACCTCCCTTCACGACGGCCACCCCGGTGTGGTCAAGATGAAATCTCTCGCCCGCAGTTACTTATGGTGGCCAGGGCTCAATGCAGACATTGAAAACTTTGTAGCTACCTGCAACATGTGCCAACAGACCAGGCCACCTCTCCCACACGCCCCTGTCCATAAGTGGGAGGTGACAAAAAACCCCTGGTCCAGAATTCACATCGATTACGCCGGCCCCTTCCAGGGACAAAATTTTCTTATAATAGTAGATAGTTTTTCCAAATGGCTCGAGGTCATCCCAGTAGCCAGCACAACCTCAGCAGCCACAATCAGGGGTTTGAAGAGGGTATTTGCCACCCATGGGTTGCCTGATGTCATTGTATCTGACAACGGGCCCCAATTCACCTCTCATGACTTCCAGATTTTCACCAGGGCCAACTTGATTAGGCACACCACCTCCGCGCCCTTTCACCCCTCCACGAACGGTCTCGCAGAGGCCATGGTGAAGGCGACTAAAGAAGCCCTAAAGAAAATAATCTCCGGCAACTGGCACTGCAGAATGGCGAAATACCTCCTGGCCCAACACTCCACACCTTGCACCACCACCGGCAAGTCTCCGGCTGAACTCCGTTGGGGGCGCCGCCTGGTCACAAAACTGGACCGTTTGCACCCCGACAGGGCAGCCGCCGAACCAACCCACGCACCAACTGTCAAAGTCTTCCCTCCCGGCCAGCCCATCTGGGCAAAGAACTTCGGGGCCGGCGACAAGTGGCTACAGGGCGTGATCTCCAACCAGACTGGCCCAGTCTCCTACCTCATCGACTTAAGAGACGGAAGGCTCATCCGGCGACACGCTGACCAACTGAGGAAGCGGGTGCCGCAGGACTGCAGTTCCCGAGCCCAACCGGGCACACTATTTCCCCCAGCGGCACCACCAACGCCACCTAGCCCAGTACCACTCGTCCCAGACATTGCCGACGACCCCCAACCTCCAAACCCCGAAACTTTCCCCGCCGAGGAAAGGGAAGACCAGCCCAGCACAAGCCAGCCCAGCCCGAGCCTCCGCCGCTCCACCAGACCGCGGAAAGCCCCCTCGTACTTGGCGGACTATGAATGGGCCGGCAGCAGGACTAGTGGAACTGACCCCAGCTAAACTTCCAGGGGCAAGGGGGGAAGGGGTGTTACATATTCACACACACAACCCCCTTACATCTATAAGGGATCCCCGGCAGCCGTTGACAGCCGTCAAAAGGCTGCCGCGGCATTCCCCCCCACACACACACGGCTAGCGGCCGATTCTGACAGCTGTCAAACTGCCGCGCATGCACAGTACACTGACAGCTGTCAAACCGGCCAACTCTGACAGCTGTCAAACTGCCGCGCATGCGCAGTACACTGACAGCTGTCAAACCTCAGAGAACCGCGCATGTGCAGCTCAGCCGGAGCTGTCAAAGCTGCCAGCTGGCCCCGGCAACAAGCCGCTACAGCCGCGCCTACCTTTAGCCGGTCTCCCTCTTATTGGGCATCCTTGTTAGGCGGGAGAACCCCGCCTGTTTATTGGTTCTTGATGTTGTTGTTGTTGTCCCTGTTCACTATAAATACGGGGGATTCCCGGCGATGCTTCGCCCGGGACCTCTGCCCAATAAACGTTTTTGTTTTGGACCGTGCCTACTGTCTCCTGTCGTCCCTCAAGACAATCCAGACTGCATCATGGTAGTGGGCTGTGGCCTGCTGGCCACCGGGCTTCAGGGCAGGCTGACCAGTACACACATGTCTGTGCACACACACACACCCCACTCGTGGTAGTGCCATAGCCTCAGGGTGTGAAAACAGGATGCCGCCATGCCTTGGGGCATGAAAACAGCCCGTCCCCCTGCTTTGGGATGCAAAAGCGGCTACCACTGCACAGCGGGGTGTGGAAACAGGATGCTGTGCCACACAGGAATGGGGCAGGGCTAGCGAGTATCACCCAGTGCTAGCCCCACCCCATTTGCATCATGTGAGTGCTCGTGGCCCTGTGCACATGCCCACATGAAATGCTTCCCCCTCCCTTTTCCTCCAGTCCGCCAACCAAGAAAAGTTGGTGACCTCTGTCCTAGAGCATGTCACCAAATACCTTTCTCCGAGCTAGAGCTTCATGGAAGGCCCCTTCCTTCACAGTGTGACTTTTGAGTTTACTTGATTGATAGGTGCCCAGGTTTCTTCTTTTTTATGTTTTATTGATTTTTAACAATTACAATCTTTAGTGCTTAGTAAACAACCTGTTGTCTGGGTTCACATATTTAACATTAACTTCTTCAATGTAAATCTGTTCAGTACTGCACAAACCAGTGTTTTTTCCCTGATCTTCCTTTTCCCCCCATATTTTTTCCATTTTCCCATCATTGCACAGTTGTAATTCTTGCTACTGTTGATGCAAACAAAGTTAAATATAAATATCCTCATCATATTTTACCAATATTATACAAATAACAGTAATGCCAATTCATAAATCAATATCTTGTTTTTCATGCTCTTGTTAAAGTTTGATTTCCCATCAATACTTGAAATATCTTTGTCAGTTATGATTTTCTCAATATTAATTATATTTATATAGCTAAGAATTTTATTCATTCTCTTACTTTCATATTTCCCACATCAAAAAAAGAAAGAAAATGCTATTTTAATTCTAAATCATATTTTTCATTATAAAAATCTAATTATATCTAAGGGTCATCCATTTTTTTAAACATATTCAAACAGATATTTAATCATATAATACCCCCACTAATAGGTCAAATATTCTGTTTTTTAAGTATAACTCTTGCTTTTTTTCTTTGCCAAGTAGCTTTCCGGGCCAAGGGAATTAAGTCACTCATGAATTTTCTTTCTTTCTTTTTAATAAAAGTTTTATTAATTTTTAAGTATTACAGTCTTTAGTGCTTAGTAAACAACATGTTGTCTGGGTTCAAATATTTAACATTGACTTCTTCAATATAAATCTGTTCAATACTACTCAATCCAATATTTTTCCCTGATCCCCCTTTCTTCTCCATATTTTTTCCATTTTCCCCTCATTACACAGTTACAATTTTTGGTACTGTTAATGTATACAGAGTTAAATATACTGTAAGCATCTTCATCATACAAATAACAATAGTAACAATTCATAAATCAATAATGTCAATTCATTAATCAATATCCTGTTTTTCATGCTCTTGTTAAGGTTTGATTTCCCATCATTATTTGAAATATCTTTATCAGTTATTATTTTCTCAATATTAATTACATTTATGTAGCTAAAAGTTTTATTCATATCAAACCTCCTCTTATCAAAAAAAAGTTATCTTAGTTCTAAATCATATCTTTCATTATAAAAGTCTAATTATAACTAACATCCATGCTTTTAATCTTATTCAAACAAGTATTTAAACATATAATGCCCCCTCTATAAGGTCAAATCTTCTGTTTTTTAAATCTGACTCTTCTTTGCCAAGTAGCTTTACAAGCCAGGGCAATTAAATCACCCAAGAATTTTCTTTCTATTTTTGTAAAAATTGCTTGGCATGAGGAAGACAATTTAGGTAGGGTATATTGTCTAAATTGTTTTTAGTCTCATTATGATTTCTGTTTATGTCCTCTTTGCATTCAACAATTGTTTGGTGAATTAGTTGTAGCATAGAATATATTTCTTTCTGAAAGGTGTTATTTTATCTTGAGGCATCATTCCTGGAGATCCTCTATCACCAGTCTCAGTAAGAGTATATCAAAGTTTCCTCTAGTTTTCTGGTCTTTATATGTATCCTTTATAATCCAATAGATTCCAAAGTATAGGTTCAGTCCTGAAAGCAATATTTTATAGTGATCCTTTGTCTCAAGCATCCAAAAATTGTCAATCAGGCAAGGTTTAATCCACCTTAGTATCACCCAGTTCCAAACATGCTGTTTATGATCTGCTAATTGGTGCTTTTCTTCTTCAGTTGTCAGTGGCTAATGTCTGGCCACAGGAATGTAGCCAGTCTTTCCCCTGCTGGTTTGGAGGGCTTTCCTCAGATCAAACAGAAAGACCTCTGTCTCTCCATGATTGATGAGGCACCCCTTCTCTTCGTTGCCTCTTCAGGGCAACTTTAGGGGCCTCAGAAGGAAGAAATCGGGCATGGAAGGCAGAGCTCTGCTTTCCTGCATCCTGTATCACTGCAACACCAAACCAAAAGTCCTCAGCGCCCAGGTTTCTTCTACAACAGACATGTCAAACTCACGACGTCACGTGACTTCGCACAACGTATCGGGACGGTTTTGCCATTGCCGGCAATGGAGTGGACGCAGCTTCTGGATGACATGTCCGGCCCGTGGGCCGGCAGTTTGACACCCCTGTTCTACAATATTCCATGGGAAGGTGCTTCCTGATTCTCCTGCTTTTTTTTTTCCTGTGTTTGCCTTTGCCAAAGGAGTTCTTTTTGTTCCTTGGTGTTGTCTTCATTTCTCCACCATTTCTGGAGAGCTTCAGCTATTCCATTCAACCTCTCTCCTTCTCTGATATATTTCATGAAGAAATCTTCTTCTCAAGCTCCTCCCCCTTTTCTTCCAATAGAGAACCAAACTTGCACTTCCAGCAGGTGTAGTTTGAGTCTGACAAATGTTTCATACACTTTGTAGGGCACAGGGATACTTCCCTTCTGTCAATGTTGCTTGTAGCCTAGCTTGTTACTTTAACTCCCCTTGTAAAATCTCTCTACAAATCTTTTCTGTTTGACACTTCCAAGCACCCAGAAGCTTCTTCTCTGGAAAAGACTAGCCTCGATAAAAGTGTAGGAGGGGAGGGGGGACAAAAACAAGAAAAAATAGAGGGGGCAAATTAATAACATACAAAGCTGGTCTAGGTACCAGCAGGGGCTTGTCCTTAATGCAGGCAGAGCCCCTTGTCTCCATGATCATTTTAAAAACCATTTTTAAACCTTTTATTTCTCAGTATAATAGCTCATGCCACCAGATAATTTCATCAGTTAAAATTATTATTTATGGAAGGTAAGTTCAGCGGCAGCACTGCAGTACCCCGTATGGTGCTCCATTTATCCTGACTTCAATTAATATCACTGTGGAGGAGCATATATTTTATTACAAGGAGAAGGTGAGAATGAAAACAAAATATTTTGGAACAAAAATAGAAAAAGTTCCAAAGAACCAGAAAGAAAGGCAATATGGGAGCTATATATTTGCGCGAACAGAACAGGGAATCTGATTCTCTCTCTCTCTCTCTCTCTCTCTCTCTCTCTCTCTCTCTCTCACAGGAATAGAGAATCAACAAACAGCTGGAAGAGTCTGTGCAATTTACTGTTCTCTATCTTCTATTTAAGTAGTGAGGACTTTTTCCAGTAAAGAGCTTCATTCTCTCAAAAGAAATGTGCAACTTGTGAAGAAAGTCTGAGTCTGATTTTTCAGAGTTGAAGATACATCCACAGAACTGAGAATAAATCATTCCTTTGAGTGAGCTTCCCCTCCTTGAAGTAAATTATTGCTGGTGATTTTTAGAACAACTTATCTGATATTTAGCACTGTATTGTCAGGAGTGGGAAATGGTGGTGTCATAAATATCTGAATTTATCAACTGTTGCTGACTCATAATCCAGATACCAGGGAGCTATAAATCCTCTTTTGCAAACTTCCTGGCAAGTTGCATCAAGGATCTCTTTCTTCTCACAAGACCAGCAGTGCCCTCTACTGGAAAAAAAGTACAATAATAAATATAATTGAAGGAAGTCACATGAGGAGGAATTCTCAACAAGTATTTCTTGAATTCATTTCTGCAGTTACCCTGAAACATTTAGAATCTATTTTTATTATGTCAAACTTAGTATAATTGTCTCTGTATAATTGTCTGGCTTAAATACAATAATTATCAGTAACATTATGTGTAGGTAATGAAAAATACTTTTTTTCACACTGTAGACCAGTGGTGGCGAACCTATGGCACGCGTGCCACAGGTGGCACTCAGAGCCCTCTCTGTGGGCACGCTCACCATGCCCCGGAGATGGCAACCGTCCCTCTTCAAGCAGCCGCCCGCTAACCCGCTGAGGTCCCACGTGGCCAGATGCATCCCAGCATGGCTGGTTTCCTTCCCTCCCCCCGTCTCGTCCCTCCTGGCCTCGCATGCTCTCCTTTTCCTGGGCATGACCCACTGCATTGCCTCCTCAACTGTTGGCCATCCATCCAGCTCAGAGGTGGCTTCTTTGAACTGCTGGCAGTGGGCTGCGGAGCCCCAGAGTGCACCGGTCGAGGGGCCGGCAGGCTGTGGCTGCTGACGGATACCGTCAGCCCCCATGCATTTTCTGGCTTCTGTGTGCGGGGACCGATGGTGTCAGGCAGCAGCCACCCCAGCCCTTGCCTTGCCCCATGGCAATGGCACCCCCACCCTGCCTCACCTCACCCCACAGGACAAGCCTCCTGCCTACCACCCCACCTGCCAAGGCCCCCATGGATCTCCTTCATTCCTGTCTTTCCCCCACAGGCGTCTCTCCCCACGAGCAACATTGAGGTGACCATGCCCACCTTGGCCTCACCCACCCAATCTGCCATGACCACCACAGTCACGCCCACCCAGTGGGCCACGCCCACCTGGCACCCGGCGATAAATAAGTGGGTTTTGGGTTGCAGTTTGGGCACTTGGTCTCTAAAAGGTTCGCCATCACTGCTGTAGACCATAGAAAGTGAATACAATGTTATTTGTAATTAAAAAATATAACTTATCTCTAAGATGTTGGAGATTGTAATATTTTGCTCACTGATGAGTACCACACTGTTGCTTATCTGTATATTATGTTGCTATATTAACTGCGCTGTAGTTCTATGGAAAATATAGGATGGCAATTCAACTCCTAGTTGTAGTATTTTCCCCATCTCTCCAATCCTGCAGTGTCTTCCTGGCATCACCATACCATAATGATATTTTACGCTATCAAAATTGGATTTTTGAATTTTATGTTAGTTTTAAAGTTTTTGCAAAACTTTAACGTTTTGAAAATGTTAAATTTAGCTGAGATACAATGGAAAATAGGACAGTATTTCTAATTTTATTTATTTAAATGTATTGGCTGCCCAACTCTGGGCTGTACACTGAACTCAAAAAGACATAAAAACTGTTTAAAAAATTAATGATTTTCCCCTTTTTTCCCTCTAAATTCACCCCATTTTCACCCCGCCCTGTCCATTTTCCAGAATACAACCCTGGCATGCCACCCGAGCACTTTGTGCAATCCTTTACACAAAAAAATTCCCATCATTTATAAATGGGTTATTTAATAAAAATCAAGAGCTTCTGGCTGATTGGAGTGAAGATGCATTGAACTTATGTGGAAACTTTCTCAGTGAAAAGTTTTTCAGATTTGAAGTGATTGCTTGTCCAGCATACCATTAGACCGTGTAACACAATATATCACAAAATGTTTTCTGATGTATTCCTGGCCCCAAACAAAACAGGAATCTGGTGGCACCTTTTCCAACTAGCTTGCATCTTGTGATTTATTTTTTATACTACTTACTCATTTGTCCTTTGCTCTGCATTAGTGCTGATTCCTGCTTTGTTCTTTAACTCTGCCTATCAATTTGTCCTGCAGTCCGGACACATTACTTCATTCTTTCTATAGGCTTGCACTACCTTGTCTTTGGTACCTGACTCAATTGCCAAGCCACGTAATGAACAAATAAGTGTGTGCGGCAATGATTTAAGCATCGGTCAGGGAGAAGAAAGATCTGGGTTCAAATTTCTGCTCTCAAATGATTGGCGATTTCAGGTTTGTTTGTCTTTGAATATGCATATTTTTTTCGTATCTGTGATTCATGTCATCTCTTATCCAAATCTATCTCAGGATAGTCTAAATAAAAAAAAATAGAAAGGGAAAATCATGAAAACCGAATTTTGAGAAGAAGCGTAGAGGAAAGTGGGATAAGTGTAGGCAATAGTCCTGGAGATTTCAAATCTCTGAGATGCTGTGATTTTTTCTCCTCAGTATTTCGACAGAGAGGATTGTCAGTGTGAATGTGGTTCTTGCCATAAATGGACCCCCTCTATAAAAGGAGCTTGTCCTCAGTACTAGAGACGGCTTGCTATTTTCTGTCTATTGAATAAAATTGGAATTGATATCTATCCAAATGGTCTTTGGATCAGAAAAAACAGTAAAGATTGGAATTCACCTTGCTACCAACCCCTGCCTGATTATCCATCCAGTTAGTTGTTTTGAGGAATTGCTTGTACAAGCAGTCTGAAAATCAAGAGATTCGGAACCAACAGTAACATCTGAGAATCATTGACTCAAAGAAATCTTGCTGACTATTTAGAATATTCAGAACTTCAGATGTCCTCACAGCTTATTCAGTGGATTACAGTGGAATGAAGATGAACGAATTTCCAGGGCCTTTTCCAGGTTTTTTCCCCCCTCTGCATCATAGAAAGCCACAAAGCACAAACAATAAAAAAAATCAACTTTGAATGGGGCTGTCGCTGACAGTAGTGAGAAAGAATGGAAGTTGTCTTGACTGAGAAAAGCATTATTGGGTTATTCAGAAGAAACAGAGCACCATCTTATGGACGCTAAGATATTAAGAGCTTTGACAATAATATTCTAATGCAGTGTTTCTCAACCTCAGCAACTTTTTTTAATACAAGTTTTATTGATTTTTTAATATTTACATATAGATGTATTTGTGAAACAATATGGTGGTTGGGTAGTTAAAATAAAAAATAACCAGTTGTAAATAGTTCAGGTTACATCAACAGAGATGCCCTCTCTAATTCTCTTAGTGATTACATAGTCAAAATAAACAAGTTAGTATATTTCTAGTTATAGCCCAGTCAATCAATAAAATTCAAGATATATTTTCAGTAATACATATCAAAAAAGAGAAGCCACCTTCTGGTTGGTGATTCAATTATAAGGGATGTAAATTTAGGAAAGGACACAGAGGTTTTGAAAGAGGTCAGGTGTCTTCCAGGTGCTACTGCCAGTAGGGACAAGAAGCGTATTTCCAAAATAATAAAGAATGCCAGCAAGGACTGTGATGTGGAGGCTATTGTACATCTTGGCACTAATGATCTGTCCCAAAAAGATGTACTCTCTGTGCAGAATGATTTCCAGAGCTTGGGGCAGGAACTTAGCAGAATAGGCTGTAGGCTTACTTTTTCAGAGGTTTTACCAGTGTATAAGGAGCAAAATGGAAAAGGCCAGCGTATAGCAGAATTTAATATGTGGCTAAAGGAGTGGTGCAAAGGAGAAGGCTTTGGTTATATTAGTCACAATGTCTGTAGCTGGTCCAATGAAAAAATGTACAAAAGAGATAGTTTGCATCCATCCAAGAAAGAGACTGAGTTACTTGACAATAAATTCACAGATTTTCTGGAGGAATATTTAAATTAAACACCAGAGACAGTGAGTTAATTGATACAGCACATTCCTGTCCCTGGGAATCTAAAAATTATAGGGTTATCAGTGCATGTAACATAAATGTGTGTGTGGACAAGAATATCAACCTTGCTGTCAAGAAAAATCAAGCTTTTAATAGCGAGTGCTACACAAAGTGCACTAACCAAACAGGTGGTAAGAAAATAGGGGAACTCTGGCACCACACAGGTTATGTAGCAAGTAAACACAGGGTCAGTCATAAAGGACTCAAATGTCTATACACTAATGCACAGAGTATGAACAGTAAACAGGGTGAACTAGAAATTCAGGTAAATGAGGACAGATATGATATTGTTGCCATTATGGAAACATGGTGCCAAGAAAGCCACAAATGGAACACACAGCTAGAAGGATTTAGATTATTTAAAGTAACAGACCAAACAAAAGAGAAGGTGGAGTTGCTCCCTATATAAGAAATAACTACATCTCTACAGAAATAGAGGACAACAATGATGAAAATTGTTTTGAATGCATTTGGAGCAATATAAAAGGAGGAAAGAATGACATTGCCATAGGTGTATACTATAGGCCACCCAACCAAACAGAGAAAATAGATGAACTTTTTGCTAGTCAGCTAACTAAGGTATGTAGGAAGCACATCACAATAGTAATAGGGGACTTTAATTACCCTGACATCAACTGGGAGACAAACTCTGCACCAAGTGGAAGATCAAACAGATTCCTGACAAACTTTTCGTTTTTCCTTCAAAAAAGGGAAAAAAATGGATCAAGGAAATTACAGACCTATCAGCCTGACCTCAATACCTGGGAAGATTCTGGAAAAGATAATCAAACAAGGAATCAGCGAGCACCTAGAGATAAACAAAGTCATTATTAAAAGCCAAGATGGGTTTGTCAAAAACAGATCATGCCAGACAAATCTGATTGCATTCTTTGACCAAGTGACAAAATTAGTGGACCAGAGGAATGCTGTAGATATAATTTACTTGGACTTCAGTAAGGCACTTGATAAAGTAGATCACAACCTACTACTTGATAAGATAGAAAAATATGGGTTAGACGGCATCACCACTAGATGGATTCGTAGCTGGCTGACAGGCCGTTCTCAGCGTGTGGTCCTCAATGGAACTGCATCTACATAGAGGGAAGTGTGTAGTGGGGTGCCCCAGGGCTCTGTTCTAGGCCCAGTGCTCTTCAACATCTTCATCAATGATTTGGACGAGGGGATAGATAGGGAACTCATCAAATTTGCAGATGACACCAAGCTGGCAGGAATAGCAAACACTCCAGAAGATAGGCTTAAGATACAGGAGGATCAGGACAGACTTGAACACTGGGCGCTATCTAACAAAATGAAGTTCAATGGTGAAAAAAGTAATGTTCTACATTTAGGCAAGAAAAACCAAATGCACAGGTATAGTATAGGTGGTACCTTGCTCAATAGTAATAACTGTGAGAGGGATCTCAGAGTCCTAGTGGACAATCAGTTAAATATGAGCCAGCAGTGTGCTGCAGCTGCCAAAAAAGCCAACAGTGTTAGGCTACATTAACACAGGGATAGAATCAAGATCACGTGAAGCATTAGTACCACTTTACAATGCCTTGGTAAGGCCACACTTGGAATACTGCATCCACTTTTGGTCACCATGATATAAAAAAGATGTTGAGGCTCTAGAAAGAGTACAGAAAAGAGCAACAAAGATGATTAGGGGACTGGAGGCTAAAATATATAAGGAACGGTTGCTGGAATTGGGTATGTGTAGTTTAATGAAGAGAAGCGTGAGGGGTGACATGATAGCAGTGTTCCAATATCTCAGGGGCTGCCACAAAGAAGAGGGAGTCAAGCTATTCTCCAAAGCGCCCGAAGGCAGGACAAGAAGCAATGGATGGAAACTAGTCAAGGAGAGAAGCAACCTAGAACTAAGGAGAAACTTCCTGACAGTTAGAACAATTAACCAGTGGAACAACCTGCCTCCAGAAGTGGTGAATGCTCCAACACTGGAAATATTTAAGAAGAGACTGGACAGCCATTTGTCTGAAATGGTATAGGGTTTCCTGCCCAAGCAGGGGGTTGGACTAGTTGACCTCCAAGGTACCTTTCAACTTTACTACTACTACTACTACTACTACTACTACTATTATTATTATTATTATTATTATTATTATTATTATTATTATTATTCATTGAAATAAAAGAAATTTTGGCTATTAAATTTAAGATATTTGAAAATTGGTAAATAAGAATATTATATGGTATGATTAATTTGTTGATATAGATGGTGAGAATTTATATAGATAAGATGTGTATCCTGAATGCTAAACCTAGTGAGGAATTGTGATAAAGGAATTAAGGTCATTTAAAATTTGGAAATGATAAATATTAAATGTTAAATTTAAATATTAATGAGAAATTAAAATTGGGAAATATTTGTTAGGTCATTTATTGTCTAAAAGACAATGTTAAAACAATTAAGACATATATAAATTAGAAACTATTGATAAATGTCAGAAACCTATCTTTTATTTGATTGACAGAATAAGAATTGTATTACCGTATATACTTGAGTATAAGCCGACTCGAGTATAAGCCGAGACCCCCAATTTCACCCCCAAAAACTGGAAAAAGTTGGTGACTTGAGTATAAGCCGATCCGCCGTTCTGCAAGCCTCCGCCGCCGGCTGCTTCGTTCCGCAGCGGAAAGAAGCAGGCAGGCTGCTTCGTTCCGCAGCGGAAAGAAGCAGCCTGCTTCGTTCAGGCTGCTTCGTTCCGCAGTGGAAAGAAGCAGGCAGGCTGCTTCTTTCCGCTGCGGAAAGAAGGCTGCTTCTTTCCGCAGCGGAAAGAAGCAGCCTGCTTCGTTCAGGCTGCTTCGTTCCGCAGCGGAAAGAAGCAGGCAGGCTGCTTCGTTCCGCAGCGGAAAGAAGCAGGCAGGCTGCTTCGTTCCGCAGCGGAAAGAAGCAGGCAGGCTGCTTCTTTCCGCTGCGGAAAGAAGGCTGCTTCTTTCCGCAGTGGAAAGAAGCAGCCTGCTTCGTTCAGGCTGCTTCGTTCCGCAGCGGAAAGAAGCAGGCAGGCAAGGCACGGAGATCCGGAGACCTGCCGACGTTTGGGGAGGTTTGGGGAGGTGCCCAAACCTCCCCAAACGTCAGCAGGTCTCCGGATCTCCGTGACCTGCCTGCCTGCTTCTTTCCGCAGCGGAAAGAAGCAGGCAGGCAAGGCACGGAGATCCGGAGACCTGCCGACGTTTGGGGAGGTTTGGGGAGGTGCGCGCGCACCTCCCCAAACCTCCCCAAACTTCGGCAGGTCTCCAGACGGCGGCTGCTTGGGAGAGGTGCGCGCAATCCCGGAAGCACCAAAGCCTCGGCCGCGCACAAGTCCTCGGTAAGTTTTTTTGTTGACTGGAGTATAAGCCGAAGTGGAATTTTTCAGCCCAAAAAGTGGGCTGAAAAATTCGGCTTATACTCAAGTATATACGGTATGAGATGGTATGTAAAGGACCCCTCATTTTGATATTACATAAAAGGTAAAGGTAAAGGTTCCCCCGCACATGCGTGCTAGTCGTTTCCGACTCTAGGGGCCGGTGCTCATCTCCGTTTCAAATCCGAAGAGCCAGTGCTTGTCCAAGGACGTCTCCATGGTCATGTGGCCGGCATAACTAGACGCCAAAGGCACACGGAACGCTGTTACCTTCCCATAGTGGTCCCTATTTTTCTACTTGCATTTTTACGTGCTTTCGAACTGCTAGGTTGGCAGAAGCTGGGACGAGTAACAGGCACTCACTCTGTTACACAGCACTCGGGATTCAACCCGCCAACTGCCGACCTTCTGATCAACAAGCTCAGCATCCTAACTCACTGAGCCACCGCGTCCCTAAGGGGGAAAGAGAGGGAATATTTACTGTAATAGTTTGAGATCTGTATTAATGATATCGATATGTAATTGAATTATTGTAACTCAGCTGCCACATTGCTTTTCAAATATGCAGGTGTAATATTAGAAAATCAATAAAAACTTATAAAAAAATGAATTGTTAAATTGTCCCCTGGCGAGTTGGCCACGATGAGTTCTCCCATTCTGTCGTATAAGGACCCATTTTATTTATTGGCTTTAGAACTTGCCTTGCACTCAAGTTCTTAGGATGGTTACCTAAGAAGGAAAACACTGACAGACAAAGAGTTATTGAGAGTCTCAGCCATTGGATCTCTTCCCACAGGAGGATTTATCAGCACTCAGTTTTATTTTTCTAGAAATTTTTGACTTTGTTTGTCAAGGAAGCAACTTATTTGCTGCTTATTTCCTGCAGTGTGTTATCTGTGTTGACAGTAAACCCATCATCCAATAATCATTCTTTTACTCCAGGCACTTTCCTTTGTGCAGTTGGCAATCAAACAATAGTTACTTTATTCCAGGCAGTGCCGGATCTTCCTCAAGGTTTCATGGGATTGACAATCCTGTAAAATTTAAATTAACTTAAGTAATCATAACCACCCAACAAGACTTGAAATTTTTTTTAAAAAAAACCAAAACCTACCATATGTTCAAACATATTAGGCCAGAATAACCATTTTCATCCAGTAGTGCTTAAAATGTTAAACTAGGAACAAGTCCACTTCAACCATGAAAATTTGCTAGGAGATTTTGGGTCAGTTCATCTCTCTTAGCCAACTTATCTCAGGGGGGTTTTAACTGGAGAAAAAGTAAGGAGAGAGTCCTGTCTTGCTGCCTTCAGCTCCTGAAATAGAAATCTAACAAATAAAATAAAAATAAGCAATTGATATTTATTACAAATCCCTGTAATTACAATAGTTTTAATACGGCCTCAGCATTGTTTCCTCCAAGCAAATAACCAATTCAGCTCTAATTAAAAATCAAAATATGTTAGGAATCTAAAACATGGCATTAAATTAAATAACACGAGCAATTCAAAAGTAATAACACAAAACATTACTATCATAAGAGTGCCACAGTGCTTAAGTACATATTGTAAGTAAAACAACATAGAAATTGTTTTTTGGGTCAGCCCAATGCATTAATTGTACTTCATATGATTTATATGCCAGCCCAATTCTAGACTCTGGGCATGCATGCAATTATTCATTAAATGTTATATAAACATTTAATACAAATTATATTTGTTATATAAATATTATATAGTGTTATGAAAATATTTCAAACATACTAAGCATGATGTAAGCAGCTAATTCCTCGGGGAATTTTTACTTGCTGAGAGTCGCTGTTTAGTTCCTGAGACCTGCATCCTAGGCCAGTGAGGGATGTTCTGTGTGACCATTCAAGTTATCAGATCTTTTCAAACGAATATGCCCTGTTTTGCAGATTACTGCTGCTTCAGATATAGTTTGTTTTCAAACACAGTATTTTCTGCTGTGTGTTTCTGTGGCTTTTTAAAATAAGGTTTCATAACTCAGTTTCACGTGGGTTTGGTTTTTTTTGTCTGTAGCTTATAAAATTCAACTTCATCTACCTCTTCAGTTTTTGATACACGCCACTGTACATTCCAGAAATAGTAACAACACTGAGATATTTTTTAAATGAGAGTAAGTGGGAGTGAATAAAAAGCTGGGAGCAGGGAGACCCAAATTCTAGTTCTGCTTTACACAAAGAACCAGCTGGGTGATCTGGCACTAGACGCTTTCTCTGCTCCAATCAGTGTCAGGATCAGGAACAACCTGGTTGCATCAGGCATGGAGAGCTTCATTGCAAAAGCTAGTGCATAGCAAAACCCCAGAGACCCTGCAGCCATGCAGAACAAACATTAAGGAAAGCAACCATGATGGCCTTTTGAAAACTGTTTTAAGAAATTGCCCTAAGCTACATTTACACATCACCAATAACATATGTGCATTAAATAGTTATAAAATATATAAAGGTAGTATCAAGTAGAGTGGGAAAACAGTTACATTATTTTCTTAGAAAGTGTTAATAATACACGGTCATCGGTTTATATCAAGCCAAATTAATAGATAACAATCTGCCCATGCAGTAAAGTGCTCCAGGAACCTCAAGAGGAAGCCACAAGGGGAAGAATCACAAAACTGATTTCCTCCACATGGATGGCTTCTGCCATAACTATTCATGGAAATACAGGAACACAGAAAACTGACAGCAGAAAAAGACTTAGCGGTCCATTGAGTCTGCCCTTTGAGTTTATCTATTTTTTTGTTTTCTTTTAAATTTATTACTTTTACAGAGTCATAAAAGGGAAGTTGTTATTTTTTTAATTATTATTTTTAATTTCTTATTTTTGATAGATAACGGACATGTATTTATCCCAAACATGTTTAAACTCAGTTACTGATGATTGACTGACTACCTCCACTGGAAATTGGTTCTAAGCTTCCACTACTTTTTCTGTGAACTAATATTTTCTAACATTAACTCAAGATGCATTATGCAAATATACCCTTCTTCCTCTCCCAAAATTTTCACTTTAGGTAAAAAAGGGTAATTGGAAAGTTCAGAGGAGTAGTAAATGGAAGACCGTATTTGAACCCCAGGGGTTCCATGTGTGATGGTACACGAAACACTTGATCTGGAAAAGGCATTTTTTTTAAAAAGGATAACAACTCTGTAGGTTGTGGAAAAAATACGCCCTCAAGTATGAAGATTTGTGCAAAACATTGTTGGAAATGATGTGATATTTCTGACAAATAAGATCTAAAAGCTACACATTAGAAACAACAGGGTGGAAAACTAGAACAAACATACCGTACTAAGTGGGAGTTGTGTTTCTAGCTCATTCATTTTCCACTTTGCAAACCATGTAAATATGTCATCATCTCAAACAAAAAGCAGATATTATTATGTCTTAACTCATTCTGAATACCTTGTACACTTCTGACTCCAGAATAGTTGTTTGATTATTCTGTTTTCCACTCCTAGCTAAGAGATCATGAAACATGAAAAACTACATTTTTACATAAATGTTTATAGGAAATACCTCTCGCAGCACGTTGCACAAAAACATGAGACAGCAGAAATGACAGCCAAAATTCCTGAACCCAAATTTTCATTCACAATGACAGGTAAAAACAAAAGTTAAGTAAATTACGTTTCATTGGGGACCCTGTGAAACATTATGCCAATAACTCTACTAGCCAATAACTGTAGCGACTAGAAATATGCATGCTATAATTAAACAGTTGGATATGTATAGGTACTCCTCAACCTAAGCAATTTGTTTAGTGACTGTTTACAACAGCACTGAAAAATAACAGAATGACAGAATGATAGTGTTGGGAGGGACCTTGGAGGTCTTCTAGTCCAGCCCCCTGCTCAGGCAGGAAACCCTATACCAGGGGTAGGCAACCTTGGCCCTTTTATGACTCATGGACTTCAATTCCCAGAATTCCTGAACCAATCATAAAAGAGCCAAGGTTGCCTACCCCTGCCCTATGCCATTTCAGACAAATGGCTGTCTCTTCTTTAAAACCTCTAGTGTTGGAGCATTCACAGCTTCTGGGTTAAATTGACATTTGGATTTAACAGAAACTTTATTACAGAGTAAAGTTGAGAGGATATATGAGATGACAGAATCATATTGCTCAAATGTCTCTTTTTCTATGATTTTTATTTTCCAACTTAAAAAATAATAATTTATCACTCTGATGCATTGGAAGTTGATGAGTAGGTTTTGAAAGACGTTTCTTACATTTTTAGACACTATGTTGCCATAAGGGATTGGTGGTTTTTGTTTCAAAATGCCCAAGACCATAATTTGAAGATTTAGCAAGATGATTTATTAGAATGACATAAGCTACTTTGAAGACATTGGTAAGAAGTGTTTTGAAATAAAATGAAACAAATATCCAACTCAAGGTGCCAGTCCTCCTGAGACCTTGAAAAGTTTTTACCAGACTGCATCTTTTTAGATGATGACTGATAACAATTAAATACACAACTGGAAGGTAATCACATGTATAATAGTAACAAAATGTACATGTAAATCAATGGCCTAACTCAACCACTTATTTCTGACCACACATTTTCTCAGCATGCCACCCAAAAACTAGCTTATGCATTCTTGATATACAAGACTGATACTTTTTGGTTTCACAATCTCTGAATTGAATTGTGACCTATATTTCACCTTGGGGGAAACCAATGTTATTAGTTTATTTAAGAAAATAACAGATTTTAAGTGATAGTGATTTCTGAGTGATCCACCATCAGGCCTAGTCAGTTTACAGTATTTATTTAAAAGATGTGCCTAGCCACCTATTGTCTGGGCAACTCCCAATCAAATCTTAAAGCAACACATAGGATCATATTAAAATATTATTTAAAAAAACAGATAGGATTTTATAGGATTAGGAATAAAATTGGGTCAGGGTTGGGTTTAGGGTTTAGGGTAGCGTTGGGATTGGGGTTGGGATTAGGACAGGGTGGGGTCAACATTGGGATTATCCCCCAGTAACATTTTCAATATTTAGCAAACAGAATATTGTCTGGGTACATAGGTTTAGCTAACAATAATTAATATAATAATAAAGAACAGTAGTAAATATAATTGGTTATCATAGACAGTATTAATTAATCAATGTCCAACATTCTTCTTACTAGTATGTATTCAAAATAACATATCTCATTCCTTTCTCACTAGTTCATCTTCCTAACCATTGGTAGAAGTTATCCCATGTTCTAAAGTAGACTGAATCTTCTTTCTCTTTAATCTCTAAAGTCAATCTATCCATTTCTGCACATTCTAAAATTTTCCTGATTAATACTTCTTCAGTTGGTAAGTTTTCATTTTTCCAATATTGGGCAAATACAATTCTCGCTGCTGTTAATACATGTAATATTAAATATTCTCTCTCCTTCTCATTGTTAGCTCCTAATATTCCTAACAAAAACAGTTCCGGTTTAAATTCTATCTGTTTTTAATCATTTTTTTTCCAACCATACATGTATCTAAACCCAAAACCTTTTTGCTTTGGAGCATGTCCACCAGATATGATAATAAGTACCTGGCCTTTGTTTACTTTTCCAACAATTACTAGAAGTATTTTTAAACATTTTCGCTAATTTTACTGGTGTCTTATGCTATCTATAAAACTTTTTGTACAAGTTTTCCTCATATGACACTGCTTTAGTTAATTTAATATTTCTATCCCATAGTTTTTGCCAGTCTTCCAAATCTATGGAATATCCAAAGTTCTTTGTCCTTGTTATCATTGTTTCTTTTACTTGTTCTTCTTCCATCTTTAAATTTAGCAGAAATTTATAAAATTTCTTAATCAACTTTTCATCTGTTTTTAGCAATATTTGGTAAAATTCTGTCTGTTCTTTATAGAATCCCATTGTTTTCTTATCTTTTTCATATGGCCACCATGATAGATCAATACCTTGTCATTGTAGATCTTGTCTATCTTTCAGCTTTCCTTCATTATCCAAGATATCTTTATAAGTCATGACTTTGTCATAGTTAATTAAATTTGGGTAAGCAAAAGCTTCCATTGTTGAAAGCCATTCAGGTAACTTAATATAAATTTTCTCTTTTATTCTTTCCTATTCTAGAAGAAGTGCATTCCTTATAAAATGATTTTGAAAATATCTGCTTGTTTTATTCTTCCCGTACCACAGAAAGGCATGCCAACCAATCTGTAGGTCATGTATAGCAATCTTTTATTTCTAAGTGTTATCCATTCTTTAAGCCATGTTAAAATAGCTGCTTGATAATATAGTCTCTGGTCCGAGAGTCCAAATCCTCCACATTATTTTATATTACGATATAAAACAGATTAAAGCATTAAGAACAACAAAGACTTATGCCGAGTCAAATTCTAAGGTGTAATTATCCAATTGTGTCCCAGTGCTGGCAAAAAGCCAGGTATTAGGTCATCAAAGCTTTGCAGAAAGCTAGGAGAATAGAATAGAATAGAGCTGGAAGAGAACCTGGAGGTCTTCTAGTCCAGCCCCCTGCTCAAGCATTTCAGACAAGTGACTGTCCAGTCTCTTCTTACAAACCTCCAGAGATAAAGCGCCCACGATTTCTGAAGACAAGCCATTCCACTGGTTAATTGTCCTCACTGTTAGGAAGTTTCTCCTTAATTCCAGGTTGCTTCTCTCTTTGCTCAGTTTCCAACCATTGTTTCTTGTCCTGCCCTCTGGTGCTTTGGAGAATAGTTTGACCCTCTCTTCTTTGTGGCAGCCCCTCAAATACTGGAATACTGCTATCATGTCGCCCCTGTTTCTTCTTTTCTTTAGACTAGCCAAACCCAACTCCTGCAGCCATTCTGCATAGATTTTAGTATATGTTTTTGGAGGGTACATGCCTCCCAATACACATCCTTGTGATCACATCGCATTTAGGTTGACAGAATATACTTAAAAGTATGCCAGCACAACTCATAATTCGGTGCTTTACTTTCTATGGTTTCATGTGGAAGAGTGAAGGATAGGAGAATAAGTGTACTTTGGTTTGTAACAGAGATAAAATGTGCCATGAAATAAAGTCGGTTCCAATGATTTTCTTCTGAAGAGGTCACCAGATGTTTCAAATTCTCGAAAGCCCTTCTCCATCCACAATCATTTAGAAACCTAGCAGAAAGCCTTTTTGCTAATAGGCGTCAACTGCCATTGGCTGGAGAAAGTGCTAATTTTGAAATTTTATTGATCTAGCAGGGTTACTGTGAGGCCACTACCTAGTGTACTTTTCTTACCTAATGGAAGGTCTCCAGGTCCTTGGAACGTTATAATCCAGTGGGCTTAAAACTATTGGAACTGATGGAACTTTCATATGACCAAAGAACAGCCTGGACAAATCTATAAATAAATAGATTTTTATGAGATCAGGGCTGGAGGGCATAACCTAACCACACGTATCACTCCTCCCAACCTGGGCATCCGATTCGAATTGCCCCTTAGAGAGTGAGTAAGCACAATTGGACCCAGCCAGATACGAGTCTGCGCTTGCTGACGAAAGACGGCATTGGGACAGCGGACAGACTCCTCCTCCTCCCATCTCCTTCCCCCGCACTCTTGTGCCGAAAAGAGCTCGGGGGCGCCGGGGAGGGAGGACCGGGCAGGCGAGTTCTCACCATGCAGAGCCCAGAGCGACGGCGCGGGGCTCAGGGTTGCCCGCGAAGCTCCCTTTCGCCGCCGCTGCTGCTCCTGGTCGGAGCCGTCTGGTTTGGCGCCGCGCTCTCGGTGGCCGCCGGCTCCTTCGAGCTCGCCATTCTGCATACCAACGACGTCCACGCCCGCGTGGAGCAAACGAGCCGCGACTCGGGCAAATGCAGCGGGCAAGACTGCTACGGGGGCGTGGCGCGCAGGGCCACGAAGGTCCGCGAGCTCCGCGCCACGCATCGCCACGTGCTGCTCCTGGACGCCGGGGATCAGTACCAGGGCACCGTCTGGTTCAGCTTCTTCAAAGGGCGCGAAGTGCTGAAGTTCATGACAAGCCTGCGCTACGACGCCATGGTGAGCTGGCGGGGCGGGAGGGGCGAAAGGGAAAGAGAGGGGGGGAAAGCGGGGGCGGCGGAAAGGAGAAAAGAAAATCCTCTTCTCCCTCACCTTTTCTTCTTCTTTCCCGGGTGCTCCCCGCCGACAGAGCGAGGATCTCTCGTTCCTTACTCCAGGATCGAATGAATCAAGTTGGACCGGACTAGAAGACTTCCAAGCTCCCTTCCAGATTCTATTCTATTCTATTCTATTCTATTCTATTCTATTCTATTCTATTCTATTCCATTCCATTCCATTCCATTCCATTCCATTCCATTCCATTCCATTCCATTCCATTCCATTCTATTCTATTCTATTCTATTCTATTCTATTCTAAAGTTTGGGAGCAGGCTTTGCAAACTCGTGTGACGGCAAGAATTCAGGATGCAGTCTGTTGAGATTGCAGAGCGGGCCTGAAAGGTGACTTCCCTTTGATATGAGTTCCAGCTTGTCCTAAAGAGACCCTTGCAGGTTCTGTAGCACTGGGCCCTTCGCTTTTGTTAGTTGGATCAACATCTGCCATTAGGTCGGTCTTGTCAAAAATAACTGATATTATAAGCTGCCCAGAGTCGCTTGAATGTGACATATACATTTAATAAACATTTAAAGAAAGAGAAAGAAAGAGAGAGGAGGGAAGGGAAGGGAAGGGAGGGGAGGGAAGGAAGGAAGGAAGGAAGGAAGGAAGGAAGGAAGGAAGGAAGGAAGGAAGGAAGGAAGGAAGGAATTGTCCTGATAGAAAAGCATCCCAGTTTTGGCATTTTATTCAGGCACAGAGTGTAATGTATTGGGCCTTTTACTTGAACTGTTTTCATGTGTCTTTGAATGCTGCTTGAGATTGCTTAATTAGGGTGTCTGTGTAAGGGTCGCTGGCTGCCCAGACATGCAGTCTCCAGGACAATCATTGGTTGGCTCTGGGGCCGGAATAGGTTCCTTTAACATTGTAAAAGTTGGGGTTCCTTCTACTGAGTTCCTGGGATTCCATATTGATGCTGAAGGCATCCATCCTTCCGATTCCAAGCTGAAGGCCATTCAGCTGGCACCTAGCCCCAGGTCAAAAGGAGAGCTTCAGGCATTCTTGGGTCTCCTTAGTTTTTACCATGCGTTCCTTCCTAACAAGGCTGCAGTTGCAGAGCTAAACACACTCCATGGAAGTGGACCAAGGTTCACAAAAATAGCTTGAAGGCAGTAAAGTCACTACTGTCCTCCAATTCATTGCTTGCACACTTCAAAGAATCCTTGCCTGTATGCCTTGCGTGTGATGCATCCCCTTATGGGGTGGGGGCTGTTTTAAGCCATTTGGAAAGTGATGGGACTCAAGTCCCAATTGCCTATTATTCAAGGACATTGTCCTCAGCTGAGCGCAATTATGCTCAAATTGACAAGGAGGGCTTGGCCATTGTGGCCGGGGTGAAAACATTCCATACTTACTTGTATGGCAGGGAATTCATGGTCTTCACTGACCATAAGCCACTGTTGGGGTTATTTACTACAGATAGGTGGATGCCTCAAATACTGTCCCCTAGGATGTTAAGATGGTCCATTTTTATGTCAGCCTACAGCTACAGGCTGATTCACAAACCTGGTAAAGACATGGGCCACGCAGACAGCCTTAGCAGGTTGCCATTGCCACAGATAGAGCCAGATCCGGCTACAGCAGCTTGCATTTTGTCAATTTCCCCTCCATGCTGGGGATGTGGCTACAAAAACTGCTGCAGACAAGGTTTAAGTAGAGTCTTGGATTCACACAGGGTAGCTTGACAATAGTCCTGGACCTGAGTTCCAGAGCCACTTCACACATAGACACGAGCTTTCAGCTCACAAGGGTTGCATTTTATGGGGGAGCAGGATTATTGTCCCCAGTTTGTTGAGGCACCATATACTCCAGTCACTGCATGAGGGACATCCAGGCATAGTCCGGATGAAGGCATTGGCACGTATCTACCTATGGTGGCCAGGGTTAGATAAGGCTATTGAGGCCCAAATATATGGGTGTTACACCTGTCAACAATCCAGACCAGAAATGCCATATGCTCCTGTCCACAGATGGGAGGAAACTCATACACTGTGGTCAAGGATTCACATCGACTTCGCTAGGTCCTTTCAGGGACAGCTATTTTTGATAGTGGTCGACAGCCACTCTAAATGGCTGGAAGTAATTCCAGTTTCAACCATGACTACTGCTAGGACCATCCAGGTACTTAGAAAGCTGTTTGCCACACACGGGCTACCGGACATCGTAGTATCGGACAACGGGGCCCAGTTCACAGCGGCAGAGATTCAAGCCTTCTTGAGGACTAACCTCATAAGGCATGCTACATTGGCTCCCTTTTACCCCTCAACTAACGGGCAGGCCGAACGTACGGTGTGCACTACAAAGGAGTTGCTCAAGCGCATAGTGACTGGAGATTGGCACCATAGGCTGGCTGATTTCATGCTTTGCCAGCAGACTATGCCTTTCACAGCAACAGGCAAGAGCCCAGCAGAGCTTTGCTGGGGAAGAAGACTCATCACAAAACTGGACAGATTCCCTCCAGACTGGGTGGCAGCAGACACCTCTCGCCCAAAGCCTCCGAGGGGGTTGCAAGTGGGTGATGGGGTGTGGGCCCGGAACTATGAGCATGGGAACTTGTGGGTGCTGGCAAAAGTTGTCAAAACCTCTGGACCCCTTTCCTACAAGGTGGCTCTGGATGGGGAGACGAGTCATTTGCCACCATATTGATCAGGTGCGGAAGCGATTTGCAGAGCAGCTACAAAGCGAGGACCTCACGTTGGGTCTGCTTCCAGAGCCTGAAACCGGCAATGTAACAGAGCAGTTCACATGCTCTGAGGACTCTTGCAGTCAGTACAATGGGGAGGTGGTCATAGATGGACACAGTCTGGGAGTGCATCATGGGTCCCCTGATGGGGAAAGTAAACCAGAACAAAACAGCCACTGTGCTAACTCTGCTCCTGCATTGGACTTTGGTCTGGGCCAACCTGGAATGGCCAGCCAAAGGGACTCGAGTCAATCCGACTCTTGTGAACTCATGAGCCCTGGTCTACCCAGCCCGGTGGGCAAGTTGGTAGACCGGGAGTTGCCTGGATCCCCCAGGCGATCTGCAAGGTTGTGCAGACCACCACAATATTTACAAGACTTTATTCTCAAATATTTTTAATAATGTTTGTACATTCTAGGAGAGAGGGGTGTTATGTATTGGGGCTTTTACTTGAACTGTTTTCACGTGTCTTTGAATGCTACTTGAGATTGCTTAATTAGGGTGTCTGTGTAATGGTTGCTGGCTGCCCAGACATGCAGTCTCCAGGATGATCATTGGTTGGGTCTGGGGCGGGAATAGGTTCCTTTAAACCTATTGACTGCTGCCTAGTGGCCAACCATATAAGTAGCTGCGTAAAAGCCTCTGTTCTCAGTTCTGTTCCTGTTACTACAATAAAGCAATGTTCCTGTTTGAACCCTCTCGTCTCGCCTCCTGCTTCCCAAGAATCCACCACACAACACAGAGAATTCAGGATTCCTCTGAACTGACTGGTTTCTTGGCTCTAGGAAAAGAGGCTTCTATATTTCCTGCTAATTAAATCTCCCATTCATTTGTTTGGCAACCAACTCTGCAAATACTAGCCAGTTGATTTTGAACTTTCATAGCCTTCCATTGTCCTATTGCCCATGAATTTGGTTATTAGAGGATGGGTTTTTGTTTTAAGTAGGAGTTACTATGAAATGAAACATGTTGATAAAAAAAGAACTCCAGTAAATTGTTATTCAATTACTTAAAAATTGAAGGGGAAATGCATAGAGACATCCAGTAGACATGCCAATGCTAAATTCAGTTTAACAGAATAACAGAGTTGGAAGGGACTTTGGAAGTCATCTGGTCCAACCTCCTGCTCATTTCAGACAAATGGTTGTCCAATCTCTTCTTAAAAACTTCTAGTGTTGGAGCACCTACAACTTCTGGAGGCAAGTCGTTCCACTGATTAATTGTTCTAATTGTTGGGAAAATTCTCCTTAGTTCTAGGTTGCTTCTCTTTGATTAGTTCCCATCCATTACTTCTTGCCTTCTTGTAGCATTTTCAAGTATTATCATTTTTTAAAAAAATCAATCCTAATTTTCATATTTTGTGAATTCAGAAAAAAAGATCTTGCTCTGTTGAATAGGAGAAGATATTGTATGACTTTATCTTTACTTTTTCAATGTATTCCTTTGAGCCTAATATGTACAGTTTGTTCTCAAAGCTGGGTCAAGAAGTACAGCTGAAAAGCAATTCAAGATGTGCCAAATTGGTGTAAATGTGACATAAATCTGGTTTACATTCACTGATTTCTCCCTTCATCCTCCACAAATTTGTTTTTATAAGAAAGCTCAGCGCAAAGGACATAAATGTTTCTTTTGCCATTGGTTGGGTCTTCTAGGAAAGCACTGCTATGTGATAATGTGTTTAGAGGGATGACGCTTGTTTCAGAATAACAATGCCCAATTCATACATATTTTGCTTGCTCCAGGTAGTACAGACAAGTTTTTTTTTTTTAGGAATTGGTGCTGAAGAGATTTTCATGGGAAGATGAGGCAATTAGAAAAATGGTATTTGTTTCCAAGCAAAATTGGAAACTCATATTTCCAATATCGATACAACCATTTGTCTGAATTGGTATAGGGTTTCTTGCCTGAGCAGGGGGTTGGACTAGAAGACCTCCAAGGTCACTCACAACTCTGTTATTCTGTTATTTTTTAATCAGGATTTTCTTATGGTTATGCAGAACAGCAGATCTTCTTGTCATCTACCTTGTTAGCTTCATAAATCTTGATACTGCATGTGGGAGTTTAATACAAAGCTGTATAAATGTTTTATGAATTAAGAGGGCGGCCCAACTAGTGAATCAGGAAACATCTCATCTCACTAGTTCAAAAAACATGGCTGATGTGTAAGCAGTCACGCGGATTCAAGAACATTGTGCTTAATTTCTTCTTCCAAAGATAACACAGACTTTATAACTGTGTGCCCTCATCCAAGTCCAACCTTATTATTATTTATTAAACAAATTTATATAGCCACGCACCTCATACACAGTGACTCCAGGTGGCTTACAACATTAAAAATCCACAGTTAAAAATTCGTAATTTAAACTCCCCCAGCAACAGCAGAATCAGGCAAGCCACTTGAGTCGTTCTGAATGAGGACCTGAAGCCGCTGAGAAAACCGTGTCTTCAAGGCTTTGTGGGGGGAAAAAACAAGGTGAGGATCTCTGGAAGAGTGAGGTTCCAAAAAGCGAGTGAGAAAGAGAGAGACCACAGCTACCACCCCTTTCCTAGGCCCCACCAGATGCGCTTCTTTTATAGTTAGGACCTACAATCTGCCCTGCCTTCCTACTCTGGTGGGTAGGATAGATGAAATTGGGTGAGTCCATTGCTGAGACATTTGTTACGTGAATTTTGTCCCATTTTATTACCTTTTTTGCCACAGTTGTTAAGCAAATCACTGCAGCTGTTAAGTTAGTAAAACAATTGTTAAGTGAATCTGGCTTCCCCATTGACTTTGCTTGTCAGACGGTTGTAAAAAATATAATCACATGACCCTGGGACACTACAATGGTCATAAACATGAGTCAGCTGCCAAGTGTCTAAATTTTGATCACATGACCATGGGGATTTTGCAACGGTCATAAGTCACTTTTTCAGTGTTGTAATTTTGAACGTTCACTAAATGAATTGTTGTAAGTTAAGAACTACCTGTACAGAAAACTATACAGATATAGTTTAATTTTTTAATATTTGTATTTTTACTTGTATTTTACTGTTGTTAGCCGCCCTGAGTCCTTTGGGAGATAGGGCAGCATATAAGTCCCATTAAATAAATAAATAAATAAAACTGTTTCCATAGAAATTGATAAAATCTTATTGAGGACTTATCTATTCAATATATTTCCAAATATTATCCTTACCTGGCTTGGGAAAAAAACCCCTATGAGATGGATAAAATACTCGTGTGGGTTTATATGATAACGATGACTTCACCATTTTTGTGGTTGAACAAGTAGCCAATTGGTGTTGACTTTTCTGAACTCCTTGAAGCCATATGGGGTAAATAAAAGGCTTGGATAAAATTATCTAATTTAAAATCATGAGCTTTGACATGGACTGGAATTTGAGGAACATACCATAGCAGGCTTCTTCAGCCTAGTCCCTTCCAGATATAATGGGGTAATAAAGCCCATCCATGTTGGAATAGCTGCTTTATTCTATTCTATTCTTTACAGTCTTTGATTCCTGGCTTGAAAAATTTCCAAGCAATTGATCTGAAGTAGAAATAGAATATTATAATATAGCCTTTATGGCTCATTTATGAAATATAATAATGATCATTGAACAAGAGCATATTCAAGAAATAGAAAGCTGATAAAGGGGGGGACTTTAAAACATTATCTACTGTTCATTATCTAAATTGGAACAATTTAAATCTGGATTTTGCAGACTTGATCTTTGAAATAGGGAAAATCCAGAATTAATGTTTATTTAATTTTCCTAATATTCTCTTGTTTTCTGATTTCTGTAATATTCTCTTGTTTTCTGATTTGTTAAAAGTTTTCATTTATAATCAATAGTGAGAGGACTCCAGGCTTCTTCACTAAGACAGGCCTCTGTTATCTTTATTTTATTTGAATAGAATCAGTAGACTGTTCAAAGGAAAAGAGGAAAGAAAGAAAGAAAGAAAGAAAGAAAGAAAGAAAGAAAGAAAGAAAGAAAGAAAGAAAGAAAGAAAGAAAGAAAGAAAAGCACAATCTGCTAAATCCTTAACGGTTTTGAAAACACACTTTGGTTAATAAATGTAGTTACTCACTCATTGGCTTTACATGAAGAAAATAATCCACATAAGCAGATAATTGTGCTGTTCTACTTTTTACAATCAGGAAAACAGAAAATCTTTGTGGGTATTGTTGGTATTCCTTGAAATAGATAGGAAAGTCTTTGTAGAGATAACATTTGGATTTAACTTGTTGATGATATGATGAAGCTGATTTATATGTTTTAGCAATGTTTAGTTTCTTCTTTGCTTACTATTTCTACCTCTTTTGCAAACTGTATCCCATTGTTTTTCTGAAAGAAAGTAATGTGATTGGTATGTATATGTTATAATTATTAATTCTGATTAATTCTATTTTCCCTTTCCTTTTTGATATTTATTTTCTCTCTAGGCTCTAGGAAATCATGAATTTGATAATGGTTTGGCTGGATTATTGGATCCCCTCCTTAAACATGCAAATTTTCCTATACTGAGTGCAAACATTAGACCAAAGGGGCCTATAGCGAGTAATATCTCAGGGTACATCCTTCCTTATAAAATAATAAAAGTTGGTTCAGAAAAAGTGGGAATTATTGGCTATACCACAAAGGAGACACCTGTTCTTTCAAATCCAGGTACACTTTTTTCATGCTTATGTATAAAATTACATAAATTATAGACACAATAATTATATAACTAGATGTACTTAATTGTGACTGTATAATTCACACCATATTTTATTTGTTTTCTAGCATGAAATTGGGATTGTATTGTCTTTCACAGTTGTAAGAGAAAAAGGTTAACTGCCAACTAGGTGCTGAGTTTTATATAGAATATAAATCTGATATAGTTCCTGCTCTCTTTTATGTGACTATAACATGGATTGAAGTTAAGAGAATTAGCAATTAACTGCAGATTGGGCTGTCCTCAAGATTTATCATAGGTTAAAAAAAGAATTGCTTTATGGATTTTCCCCCATAACATTGGATGCTATTTCTAGTGTCGTTCTGCTTTGTTCCAATATCATTAATATACTGGCCAGAACATGTTGCTACATTTCATGATATCTGACTGTGAAGAATGTTAAATCATTCTCAAAAATAGGATACATACAGGTCTCTGCTGTCAGATAATCTGATACAAATCCTTAATCCTCTATTTTTATAAAATAATTATTTATTTATTTTATTTATTTAATTAAATTTCTATACCGCCCTATTCCTGAAGGACTCAGGGCGGTTTACAGGGCAGAATAAAATACAATATAAAAATAATATAGAATTAAAATACATTAAATTAATTAAGCCCAATTAAAAAATTCAAAAAGCTAAAACCCCTTCAAGTCCAGGCCTGATAGATCGAAAAACCAGGTTTTCAGGTCCCGGCGAAACGAACGCAGATCGGGGGCGGTCCTAAGCTCCACGGGTAAATCATTCCAGAGGGCAGGCGCGCCCACAGAGAACGCTCTTCCCCTAGGAATAAACCGCTGGCATACCCTAACCGGCGGTATCCTGAGAAGGCCCTCCCCCTGGGTGTTATCTGCTGGCAATCTTTTACCGGCGGCACCCTGAGAAGACCCTCCCTCTGCGAGTGCACTGGACGAAGGGAACTTGATGCTGGCAGCAGGTGTTCCCTCAGATAACCCGGACCCAAGCCATTAAGGGCTTTATAGGTCATCACCAGCACCTTGAATCTCACCCGAAGGGCAACCGTAAGCCAATGCAGCTCGCAGAGTAGAGGTGTTACATGGGAGTATCAGGAAGCCCCCATCACAACACGTGCGGCCGCATTCTGCACCAGTTGAAGCCTCCGAGTGGTCCTCAAGGGCAGCCCCATGTAGAGAGCATTGCAGTAGTCTAAACGGGAGGTCACGAGCGCATGAGTGACTGTGCGTAGAGCATCTCGGTCCAGATAGGGTCGCAACTGGTGCACCAGGCGAACCTGGGCAAAAGCCCCCCTGGTCACGGCTCCTATATGATCTTCTAAACTGAGCTGTGAATCCAGGAGAACGCCCAAGTTGCGAGCCCTATCAATGGGGGGGTAACACCTCACCCCCCATAGTTAATGATGGACAAAACTGGTTTTCCCGAGATGCCGGTATGCACAGCCACTCAGTCTTTGCAGGATTGAGTCAGAGCCTGTTTCTCCCCATCCAGACCTGAACCGCCTCCAGGCAACGGGACATCATGTCGAGGGCATCACCTAGTTGGTTCGGGGTGGAAAGAAAAAGTTGGGTATCATCAGTGTACTGATGATACCCCACCCTGAAACCACGAATGATCTCACCCAGCGGCTTCATATAGATGTTGAACAGGAGGGGAGAGAGGACCGACGCCTGAGCAACTCCACAAACGAGAGGCCTCGGGGCGGACCTCTGCCCTCCCGTCAACACTGACTGCGAACGGCCTAGGTGGTAGGAGGAGAACCACTGTAAAACAGTGCCCCCCACTCCCAACCCCCCGAGACGTTGCAGCAGGATACCATGGTCGATGGTATCAAAAGCCGCTGAGAGATCTAAAAGGACTAGGACAGAGGAGCAGCACCTGTCCCGAGCCCGCCAGAGATCTTTCATCAGCGCGACCAATGCCGTCTCTGTGCTGTACCCGGGCCTGAAACCTGATTGGTACGGGTCCAGATAATCAGTTTCCTCCAGGAACAGAGGAAGCTGATGCGCCACCACACTCTCAACAACCTTCGCCAAAAAGCGAAGGTTGGAGACCAGACGGTAGTTATTTAAAACGGCCGGGTCCAGGGCAGGCTTCTTTAGAAGGGGTCTCACCACCGCCTCCTTCAAGGTGGCAGGAAAGACACCCTCACTGAAAGAGGCAGATATCCTGCCTGGAACCAGCCTCGTGTCTCCTCCCGAGCTGAATAACCAGCCAGGAGGGGCACGGGTCCAATAAACAGGTGGTAGAGCTCAGCCTCCCCATTATGATGACAATAAACTTAGATGTCAGTAAAACATACTTGCTGACACATAGTTTAGCCCTTTTAATCATAATTAAACCTATACCTGAATTTCCCTGCGTGTATTCATCGGTTCTACTGTATAAAATGTGACCATTTTCATCAAATGCAAGACAGGACCTCTAATCTACAGAGATTTTTGCAAGCCATCATATTGTTCACCACGTTTGTTCCATTAAGGTGGTATAGGTGATGTACTACAGATTCATTTAAAGCTGATGTTTTCAAAAAGCACACAGAAATTAATTTCCCATCATCTCACATAATTTAAATATTGGTAATGACCTTATAGGTAATCACCTTATAGGAAAATACTTGACTGCCATCTTAGGACATGCCTCCCACTGGACTTTGATAAACATCAATTTGCCTACAGGGGAAATAGGTCGACAGACGATGCCATAGCTACTGCTTTACATTCTGTAGCAAGTCATCTCGAGAAACCTGGAAGTTACGTCAGGATGCTTTTTGTTGACTACAGCTCGGCTTTCAACACCATTTTGCAGAGCATTCTCATCGAGAAGCTGACTGACTTGAAATTCTCCCCCGCTATCTGTGATTGGATTCAAGACTTTCTTAGGGATCGGGTACAAACAGTGAGGGTTGGGTCTGCTTTGTCCACCCCCCTGAAGCTTTGCATCGGCACGCCACAGGGCTGTGTGCTTAGCCCCTACCTGTACTCTTTGTACACTTATGATTGTGTATCATCTGACCCATCCACTGCGATAATCAAGTTCGCAGATGATACAACTGTGGTGGGTCTTATTACAGGTGGGGATGAGACAGCATATAAGGCAGAGGTACAAAAACTATCCATATGGTGTAGTAACAACAACTTGCACCTAAACATCGGCAAGATGAAAGAGATGGTGTTAGACTTCCGGAGAAAAAAGGAGGAACCTGCCCCACTTTACATCGGGGAGGGCTGTGTAGAGAGAGTTTCCTCCTTTAAATTTCTGGGAGTCTACCTCTGTGAAGATCTGACCTGGAATGTTAACACAACCCAGGTAGCTAGAAAGGCCCAACAGAGGCTTCACTTTCTTAGGATCTTGCAGAAGAACAGGGTAGAACAACAGCTAATGACCCTCTTTTACCGGTCTACCATAGAGAGCGTCCTCTCGTATGGTATTGTGGTTTGGTATGCTGGTCTGACAGCCGCGGATAGGAAAGTATTACAGAGGGTAGTGAGCACAGCACAAGACATGGTGGGCTGTTCCCTGACACCACTGGATGACATCGCCAGGGCTCGTTGCCTTGGAAGAGTGAGGAAGATTCTCAGGGATGACTCACACCCTGGACAGTATCTCTTTACTTTCCTACCATCCGGTAGGAGATATAGGAATATAGCCAGCCGTACCAACAGGCTGAAAAATAGCTTTGATCCATGGGCTGTTAGGCTTTTAAATGGGACATAATCTTATGCAGAATTGACTTGGGAGGCCGGTGTGTGGTGTAGTTGGTTCACATAGTGTGGTGGGATGGAGGGTTTGTTGTCACTGTGTGTTGGGGGGAGAAAGCACGGGGGGAGGCTCAGCTAATCTCAATGTACACATGTTGTACTTTGAAAATAAAGGTGTATTATTATTTTACAAAATCAGGTTTAAGCTAAACAGTTGCAATATACAAAGAGAAAAACCAATCATTTTATGGGAGAGCACATACCCCCCCCCCTTTTAAGATTCTTGCCAAGTCACTCCATGGGACTCTCCACTTTGCCGAAAGGTCAGTCATATATGAATGCTCACAGAAAAAAAACACGAGAGCATTAGATCTCACTTGTTTTATTTATACAGCTGCCCATCTCACACAAATGATTCTGGGTGGCTTACAAGATTAAAACCAATAATCTTACCAAGTAATTGTTAACACCCAAAGAAACAATTGATCTCCCTCTTCCTTCCTGCTACTTTTAAGGTTGGCTTAAAACTAGCCAACAGGCATTGAAAATCTGATTCTAATGAATGTATCTAGTTCTCTTTTAACATGGGTGGCCACTGGCAGATCTGAAGACATTAAATGCTATAATTTTAACTATAGAGCAGGGATTTTCAACCTTTTCACCCATTGTACCACTTTTAGGATATGGCAACATCCAAGTACCACCAGTCGCCTAGCAAGGTGTCAAAAACTTGACCAAAAAAAGGAAAAAAAAGTACAGGTAGTCCTCGACTTACAACAGTTCACTTAGTGACTGTTCAAAGTTACAATGGCACTGGAAAAAGTGCCCCCCAAGCCACAGCCTAGCAAGACACCTGCCTGCCCACCCGGCAATGCTCTTCCTCCTGTCTGAGGTTTTCATTGTTGTGAGCATTTCTGTTGAGGATTGGCAGCGGGGTTGGGGTGGGAGGTGTTTGGTTTTTATCTCCCCGCCCATCTGCTGGGTGGTTGCAGCAGGTTTTGGTCACTTCTCATGTCCCTGGGACACTGTGACCATCATAAATATGAATCAGTTGCCAAGTATCTGAATGTAAATCACAAGACCCTGGAGATGCTGCAACATTCCAGCTGATTGGCACTTCTTCTGGACTCAGCAGAAGCGCCAGGATCAGCGCCAAGCTCCAGCTGGAGCCTGGCACTGATCCTGATGCTTCCACTGAGCCCTGACATCCCTGCAGCTCCAGCTATCTCTCTTGTGTGGTGCTGCCACCGGTTCAGCTCATTCCCCTCCCATGCTACCATTTTTCTAGGATGGTCGCATACCACCTGCCAGGTGCCAATGTACCACAGGTGGTACCCATACCACTGGTTGAAAAGCCCTGCTATAGAGGACATTCAACTATATTAAACATCGGGGGGGTGGAGCCAGCTGTCAGAGCGGGCGACTGTGTGAATGGGCTTCTCTATATCACACAACCTCTCACCCAGTGTCTGCGGGGGCTTCTCAGAGCCACAGGAGGTCCTGCAGGGACAGCCGAAGTTGTGGGCGTCCCGGAGAACTTACATGAGCGGCGGCCAGTGTTGGGGATCTGGAGAAAAACCCGATGCAAGCTGACCGGGTAGAAGGAGGCCAGTAATGGCCGACATGAAGATCTGACAGAGGGACGGAACTAGCATTGACTTAGTGGAACAACAGTGAAACGGAGCTGATGAAAAGTAATTTCAAAATTTTTACATTTAAAAAGTGAAAGGGAGCGCTTTTGAAAGAGATGCTGGCTAGAAGAGGTAGCCTTACCGAGAGGGAGCAAGCAGCAAGAGAAGCGACGAGACATAAGGCAACAGGTGAGAGTGACAAGAAGAAGGAGCCAGGAAGTTAGAAGATCGTAAACTAGCTGTGAGATCAGGCGAACTGATAGAAAGGTAATGGGAAAAGATAAGTTTTCGAGTCTTGGAGACTGAACTTTTGAGAAAACAAGCGTGGACTATAAGTAGAAGGAAAGTGAATAGTTTGGACAGACTTTGAAGTTTTGATTTATAAGCCATGGGAGTATAATGGATCCAAGATGGAGAAAGTGACACAGCAACTTTAGGACTGCAGTTTTGATAGTGAGACAATTACTGGCCATTGGCTGAAGAAAAAGATATAAAAGGAGCTACAAATTCAGAGTTGGAAATTTATAATTAAAAGGAAAGTGACTTTGATGGGACAGGAAGATAAAGGTGATATATAAATATTGATAAAAGACACACATAAATATAAATATATAGACTGACTGCTTTCTATATTCGTGACATAACTATATTGCTGTGATTGTTGATTGCTAGAATTGGATAGAATTGAAATAATCAATTAGCTAAGGAATTAATCACTTGATTGTTGTGTATATATATGTATATATATGTATATGTATATATAATTTAATTGATAGATTGATAAAGGTTTATTTAAGGTTAAAGGAATTAAGTATTTGTAAAGAGTGATATTGAGTAATGTTTTAGGGGTTTGGTTGAATTTATTAATATCATAAAAGCCACAACAGATTAGACATAGAGGACAGGGTGGCTGTTGATTTTGATATATCTCCCCTGAATTAGGAAATAGAAAAGGAGGTAGTGGTGGAGGGAGATAGAGGGGGGGGAAAAGAAGGTAGAAATACCCCATAAAGAGTATTTTTATAAAAATCTGGTTAAATATGACAAGCATACCGAACTTAACAAAGATTAGTGCAGGAAAGAGGGCAGCGCCACAGGGGTTAGGGATGTCTTCAAGCCCTTCTAGTCAGAAGTCCATTGATGACATGCTACAAAGGGAAAGGTCAAATTCCTTTAAAGATTTACAAGCCCTTCTGCAAAATATACAAGAAGCAATGACTAAGAATCATGAAGAGATGAAGAAAGAGATAGGTCAAGTGAGAAATGATACTGGTGAGCTCAAGGAAAAACTACAAGCGATTGATGGTGAATTTGAGGGGATTCAACAACAATTAATAAAAAATGAGCAAAGATTACAGGAAATGGAAGTAAGAATGGAGAAGGAGGAGAAGAAAGTAGAGGACTTAAAAAAGGTAAAGGTAAAAGTTCCCCCGCACATGCATGCTAGTCGTTTCCAACTCTAGGGGCCGGTGCTCATCTCCATTTCAAAGCCGAAGAGCCAGCGCTTGTCTGAGGACGTCTCCGTGGTCATGTGGCCGGCATGACTAGATGCCAAAGGCACACGGAATGCTGTTACCTTCCCACCGGAGTGGTCCCTATTTTTCTACTTGCATTTTTATGTGCTTTCAAACTGCTAGGTTGGCAGAAGCTGGGATGAGTAACAGGCACTCACTCTGTTACATGGCACTCGGGATTCAACCTGCCAAACTGCCGACCTTCTGATCGACAAGCTCAGCGTCCTAAACCACTAATCCAGGCGAACAGAGAGCTTGAAACAACAGTGATCGTCCTGGAAGCAGAGAAAGCTGCCCACTATCTGTGCTTTCAAAATGTTAAGGAAAAAAAAGGTGAAGACCTGCCGGACATGATGGCGGACTTAATGGTGAAGACATTAGGCATAGGAAAAGATGAAATGTTGGCGGAAATTGATGAGACGTATAGGGTCCAAACTAACTATGTGAGGAGACATAATCTTCCAAAAGAAGTACATGTGAGATTGGTTAAAAACTCGACCCAGGATGAATTACTACATAGATCAAGAGAGGAGCCGCTAGACTATGGAGGACAACAAATAACAATTCTCAAACAAATACCTAAAAGAATGAGGGATTTGAGATGAGGCTACCAATTTTTGACATCAAAATTGATTAGATATAATGTGAACTTTAGATGGCTAACTCCAGAAGGCTTTCTAGTCACATGGCAAGATAGAAGGTATAGATTAGACTCGATAGACAAGGCAGAAGATTTTTATAACCTCACTTTAACAATGAAGATGAAGTAGAAGACCAAGATGGAGGTGACATAAGAGAAAGGGATGCAAGACAGATGGCTATAGAAGGGAAGGTACTGGAACTGAGGATAGAGGAAATAAATCTGGAGAGACTACAGAGAAATATGAAGGCAGAGACAAAGAAACAGAGATCCGCACAACGAGAAGCACAAGACCCACATATAAGTAAAACAAAGGGAGAAGAATGCAGGATTTTGTCACTGAATATTAATGGTTTAAACTCGCCAATGAAAAGACGGAAAATCTTTAATAAACTTATTCATCAAAAATTAGATATAATTGCAATTCAGGAAGTTCATATAAAAGAACAACAGAAATACCTGTTAGATCAACCAAAATTAGGAAATATATTTGTATCATTAGATCAACAAAAAAGAGGGGGGTGGTATTATATGTGAATGAGAAATTGGTAGCTAAACAAATTTATAAAGATAGAGAAGGTAGAATATTGATAGTTGAGGTAGAAATAAACCATAGGAAAGTAGTGATAGTAGAAATATATGCCCCGAATGGAAACCAAGAACAGTTTTTTAAAATGTTACATAATAAGATATGTAATATAGACTACGATGAGATCTGTGTGCTAGGAGACTTCAATGCTATTATTGATAATAATGTGGACTACAAGGGTAATAAGACCAGGAAAAGGAAAAGAAGGACACTACCAAGATCCTGTTTCAAATTGGCCAAAGATCTAAACATCCAGGACCTATGGAGAGAAAGGAATCGTGAGGTTAGACAGTATACATATTATTCTAATCGACATAGCTCATGGTCTAGGATTGACATGGTGTGGATGTCAAGGGAAATTAACTCTGAAGTTGAAGACGTGTGCATAGAGACAAGCACCTGGGCAGACCACAACCCTGTGAAATTTAGCTGGAAAGGGTCCAAAAAAACATCTAGATGGACTATACAAAGATCAATATTAAAATTAAATATTAAAGATGACTTCAGATTAAAGATGGAGAGAGAATTGGACTTCCTTTTTAAAGAAAATAAAGCTGAAGACACCTCTGTCCAAAATCATTGGGACACAGCTAAGGCAATTATAAGAGGAGTAGCCATAGCATATACAGTATGGCGAAAAAGAATAAGGAGGAAAAACAACAACAGAAAATGTTAGAAGGGGAATACAAAAGATTAGAAACAATACTCCAACATGAAGCACAAAAAAAGAATGTAAAACAACAAATGGACTTAATTAAACATAACATCTTAGAAAAAGAAAAATTAGCACAACAGATAAGATGTATAAAACAGAACTTTTTTGACAATGCAAACAAACCTGGTCGATGGCTTGCACACAAATTGAAAAAACAAAAGGAGAAAAGTTGGATTAGTAAATTATGAGATGACAAAGGGAGAATAGACTATCAAGAAGAGGAGAAAAAAATTATAGCCCAGGAATTTTATGAGAAATTATATAAGGAAGATAGCCAGGAAAATGAGGAGAAAGCAGAGGAATGTTTCCAAAAAGCAACACTACCAAAGTTACAGAGGAAATAAAAAATATGTTGAATGAAGAAATTAGGATGTCAGAGGTGATAATAGCCATTAATAAACAAAAAAATAACAAAGCATCGGGTCCTGATGGCCTCCCAATAAAAATTTATAAGGAACAACAAAACATTTTAGGACAACCTTTATTGGATGTGTTAAACGCAGTCATGGATGAAGCAAAAACCCCAAGGTCATGGTCAGAGGCGAATATTGTTCTGATTCCAAAAGATAACACAGACCATACATCAGTTCAAAACTATAGACCAATATCTTTACTTAATTCTGACTATAAGTTATTTTCAACAATTATAGCTGAGCGATTAAAAAAGGTTTTTAAATAATTTTATACATGTGGACCAGAATGGATTTCTAGCCAAAAGACAAACTAAGCACAACATTAGGATAATATTGGACACCCTAGAACAGGGTTTTTCAAAATTTTCACCCATTGTACCACTTTTAGGATATGGCAACATCCGAGTACCACCAGTCGCCCAGCAAGGTGTCAACTTGATGACCAAAAAAAAAAGGAAAAAACTGATGAAGTACAGGTAATCCTCGACTTACAACAGTTAGCTCAGTGACTGTTCAAAGTTACAATGGCACTGAAAAAAGTGCCCCCCAAGCCACAGCCGAGGAAGACACCTGCCTGCCTGCCCGGCTGCGCTCTTCCTCCTGTCCAAGGTTTTCATTGTTGTGAGCATTTCTGTTGAGGATTGACAGCTGGGGTGGGGTGTGAGGGGGTGTTTGGTTTTATTCCTCCCATCTGCAGGGTGGTTGTAGCAGGTTTTGGTCACTTCACATGACCCCAGGACACTGTGACCGTCATAAATATGAATCCGTTACCAAGCATCTGAATGTAAATCACAAGACCCTGGAGATGCTGCAACATTCCAGCTGATTGGTGCCTCTTCTGGGCTCAGCAGAAGCACCGGAATCAGTGCCGAGCTCCAGATGGAGCCTGGCACTGATCTTGGCGCTTCCACTGAGCCCTGACAGCCCCAAAGAAGTGCTGATCCTGGCGCTTCCGTTGAGCCCTGACAGCCCTGCAGCTCCAGCCATATCTCGCTCAAGCTTGTGTGGTGTTGCCACCGGTTCAGCTCATTCCCCTCCCCCATTTCCACTTTTCTAGGATGGTTGTGTACCACCTGCCAGGTGCCAATGTACCAAAGGTGGTACCCGAACAAATTAACATTACATTTTATATGGCAAGGGAAAAAACCAAGGATTAAAATGAAACATCTGCAGGATGTTAAAGAAAATGGGGGTTTTGGACTACCAGACTAGGAAACATATTATCATGCAGCGGCGTTACCTGGATTAGAGAATGGATAATTTTAAAGAATAAAAGATTATTAACTCTAGAATGCCATGATCTGCAATTAGGCTGGCACGCATTCCTATGGAATGAGAAGCAACATTTTCAAAACCATCGGATTAGACAAGCACTACTTAAAATTTGGAATAAAATTAAAAAACAAAATTACATTAAAGTACCAGTCTGGTTGTCCACTCTTGAAGCGATAGTCTACCCAAATTTGTTTAATTTGGAAAACAGTACTACATACAAGGATATTACAAATGAAATGGGAGAATTGAAATCTAGACAGGAACTAGAACAACAAGGGATAAAATTGGAATGGTGGGCTTACCTAAAGATACAAACACGATATGGGAAAGATAAGAAAGAGTGGGGGATAAATATTCAAGAAACTGCATTGGATAAAATTTTATTGGGGCCAGATGAGAAACAAGTAAGGAAATTGTATAGTTTGCTATTGGGGTACAAAATGTTTGAGGAACAAGTTAAAGAACCAATGCTGATATGGGCTAAAAATTTTGGACATGGCATAGATTTTGGCAAACTCTCTGGGATAGAAATAAAAAGATAACACTGGCCTCAGCTTATAAAGAAAATTTATATAAAATGTTTTACCGGTGGCATCTCCCCCCAGCACGATTAGCCAAAATGTACAAGACAATATCACCTAGCTGTTGGAAGTGTTCCGAAGAATTAGGTACTTATTTTCATGTTTGGTGGTCCTATAATAAGACGCAAAAGTATTGGCAAAGGATTCGGATATGGTTAGTGTTGTGTAGTGAGTTCATTGTGCAGGAATGAAGACGAGGCGAGTGAGTTCAGCAATGATCGTATTTATTTGTTTGCACGACCTGAACTAGAGAACTGGGCTGCAGCTTGCGGCAATTTATAGTCTGGCCCCTAGGCGGCAGCCAATAGGTTTAAAGCAGCCTATTGCTGCCTAGGGGCAACCAATAGCAGCCCTGGAGACGGGGTATTTGAGGTGCTGGGAGCCATTAGCTAGCTCCAGCTTACCATGTGGTGTTACAATAAAGCCCAATACATTACAGTTAGAAGAAATATCAGGATGGAGTGTAGATTATAGACCAGAATTTTTCCTACTAGGCATATATAATGATACACATCATCACAGCAGCGAGAATGACGTTCGCCCAGAAATGGAAAAACAGTGAAATACCGTACAAGAGTGAAGTGATAAATAAAATTTGGGCGTGCGCAGAAATGGACAAGTTAACTTTGGAAATTAAAAATAAAGACCAGTCAGATTACTACAAAATTTGGAATAAGTTTTACTCATGGTGGGAACAGAAAGGAAGGTCACAACAGAAACACACAGGATGCTGATTTCACATATTGCTAGAATAAGGTGGTTGATAAGATTGAATATTCTATAACTTTATATAAATGATATGTACATAAAGTGTATATATGTATATAAAACACAAACATGATGTAAGACAAGAAGGATTGTCAGACCATTAACACCTTGTCCAAAGTTTTAAATAATAAAATTTGCTATAAAAACATAATAAAAAATAAACTATATTAAACATCTGAGACACTCTCCTCTAAATTAACAAAACAATTCCAAGACATGTGATGTTTACCTTTTTGAAAGGAACTTCTTAAATAATGAAGTACTAAGTGTAGCATAGATTTTATTGCTAGAATAGGGATTTTCATTGGTAAAACATGCTTTCTGAGTAAATAATGCAATAATAAGATATATTTCCTCTTCTGGATTTTCAGGACCATATTTAGAGTTTCGAGATGAAGTTGAAGAATTGCAGATACAAGCAAACAAACTTACCACATTGGGTGTCAACAAAATCATTGCACTTGGTCATTCTGGTTTTTTTGAGGACCAACGCATTGCTCAGAAAGTTAAAGGTGTGGATGTTGTGGTTGGCGGACATACGAACACATTTCTTTATACAGGTATGTTATTCCTTCACAAAATAGGATTTTTATATAACTTAGCAATTAGAGTGCCAAGTATTTTACCAACCACCTAAGGAAGTCAGTATGTATTTACATGATTTGTATAAATATCACTTGCTTATATAAATAGAAAAGTTTGGATAACTATAATCCTAAGTAAACTTACTAATAAATCTGGTATGAATCCCTCCTTTCTATTGGTTTGAGTAGTATATAGAAAGAAAGGTCATGAGATCAGTAAGGGCATATTTTATTAATTCAGCTTGGTGTATACTATGCTTTTGTTAGGCCAGGGTTTTTCAAACTTTTCACCCATTGTACCACTTTTAGGATATGGCAACATCCGAGTACCACCAGTCGCCTAGCAAGGTGTCAAAAACTTGATGACCAAAAAAAAAAGGGAAAAAACTGATGAAGTACAGGTAGTCCTCGACTTACAACAGTTAGCTTAGTGACTGTTCAAAGTTACAATGGCACTGAAAAAAGTGCCCCCCAAGCCACAGCCGAGCAAGACACCTGCCTGCCTGCCTTGTGGCGTTCTTCCTCCTGTTCAAGGTTTTCATTGTTGTGAGCATTTCTGTTGAGGATTGACAGCGGGTGTGGGGTGTGGGGGGGTGTTTGGTTTTATTCCTCCCATCTGCAGGGTGGTTGCAGCAGGTTTTGGTCACTTCACATGACCCCAGAACACTGTGACCGTCATAAATATGAATCAGTTGCCAAGCATCTGGATGTAAATCACAAGACCCTGGAGATGCTGCAACATTCCAGCTGATTGGCGCTTCTTCTGGGCTCAGCAGAAGCACCGGAATCAGTGCCGAGCTCCAGATGGAGCCTGGCACTGATCTTGGTGCTTCCACTGAGCCCTGACAGCCCCAAAGAAGCGCTGATCCTGGCGCTTCCGCTGAGCCCTGACAGCCCCAAAGAAGCGCTGATCCTGGCACTTCCGCTGAGCCCTGACAGCCCTGCAGCTCCAGCCATATCTCGCTCAAGCTTGTGTGGTGTTGCCACCGGTTCAGCTCATTCCCCTCCCCCGCTTCCACTTTTCTAGGATGGTCGTGTACCACCTGCCAGGTGCCAATGTACCATAGGTGGAACCCGTACCACTGGTTGAAAAGCCCTGTGTTAGGCATTAGAGCTTTAATATGATCTCAGGAAGTTTACTGATTTTAGTTTGCTAAGGGATACCAAAATGCTTGAAATTGGTCTAATATTCCTTGCTTTTTCTGTCTTCCCTTAATTTTTTTCTTGTATTCATGTGTTATCTTTGTTCTAGAATAACTTTGTCAATATAAATTTTCTCTTCTGTTTGTTTCCCCCTGTCACAACTTTACACCCCTTAATAGATGCTCAGTGAGTTTAGCAAACTTTTCTGCATCTGAAATGTTTAAGGGTTCTGAAGGAGAAAGGCTTGCAGGTAGTTCTTGACTTGTGACCATATGTTTCATGACCATTCAAAGTTATTACAATAGTGCTCAAAAATGTAAACACTCCTCACACTTCACAACAGTTGCAGAGCCACTGTGGTGACATGATCTAAGTTCGGGTGTTGGCAGACCCTGCTGTTCCAGCAGGTGTGGGGTTAGGGCAAGAGCAGGGTGGGCTGAAAGTGTGGGCACATGCATGAAGAGTGGATGGGTGGCAGTTTTTGTCTATTTCTAGTTTTATTTTTACTGGTTTCGTACTGGGTTTTTTTGCTACATTATTCACTGTAAGCCACCTGGAGTTGTTTTTAAGATGTGCAGCTATAACACGCATGTGAACATGCTAATGTCTTACTTTATATGTACGCAGCTTGTTTTTGCAAATTTGGCTTGTGGGATAGTCACTTCCTTGTGGTTTTACTTGGCTCTTGCCATTGTCTGGAATCAAGCCTGGCCTCTGGTTTCTCCCAGTTTGAAACGTATTATTGATATACTCCAAAATTGTTGAGTTTTCTAGAAAACCCAGCTATGCTAAAATATCCACTTATCTTTTGTCACAGAAGCCTATGTCCATTAATGCAGACCACTTCATCTGTGTATACTCTAGAACATGCGGCTCTTTCAGCCATCTCCTGCGGCTCCCAGTCCTCTGCCATGTGCAGTCCAAAAAAAAAAAGTGGGACTAAAAAAGTTCAACCAATCAATTCAAATTTGCAGGGTAGGTGCATATCTCGCCTTGGCTCCACTCTTCAGTCAAACCCTGTTCTGCACATGCCCGCATGTACGCGCATGCGCACACATTTTTTTGAGGCTCCCAGTTTTTCCTTTTGTGAGCGAACCGGTTCTGAGTGGCTCTTTCACTGTTTCAGGTTGCTGACCCCTGCTCTAGAACCTATTTCAATAATCTGAGTTGGATTTTCTTTTTTGAAAGGTAGCTGAATAACAGCACCATTTACTCCTTGAGGGGTTTTTTGGGTGCTATTAATAAATGCCTTTCGGAGCTGTCGAGAAGCGTAGTTTTGTGGCAAATAGGAATGTTTGTCCCAGGAGGCAGAAAGAAGCATTCATGACAGGAAGTGGCTAGCTGGCTGACTAGGGAAGGAAGGGGAGAAGGTTTTTCCAGGACACTCATCAATGTTTTGATAACTCTTTCAGGATGGATAAATACTTCAGGCTGAAATATTTGTTGATTTAATCTTCAGTCTCAAAAATAACCTAACACCTTTAGAAAATACGATAAAACAGTTGGTGACCAGTTAAATGCAGGTGTGGTATCGCTGAATATGGCACATTAAAGGCCAATGGCAGCTAAAGAACTGGCAGCTGTGATTTCTCATTTTTGTGTTTATACATAATAATCTGGTTTCCATGTACCATGTACATGTACAGTGAGAGTTTCTGCACCTGAGACAAATTCCTTGGGTTTCCAATTACATGTAGCCAAATAAAGAATTCTACTCTATTCTGTTCTGTTCTGTTCTATTTTGGAATATGTCTTTTTCTTTTTAAAAAAATTCTTATTTCCTCCATGTTCCAGTTTTTCAAAGTCAGGATCCAAAACATGAAGGGTTCTCAGTATTGATTTCCTCCACCTACTCTTTTATTTCCAAGGATCAGGAATGTAATGTGGAGTGTGACATGGTTCAGGAGGATTCATTTTGGTCTTGCCTTTAAGCTTCCTACAATGGCTCAAGAGCTTCAAAATAGCAAATGGATATAAAGCCTTGGGTAAGGCAGTAATCTGGATCTGAGAGGAAAAGAGAAGAGATGATTAAGAACATGTGTGGGCCCAGATCTGGAACATGCCATTATGTCCTTAAATCACCGACTTCTTTCTTCTCAGATCTCATTACAGCCACTGACCTGCTTAAAGGATTTACGGTCAGAAACTCCTTGAGCACTGGGGCACACCTTAAACCAGTTTTCCTCCTAATGAATGAACTCTTCAGTCTTAGTGCCAGTCAACAATTATGATTACTAATTTAAATTAGTAATAGATAAAGAGATAAAAAGTTGGCAAGCAAAGGAGGAATTGCAGTGTCAGGAGACAAAAGACAGATACACCAGCACAGCTGGAAGAGGGACTAATTTACTCATGCTTGCTCTTTAAGGCTCTAAGAGACAGGGCTTTGAAGCAAATGATTCTTTTGATCTCATTCAATTCTTCCTCATTCAATATAATCAAATTATAGTGCCCAGCAAAAGAGATAGGCTGCCTGGAGGTAGCAGCTTATGGCTTATGGCCTCAACAGATGAGTCCAGATTGCTAGCCTCAACTGAGGAAGCTGAGTCAGTCTCCTTTCCTTTCCTTTCCTTTCCTTTCTCCTTTCCCAGAAGTGACCTCCTGGGTTTCCCAGCTGTCATGCTCAGCTGGAAAGCATGAGGGAAGCTCAGCTCAGTTCCCTACCAGAGGTAGAAGATGGCTTTGAAAGGTTGGCTTGAAGCAGTCTTCCCCTTTCACTTTCTCTCGGTCCTCGGCTTGGGCTTTCTCTTGACCAGACAAATGGCAATACAAATAGTCCTTGACTTACAACCACAACTGGGAGCAGAATTTCCCTTGGGAAGCAAGGGGGTTGCTATAGGAGTCGCACCCAATTTTATGACCATTTTGCCATGGTTGTTAAGCAAATCACTGCAGTTGTTAAATGAATCATGTCATCATTAAGCAAATCCAGTTTCCCCCACTGACTTCGCTTGTCGGAGGCTATTTGAGATGATCACAAATGGCGATCACATGACCCCAGGATCTGCAATAATTGTAAGTACATGCCAGATGCCAAACATTGGAATTTGGATCATATGACCATAGGAATGCTACAATGGACTTACGTCTGGAGGACTGGTCCTAAGCTACTTTTTTCAGTACTATCAAAACTTTGCTAAACAAATGATTATAAGCTGAGGACTAGCTGTGTTAGCTAGTCGTACTATGCCATTTGTTTTTTAAAAAATGAGCACCTATACCTGGCTGAATTCTCAAAGTTGTTCTTTATTTCAGTTGAACCTTTAATATGAAACAATACTGTCCCAGAATTGAATCTGCCCATCCAGTCTCTCATTCAGAGAGAGTTTATTGCCGGGGGATTCTTGTTGGACCTGGTGACAGGCCTTCCTGGTGGTGGCCCCCCTTCTAGGAACAATCTTCCTGCAGACAGATTGTCCTCCTGGCCTTTCATAAATAAGCCAAAGCGATGGTGCTTCACCTTCAATTTGACTTTTTTTTTATTAAAAAGTTTTAACATACAATTTTTCCCCCTTACAAATCCCCCCTCCCCCTCCCTTCTCCCTCCCCCCTTCCTCTCCCCACTCCCCCCCTTCCCCCCCCACTTCCCAGAGCTAAATACAAGGTATATATATAAAAAAGCAAACATAAACAACCATATGCTAACAACCATAAACTCTGAAATCTATCACTCTCTAGCTTATATAGGATAAAACAATCCTTAGTAATATTAAATATATATAAAAAAACAAAAAAAACAAAAAAAACCCCAAGATACAAAGAGAAGAAAAGAAAAAAGAGTTATTCAAATACTACATAATACTTCTTAACCCTATACTTGTTCTAGATAAACTCAATCCATTTTCTCCATTCCATAATATAACATTCTTACAAATAATCTTTCAAATTGACCAAAATCTTCGCCACCTCAGCCAGGTCAGAAAACTTTAAAATCCACTCTTCTGTAGTCGGCAGTTCCTCTTTCAATACTAAGCTATCAAAAGTCTTGCTGCCGTAATTAAATTCAAGATCAACTTAATTTCCACCACTATAACATCTGTAATTATTCCAAACAAAAAAGGTTGCGAACAAAACTTTAACCTCCATTTAAAAATCTTCTGTATGTTCCACCAAACTTTTATCCAAAAAGCCTCAACCTTTTTACAAGTCCACCATATATAAAAATATATTGCGTCTTCATCACCACACCTCCAACATTTAGGCTAATAATTCAAATACATACTTAACTTTTTAGGATCTAAAAACCATCTATAAAACATTTTGTAAAAGTTCTCTCTTAGATTTTAAACTTGTATAAAATTTTACATTCCTCACCCAAATCTTTTCCCGCCTCCCACTACTTGGCTATAAGTACGTTGTAAAAGTTCCATAGACTTCTGCTAATCTCATTCTTTTCTCTTTTTTGATCGTTTTAAAGCAGCACGCGTCACCCTCTGCTCCATAGGATCATCCAACGAAGTTGTAACTTGATCTCCTCCAACACCATTCTCCTCTGTCTGTCCATCTTCAGCCTCTTGATGTTCTCCTTCTCCAGATCCCTTTGCAGCTTCCAGAAGTGTTAATGGAGTTGCTTTTAAAACATTATTGTAAAAATCACGCGCTTGCATCACAGTAACCAAACGGTACCTTTTACCTTCATGCATCACCATCAACCCAGCTGGGATCTCCCATCTGAACCTTATATCTCGTTGCTTGAGCTCTTGCACAAGAAATGTAAAATCCTTCCTTCTCCTTAAAATCTTTGGAGGAATTTCTTTTAGAACCAAAACTTCTTGATCAGCAATCACAACTTTAGTATCATAAGCAGCTCTTATAACTTCATCTCTGATTTCCCTTTTTGCAAAATAAACCACCACATCTCTGGGCAATTTTCTCTGTCTAGCAATCCATGAATTCACACGAAACACTTTATCCATGCCTCCTTTTATTTCAGATGCTGGCTGATTCAATACTACTTCGAGAGCCTCAGAGACCAGCTGCTTTAGATCTTCCTTAATATTCTCCTTTAAACCTCTAATTCTAATGGCAAACTGCATCTGGTAATATTGAGCAAGACTCAGTTCTTTATCCATTTTGTCTCTTAAATTTTCATTCTCCAATACTTTTGCTTCTAATATAGCATTCTTTTGAGTCAAGTCTTCCACTTTTTCTTCCAAATCTTCCACACATTCAGCCACTTTATACACTGAAGACAAGATGTCTGCCTTCATCACACTGAACTTCTGTTCCATCCTCTCCTCCATTCTCTCCTCCAGTTTCTCCAGTTTCTCCTCCATCTGTGCAAATCTATCATTAATTAATTTCAAAATTACCTGGGTATGTTTTTCAAGAGCATCTTGTAAGTCCTTCGATGTCAATACATCAGGAGGATGCAACGCCTGCAATAATGATTGTTGCACCGGAGAAGTTCCAGCACTCCGAAGAGTTTTAGGGGGAGGTTTAGCCGCCATCTTTTACTTTCAATTGTGACGCACTTTCACTTCAAGTTTTAAAAAGTCCATCAAGCTCGAGAGTAAAATATAATAATCCTCTTCACCTTCTCCTCTTGTACCGCTCTGCCTGCTCCTTTAATCCATAGTCATTCCTTCAAGCAGGGGTGGTCGCAGACACCTGGCTCTGCTCCAAGAAATCAGGAGCAGAGGCGCTGGCCAGCTGGGAGCAACCCAGGCTTCGGGGGAGTTCAATCCTTCAGCCGCCCGAGCCATAAGCTCAGGCGGCCCCGGGGAACTCTACCCCTACCTGGGGGCTCACCCCCTCCTCTTCTCCCGAGGAGGGGGCTTCAAATTCGCCCGAACAGCTGATCGGCGCTGTTTCGGGCGAAAATAACTCAGCTGAGCCACGGGCAGCCCGGGAAGGCTGTCTCCGGCGCCGCGCAGCCACCGGAAGTCAATTTGACTTTTAGGTTTGTCTAAGCTATTAGGTGCCTGTGAGGCTTTCAGCAATTTATTTAGGTTTTTAATAGGTAGGTTGTAGGTTTGTGTATGTGTGTCTCACTTAGCATCCTTCCTGCTTAGGATGGGCTATATAGATATTATAAATAAATAAGCAAGCACTCCAACAGCGTAATTTGGCAAAGTAGAGGCACTCTGCACAGAAAAAAAATCCCTCAAAACTCCAGTGAAACTTTTCCTATGGCCAAGAACGCAGGTGACGGGTGACAGGTGAAACAGCTGGCTCAATCAATAACACTGACGTGATTCAAGGAAGTGTGGAAAAGCCACTTGAGAAATAAACGATCTGTGCTTTGCTCTGCTTTTTACTCCAATTGCATTTGAGTCCAGGGAGCAGAGCCGAAAAATCTTGTTGCTCTGATCAGTAATGCCTTGGGGAGGCAGCTGAGAAAAGGTCCTTGGCTAGAGATTCATTTTGTCCTTTCAGTCTGGAAAGGTTGGAAACTTACAGCATTAGTCAACCATTGATACTCTCTTTGGGATTGATTGACTTGAAAAAATGTAATAAGTAAATAGGTCACCATTTTATTCATATGAAATCTCTGTCAATTTGGGTGTTCTGTATTCAGAGTTTTGAAGACCATTCTTGCCCTGGTTCCTTTTTTTAGGAAGTCCACCTTCCACTGAAGTGCCAGCAGGTAATTACCCATTTATGGTGCAATCAGATGATGGACGTCAAGTGCCTGTTGTTCAGGCATACGCCTTTGGAAAATATCTTGGCTATTTGAATGTCGTATTCGATGATAAAGGAAATGTAATCAAGGCATCTGGAAATCCCATTTTGTTGAATAAGGATATTCCTGAAGGTATGGAATTGGGAATGGATGTGAAACGTCTTTAAGTATCAACTGAGTAAATATTAAATTAAAATTAAATTAAATTTATTAAATTTTTATACCGCCCTTCTCCCGAAGGACTCAGGGCAGTGTACAGGGCAATAAATATCAAAATATAAATACAAAAGTTAAAAAAGATGTTAAAAAGGATTAAATAATTATGCCCAATATAATACAATAATAAAACTGTGTTAAAACTAAATCCAACCCCAAACCCATCAGACCAGGCCAGATTGTTCAAATAGATAGGTTTTTAAATTGCACCGGAAGGAGCGAAGGTCGGGGGCCATCCGGAGCTCAACCGGCAAGCGGTTCCATAGGTCTGGCGCGCCCACAGAGAACGCCCTCCCCCTGGGGGCCACAAATCGACATTCTCTGATCGGAGGCACCCTGAGGAGGCCCACTCTGTGGGAGCACACTGGACGGAGGGAGGTTGATGCAGGCAGCAGGTGCTGCCGTAGGTAATCTGGACCCATGCCATGTAGGGCTTTATAGGTCATTACCAGCACCTTGATATATGATCTTTCAAAACTTAATACTAATACTATTATGCCATTAGCTGCATAGATTGATTTTCTCCAGGAGAAGCCTGCTAAAAACCATCTGCATAATATCAGCAAGATAGTTATGAGTCTTTTAAAAAATATAAAATATAGTACAAGGCAGCATATACGTAGCATGTTTTCTAGAGATTTGTGAAAGAGCAACAAAGCTTCCATTTTGTTTAACCTTGACAGCAACAAACTGATTCTGTACCTTCACTAATACACACACACACACACACACACACAAAAACACACACAAACACCACATATATTACTAAACTGAAGAAAATGAGGAGATACAGTAATCAGAAGTAGAATTTGAAGAACACTGGGGGCTCAGTGTTCTTCAATGCTACATCCAAAGTACTTGAAATCTACAATTTTTGATATAACTACAATTATCAGACTTCCTCCATTACTGCATTGCTCGGGAAATAAATGATGTGACGTGGTTACCAACCTATTTTCATTAACACTTATAAATGTAAACATAGCTATCTGGATTTCATTATTATTGTTTTAGATCAAGTTGTGAAAGCACAAGTTAACAAAATGAAGATCAAGCTACAGAATTATTATTCACAAGAAATAGGGAAAACAATTGTTTACTTGAATGGAACAACTCAAGCCTGCCGCTTTCATGAGTGCAACTTGGGAAATTTAATTTGTGACGCTGTGGTAAGGAACTAACAAATTAGAATACAAATAACTGGTTCTGTACTTGATGATCTGAAAAAGGATTAAAAGCACATTGCTTACTATGTGAGGTACACACCCTTAACATTGAAATCAGGGAACTTCCATAGTCTCAGGAAGACTATTAATGTGTAGAATTAATCCTGAAGTTTTATTGATGCACAACTAAGGCTGGAATGTGTGCAAATAACCTTAGTAAGGATTGGATCCAAATCAGAAAGGAGTAGCTATTATTTTGGCAAAAAGTTGCCAGTTTTTGTAGCTGCAGGTCCTAGCTTGATTTTGGGGGGTGGGTCTAATATAAGCCCTATCCAAAAAAATAAGCCCTAGTTTTGGGGAAGGCACACACCTAAAAATGAAGCTAGGGCAGAGGTGGGGGCATGGAGCTGCTCCACCTGACCCACACCCACTCCTTGCAGCCAGGGTTTTCCTTGCCGGCTGTTGTGATTCAGTGTCATCCTGTGCTCCCAGCAGCTGAGTCTGAGGAATCTGAGGAGGAGGAGGAGGAGGAGGAGGAGGGGTTTGGAGAGCCTTTGGTGTCAGAGGGAGGCTCTGATGCACTGCAGGACTCTCAGCCTGGCCCCTCCAGTGTGTTCCTCATGAGGCTCAGCTGTGTGAGGAGGAGGTGTCGGACTCAGAGGAGTCACAGCTGAATCTGTTCAGAGACGCTAGAAGCAGAAGGCAAACCAGCAGAGCAGAGCAGAGAAAATCAATGAGGCAACTCAGTGAAAGGAGAAGGCATTGAGAAGCCACACCTTGGGAAGGATAATAAAAGGGGAAGGGGTGGGTGGTGCTGGTTGCTGAAGGCAACCATTCGTAGACATTCAAAGAGAATCCTGGTCTGTTCTTGCTATTCTGTTTGACTCTTGTTTGTTGACTCTTGTCTGATGTTTTGAATCATTTATTGAAGAAAATATTCTGCTGCTTTTTTGTTTGAAAGACTTTATCATTTTGGAACTGTAAATAAATATGGGTTGGGTTTTTTCCAGCCTATTAATTTGTCAAAAGGAAAAAGGGGTTGTCCCTGTCACACAAACAGGGCCGGTCATAGGCTGGAACAGAACACTGGCCCACTTGTTCTTCTGAGGCCTCTTCTGCAGCCAGGCCTGCATATCTCAGTCACAGGGCTTTCCAGAAGGTCTGTGCAGCCAAGAACCGAGCTATGGATTCAATCCATAGCTCGGTTCTGCAAGACCTCAGCAGCCGAGCACCAAGCTATGGATTCAATCCATAGTTTGGTACTCAACTGCTTACACCTTCTGGAAAGGCCTGACTGCAAAATGCAGGCCCGAATGCAGGTGCAGAAGTTTGGCCCCAGAAGAAGTGGATTGGCTAGGTGGGGCTGTCAGTGCCGGAGGTGAGGTAAGGCTTACCACAAAAATAAGACCTGGTGCCTCTTTTGGAGGCAAAAAAAGACCTGGTCTTATTTCAGGGAAACACGGTAGCTTGGCAAAGCTTCTACCATGTCTGATTTTAGTTCCCTATCTTGTCTCAAGCCCTGCCTCTTTCTTCTTGTCTTGCTTTCTTTACATCATGGATGCCCTACATCCTGATTTTTCTCCCTCACATCTTGTTTGGCTTGTCCTTCCTCTTCCTCCTTGCCAGCATCATTTCCAAAAGTCCCAACCAGTTACTTGTCTTCATTCCTACTGCTGCTGCTGCTGCTCTTCATAGCAGCCCTAATTTCAGGTCCTCCTCCCCTGCTTTGTTGTCACACTCTCCATCCTGCCACTTTCTTACTAACTCCCACAAGCCTTGTCATGCTGTGGTACTTCTTCGCCCAGTCTCACCATCTTTGGTGCACAGTTCTTGACAGGAATAACTAATGGCATGAACAAATTTATGTACATAGAAATCGCATTGTGCTTAAAAGAAGGTATGCTCAGCATGCAGACAAAATGCAGTCCGCTGGGTGGCCCAACATAACCCAGCAGCTTCACCCTCAGGGCCACAGTTTCTCTACAGACATCCTCCTGCTTTTCTGCAGGTGTGGACCATGTTGCCTTAAAATGGGAAATAATCTTTATCTCAGATGAGGAGCTGTTCAGGATAAAAAAAAAATTCCTCAAAAAAATTTCAGTAGAGTTCCAGAAGCATTGTTAAAGGCAATGTAAAATGAAGCTACTGCTGAAGGGGAACAAGCTAAACCCTCTCTATTCAATTTTATGACTTTCTCAAATTATTTTCATACAGATAGCAAAAGAGCTCCCATTGCTATCAGCGGAGGGTCTCGGAGAACCACACTGTCAGACAGAAGGGGCCCTTTTGAGGAGGGGGTGCTTCAAGGAAGGACAACTTGTAACAAACTCTTTTACTATAGGCTTTTTAGTGGAAAATAGCTATACTGCTAGATATCATCGCAAGATTTCTAATTTTGATACACTGATGTCCTTTAAAGTTAAGTGAAAAGGATAGTGGAGGTTTAATTCACATTTTTTTTCTTTGTGAATGTTTTTAGATTTACAATAACCTGAGACATCCAGATGATAATGAGTGGAATCATGTTTCCATGTGCATTGTAAATGGTGGTGGAATACGGTCACCCATTGATGAACGAGCCAATAATGGTATGTGTAATTTCAAGAGCATCTACACATGCTACTTCAAGTTCTCTTTGTTGTATGCCAATATTTAAATTTGGACTGGTATACACTCTATTCAACTACTGTCATGCTTTTTTAAAAAATTTGCCAGGCTGTGAAGCTTTAGCTCTTGACCTTATCCTGTTTGAATATCCCATATTTAGTTTGGGTGAACATGCTGTCCAAAGCTACCATGATTATTGTCTGATGATGTAAATTAACGAATATCCCTCTTTTGCATCTTCCTTTACGTAGAAAAAATCCCCTTTTTCCATAAATATTTAAACACTATCAGATTGAGAGCATCTTATTTATATGTTTCTATTAGTTTGCTGTAAACATCTTGTCCAAACCCACTGTGGCACTACTAGTTTTTCTCTTGAAACCTAATCATATTTTATGCATGTTGAAAAACATTGCTTACAGATTTTGGGATACTTTAAACTGCACATTTATTCTGTTTAACTTGTCCTTTAAATGTAATTTGCTTTTTATGCTACAATGATGGCATGGGTAGAAACCACAGAAATCAAATTATCATTCCTACCCTTCATATGAATGATGGCCTGCCACTTTTAGCCTAAGATGCAAACTAGATGCAAATTAAGTTGCAAACGAGATTGGAAGATAATTTAGCCTGTTGGGGTCACCTAGACAAGAAGCACAATTATAATATCTTTTCTGAGAGCTGAGATTCCTTTTGCGTGATGGTTTTTCTAGTCCTTGGATCTTGCTCCTATCTCCCAAGGTCATTCCTATAATACCATTAAAGATAAGGACTAGTCTAAGGTCTGGCAGGCAATCTGATTGTGGGATAAGATTTGAACTCGGCTGTCTTCAACTTAACCAATACCACAATGCCTTAAAAAGGAACAAAATTGTGCATAATATGACTTATTGCTGTATAACAGTGTTGTGTTCTACTCAGGCATTATTACCTTGGAGGAACTGACATCAGTATTGCCATTTGGAGGAACGTTCGACTTGCTGCAGATCAAAGGTTCTGCTCTAAAACAAGCATTTGAGCACAGCGTTCACCGACACGGGCAAGGAACGGGTGAATTGCTACAGGTCTCAGGTTAACTATCTTCATCGATTGCCAGCACAAAGTGCAAAAGTCTTTAAAAAAAGTCTTTATTTACATTTCGTGTTAAAAACACACACCATACACCAAGGGTGTCAAACTCAATTTCATTGAGGGCCACATCAGCATTGCAGTTGCCCTTAGGGGGCCGGGTGGGTATGGCCAGGGTGGGCGTGGCCTACTGGGTGGGCATGGCCAGCTCTACATCATTCACATCAAGGGTGCCTATGGGGGCCTGGGCAGGAGTGGGACAGATCTGAGGGTCTCTGGCAGAAGGAGGGTCTCTGGGCCAGGGCCAAGGCAGTGGGGGCCGTTTCCTCACTGTTTCCAGGACGGCTTCGTGGGCCACATGAAACCACTTCATCGGCGGGATCCGGCCCCTGGGCCTTGTGTTTGACATGTCTGCCATACACCAACAAAGACAAAAATCATTTACAATATACAGAAAACGAAGAAATCAAAAAATTGGAAACCATTTAAAAAAACCAAATTATATCTACTTCTAAGCTAACAATTATATTCCACTCACTAAATCTCTTATAACTATCCAACTCCAAAGCTTATTCATTAGCAAAAACTTTTTTTTATTTAATTTTTGACCAACCTCCAAGCCAACCTCATATCTTTAATCTTTTATCCATCCAAATATACCATTTATTCCATGATAGAAATGCTGGTGTCTCTTCTTTACCCTTCAACTTCTTGGTCAATGTGTCTGCTTCTGCACAATCAAATATTCTCCTAATTATAGCTTCATCCGGCGGGGTATGATTTGCCTTCCAAAATTCAGCATACCCCATCCTTGCCGCCGTTAAGATATGTAAAACCAAATACCATATTCCCCTCTTAATATTTCCAGGCCTGAAGCCAAGCAGATACATCTCTGGTTTAAGATCAACTAAACACCCTGTAATTTCCTCTATCTATTTTTGGATCCTCATCCAATATCTAACCACTTCCGGACATGTCCACCATAAGTGATAATACATGCCAATCCCTTTACCATACTTCCAACAATCAGCCAACAATCCAGGGAACATTTTGGAAAGTCTAGCCAGAGGGAAATGCCATCTATAAAGCATTTTGTATATGTTCTCCTTATATAATGTGGAAACCACCAGCCTCATATTAATCCACCAAATCTCTTCCCATTTCTCAAGTGGAAGTGCATAACCAAAATTCTTCCCGCAGGCAATCATCGCGTCTTTTACCACCTCCTCCCCTACTACCCTGATTAGCAACAATTTATAGCACTTAGATATCATCCCTTTCTCCGGACCCAGCAGAATCTTATCTAATTCCTGCAGATTCAGATAAATACCCCCCTTCCTTCCTTATCCTTCTTATACCTTGACTGAATCTGCAGGTAAGCCCACCACTCCAATTGAAACCCTTGCTGAGCCAGATCTTGTCGCGTTTTGAGTTCTCTCCTGCTATCTAAAAGTTCTTTGTAAGTTGGTCTTCTTCCCTTCTTGAGTAGGGTCAGATGGGTGAAGGCTTCCAAGGTTGATAACCAACACGGAATTTGCACATAGTACTTGGCCCTTATCTTATCCCAATTCCAAATCAGTATATCCCTTATGTAATGACGAGTAAACTGTTTGCTTGGAGGAGTACCTTCCTGCCAAAGAGCAGCATGCCATCCCTGCAACAAATCGAATCCTTCCAAACTCAACAATTGATTATTCCTTAAACTTATCTATCTATTCCTTGCCACAAACTAAAAGGGCAGCCTGATAATAAAGTTCCCAATTCGGCAGGCCAAGGCCCCCTCTTTCCTTAATTTCTTGCATCTTTTTTTCCCCAATCCTGGGCCGTTTCCCCTGCCATACGAATCTAGAAACTACCCCCTCTAACTCTTTTAAAAATTTCATTGAAAGTTTAACTGGTGCTGTCTGGAAAAGAAAATTCCATTTTGGCAAAATATAAGATTTCACCATGGCTACCTTTCTAATAATGAAAATTGTATCCTACCCCATTTTCCCAAGTCCATTTTTGTTTGTATCAGTAATTTAAAATAATTGTCCTCCCTAATACTGGAACATCTTCCCGTCAACCAAGTTCCTAAATATTTCACCTTCTTCACAATTTTAAACCCAGTAATGTCCTCTAACATCTGTTTACTTCTATTCAAAAGGTTTTTCGTTAATATATTCATCTTATCTTTATTTACTTGTAAACTGGCCACATTTCCAAATTCCTCAATCCTTTTTAGTAATTCCGTGCTGGATTCCAGAGGGTTTTCCAAAACAAAAACCATATCATCTGCAAACGCCTGCAGTTTATAAATTTGGTCTCTTATCTGAAGCCCGGTAATCTCCTCATCTTTCCTTATTATTTTCAATAAGGGTTCTAAGGTTAAAATAAATAAAAGTGGGGAGAGTGGACAACCCGCCTAGTGCCCTTACAGATATCAAATTTGTCAGTTAAATTTCCATTTATCAACATTCTCGCTTCCTGCTTAGTATAGATTGCTTTAATCATATTACAGAATTTGGCCCCAAACTCCATATGTTCCAACTGACACATTAGGAAATCCCAATTTACCCTATCGAATGCTTTTTGAGCATTGATAAATATTAAAGCTAATTGTTTATCTGGTCGGCTTTCATAATACTCCAGAACATTTAATATAATTCTGAGATTATCCTTTATTTGTCTAGTGGGAAGGAACCCATTCTGGTCTGTATGTATGAATTGGTTTAAGTAAATTTTTAATCTATCAGCAATTATTGTCGCAAATATTTTATAATCTGAATTAAGAAGGGATATTGGCCTATAATTTTTAATATGCTTCAAAGGAGAATCATCCTTAGGGATCAAACTAATATTTGCCTCCAACCAAGTTTGCGGGGATATAGCCTTATCCAAAATTTCATTAAATAGATCTTTCATATGCTTTCCAAGCACTTCCACTAATACCTCATACAATTCTGCAGGAATTCCGTCAGTGCCTGGGTTTTTTTGACATTTCTGTTGTCTTACTGCTTTTTCAATTTCTGCTATTGTTATCTCCTGATCTAAGGCCTCTTTCTCATTAGGAAGTAACTTAGGAAGGTCTGACTCCATCAGGTATTGTTTAATCTTCTCATCAGGAACCTTTTCTTTCTGATATAATTGTGTAAAAAACTCAGTCGCTATCTTTTTGTTCCCTTCTTTATCCCCTATCAGTGTCCCCCTCTTATCCTCTAACTGATCAATTCTTCTACTTTCCTTCTCTTTCCTTATTCTATAGCTAAGCCATCTCCCTGGCTTATTGGCATATTCAAAATAGTTCTGCCTCGTCACCCTAATTTTACGTGCTATTTTTTCTTGATCCACAAGATTGAGTTTATGCCTCCAAAAATCCACCTGCTCCTTCCCATACACTTTCTGTGGGCTTACCTGAAGAGCCTTCTCTGCCTTAGTAAGTTGCTCAGCAATTTCCCTCCTACTTTCCTCCTCCTTCCTACATTTAACTGCCATCTGTTTTAATATCAAGCCTCTCAGATAAGCTTTAGCCATGTCCCAAACTATTCGTAGGGGCATCCCTTCCGTCCTATTTTCTAAAAAAAACAGGCTCATCTCTTGTTTAATTTTCTGTACAAAAACCGTATCCTTTAGAGCCTCCAGGTTCATCATCCATCTACTCCTCACTCTACTCCCCCTTATCAATGTAATAGCCACCGGGTTGTGATCCGCCCATTCATTCGTCAAAATCATGGCATCTTTCGCATAAGATATCAGCCCATCCAACAACCATACCATTTCCAACCTAGACCATGAGTTATGCCTGGGGGAATAGTAGGTATAACGTTGAGAGGCCGGGTTAATCTCATGCCATATATCCCTGAGCAAAATTCTACGCACATATCCCTAAATACTTTGGGCAAGACCCTCCTATCTTTTCCTTTTTTATTCTTCAAATCAACCCTCCCTGTTTTGTAATCCTTAGCCCTATCTACCACCACATTAAAGTCCCCCAAGAGACACATCTGCTCATACTCCAGGTCTAATATTTTCCGATATATTTTCTGGAAAACGTCTCCCTGATTAATATTGGGTGCATATATGCGTACCAGTAACACTTTGCTTCCCACCATTTCTATCTCCAGAATCAGGCTTCTCCCCTCCAGGTCCACCCATAACTCTTTAGGACACAAATACTCCTTAACATACATTGCTACACCTTTCTTTTTCTCCTCAGCAGACACTACAAATAATTTCCCTAGTTTAGGATAATTCAACAGATTAGTTTGGCATTTCTTAATATGAGTTTCCTGAAGGCATAATACAACAGCTCCACATTTCCTTAATCTAGTTAAGATATTTTTTCTCTTAATAGGAGCATTGACACCATTAACATTGAGCGTCAGAAAATTCACCCCTTAACACATCCTTACTTATGCGGGGCCTTAGATTTGGTAGTCTGTCTAGTTACCCTCTTGTATTCTTCTCCCTTTCCCTCTCTGCCCCCCTCCCCCCCACCCCCCTCCACTCCCCCCAGATTCCTCTCCTCCCTCTGACTTCTACTCTCCACTTCTCCATCACTCTCCTGATCGCTAGTCCCGCAAAAAAAATTATAGAAATCTTGTGTGTTTCGTAGACTCTCAATCTTTATCTTTCAGTCTTCCCACATCACCAGGAGCCCCTCTGGAAGCAGCCATTTATATGCCACACCTTTTTTCCTCAATTCCGAAGTAACAAATTGATAGCGTTGACGTTGCTCTCGGACCCTTCTTGGTAGTTGCTTAAGAATTGTAACCGGACTGAAGTAGCCGAAGGACCACTCGGGACGACAGGCTACTTAACTAAAGGTTTATTTAGAGCAAGGCAAAAACAGAATAACTCGCCCGGCTTTTATAGCCGGCAGCTGTCAGTGAGGGCCAATCAGGAACGTCCATTTTGGCGCCGCGTCTATCCGGACCAATCCGCGTCGTCTGTTCTTGACAGTTCGGCTTCCGCATGGCTCGGTGTTTTGACAGCCGCGAGCTGTCAGTGGTTGCGCCTGCGCCGTGCGGGGAACTTTGACAGCTGTCAAAGTTCCCGCGTGTTCTCCTGTCAGATTTGTTTTCCCTCATCGTATAACCGGATAACTTGCTAACTATATATATTAATGCTGTTTACTGATATAATACACCCCTTACCCCTCCCCTGGAGCGTCTCCTCCCCCTTGATCGTTGGAACCTGCCCACTGGTAGTCCCTTAGGTAGGCGGGGGCTCTTCGGTTCCTGTTGGAGCGACGTGGAAGTGGGGCGATGTCTGGTTCTGCTGGCAGTGCTTTCCTTTGCTCCTCTTCCTCTTGGTTTGGTATCGGTAGAATTTCTGGGAGGGGTTGTAGATCGTGTTCTTCCGGTTGGGGTTCTGGGTTGTGTGGTGGTTGTCTGGGTCTGAGTTGGTCGATATGGCGGCGTAGATTGCCGTGAGTTTGTGTGGATATTAGATAGGAAATGGGTCCTGTTTGTTTTAGCACTGTCCCTTGGACCCATTTGTTTTTATCAGTGTATGACCGTGCCCATATCATTTGCCCTGGTTTAAGTGTGCGGTCTGGGTGGGGGTGCTCATTTTCTTCCGGGTATGTGTCAGGATGTAGTCTGTCAAGCCGCGTTATCAGCCTCCTCCCCCATCTTAGTTCCGCCGGGGATTTGCCCGTTGTTGTGCATGGAGTTGCGTGTTGTGACATTAGGAACTGGCTGAGTCGCCGCTGCCAGTTCCCCTTGACGAATTTTTTCAAAGCTTCTTTTGTGGAACGCACCATAATTTCAGCCATCCCGTTCGTCGATGGGTGGAACGGTGCAGACGTGACCAGCCTAATACAATTCTTCATAGCGAACATCTGAAATTCACGAGAGGTGAATTGAGGTCCATTGTCTGAAACTATGGTGTCTGGCAGGCCGTGTGTGGCGAATATTTTCCTTAGGGCTTGTATAGTGGCTCCTGACGTTGTTTTTCTAAGGGGGGTGACTTCTAACCATTTAGAATAGCTGTCCACTACAATTAGGAAACTCTGCCCCTGAATAGGTCCTGCGAAATCTAAATGTATGCGTGACCATGGGTTTTTTGTAGTTTCCCATTTGTGAATTGGTGCTTGGGGTGGCTCGTTTCGTGTTGCTTGACAGGTGTAGCACCCTCCCACATATTTTTCTATCTCTTTATCTATGCCAGGCCACCAGACATAACTTCTGGCCATAGCTTTCATCTTGACAATGCCTGGGTGTCCTTCGTGTAAGATGTCTAATGTATGATTTATGTTCTTATTAGGTATTATGACTCGATTTCCCCATAGCAGGCATCCCCTATGTGAAGATATTTCATTTTTCCTGTTAAAGTATGGCTGGAATTGAGAGTGTGGGTTTTGTGCTGGCCACCCTGTTGTGGCCCACCTGAGAATTCTGCTGAGTATTTTGTCTTTAGCTGAGTTGTTAGCTATGATCTTTGCAGAGAGGGGACAGTCTGGGAGTTGAGATATTGCTAGAATCAGTCCAGCTGGGTCTGGGTCTGGGTCCTTGCTTTGAATTGGCAGTCTGCTGAGGCAGTCTGCGTGTCCTAATTCCCTCCCTGGTTTATGTATTAACTGATAAGAATAGGCAGATAAGAATGTGGACCACCGTAGTATTCTCGGTGAGAGAATCTGAGGTGTTGCTTTATTCCACGTGAATATTCCCAGTAGGGGTTTGTGATCTGTGAATATGGTAAAGGGTCTCCCATACAGGTAGTCATGAAATTTTTTAACCCCTGCGACTATTGCTAGGGCTTCTCTGTCTATTTGTGCGTAATTCCTTTCTGCTTTTGACAGAGTGCGTGAATAAAAGGCTATGGGTCTTTGGGTGCCGTCCTTGTATAAATGACTTAACACTGCCCCAATCCCATAGGGAGATGCATCGCAAGCGATGCATATAGGTGTGTCTTCTCGAAAAAGGGTGATCGTTGAACTATTACAAATAATCTTTTTTAATGATTGAAAGCTATTTTCATGTATTTTGGTCCAGGACCAGGCAGTTCCCTTGTCCAGGAGCCTATGCAGAGGCTCTGCGATAGTGGCTTTGTGGGGAAGGAAGGCATGATAAAAGTTTAATAATCCTAAAAAGGCTTGGAGTTCTTGTTTATTCCTTGGGCTTGGTGCTGTTTGAATAGCCCTTAGTTTTTCTGTGGTGGGGTGGATGCCTTGGCCGTCTATTTTGTACCCTAGGAATTCTGTGGATGTGACTCCAATGGAGCACTTTTCCCGTTTAAGTTTGAGGCCGGCTTCTCTGAGCCGGCTCAGCACAGCTGACAGTCTGTCAGCTAAGTTTGCTTCATTTTCTCCGGCGATGAGAACATCGTCGAAATAGGGGCAGACCCCGGGTATTCCCTTCAGGGTTTTCTCCATGATACCCTGGAAGATGCCCGGGGCTGCCGATATGCCGAATTGGAGCCTTTTTACTTTAAAGGCACCGCGGTGGGTGACAATTGTCTGGGCTTCCGCGGTGTCATTTGTGACAGGCAGTTGCAAATACGCCTGCGTAAGATCGAGTTTGGCAAAAATGGCGCCGGAGCGGATGGAAGCAAATACGTCCCTTACCGCTGGCACCGGGTAAGCATGGGGGCTGAGAGCTAGGTTGAGGGTCGCCTTATAGTCCGCGCATAATCTTATTTCCCCGTTAGGTTTAACAGGGGTGACAATTGGGGTCTCCCAGCTTCCCCCCTCCGTAGGTTCGAGCACCCCGAGACCTACGAGGCGTTCTAGTTCATTTTCTATTTTTTCTTTAAGGGCAAAGGGTACTCTCCTAGCTCTTATCTTTATGGGTTGGATTGCTGGGTTTAATTGTAAAGAAATGGGGGGACCGGTGTATTTCCCTAACGTGCCATCGAAGACGTCTGCGTACTTGTTGCAAACGGCTTCGAGGCTAGGTGATTGGACTGTATTTACCCCCGTTATGGCGATCCCTAGAGGGCCGAACCAGTTCAGCCCTATCAGGTTGGTGCGGTTCCCTGGTGTCACTAGAACTTCTAAGGGACCCTTGAATTTTTTGTACTCCACGGCAACCTTAGCCCTCCCTTCCAGAGGAATAGGGGTTTTTTGGAAATCTGCTAGGTGGACCTGGGTTTGCCTGAGAGGAATTTTTCCCTTGCTTTGTTGGCAGATCTCCTGGTACGTTTCATATGAAATTAAGGAGACTGCTGACCCGGAATCCACCTCCATGAGGCAGGGCACTCCCTGAATTTTTACCCTGATCCTCACCTTTGAGCTTAGGTTGTGTACCCTGTCAATTGTTTCTACTAGGCCCCCTGGCGTTTTTTCTCTGTTGGCCCGGGTAGCTGGCCTACCTGGGGAATTGGCCTCCAGATCATTGACGTTGTCGCGCCCCCGGCTGCGGCACACTGGTTTGATGTGGCCGGTCTTCCCGCAATTGTGGCACTTAGCGTTTCTGAACCGGCAGCTTCCTCGGGCATGATTTTCCCCGCAGCTGGCGCAGGCGGCCCGTTGCTCGTAACGCGGCGGTGGCGGTGGGGGGTTCCTGGTTCTTCGGCGATCCGATGTGTCACTTCTTCTCTGTTGTCTGCGTTCCATTCTGCTCTGAAGGGCTTCCCCGTCAGTGAAGTCTACCGACTCGTCGCTGTCGCTGAGCGTTGCGCTCTCTTGGTATACGGTTGCTGGGCTCTCTGGGGTCGTGGCAGTCGATTTCTTCTTGTGGTTATACTCGTAGGCCATGATTTCTCGGGTCAATTCTGCCAGGCTCATGTCGGGTTTGAATGTCAGCTTCTTCTGTAGACGCTCGTCCCTCAACCCGATCACCACCTGGTCTCTGATGCGGTCTTCTAGGTCGGGAAAGCAGCAGTTTCGCGCGGCGTGTCTGACCCCAGCGATGAAATCGTTTGCGGGTTCGTCTGGTCGCTGTTTCTTCTGGGCGAATTGTACCCGCCAGTACAGTTCTGAGCGGGCCGGCATATAATGCTTATTAAGCTGGTCTACCAGGTCCGCGTAGGAGACCTCGGTGATGGGTACCGGGCTAAACAGCCCAACGGCAGCGTCGTATACTGGGGGTCCGCTGATGTATAGGAGAGTGGCGGCCTTTGCTCTGTCGTTGGTGATTTTGCTGACGAGGAGAAATCCCTCGACTTGCCCCAGGTGTGATTGCCATCTCTCGGGATGGCGGGTATCGAATTCCCTCACACGCCCGAAGTTTGCCATGTCGTCCGGTCCTAGGTCTCGCTCCGTTGGAAGTTAAAACTTCCAGTGACAGCTCTGGCCGGGAACTCTCTTCCTCGGCCGTGACTTCAGCTCAGGAGCGATCCCACCTTCGTCACCAGTGAAGTAGCCGAAGGACCACTCGGGACGACAGGCTACTTAACTAAAGGTTTATTTAGAGCAAGGCAAAAACAGAATAACTCGCCCGGCTTTTATAGCCGGCAGCTGTCAGTGAGGGCCAATCAGGAACGTCCATTTTGGCGCCGCGTCTATCCGGACCAATCCGCGTCGTCTGTTCTTGACAGTTCGGCTTCCGCATGGCTCGGTGTTTTGACAGCCGCGAGCTGTCAGTGGTTGCGCCTGCGCCGTGCGGGGAACTTTGACAGCTGTCAAAGTTCCCGCGTGTTCTCCTGTCAGATTTGTTTTCCCTCATCGTATAACCGGATAACTTGCTAACTATATATATTAATGCTGTTTACTGATATAATACACGGACAGCCATTATACTGAATTGGTTGGTCTCTGGATCTATAGAGCACTTCATCTCTAAGCGCCTTTTTGGTAAACCTAACATGCACTTCCCTAGGGAGGCTGTATTGCCTGGCATAATTGGTATAAACTCGAAAGGCCTCATCAATATCGCACCGAACCTCTTTTTTCTCTTTCCCCACCAGGTCTGCGATCATTTCTCCTACCACGTCTTCCAACTGTTCTTCTCTGTCTTCCGTCACATTTTGGAAGCGCAAAAAAAAGGCTGCTTTCTCCATCTCCAGGTACACCATATCATCTTCCAGCTTCTTGGATGCTTGCGTGCACCTGTGCTCCCATTTCTCCATCCGCTTCTCCATATTCTCAGAGTCCTTTTCTACTGTTTTTATTCGCATTTCATGCGTATTCAGGGTCACCTGGACTACACCCAATTTTCCTTTAATTTCCTTCATCTCCCCTCTCATGTCCCCCAACTCAGCCCTCAGGCTGTCGAAATTCCTCTCCATTATGTCCTGCATATTTTGTAGCATTGTATAAATCTCTTGAATTGTAGCAGATTTTTCTGTCGCTGATAGGCTCTCCATCGACTTCCTAACCTCTGGTGGCGTCGTAACCGGAGAGGCCGCTGCTGTCAAGGCGGGGGCCTTCTTTAAGGTTTTAGTTGACATCGTCGTTAAAGACATTTCAGTTTGTCCCAGGAGGTTTCTCCACACTACTGTACACCACAGGTTAACTCCTTCCCCTATACTTTATCACAAACTTGTCAGGGCCAACACCTAAACTACCAATAACCCCGTACTTGCTTCTAATAAGTCTTCTGCCAGAACTTATCTAAACCCGTTCTGTAAATAAATTTCACTTCTGCTCTTTAGGTAGAAAAAAAAAGAAAAAGTCACATCAATATCCGTCACTTTAAAGCAAGATTTCTATAAGTCCGTAAATCAGTACGCTAGCTTTTTCAGGGGAGAAGAAGCTTCCACCAATCATGTCATATTCGTAAACAAGTCCATTTAAGCCTCTAATCAGCATTTGGATCCACGGCAGCAGAAAACAAAAGGGGTAACAAAAAAAATTGTTGCCAAAACCACCCCCGATAACTGGCTACTGCTCCTTTCACTTCTGCTTAGTGCCCCGCTAAGTGAGTCTTTAAACTCACTTCCACTCTTTCTTGTTTCCCTGCTTCATCTCAAACTGCCGAGTCATTGGCTTTGGGGCTGCTAAACTGTGGCCCTCTTTCAAGCCTCCGGATCCTCGGGGTGCTTTCTTTTTTCCAGCGAGGTAGTCGCACCACACCTCGCCTCCGAAGATGCCCCCTCCGCTTCTCTCAGCCTCCCCCGGGGCTGGAAATGGCAGAATATCACCGCAGGAGGCCTGAAAAACAACAAGAGGCTCGGCCATGTATCGCCTCCCCTTCCAAGGCAGTGCCATCTTCCGGGAAGTCCCCAAAAGTCTTTTTTTTATAACAAGCATTAACAGTTCATTTTCTGTTGCTCAAAAACCCTGGGCAGAATGATTGAACTCCAGCATGGGCATCGTTCTAGAGGTGTGTGTTTCACTAAGGAGACAGGTAACAGGAAATAAGAATCTACCTCAGACTTTCTGCTTAAATAGAATTGGATGTAAACAAACACAATATACTGGAGGCCTCAGTACTCACCTTTCCCTCCGTTACTGCAGAACTGTTAGGGAGAGAGATGGGGGAAAAGGCACATAAGTTTCAAAGAAATTATGCCAGACCTCTCACTCTTTGGTTCGGATTTTCATAGGGATGTGAATCAGAGTAAGCTGAAGTCCAGATCCCAGGGGAGGCCAGGTGTAATTCAGCACAGATATTCACCTCGCCTTGGTAGAAGACATGAGAATCAATCCAAGCCATATAGTTGTGGTCTACTTTAAACTCCTGTCCTAATTTATTTCCCTGGAGCTGCATTGTGCCATAAAAGCAGTATTGCTGCAGCCAAATCATAAACAAAATGTTTCACTAATTAAATGCTAGGATGAAGAGAAAAATGATTGTGAATGGCAGGTCAGTTCTTAGCGTTACACCATTTTTGAATTGGAGGTGGACAAATGAGAAATATTTATTCATTCACCCCTTTATTTACTTAACTAAGGCCCACTTAACAATAGTAATCCATGGCAAAACAGCACTTGTAACTATTACCTCTGCACTCTTTTGTGGTAAATTCTTATAAAGAGGAATTAGTCACTCCTGCTTTAAAAACTTTTTCAAAAAGAAAACTTACGCTGAAAAATTATGTTATTATTTTTCTATTTTGGTACGGCAATTTTCCATTTTGTAATTCTGCAGAAATATATTTTACTTCCTGCCCTAATTTCCATAAGCAGTAAAGCTAGAAATGCACATGCATATTAGATTGTAGGCACTCCTGGCATGGTTTAAAAGAAAAGTGTGCGGGCGGGCGAGGGGGCGAGGAGGAAAAGAAAATTGGAGGAGGGGAATTTCCTTTAACCATCGCCATCATCTTCTATACCAATCTGGAACGGATACAAGGTGGTACCTTAGAATGAATTAAAAATAACTTCTCCCTGTCTGCTAGAAGTCTTTTGTAAGCAGGCTGGCATCCATGGTACTGTGAATCTGATTTTACTATTTGTCTATTCCCAAAAGCCATGAATAGCACAACGATTTATTAATATTTTTAGAGATACAAACAAGAGATTTGCAAGAGATGGTGCCTAAAACACTTCTGACTTGTGTTTCTTAATAGGCATAAAAGTGGTGTATGATCTCTCCCAAAAGCCAGGAAACAGGGTGGTCAGCTTAAACGTTCTTTGCACAAAGTGCAGAGTGCCAACCTATGTTCCGCTTGAGATGGAAAAGACCTACAAAGTGCTTTTACCTTCTTTCCTTGCTACTGGTGGTGATGGATATCACATGCTAAAGGGAGATTCAAGTAACCACAGTAGCGGTAAGTATTAGCCTTTCTGGTGATTAGCAGATGGCAATGTACTTAGAATGACTTAAGTATGCAAGTACTGGAATTCATATCCCTGAAAAGAATCCACACGACATAACTAAGGACCATATTGCTGTCATACTACGATTTCTATGTACCCCTTTTCAAACTGCAGCAGAAAATATTTAATTGATTTGGGCTATTATGCAAGAGGGAAAGTAGAAGTGCAAGTGGCATCACCCTTTCCCTGTAAAGCAAGATTTGAGATAAAAATACATAACTTGATCAAAGTGTCATCTTTGACCAAAACCCGTGGTAGTGTAGTGGTTAGAATGCAGTACTCCCTTTACGCAGTGTGACCTGACCTCTATTTGTTATAAGAATAATGTAATAAGGATTCTAGTCTTTGAAGACTGTCCTAGGAGTATACTATCATAGTAGAAGGCAAGATGTAAGATTATTGTATTGTACTAAGACAAGGAATTTTAACAGATTTCATTGTTTGAAATCTATTTTACACAGATCATTTATAGGCAGTTCATAATTGGATAATGTGGAATAACTAAGTTATTTAAATAATATGTTTTAAACAGGTGATCTTGATATTTCCATTGTTGGTGACTACATCAAAAGAATGGAAAAGGTTTTTCCGGCAGTTGAAGGTCGTGTGACGTTTTTGGATGGGACTTTATTCCAAGCACAACTTTTTTGACCTGGGGATTATGCATTTCACTTTTTTTCATTCTTTAATTTCAACCTTATTTCAGACTCTTTGGACTTCAGCTGCTCAACACTTAGTTCCTGCAGACTTTCAGAAGCCAGCATGTAAATTCTTAATTGCTCTTGGAGTAGCTGGAATCCTTTGAGGTTTACTACATACAATATGTATATGATTTATTTATATAATGTGTATACATGTAGCATCTTTGATTTTTAAAAGCAATTTAAGTGATCCCCAAAAGCAAATGATTATTCTCTGGGGGACATCCATTTGCATCTGAATAACAGTACAAAGCATGGCTGGAGAATTCCAGTGAAATTACTCATGAAAAGTGGCCGGTGACAGTAAATGGTGTTATGCAACAATTTCTGTAAAATCTGTTTAATAAAAAGAGCATTCTTTCATTTTTGGTTCTGTACATGATCTTCAGTTAATGCAAAAGTCTTTATGAATGAAGTCTGAATAATCTTTCAAAGTTACGTTCTGCATTTTTTCTCAGCGAAAATTATTCAGAAGAATAAATAATGGAATTTTCCTGAGATTTAATAAACAATAGGCTTTAATCAATCTTTCTTCAGTAAAAGTTTTTGTTTTCCGAAATAAAGGTTAATTATATGTACAAACAAATATACAAGACTAAACAAATAACCTAGTCATTAAATTAGCACACAGCAGTCAATTCAGTATCTTGACCTGTATGTGATCTTGATAAGATAAAGGAACCATTCTTTTCAACCTGTGAAAAATAAAGGGGGAGGAGGGGAGAGAAAATATGACAGCCAGTGAAAAGACCACCACTAATTAGTACAATAAATATAAGTAATAATGGTATAGTGGTACCTTGGTATTCAACTGCTTTGAAACTCATCGAATTTAGTACTCTACGTGTTCTGACATGAAATTTTTTTCCTGGGACTTATCGTTTATTTGGTACTCACTGCACAAGCTAAAATTTGATGATGTCAGCTGCCTTGTGACTCACATTATTCCTTATGGAAAAAATCTTTTTGGTACTCATCATGCCTTCTGGAACCAATTAACAATGAGTACCGAGGTACCATTGTAAAGCCGTAACCTTAAATATTATCTATTTAAGTTCTTTACAGTGATATTCTAAAAATTCCTTTCAGAATTAGCATAATAAAAAATCCATTGTGGCCAGTCTCCCTTTCTGCATTGATGAATTAAGGGCCACTACCTACAGTATTAGGATACTTCACAAAAGCTCCGCCTTGGAATGACTGGGTCCTGTACAAGCTTCCCTGCAGTTTTAATTCATTCCAGTGTGGATACCTCATGTGTAAACACTACACTGGTTGCAATTACTAAGTGGGAAACTCAAAAAGATTGTGATCCTGATAATATTTTCTGCAATAGTGAACCCTTTAATTAAAGCATTCCTATTTGTTTATATAAATTAGTTATATGTGTCTACAACAAAAACCCAAATGTGCTCTTACATCTAAATAAAATAGAGTGGAAAAATAGAATTTAATGAAAAATACAACGTTTAAAAAAACTTAATAATTTGAGTGTTTTCCTAATGAAGTTTCTAACCTAAGTAACAAAAAGTGGGGTGCAGAAATAAATTGATGATGAGCAAAATATAATTCAAATACCAGTAACAAAGAAAATTATTCTTTTGTTAAGCAATGAAATAATCTTCCCAGTACAAGTGGTGGACTCTCCCTTACTAGAGATTTTTCAAAGTGAGGCTGAATGCCACCATCAGGAATGGTTTAATGGATTTCTGCAGTGAGGTTGGACACTAGACGACTAGTAAGATTCCTCCAAATCATTTTTTCTACAATGCTTTAATTCATTTAGTTCTTTTTTGAGTAAAAAATGCAAATAATTAGAGGAAGCAAATCCTATGCACAAAAGATATTTGGCCTACACTAGTATTTTACATCAGGGTTCACAACCCCCAGTCCGTGGCATGCCAGAAACCGGGCCGGGCAAACAAGCAAAGCCCCATCTGCAGGATGCAGGCAGCACACGAAACCACGCCCCATCCGGTCTGTGGAAAAACCTCTCTCCACGGAACCAGTCCCTGGTGCCCAAAAAGTCGGGGGCCGCTGTTTTACATCATTGATCAGATAAATTAGAAATTTCAACTCTGGAATAGTAGCTCTTTGGGCACTTTCTTAATGATTACGTTAGAAGAAATTGAACAAATGGAATGGTTGCTATGCACTAAGACTTCTCTGCTCCCCAACTAATTCCCCCCGAGGTTATGTATTAATTATTAATTAAATTTATACACTGCCCCACCTTATTCTACAAAGCAACTCTGGGTGGCTTACAATTTAAAAATCAGTTATTGTTCAGTCCCATAGCATTTCCATTTCCCCAAGTAATAGGTAAGCAAAGTCTTTTCCAAAGCCCTCATTATAATACAGATGTTTAAAATATAACACAAGAACTTGTCTTCAATAGCATATTTTTAAATATTTAGATAAATATCTTACTTCAGTTACTGGATTAATTTTCATTTCTCAAGAACAGACTACTGATCTTTTATAGTGTTGACCTAGAGCTCTAGGATTAACATGTGATTTGCTTAATCTCCATTTCATGTCCTTTCCTAAATGCATGATTGCTACTTTCTGTCGTTGAACCCACATTTTTAGAGCCAGATTTTCTTTTTCTTATTCATGGACCACTTTACTTAGCAGTTGAAAGAAATCCACACCTAAATTAACAGGAATCATAATGAACCCATCCAACAGATACATTCTTTAAAACTTTCTACACGTGCATGTATATTATACAAGTAGTCCTCGCCTTATGACCATTTATTTATGACCATTTGGAGATATGACAGTGTTGTGATTCAGGGTCAGCCTGTGGGTTCGGCAGTTGGGTCGGACGACTCAGAGGAGGAGGAGGGGGGTGTTGAAGACCTTGCTGAGGGGGTTGAAGATCTTGCTGATGATAGCCCTCAGCCAGGCTCCTCCCACTTGGTCACCACGGAGACCTAGCTGTGTGAGCCTGACAGTGTGGATGAAGATGACCCACAGCTGGCCCTGTTCAAGGACGCCCAACGCAGGAGGCAGTCAATTAGGAGTAAACAGAGGAAGGCAATGGGGCTTCTCGGAAGGAGGCAGAGAGAAGCCACGCCCTGAACTCTATATAAGGGGAATGTCTGGGAGGGCTGGTTTGCTGAAGGCAACCGCTCGGATGGTTCATGTTTCTTAAAGCTCCTGTTTCTTGGTTCGTGTCTTGTTTGTTTTTGTAGCTATAAATTTGGCAGGCGTAATTCCAGCCTCTTGCCGTTTGTAAAGGGGTTGACCCTGCCTTTTCTGCAGGGCCGGTAGCAGGCTGGTACAGAACAGACAGCTCTGAATGGGTACAATAAAGCACTTTTGGCTGTTGTAAAATGTTGCCACCCCCTGCAGTCACATGATCCCATTTTGGGTCTTGGCAACTGGCTCACTTTTACCACAGTTGAAGCATCCCGCAATCATGTGACCATTATTTGTGACCTATTTTGCCAGTTTCCAGCAAAAAAAAAGTCCATGCAGAAGAATGGGTTTGCTTAACAACTGCGTTCTTTTGCTTAATTATCACTGCAGGAAATGTAAAAAAAGGGGGGGGTCCAGTCACGTGGGTGCCTCAACTTACACAAGATTTCCACTCCCAATTGTGGTCATAAATTGAGGATTAACCCTAACCCTGAACTTACTTGTTTGACTTGGAATTGCGTGTTGGGGATTCAACTTCTTGAAAGAAGTACTTGAAATACTAAATAAGGAAAAATAGTTGAAAATTGCCAAGCATGCTTATTTTATTTTCTTCCATTTGCTATATTATATTTTCTTCAGAAACAATTTTACAAGGATACAGATTAGAAATAAAAACCACTATAGTTCATATACTTAGCAGCATGGAAAGCAGGACAATACTGAAATCTATTAAAGAACTAAACAGTAGATAGCAATGACTAAAATGTTGAACATATTTTCTGATACTGTACTATGATTTTTAAAAATGTACAGTACATATTTGTGACAGTAAAAAAAGTGAGCTGAAACAAATATTTGCCTGATACCAAGAAGACACTAGGGTCCATCCTGGTGAACCTCTCTAAAATAGAAAAAAATGTACTGGAAAAGACTTTCACAAGCCTATGTATTAGAGAAGAGACCTCTCTTAAACCTAAACAGACATTAAAAGAGGAAACCAGCGCTTTGAATGGACCAAGAATTAGTAGTTAGTACAGATACAAGAATCCCTCAGAAGAAATGGAGTAGCCTTCATAGTCAATAAAAGAGTAGGAAAAGCAATACTAGGATACAATCCTCAAAATGACAGAATGATCTCAGTTCGAATCCAAGGCAAACCATTCAATATCACAGTAGTCCAAGTCTATGCCCCAACCACCGGTGCTGAAGAGGATGAAATTGACCGGTTCTATGAAGGTCTACAGCATCTTATAGAACTAACACCAAAAAATGATGTCCCTATCATCATGGGGGATTGCAATGCTAAAGTAGGAAGCCAAAAGATAACCGGAATAACAGGCAAGTTTGGCCTTGGACTACAAAATGAAGCAGGGCACAGGCTGATAGAATTTTTTTTAATTACATTTATATCCCGCCCTTCTCCAAAGACTCAGGGCGGCTTACAAGCTTAGCAGTAGCCTTCATTCAATGTATATGCCTGCTTGTTAGGGCTTTCACACACACCCCAAGCGGCATTATTACAAAGTCAGCTTAATTGCCCCCAACAATCTGGGTCCTAATTTTACCTACCTCGGAAGGATGGAAGGCTGAGTCAACCTTGAGCCTGGTGGGACTCGAACCTGCACTAATTGCAGGCAGCTGGTGTTACTTAAGGAGGCATCAGCCCACTGCTCCACCAAGGCTCTAATTTTGTCAAGAGAATATGATGGTCATAGCAAACACTCTTTTCCAACAACCCAAGAGACGGCTCTACACATAGACATCACCAGACGACCTAACATATGAAGTGAATGTGCCATAGGATACATAAATAAATAAATAAATCTGATTTCTGGGGCAATAGAAAATAAATCCATTTTCATTTGTGTATTCAAAAGACAGTTATCGTATTGCCCCTCAGGGTTTTTTTTTTTTGTGTGTGTGTGTGTGTGTGTGTGTGAACTAAATATATCTAGATCTTTGAACTATTCCTCGCAGGACTAAATTTCCAGACTCTGAATTCATGGCAGCCTTTCTTGTAAGCTCTACACATCGACATCACCAGACGGTCAACACAGAAATCGGATTGACTATATGCTCTGCAGCCAAAGATGGAGAAGCTCTATACAGTCAATAAAAACAAGACCAGGAGCTGACTGTGGCTCAGACCATGAGCTTCTCGTTGCAAAGTTTAGACTTAAACTGAAGAAAGTAGGGAAAAGCACTAGGCCACCCAGGTATGAATTAAATCATATCCCCGTTGAATATACAGTAGAGGTGACAAATAGATTTAAGGAATTAGATCTGATAGACAGAGTGCCTGAAGAACTACGGACAGAGGTTCGCAATATTGTAGAACAGGTAGCAACCAAAACCATCCCAAAGAAAAAGAAATGCAAGAAAGCAAAATGACTGTCTGAGGAAGCTTTGCAAAGAGCTGAGGAAAGGAGGGAAGTGATAGGCAAGGGAGAAAAAGAAAGATATGCCCAATTGAATGCAGAATTCCAGAGAATAGCTAGAAGAGATAAGAATGCCTTCTTAAATGAACAGTGCAAAAAATAGAAGAAAACAATAGAATAGGGAGGACCAGAGATCTCTTCAAGAAAATTGGAGAGATGAAGGGAACGTTTCATGCAAAAATGGGCATGATAAAGGACCAAAATGGCAGGGACCTAACAAAGGCAGAAGAGATTATGAAGAGGTGGCAAAATTACACAGAAGAACTATACAAGAATGAGCTTAACGTCCCTGATAATCACAATGAGGTGGTCACTGACCTCGAGCCAGACATCCTAGAATGTGAAGTGAAGTGGGCCTTAGAAAAGCTGAGCAACAACAAAGCTAGTGGAGGTGTCAGTATTACAGCTGAGCTATTCAAAATCTTAAAAGACGATGCAGTAAAAGTACTACACTCAATTTGCCAGCAAATTTGGAAAACTCAACAGTGTCCACAGGATTGGAAAAGATCAATTTACATTCCAATTCCAAAGAAAGGCAGTGCCAAAGAATGTTCAAACTATCGCACCATTGCACTCATTTCTCATGCTAGTAAAGTTATGCTTAAAATCCTAGCAGCTAGACTCCAGCAGTATGTGGATCGAGAACTACCAGAAGTACAGGCAGGATTTCGAAGAGGCAGAGGAACTAGAGATCAAATTGCCAACATACGCTGGATCATGGAGAAAGCTAGGGAGTTCCAGAAAAACATCTACTTCTGCTTCATTGACTATGCTAAAGCTTTTGATTGTGTGGATCATAACAAACTGTGCAAGTTCTTAAAGAGATGGGCATACCAGACCATCTTATTTGTCTCTTGAGAAATCTATATGCGGGCCAAGAAGCAACAGTGAGAACTGGACACGGAACCACTGATTGGTTCAAAATTGGGAAAGGAGTCTGGAAAGGCTGTATACTTTCGCCTTGCCTATTTAACTTATATGCAGAGCACATCATGAGAAAGGCAGGGTTTGATGAATCAAAAGTTGGAATTAAGATTGCCAGAAGAAATATCAACAACCTAAGATATGCAGATGATACCACTCTAATGGCAGAAAGTGAAAAGGAACTAAAGAGCCTCTTGTTGCAGGTGAAGAAGGAGAGTGCAAAACTTGGATTGAAACCTCCAACATTAAGAAAACCAAGATCATGGCATCTGGCCCTCTCAATTCCTGGCAAATAGATGGGGAAGAAATGAAGGTAGTGACAGATTTTATTTTCCTGGGCTCCAGGATCACTGCATATGGGGACTGTAGCCAAGAAATTAAAAGATGCTTGCTACTCGGGAGGAAAGCCATGGCAAATCTAGACAGCACACTAAAAAGCAGAGATATCACCTTGTCAACAAAAGTGCGTATAGTCAAGGCTATGGTCTTCCCAGTTGCAATGTATGGCAGTGAAAGTTGGACCATAAAAAAGGCTGAGCGCCAAAGAATTGAGGCCTTTGAGCTATGGTGCTGGAGAAGACTCCTGCGAGTCCCTTGGACTGCAAGGCGATCAAACCGGTCAGTCCTAGAGGAGATCAACCCTGACTGCTCTTTAGAAGGCCAGATCCTGAAGCTAAACTCAAATACTTTGGCCACCTAATGAGAAGGAAGGACTCACTGGAGAAGAGCCTAATGCTGGGAAAGATTGGGGGCAATAGAAGAAAGGGACAACAGAGAATGAGGTGGCTGGATGGAGTCACTGAAGCAGTAGGCATGAGCTTAAATGGACTGCAGAAAATGGTAGAGGACAGGAAGGCCTGGAGAAATGTTGTCCATAGGGTCGCGATGGGTCGGACACGACTTCGCAGCTAACAACAACAACAACACAGATACTAGCCATAGTGGCACAACATGATCATTATGCTCAATTTCTGTCAGTATTCTACATTATTATCTCTCTATTATTTTTAAGGAAGTGCCACACATATGCACTGCAATAATTTCAGCAGACATTAGAGCTAAAGCAGAAGGGTTATTTCATTCCATAAATCTAGAATACTTTCAGACATTAGAGCTAAAATGGAGGGGTTAATTCATTGTAGAATACTGGAATATGTGCAGACATTAGAGCTAATATAGAGAAGTTATTTCATTCTAGAATTATGTCAGTTGAGAGACAAAAAGCAAATACTGTAGACTATTTAAGCTCGAAAATTTCAAGACGTAAAACTGAAAAAAAAAGTTAAAATTACAAACTGAGGTGGCTCAAATATAAACAAATACACGTTACCTCATTTGTGTGGCAGAATTTAGGTATGAAGACATTCTCCAAGAGCGAGAAAACTTGTTCATAGGCTTCAAAGAAACACCGCATTTGTTGTAGCTTCACATCTTCCTTATAGGGGCCTTCGGCAACTATAGATGAAAATGTGAGACATGTCAATAATAAATACGAAAACATTTAGTTATATGAAAGTTTAATATTTAAGGATTAAGACATCTGTCTCAGCAGCATTTGGCTGATTTTGTTTGAGTTTAGAAATTAAGTAGAATGGGGCTAGGAGAAATTGGTTAAGCCCATATGTCTGATGTTACTTGTTCTTCGTTTTTAATGTGTTTACAACTATATAAGCTATCCATTTGTAAGTTCAGTAAATGAATGAATGAATGAACAAACAAACAAACAAACTTCAAGGAATCCCAAATAGATAGATAGATAGATAGATAGATAGATAGAGAGAGAGAGAGAGAGAGAGAGAGAGAGAGAGAGAGAGAGAGAGAGAGAGAGAGAGAGATAGGCAGGCAGACATAGATAGATAACTGAATGGGAGACTTCAAGGAATCCCAAATCTATAGTTTAGACTAGGTAACGGAAAGGATATCCCAAAAGAAGCCACTGAAAATGACTTCTGTATTGTTGTCAAAAAGGTACGTGTACATTTCCATGAAGTCATCAGAAATCAACCTTGATTTTTACTAAGGCACCACATCTGTTTGTTTCTCATTTCATGGGAAATATTGGGGGGGCTGATCAAGGTACAAAGAGAGAGCATTTTTATATAATTAGGGAATGCTAGAATTTCCTTGTTATATGCTCATTGAGTAGACCAGCCTTTCCCAATATAATCCTCCATAGGTAATGGCACCACAATGCCCCAAATTCTTAATATTGCTAAGACGTATTCATGCCAATATCTGTATTATTCTACAAGTACCATACAGAAAAAATGCAATAACTTCAAATATATTTTCCTTTTGATTTCACTTACTACTTTGTATCTCTTCCACAATGAAAGAATTAAATTTAATTTTGTCAACGCTTTCATCTAAGCAATATGTTTCATAGATTTTCTTGACTTCTTCATGGAGGGACATTTTCTCAGTATCTAATTGCCCTGTTGATGGAGATAAAAAAAATATAGAAATGTATTGAGTTCAGAACACTGGCAGTTTTCTTTTATTAAAAACGTTCTTTATATATTTTGATAGTTTTACCTATTAAATCCATGAACACTGGATTACGATAACAACACAAACCCCAGCGAGTTGAAACAAATCTGTGGTAGAAATCTTCTTCTCAAGCTCCTCCCCCTTTTCTTCCAATAAAGAACCAAACTTGCACTTCCAGCAGGTGTAGTTTGAGTCTGGCAAATTTTTCATACACTTTGTAGGGCACAGGGATACTTCCCTTCTGTCAATGTTGCTTGTAGCCTAGCTTGTTACTTTAACTCCCCTTGTAAAATCTCTCTACAAATCTTTTCTGTTTGTCACTTCCAAGCACCCAGAAGCTTCTTCTCTGGAAAAAAGACTAGTGTAGGAGGGGAGGAGGGGACAAAAACAAGAAAAAATAGAGGGGAAAAATTAAAATTAAAACAAATTAAGAGGGCGGAAATTAATAACATACAAAGCTGGTCTAGGTACCAGCAGGGGCTTGTCCTTAATGCAGGCAGAGCCCCTTATCTCCATGATCATTTTAAAAACCATTTTAAACCTTTTATTTCTCAGTATAATAGCTCATGCCACCAGATAATTTCATCAGTTAAAATTATTATTTATGGAAGGTAAGTTCAGCGGCAGCACTGCAGTACCCCGTATGGTGCTCCATTTATCCTGACTTCAATTAATATCACTGTGGAGGAGCATATATTTTATTACAAGGAGAAGGTGAGAATGAAAACAAAATATTTTGGAACAAAAATAGAAAAAGTTCCAAAGAACCAGAAAGAAAAGCAATATGGGAGCTATATATTTGCGCGCCCCTTCATGGATTACTGCCTTGTCGTGGCGAAGGGGCTTGCGTAATTCAATGAAGCTATGGGCTATGCCGTGCAGGGCCACCCAAGACGGACAGGTCATAGCAGAGAGTTCTGACAAAACGTGATCCACTGGAGAAGGAAATGGCAACCCACTCCAGTATCTTTGCCATGAAAACCCTATGGACAGTACCAAAAGGCAAAACGATATGACGCTGGAAGATGAGCCCCTCAGGTCGGAAGGCATCCAATATGCTACTGGGGAAGAGCAGAGGGCTAGTACTAGTAGCGCCAGAAAGAATGAAGCGACTGGGCCAAAGCCGAAAGGACGCTCAGCTGTGGATATGTCTGGTGGTGAAAGGAAAGTCCGATGCTGTAAAGATTTTTTCTCCATAGGAACCTGGAATGTAAGATCCATGAATCAAGGAAAGCTGGACGTGGTCAAACAAGAGATGACAAGACTAAACATTGACATCTTAGGTATCAGCGAACTAAAATGGACAGGAATGGGTGAATTTAATTCAGATGACCATCAGGTATACTACTGTGGGCAAGAATCCCTCAGAAGAAATGGAGTAGCCTTCATAGTCAATAAAAAAATAGGAAAAGCAATACTGGGATACAATCCTCAAAATGACAGAATGATCTCAGTTCGAATCCAAGGCAAACCATTCAATATCACAGTAGTCCAAGTCTATGCCCCAACCACCAGTGCTGAAGAGGATGAAATTGACCGGTTCTATGAAGCCCTACAGCACCTTATAGAACTAACACCCAGAAATGATGTCCTTATCATCATGGGGGATTGGAATGCTAAAGTAGGAAGCCAAAAGATAACTGGAATAACAGGCAAGTTTGGCCTTGGAGTACAAAATGAAGCAGGGCACAGGCTGATAGAATTTTGTCAACAGAATACGATGGTCATAGCAAACACTCTTTTCCAACAACCCAAGAGACGGCTTTACACATGGACATCACCAGACGGTCAACACAGAAATCAGATTGACTATATGCTCTGCAGCCAAAGATGGAGAAGCTCTATACAGTCAGTAAAAACAAGACCAGGAGCTGACTGTGGCTCAGACCATGAGCTTCTTGTTGCAAAGTTTAGGCTTAAATTAAAGAAAGTAGGGAAAAGCGCTAGGCCAGTCAGGTATGAATTAAATCATATTCCTGTTGAATATACAGTAGAGGTGACAAATAGATTTAAGGAATTAGATCTGATAGACAGAGTGCCTGAAGAACTATGGACAGAGGTTCGCAACATTGTACAACAGGTAGCAACCAAAACCATCCCAAAGAAAAAGAAATGCAAGAAAGCAAAATGGCTGTCTGAGGAAGCTTTGCAAATAGCTGAGGAAAGGAGGGAAGCGAAAGGTAAGGGAGAAAAAGAAAGATATGCCCAATTGAATGCAGAATTCCAAAGAATAGCTAGAAGAGATAAGAATGCCTTCTTAAATGAACAATGCAAAGAAATAGAAGAAAACAATAGAATAGGGAGGACCAGAGATCTTTTCAAGAAAATTGGAGAGATGAAAGGAACGTTTCATGCAAAAATGGGCATGATAAAGGACCAAAATGGCAGGGACCTAACAGAGGCAGAAGAGATTAAGAAGAGGTGGCAAAATTACACAGAAGAATTATACAAGAATGAGCTTAACGTCCCTGATAATCACAATGAGGTGGTCACTGACCTCGAGCCAGACATCCTAGAATGTGAAGTGAAGTGGGCCTTAGAAAAGCTGAGCAACAACAAAGCTAGTGGAGGTGACAGTATTCCAGCTGAGCTATTCAAAATATTAAAAAACGATGCAGTAAAAGTGCTACACTCAATTTGCCAGCAAATTTGGAAAACTCAACAGTGGCCACAGGATTGGAAAAGATCAGTTTACATTCCAATTCCAAAGAAAGGCAGTGCCAAAGAATGTTCAAACTATCGCACCATTGCACTCATTTCTCATGCTAGTAAAGTTATGCTTAAAATTCTACAAGCTAGACTCCAGCAGTATGTGGATCGAGAACTACCAGAAGTACAGGCAGGATTTCGAAGAGGCAGAGGAACTAGAGATCAAATTGCTAACATACGCTGGATCATGGAGAAAGCTAGGGAGTTCCAGAAAAACATCTACTTCTGCTTCATTGACTATGCTAAAGCCTTTGATTGTGTGGATCATAACAAACTGTGGCAAGTCCTTAAAGAGATGGGCATACCAGACCATCTTATTTGTCTCTTGAGAAATCTATATGCGGGCCAAGAAGCAACAGTGAGAACTGGACACGGAACCACTGATTGGTTCAAAATTGGGAAAGGAGTCCGGCAAGGCTGTATACTGTCGCCTTGCCTATTTAACTTATATGCAGAGCACATCATGAGAAAGGCAGGGCTAGATGAATCAAAAGTTGGAATTAAGATTGCCGGAAGAAACATCAACAACCTAAGATATGCAGATGATACCACTCTAATGGCAGAAAGTGAAGAAGAACTAAAGAGCCTGGTGTTGCGGGTGAAGAAGGAGAGTGCAAAACTTGGGTTGAAACTAAACATTAAGAAAACCAAGATCATGGCATCTGGCCCTCTCAATTCCTGGCAAATAGATGGGGAAGAAATGGAGGTAGTGACAGATTTTATTTTCCTGGGCTCCAAGATCACTGCAGATGGGGACTGTAGCCAAGAAATTAAAAGACGCTTGCTCCTGGGGAGGAAAGCCATGGCAAATCTAGACAGCACACTAAAAAGCAGAGACATCACCCTGTCAACAAAAATCCGTATAGTCAAGGCTATGGTCTTCCCAGTTGCAATGTATGGCAGTGAAAGCTGGACCATAAGAAAGGCTGAGCGCCAAAGAATTGAAGCCTTTGAACTATGGTGCTGGAGAAGACTCCTGCGAGTTCCTTGGACTGCAAGGCGATCAAACCGGTCAGTCCTAGAGGAGATCAACCCTGACTGCTCTTTAGAAGGCCAGATCCTGAAGCTAAAACTCAAATACTTTGGCCACCTAATGAGAAGGAAGGACTCACTGGAGAAGAGCCTAATGCTGGGAAAGATTGAGGGCAATAGAAGAAGGGGACGACAGAGAATGAGGTGGCTGGATGGAGTCACTGAAGCAGTAGGCGTGAGCTTAGATGGACTCCAGAAGACGGTAGAGGACAGGAAGGCCTGGAGGAACATTGTCCATAGGGTCGCGATGGGTCGGACACGACTTCGCAACTAACAACAACAACAACAATATTTGCGCGAACAGAACAGGTTCTCTATCTTCTACTTAAGTAGTGAGGACTTTTTCCAGTAAAGAGCTTCATTCTCTCAAAAGAAATGTGCAACTTGTGAAGGAAGTCTGACTCTGATTTTTCAGAGTTGAAGATACATCCACAGAATTGAGAATAAATCATTCCTTTGAGTGAGCTTCCCCTCCTTGAAGTAAATTATTGCTGGTGATTTTTAGAACAACTTATCTGATATTTAGCACTGTATTGTCAGGAGTGGGAAACGGTGGTGTCATAAATATCTGAATTTATCAACTGTTGCTGACTCATAATCCAGATACCAGGGAGCTATAAATCCTCTTTTGCAAACTTCCTGGCAAGTTGCATCAAGGATCTCTTTCTTCTCACAAGACCAGCAGTGCCCTCTACTGGGGAAAAAGTACAATAATAAATATAATTGAAGGAAGTCACACCAGGCGGAATTCTCAACAAGTATTTCTTGAATTCATTTCTGCAGTTACCCTGAAACATTTAGAATCTATTTTTATTATGTCAAACTTAGTATAATTGTCTTTGTATAATTGTCTGGCTTAAATACAATAACTATCAGTAATATTATGTGTAGGTAATGAAAAATACTGTTTTTTTCACTCTGTAGACCATAGAAAGTGAATACAAAATGTTATTTGTAATTAAAAAATATAACTTACCACACTGTTGCTTATTTGTATATTATGTTGCTATATTAACTGTGCTGTATTTCTATGGAAAATATAGGATGGCAATTCAACTCCTAGCTGTAGTATTTTCCCCATCCCTCCAATCCTGCAGTGTCTTCCTGGCATCACCAAACCATAATGATATTTTACGCTATCAAAATTGGATTTTTGAATTTTATGTTATTTTAAAAGGTTTTGCAAAACTGTAACATTTTGAAAATGTTTTTAGCTGAAATACAATGGAAAATAGGACAATATTTCTAATTTTATTTATTTAAATGTATTGGCTACCCAACTCTGGGCTGTACACTGAACTCAAAAAGACATAAAAACTGCTTAAAAGATTAATAATTGTCCCCCTTTTTTCCTCTAAATTCACCCCATTTTCACCCTGCCCTGTCCATTTTCCAGAATACAGCCCTGGCATGGCACCCGAGCACTTTCTGCAAATCTTGACACAAAAAAATTCCCATCATTTATGCTACATGAGAGTTTCTCAACCTTGGCCATTTTAAGATCAGTGGACTTCAACTCCCAGAATTCCTCAGCCAGTTGTGCTGGTTAGGGAATTCTGGGAGTTGAAGTCCACCTCTCTTAAAGTGGCCAAAGTTGAGAAACGTTGTTGTGCTGGACCAGATTGTAGCTAGTTTAGGAATATAACTGTATGTAAGAACATTTAGCATTTAAAGGGTTAACGTTGTAAGTCCACCGGGACTTCCGGTGGCTTCGCGGCGACGGAGACAGCCTTCCCGGGCTGCCCGCGGCTCAGCTGTTGTTTTTTCGCCCGAAACAGCGCCGATCAGCTGTTCGGGCGAATTTGAAGCCCCCTCCTCGGGAGAAGAGGAGGGGGCGAGCTCCCAGGTAGGGGTAGAGTTCTCCAGGGCCGCCTGAGCTTATGGCTTGGGCGGCTGAAGGATTGAACTCCCCCGTAGCCTGGGCTGCTCCCAGCTGGCCGGCGCCTCTGCTCCTGATTTCTTGGAGCAGAGCCAGGCGTCTGCGACCACCCCTGCCTGAAGGAATGACTATGGATTAAAGGAGCAGGCAGAGCGATACAAGAGGAAAAGGTGAAGAGGATTATTATATTTTACTCTCCAGCTTGATGGACTTTTTTTGAATTATAAATCTGAAGTGAAAGTGCGTCACATTTGGTAAAAGATGGCGGCTAAACCACCCCCTAAAACTCTTCGGAGTGCTGGAACTTCTCCTGTGCAACAATCATTACTGCAGGCGCTGCATCCTCCTGATGTATTGACATCAAAGGACTTACAAGATGCTCTTGAAAAACATGCCCAGGTAATTTTGGAATCAATTAATGATAGATTTGTACAGATGGAGGAGAAATTGGAGGAGAGAATGGAGGAGAGGATGGAACAGAAGTTCAGAGTGATGAAGGCAGACATCTTGTCTTCAGTGTGTAAAGTGGCTCGCTGTGTGGAAGAACTGGAGGAAAAGCTAGAAGATTTGACTCAAAAGAATGCTATATTAGAAGCAAAAGTATTGGAGAATGAAGATAAAGTGGAAAAAGAACTGAGTCTTGCTCAATATTACCAGATGCAGTTTGCCATTAGAGTTAGAGGCTTAAAGGAGAATACCAAGGAAGATTTAAAGCAGCTGGTTTCTGAGGCTTTTGAAGTAGTGTTGAAACAGCCAGCATCTGAAATAAAAGGAGGCATGGATAAAGTGTTCCGTGTGAATTCATGGATTGCTAGACAGAGAAAGTTGCCTAGAGATGTGGTGGTATACTTTGCAAAAAGGGAAACTAGAGATGAAGTTATACGAGCTGCTTATGATACTAAAGTTGTGATTGCTAATCAAGAAGTTTTGGTCTTAAAAGAAATTCCTCCAAAGATTTTAAGGAGAAGGAAGGATTTTACATTTCTTGTGCAAGAGCTCAAGCAACCAGATATAAGGTTTAGATGGGAGATCCCAGCTGGGTTGATGGTGACGCACGAAGGTAAAAGGTACCGTCTGGTTACTGTGATGCAAGCGCGTGATTTCTATAATAATGTTTTAAATGCAACGCCATTAACACTTCTGGAAGCTGAAAAGGGATCTGGAGAAGGAGTGCATCAAGAGGTCGAAGGTGGTCAGATAGAAGACAATGGTGTTGGGCGAGATCAAGATACAACTTCGTCGGATGATTCCATAGAACAGAGGGTGACGCGTGCTGCTGCAAAACGATCTAAGAAGAGAAAATAGCAGGATTTGCAGAAGTCTATGGAATTTCTACGACGTACTCATAGTCAAGTATGGGAGGTGGGAAAAGATTTGGGTGTAGACGCAATATATATATATATATATATATATATATATATATATATATATATATATATATATATATATATATATATATATATATATATATATATATATATATATATATATATATATATATATATAATATGTGGTGGTTTTGTGGATAGGGTGAGTTTTTTTTTTGGATTAAAGTTTGGTGGAATATATAGAAGATTTCCAAATGGAGGTTAAAGTTCTGTTCGCAATTTTTTTTATTGTTTGGAATAATTATAGATGTGCTGGAAGAGGAACGGCCGATTATAGAAGAGTGGACTTTAAAGTTTTCTGATTTGGTTGAGGTGGCGAAGATTTTGGTCAATTTGAAAGATTATTTGTAAGAACGCCATATCATGGAATGGACAAAATGAATGGAGTTTATTTAGGATAAGTATAGGTTGAGAAGTACTATATAGTATTTGAATAATTCTTCTTTCCTTTTTTTTTCTGTTTTTTTTTCTCTTTCTATTTTGGGGTTTTGTTTTCTTGTTTTTAATGTATATTTAATATTATTAAGGTTTGTTTTATTCTATATAAGCTAGAAAGTGTTTCTTTTTTATTTTAGTTTTTCTATATATATTTAATATTGCCTAGGTTTGGTTTATCTTATATAAGCTAGAGAGTGATGGATTTTAGAATTTATAGTTGTTACTACATGGTTGTTTATGTTTGCTTTTTTTTTTCTTTTTATATATATACCTTGTATTCAGCTCTGGGAAGTCGGGGGGGGGAGGGGGGAGGGGGGGAGGTAGGGGGGGGAGGAGGGAGGGAGGGAGAGGGGGAGGTAGGGGGGGAGGAGGGAGGGGGAAGGGGGGTTTTTTAAAGGAAAATTGTATTTTAAACTTTTCAATAAAAGGGTTAACGTTGTTTCCTTAAGAGTTGGCTTCTGGGAAATATAGTCCAGTTGTTAGTTAGTCCTATATCAGTGGTGGCAAACCTTTTAGAGACCGAGTGCCCAAGCTGCAACCCAAAACCCACTTATGCATCGCCGGGTGCCAGGTGGGTGTGGGCCACTGAGTGGGCGTGGCTATGGTAGTCATAGCAGCATAGGTGAGTATGGCCACCTCGATGTTGCTCCTGAGGAGGGATGCCTGTGGGGGCCGGGCAGGGTTGGGGGAGATCCAGGGGGTATCTGGCAGGTAGGACAGTGGGCAGGAGGCTCCTCATCTTGTTTTGGCAATAAGCCAATCAGATCACAGTAGGATTCAATTATTGTCATGTATGGAAGCTGAGAGGAGAATATTTGTCAGTGTGTTATGTGATCACTATCAAGTTGGTTGTGTTTTTTGTGTTCTTTCATTGAGTTTGTAAAATGTAATAAAATTAAAATAATGGTGCAAAGAGTTGACTGGTTGCCCAGAAAGCGATGTAAAATAGTATTATTAAGTGAACAAGGCTACAGTTATAAAGAAATTACAAGAAAATTTAGTGGAAACTTAACCAAAGGTAGCATTTCTACTATACATTTTTCCCAAAAGGTTTCCACAATTTTGGCCACTACTGTATGAGGGGGGAATTAAACAATGAAAGCACAGTGTCTTGGATTTTACAGGTTGTTGGAAAAGTACTCATTCATTTTACCAGATGCTGAAAATAACAGAAATCTGAAGCAGAATGCCTGTACTAGCAGATGCAACTGATATAAAATCTGGACGAAGAATGGTCAATAAAGCATTCTTGGTTGTCTATTTTATCTTTCCTAACAAGTTGTAACCAGGTTCCTCACTTAACTTTGCAAAACCTGTGGGTCCCACGCCATTCCACATACCTGCAAGAAAGCAGCTGCTGTCCGAGTACTCTAACTCAGGGCTTTTCCAGTCGCCTAGCAAGGTGTCAAAAACTTGATGACCCACTCACCCCCCCAAAAAAGGGGGAAAAGTGATACAGTAGTCCCTGACTTACAACAGTGACTGTTTGAAGTTACAAAGGAACTGAATAAAGTGGCTTATGACCATTTTTCACTTATGACCATTGCAGCATCCCCAGGGGTCATGTGCCTCTCTCCTTCTCATTCCCACCTCCTTCCTTCCTTCCCCTCCCCTCCTTCCTTGCCTGCTACCCTTTCTCATTCCCATCTCCTTCTGTCCTCATTGTCTTTTCCTTCCTTCCTCCTTCCCATTGTCCCTTCTTTCCTTCCCTCCGCCTCTGTGCCCAGGAAATGTTAATGAAGGGAGCAGAAAGAGCTTGGAGCAAAGGGGGGGAGGGGCAGGAAATGTGAATGAATACTTTCTGCTCTGTACATCCCCACCCAGCTCCAAGCTCTCTCTGTGGTTCCCTCCAGGCTCTCTCCTCCGTGCATTTGCACATTCCTCTGTTCACTCCAAGCTCTTCCATTCCCTCCAGGATCTTTCTCTTCTGTGCATTCACACATTCCCTCCCCCATTCGCTCCAAGCTTTCTCTTCCATTCCCCCCAGGCTCTCTCTCCTCCGTGCATTTGCACATTCCCCCCATTCGCTCCAAGCTCTTCCGTTCTCTCCAGGCTCTTTCCCCTACAGGGGGAGGGTGAGCGCTACAGAGCCCAGATGGCCAGCAGCAATGAGGAGAAGCCAGGCCATCTTCTCACCACCACCCGGTGGCCATCTGGGTGTTCCGGGCATGGCCCACAGTGCAGTGAGTAGCCACCTGCCATGGCAGGGGGAGGGAAGATTGTTGCCCCAATCTGCCACACAGATTGCCGTGCTGCCGCTGTTCCCCCCCACCTGTCACATGGATCTCCTTTCCCCCGCCGCCATTTCCCCCCTGCATGAATCGCCATGCCACTGCTGCTGTTCTCCCCCACCGCATGGATCTCCTTGCCACCGACGCCGACGCCGCCACCACCGTTTCTTTCCCCCACATGGATCGCCATGCCACTGCCACCATTTTCTCACCCCCACCCCCTGCATGGATCACCCTGTCTTCCTTCCCAAGATTGAATACACAGCCACCAGGCAATTTTGCAGCAATTTTGCAGCACTCCAGTGGCCCGATCTGAGCTCCAGAGGCTTGTAAAAGGCCTCTGCCACCCAGATTACCCACGCGGGCAGCGCCCCTTGGTGGTCAAAGAGCAAAGTACACTGAATTTATATGAAATAGTTAGGAAGTTTTCTGAGCCTGTGCTAACCATGGCGGAGTGTCTTATTGGTTCAGAAGAGCTGGTTCAGCCACCCAACCTTGAAGAGCTGGTCCAACCAACCAACCAACCCTGAGATGTGAGTAGAACCTGAAGTCCAAGCTTCAGTGGGACCAAAGACATCTCAGAAACCCTATGACTTGAGGCAACAAAAAAGGCCTACAGAAGTCATGCAGTCATGCCTGATGGAGAAATGGAATGCGCTCCATCAATGTCATGAAAGATACTGGGAGAAGTTACAGAAACTCTGTGAAGCATCCAAGGAGGAGCTTTCCCCTGAGTGCACTCTCTCATTGAAGCTGTTTTTCTTCAAATGGAAAGACTACAAGCACTGTCTCGAAGAGCTCCAGTCACAGCTAGGGGATCCAACACTCAAAAAGAAAATGCAACATCTCAAGCTAAAAAACAAGGAACGTGAGAAATTCCTAGAAAGTAATAACTGCCTCCCTGAGGTCGAGCTACACATAAAAGTCACACCGTTCGAGAGGGCTGAGGCCAAAGTGTCCCATCATTCTAAGGCATCTTCTCACCTCAGCAGTGTGTCAAAGCAAGCTCATGTCTCAGGCACCCCCTGTCACTCTAAAACAACTTCTCATCACAGCCACTTGTCCCGAGTCTCCAGGGCAGAGAGCCTGGCCAATCAAGCTGTGTAAGCACGAATTGATGCCGTGGAGGCAATAGCAGTTTTACTTGTGGCAAAGGAAGAGCAGCTGCTAAAGGTAGAAATGGCCAAAGCAGCTCTACTTATGGCAAGAGCAGAGCATCTGGGAAAGGAAGAAGTGGTCAAAGAAGCTCTATGTGTGGCTAGACAAAAGGAAGAAACGGCGAAACTGGAGGCCAAAGCAGCTCTACAGATGGCAAAAGCAGAGCATCTGGGAAAGGAAGAAGTGGTCAAAGAAGCTCTATGTGTGGCTAGACAAAAGGAAGAAACGGCCATAACTCAGGCCAGGATTGAGTTTCTATAGAGCGAACGGGAAGCTACAGAGGCAAAGGACCATGGCAACCTTGAATTTTTACAGCTTGAACGTGAGGCAGCAGAAACAGCCGCAAAAGCAGCAGCTTTACAGAAAAAGTTTGAAGGTGCTGCTTTCATGCCCAAGTTTGAGAGGCCAGAAGGTGGAAACTCGTTTAGCCGCATCAAGATCTATGTGGATGACCAGAATGCATTACGTCAAGAGCGGGAGGAGGCAACGCAGCTGGCCACACATCTCCCGAGGCCAAGTGACCAAGGAAAGGAATCTCCACCAACTGATGTGCAAACCAGTCAGGAAGCCGACAACAGACCATCTGACTCACAAGACCTCCCCCTCAGATCTGTAAAATTCACCCAACAGACCAAGGTGCAAGGGGTGAGCGAATTAGCCCATTTGCAATGACGAAAACTCCTCAGCAAGTAGGCACACATGAAGTCATGATTCCTGAGCTCAATGTGAAGGCAAAAGAATTCTGGCCAGACCCTCAAGGCCCCTTGTGTGAGCCATGAGAAGTTACCCTCAACAAGAAGTATTCTGAAGAAAACTGCCAGCCGTCTGTGCCACAGTCCCCTGCTCTTGGGAGCAATGCTTATGAGGATCAACGAGAAGCCACTGATTGTGCTCCTGATGACCTCAACACCGTACCAACCCAGTCTGACGGCAAATCCTGCACAGTACCAATGGGTCCTCTAACATCCTGGAGAAGGTTGGATTTGGGAGAGTACACAGTCTGCTTCAAATGCTGTAAGTCTACGGAACATGTGGCCATAGCTTGCACAGCTAAGGGGAAGTGTCACCCAACCAAGAGTGACAAGCACACAGGAGCCCTGTATCCAGACTCTGAGCAGCTACCACAAGCAACTTCTACTCCTCCTTCAACCAAGGAGCCCAAGCATGGCTCCAAAGAGCACCCAGAGATGCCTGCCAAGGTCAACTGCACATCAGTATGTAGCAACTCGCCTCTACCAAGTGCACCCCCAAGCAAAGAAACGCCTTTCACAACATGCACTGTGCAACAGAGCACGGCGGGGAGGAAAGTTACTGAACTCTGCATCCAGTCGTTAGATGGGAGTTCACAGTTCCTACCATTGCCATTGCCAGAATGGGATGCCTCACCAGACGGTCGCAGTCAAATTCCAACACCAGAGGTAGCACACACCATACCTTACCTGAAGCACATGGATGATCACCTTCCTGATCACCTTTCTGCCCTAAATCCTGAAGCCGAAATCTTGCCTCTGTTGGGAGTAGACACCCCTGACACCTTTGCCTACCACGGAATGGTCAGAGGCCCAACAAGCCCCACAATGGCCTTTAAGATGGAACCTGGATGGGTCATCCCAGGAACGGTCTATGTTTACCAGCTGCAAACTCCAACCCAGGTTAATATCTCAACAACCTCCATTCTCAGTAATGGGAGAGCAATCCACCTGAAACCATGCCAAGAACACTTCACGCTTGTGATAACCAAACCAGTTTTGGAAGCGACAGTGTTCCAGACCAGCAAAAATTACAATGACTTAGCCTTGTCGATAGAGGACAAAAAATTCTGCAGCTACGCACGTTCTACCAGAGCAACACAGACTGGGACAAGCTGCATCCACCAGAACAGAAGCAAGACTGGGAGACGTGGCGTACATTCCTAAATTGTCTCCAAAGCATCTGTGTGCAATGCACGTATGTCTCCATCTCACCTGCCACCGTACAAAAGAAAGAATTGCATGCCTTCTCAGATGCATCAATGAAGATGATAGCAGCCATAGGATACATCAGAGTCTACAGTGGGGAGAGCCACATTTACGTCGGTTTTGTCATTGGAAAGGTGAAACTAGCACCACAACAAGCTCACACCGTACCAAGGTTGGGACTCTGCGGTGCCGTACTGGCCATAAAACTCACCAACCTGACATTGAAAATGATAGACCTTGAGCTGCAATCTACCACCTTCTATACAAACAGCAAGGTGGTGCTGTGCTGCATCTACAACCAAAGCACACACTTCTACGTCTATGTAAGCAATAGAGTAGAAAGGATTAAAAGATCTTCAAGCCCTGAGCAATGGCAACATGTGCCAATAGATCAGAACCCTGCGGACCAAGCTAAGCGGTCCATTCTTGCATCACAGTTGGCAGAATCGATCTGGCTAAAGGGTCCTGAGTTATTGGCTCATCCAGGCAGCCTGATGTGACAGAGACCAGAACACTACATGTTTCTAGATCCAGGTCAAGATGCCAACGTTCAACCTCAGGCACTCAACAAATTTCTCAGACAGGATGAGAAAACGACCATCCAGAACATCTGCTTGTCAACAATGGTCAAGGAAACAGAGAAACCACCTGCTAGCCATTTCCTAGAACCCGCCCGCCTTAAATGCTCCTCCAAACAGAGACCCCACATATTTGGCATAGCAGTGATCATCCTGTTCACTTGTCTTATCATCCAAGGAACTAACTTTATAGGAGCCTGCAAGGCCTTACAGACTATTGACGGCATTTGCCATGACCCAGTAATTGACAATTACCTAAAGGCCCAAAACTGTTTTTGGACATTCAATCCTCCCCATGCATCTCCTATGGGAGGAGCATGGGAGTGCATGATTGGTGTAGCCCGCCAAATACAACTCTATGTTAACCAAGATACCCATGCTGGTGCATGAGGTCCTCACTACACTCATGACGGTAGTAGCAGCCATCATCAACGCTCAACCTTTGATTCCAGTTTCTTCTGATCCTGAAAATCCTTTGGCTCTAGTTTTTTTCTGATCCTGAAAATCTTTTGGTTCCAGTTTCTTTGGATCCTGAAAATTCAACCATTCTTACCCCAGCCACCTTGCTAACCCAGAAGACAGGCAACTGGCCAGCACCATCGGGAAGTTTTATTCCCAAAGACATGTATAAACAGCAATGGAGACAAGTGCAACTGCTGGCCAACACCTTCTGGAAGTGCTTTAAGATCGCCACAAATGGAAGACCAAAGAACCTAATCTAGAAGAAGGAGACCTTGTCTTGCTGAGAGACAAGGACGCCCATTGGAACTCTTGGCCCATGGGACTTGTGCACCAAGTTCTCCCCAGCTCTGATGGACTAGTTTGCAAAGATGAAGTCCAGATCATGAAACCACAAGAATCGGGTTGCAACTCACAGACTCTTATTAAAAGGCTTTACACCAGACCAATCACAGACTTGGTCCTTTTGCTGAAGACAGAACTTGAAGAATGAACTTTGAACTATGCATGTTGTGTCTACCTCATGATTGCATTCTTTGATGTAATACCTTTGTTTATCTCAGTTATAGTTATGCATGTTTTGATGTCATTTTTTGCCTAGTCTAGTCAATAGTTAGTTAATAGTGAAATTTGCATTGTTTGATGAAATGCCTTTGTTTATCTCAGTTATAGTTATGCATGTTTTGATGTCATGTTTTTTGCCTAGTCTAGTTAACAGTCAGTTAATAGTGAAAACTGCATTGTTTCCATGCTATGTTTTTTGCTCAATCTAGTTAGTTAATAGTGGAAATTGTATATTTCCAAGTGTGGAGTGTGCTGGACCAGATTGTAGCTAGTTTAGGAATACAACTGAATGTAAGAACATTTAGCATTTAAAGCGTTAATGCTGTTTCCTTAAGAGATGGCTTCTGGGAAATGTAGTCCAGTTGTTAGTTAGTCCTATATCTTATCTAGTCAGTGGGAGGAGCTTCAAGGTGTATTGCAGGACATCGTAGCTACGTGCCAGGTTGTAAAGCCTTTGTTTTAATCAACCATCATGCACGCTTCGAATAGCATCCGTAACAATGCTCAGCAATGCTTAGCTGAAATGGAGAAACTGCTCCTTTTTTACACTACGAGAATGAACAAATATGAACATTAATATGTTTCCACGACCGGATGTCTTTACTGCAAAATGTAAGTCTTTGCTTAAAGTTCTTGGACAATAAATATTTGTTTTAAAATTATTTTCGTTGAGTTAAACTGTCTAGAATCTGGAACTACAAAGCATTTTAGTTCTGGGAGCCAGAACAGCTGTTCTACATCATTTGTCTTCTCATGAGCACCACAAATGGATCTGTTTGGCTATAGCAGGGGTGTCAAGCAAAATTTCATTGAGGGCCGCATCAGCATTGCGGTTGCCCTCAGGGGGCCGGGTGGGTATGGCCTGGGTGGGTGTGGCCTACTGAGTGGGCGTGGCTAGAGTGTGTATGGCCTACTGGGTGGGTGTGGCCAGCTCTACATCGTTCGCATCAAAGGTGCCTGTGGGGGTCTGGGCGGGAGTGGGACAGATCTGAGGGTCTCTGGCAGAAGGAGGGTCTCTGGGCCAGGGCCAAGGCAGTGGGGGCTGTTCCTTCACTGTTTCCAGGATGGCTTCGCGGGCCACATGAAACCACTTCGTGGGCCGGATCCGGCCCCCGGGCCTTGTGTTTGACATGTCTGGGCTATAGAGTACTGCTAGATACATGGCTCATCTGACCTGGCCCATCTTTTCTTATAGTTTAGTTATCACAGCTGCTTTGCAATTTCTATGATCAGCAGTAATATTCTTTGCTATACCAGAGAATCCAAACATTGTGTCTTACTTTCTGAATTCCCCTTGGGAACTGCTAGCTACCAGTAGTAATGTTTTTTTTAAAAGTAAGAAAGAATGAGACAGAAAAGGAATGGAGATAAAAAGGGGGGAAAAGGAAATAACATTTATAATACACATATACATTAAAAATCAGTGCAATTTTTAAACACCATTAAAAATAGTATTGATCAATCTTTATATTACATTAATAGACAACCAGTTCTCTTTTTATCAACACAATTTGAGGTAAATCCTGTTTCAATCCAACATAGAACAGAATCGCTTGTTGATCCTCAGGATCCATTAATCCATAATTCCATTAATCCATAATTCCTTACACATGAAAGCTCCATGTTTTGGGGTATATAATTCCAGAGTCCATGCCTGGCTGAGGAATTCTGGGAGTTGAAGTCCATAAGTCATAAAAGGGCCAAGTTTGAAGACCCCTGATCTACGTCTTTAAACTGCAAGGATTTTTGTAGCCCCATATTAGCAAATTGATGGGTATTAGAGTAAAATGAGTCAACAGTAAAATAAGTTCTATCATTTGAGCAAAAGCCCCCTCATCCATTTTAACCTTCCAGTAAAGTACAGCCAATTCTTTATAGACATTCTGTGCGGTATCTAATAAATGTGAAAAAAAAATGTTGAATTAGTTTCCTTTCTAGATCTAAGATCACACATGTAATGTTCTAATACTGTTAGTTCACTAGCATTAACGATTGCAGGAGATTGGAAGACAATGTTTGCTGTGACAGGAATGAGGGAAGCTTTTTCATTAATTTTTTTTCCATATTTGTTAGCCATCAAACTCCCCTCACACAGCTCACTCTGAGATTGCCTTTGGAATTTTTTGCATAACAATAGATAAAATTTTACCAAGTCACGTGGAGGAATATATGGGTCATGGGGGAGGGAGAATGAAAAAGGTGGTGATTTATTTTTTATTCTTTCTGTAAAGAGGGAGTGGCTTTAGATGGAACCTGGGGCCATTGGCATGGTGCTCAAATGTTCACAGAAGCTCAGCATTTGTGCTGATTTAATTGGGCAGAACCAAAGCACAGGAGAACGATTGTCATAAACTGGAAGAGAATTTTCTGCTCTCTTCCTGCAGAGAGCAGCATTAAACTGTACCAAAAGACTTTTTATTTTGCAAAGCTGACATACTCTGAACTGAAGTTTGTATAACTATGACACGTTTTTATTCATAAGTCACGTCTGAGATGAATATACATAGTTTTGCAGGCTTTAAACAGTGGAAGCCTGCACTGTACATTGAAACCCTCCCCCCCTCAATCCTTTCAAAGGTAGCTCAAATGCCTAGTGCAGTAATGAAAAGTGTGGGAGAATAAATAACACACCCAAATACTTGATTGATATAGAAAAAATAACACTGAAGAAACCAACAATCATCTGAATTATAGTCTGCCAAATGACAGTGCAGAGTGCCAAGGACAAGGTGTAGCAGTTCAAAAGCAAAATCTTTGCCCTTCCATGCCATGTTCATTTTAATCTCAGAAGAAGGGATTTAAGCAATTTTTTTCCTCCAATTTTTAAGCTTTATTCTACAGACCTAGTGAGAAAGTGCTTTGGGGTTCTTGATCTCCTCACTGCTGAGCACAAACGTTCATTCTCTTTTAGCCATCTCAGCTTCATTTTACAGCTGAGTAGCACATGAACAGACAGGTTTCAACCCAAGGATATGGCCAAAATAAGAACAAACTCAAGACTATTTCCTGCTTAAGACAATTTTGTCCCTCTCATACTTGAGGGTTTTTTCTGATACCACAATCTGACTAACAGACTTGCTGTCATGGTTCCGATAGATGAGACCAGTAAAAAGAGAACTCCAAGGCAAGAGGTTTCCTTAAAGAACATATTTATTGGCGACAAAGTATCAGCACTTTCAAAAGTGAAATAAAGACTGAAGATACCCCCCCAAAGGTTACAATGTTACAAAGTTGATTTCCAGTAATATGTCATAAATCATATTCCCCAGTAAACTACAGTAGTGGCCAAAATTGAGGAAACCTTTTGGGAAAAGTGTACTTTTGAGGCTTGATGGCTAATAACACTACTTTTTTGGGGGGAGTAGTACCATAAAATTATATATCAATGGAAAGATAATTTAATCAAGAATGTAATGGAACAAAGTTTGTTCAATTATCTGTACTGTATTCTACGAAAAGTTATAGCCAAATAACCAGAAAAAGGAAGCACAACTTGCTTAGGTTGATATCAGGTAGCTTTCCTTCATTTGATTGTAACCAATGAGCATGAGTGTTTAGAGAGCCAATCAGGTGTCATCTTGTTTGGGCAATGAGCTAATCAGATCACAGTAGGATTCAGTTATTGAGGTCATGTACTGAAGCTGAGAGGAGGACATTTGTCAGTATGTTATGTGATCGCTATCAAGTTGGTTGGGGTTTTTTGTGTTCTTTCATTTAGTGAGCTTGTAAAACGTAATAAAATTAAAGTAATGGTGCAAAGAGTTGACTGGTGGCCCAGAAAGTGATGTAAAATAGTATTATTTAGTGAACAAGGCTACAATTATAAAGAAATTAGAAGAAAAATTGGTGGAAACTTAACCAAAGGTGGCATTTCTACTGTACACTTTTCCCAAAAGGTTCCCACAATTTTGGCTATTACTGTACTTTGGCAGGTTTTCTAAGAAAAGTTTCAGCCTGCCAAAACTCAGGCAGCAATGATCTTGGTTCCCACAGAACTGAATATCCCTTTGAAATAGCTGGATAAATTTGGGGCATTTCAAAAGAGATTGCCTTCCTTGGTTTGCAGATTAAAAGCAACTTGGAAGGCACACGTTGGGGAAGCTTATGGAAAAGTAGGTTTTGCCCCTTCATTTAATTATTGTTGTCAATGTTTTTAAAAGAATGTCACAATTTTGTATTTTTTTTAATATAAGATTATTTTTTTTAATTTTACATCCAGGTATTTATGAAGCAATACGGTGATTGGGTAGTTAAAAGTAAACAATAGCAAATAACAAAATCATTTGTAGATAGCTCAAGTTACATCAACAAAAATTCCCTCTCCAATTCCCTTAGTTATAATAACATTGTCAAATTAATCAAATTAATACATTTCTAGTTGTAACACAGTCAATTAGAACAATTTTCAAAATATTTTCACTTATACATATCTATGTCCTGTTTTTGAGTTTTACCTAATTGCAATAAAATGTTCCAAAGTAGCCTATAATATATAAAAGAAAGCTTAATTTTTGGGTAGCCCACATTTTCCCATTTCATTATATAGTAACTATCCTGTCCAAAATACATACATTATTCATTTTGATACATTCTTATTTTATACAAGTTTATTCTGTTTAACATCTTGATAGCATAAGTCAGTTCTAATAGGTAACTTTCCTTTCCCTTAAAAGTCTAAAAGTTAAGTATAAAATCAGTGTGTATCTTTTAAAGATTCCCCTTAGCCCATTAAAAAAATGTTAAGCTCTATCATTGCAACAAATATATTCCATTTATAATAATTCATCAATTGTTAAAATAGTATCTTTTATTATACCATTGCAAAATCTATAATATAATTCAAAGTTATATTCTAATAGCTAATCTATTTCATTATATAATAATTTTCATATCTGAAATGCATACATATTCTATCATCCTTGCAATTGATCTATAATTAACAAAGTATGTTTTATTGTTTGTGGCTAATTTTCATTCCCTTAAAAATCTAGATCCTAAATATAAAATCAGTTTATATCTTATAACAGTTCCCCTTGGCTCATTAAAAGAAAATTTAAGCTTTATTATTGCAATTCCCAACATTTACAACAGAAAAAAATAAATAAATCATTTTTTAAATCTAACTCTTGCTTTCTTCTTGTGCCAGGCAGGCTTCCAAATCATTGCCTTTAACTTCTCAAATGTGTCTCCCTTTCTTCCTACACACATTGTTTGAATCCAGGGAGACCATCCAGTTATCAATTTTTGAAAGAATGTGACCCCTTTATAGTCGTTAAATTTTCGTTCTAATAAATCTAATCTCCATGTTTAGCATAGTACAGTTGTCATTAATTCAATCTGGTCTTCTCCTTTCAAATCCATCTGGCTTAGATAAGAGGTCATGTCTGGTGTTGTAATTATTGTTTGGTTGGTTAAAGTCTTAATGTACTGTATTTGAGGGCCTTTGGCATCCTCCATCTTAGTATTGCTTTTTTCAGCTTCTGTTATTTGTTGGATTGTAGGTTTTATAGTTGAAATCAAAGTTTGGGCATCAAGGCTCTCAGTAGATTGTACTTGTTGTATTTTAAAGTCCCCTATTTTGTTGTTGATTTCCTCATCCTCTGTTAGTTTTTGGGTTGTCAATTCGTCAGTTGAAGTCAGAGTCTCATTAGGTGAGTTTATGCTGTCAGATTTGTCTTTACGTTTGGCTTTTATTTCTGCAGTCATTGCCAACAATTTTGTAATTTTGTAATTTTTTGAAATGTGCAGTTTTAAAACATTATAGATAAAGCCAGTGGTGGGGTTCAAATATGTGAACAACCGATTCTCTGTGTGGATGCCACTTCCAGAAGTCCATTCTGGGCCTGCCGAACTGGAGCGAACTGGCTGGATCCCACCACTGGATAAAGCCCATTTTTCCATAAGTCTGTTTATCTGCCTTTTCTGTAAGTCATTTACAAGAAAGCAGCACACCACTAGTCCCTGCTGCACTGCTCCTAGATTAGCAAAGTAGACAGCCCATACTTACTAAACTTCAATATACCTTGTAATAACCTAATAACCCTAAACATGTATGGTAATTTCTTAAAGTGTGTCAGTGACTAAATCTATGAACTATCATAGTGGGGTATTTTTGTGATGCTGTGCTAACCATTTGATTAATTGAATTGGTTTTCATTTTCTGGGACATAAGACTTAATCTGTCAGCCCTCTGAGGTAATCTAGACTCTAGACAAGAAGCACAAACCATGAGTAATAACACTTCCTTTATTTTAATAGTAATAGAATATTGCAAAACTGGAAATATTTCTTCCCTCCTTTATTTTTTACTTTTGTGAGGTACACAATAAATGTACGTTTTGTAATTTTCCTTTTCTGCTAAAGGAATACTTTTAGAATAGTACACACTATTGTAGAATAGCATATAGTTTATGAATAACATATTATTCAATTTATATAAGGTTTATTGTTTATAAAAACTGCCTAGAGTTAGTATTTTAAAATATAACTATGATCCAAAGTGCAGCCATGTTTAACCGGAGCATGAACTCTGTTACATTACATAGCTTCTAGATGAAAAGCAGGCATTCTTATAGATAAACAAAGGAAGATATAAATTGTTTTTTAATTGCAATTATCCAGTTTAGGTTGAAAAGCACACCTCGTAGATAAGCTACATCCTGTTGTTACCCTGTCACAAATCATGCCACAGACAAAGAAGGGGAGATAAGACAGGAACAAAAGGGGCTTTTGATCTAATAATTGGAGGGTCTGGTCAGTGGTGGTAATCAAATATGTGAACAACTGGTTCTCTGTGTGGATGCTGCTTCCAGAAATCCATTCTAGGTCTGGGCAGCAAAAAATTAGCTACCAGTTCTGCCAAAGTGGTGCGAACTGGCTGAATCCCACCACTGGGTCTGGTTGTTAGGTGGTCAGAAATCATGTGACTAAACTAGACTATCAACTGGTCTAGTTAGGAAGGATGTGGCATGATGCATGGGATAGGGCAGGGGTCGGCAACCTAAAAAAGAAAAAGAGCCACTGGGAACCGGTTCCATCACAAATTAAAAAAAGAGGGAGCCGCGTGCGTGTGTCCATGCACGCGCATGCGCAAAAAGGTTTTTTGCGCATGCGCGGACGCACGCGGCTGCCATTTTTTAAAAAATGAGATGGAACCGGTTCCCGGTTGCCTGATGGCGACGGCCCGTCTGCAAAGCTGCCGCTTTCGGCAGCTTTGCAGACGGGCCGTGGCAGCTTCCGCAAAGAGCGGCGCCCCTGCCCATTCCGAGAGGTGCGCGCGCACCTCTCCGAACGACCGGAGGTGCGCGCGTACCTCCGCGCGAATGGGCAGCGGTGCCGCTCTTTCAGGAAGCCCGCCGCGGCCCGTCTGTGAAGCTGCCGAAAGCGGCAGCTTAGCAGACGGGCCGCGGCAGCTTCCGCAAAGAGCGGCGCCCCTGCCCATTCCGAGAGGTGCGTGCGCACCTCTCCGAACGACCGGAGTTGCGCGCGCACCTCCCCAAAGGTTTGGGGAGGTGCGCGCGCACCTCCGGTCGTTCGGAGAGGTGCGCGCGCACCTCTCGGAATGGGCAGGGGCGCCGCTCTTTGCGGAAGCTGCCGCGGCCCGTCTGCTAAGCTGCCGCTTTCGGCAGCTTCACAGACGGGCCGCAGCGGGCTTCCTGAAAGAGCGGCACCGCTGCCCATTCGCGCGGAGGTACGCGCGCACCTCCGGTCGTTCGGAGAGGTGCGCGCGCACCTCTCGGAATGGGCAGGGGCGCCGCTCTTTGCGGAAGCTGCCGCGGCCCTTCTGCTAAGCTGCCGCTTTCGGCAGCTTCACAGACGGGCCGCGGCGGGCTTCCTGAAAGAGCGGCACCGCTGCCCATTCGCGCAGAGGTACGCGCGCACCTCTCCAAAGGTTTGGGGAGGTGCGCGCGCACCTCCGCCCATTCGGGGAGGTGCGCGTGCACCTCTCCAAACGGGCGGTGCCACTCTCCATTTGGAGAGGTGCGCGCGCACCACTGCCCGTTGGAAGAGGTGCGCGCGCACCGGGCGGCTGGGAGCCGCAAGAGACGGCTCAAAGAGCCGCATGCGGCTCCGGAGCCGCAGGTTGCCGACCTGTGGGATAGGGTATAAAAGTCTGTGCTAAAATTGATTCAAGTGTGCAATTACCAAGAGACCCACCAGCTTTTGCAAAAGCTTTAATAAAACATGTTTTATTTCCCAACACCCTTGGAGTTGAATTTTTATTCCTCACACTTTCCAGAAAATTAGGGAGGGCACCTTTGAAGATGCTTCCCATGCTTTTTTTCCCCTTCTGATATCTGAAATACCTTTTCTATGTTGGTTATCTAGCTGTGGCTGTTCCCCAAGGTCCTTCCCACATACCACTGCATCATCCTGCTTCCTGTGCCACAGAGTAACAGAAAGATTGATGGAATCTGGGGTTTGGTTGGTTGGTTGCTGAGCAGAATAAGCTTTGGAAATGCAAAGTCAATTTGGCATTAAAAATGATGCTTTCTAGGAGAGAGAGAGAGAGAGAGAGAGAGAGGGAGGGAGGGAGGGAGGGAGGGAGGGAGGGAAAGAGGGAGGGAGAGAAACATGTCCTCATTAAAGCTGAGCCTTTTTTCTTAGTCAGACACTATGTTTAAAAACCACCTACATGATCAAATGCAGTCAGTTTGAAATCCAATATTTTTTTTAAAAAAGTACTTGAATTGGACCTCTTGTTTATCCAAAATAAGATTTTATTCTTCCACCATACAGAAATTCAAGGAATAAACTACACCCAACTCATCATAGTTTGCCAAAGGTAGGGGACTGATTGCTTTTATGTAGAAGATTTATCGACAATTAGAATATAGGCTTCTAAGTCCGAAGTCCAAAAGAGGAGACAATAAAAACACAAAACAAATTGAAAAAACACACAAGATTGACCAACATCTTGAGAGATCTAGCTACATTTACATATCTTGAATCAGATCTTGCATAAGAAACCCAATAATTGACATTTTAAAAGTTTTTTAAAAATTACTTTGATAGTCTAGCAGTGTATTGTGAAGCTTGTATTTTGGTGTCCACTGAAGATCCTTGAGTTAGAAAATAGTTCAGGAAACATGGCCTTAGCCAATAATTATAGCATCTTAGAATTAAATAGCACAAGGATTGTCTTTTTAACCCTCAGCAATGTGCAGGAAAATCATTTGAAGACAGTTCAGACTCTTGTTGAAAACTTCCAGAGACAAAGAACTCACACATTAAATAAAGATACTTAATCATCAAGGTTTGTTCCTTATTTCTTGATGTCCTCTGCGTTTGCTTCTTTTCCTACAGACATTTCACAACCAGGCTAAATAACTTCATTGGTGCATGAGGTGTGAACTATCTATTTATATTGGATAACTTCTCTTATCAGTGTTGATCAGAATGATGTTTCTTCCTTCACTTTTTGGGTGTGGTATTATTTCTTCTTTGTTTGTTATTGTTTATCTGGGGTTGGTACCTGTTTATCTACGTAGATCAGGGCTTTTCAAATTTTTCACCCATTGTACCACTTTTAGGATATGGCAGCATCAGAGTACCACCAGTCGCCTAGCAAGATGTCAAAAACGTGATGACAAAAAAAGGAAAAAAGTACAGGTAGTCCTCAACTTACAACAGTTTGCTTAGTGACTGTTCGAAGATACAATGCCACTGAAAAAAGTGCCCCCCCAAGACACAGCCGAGCAAAACACCTGCCTGCTCGCTCTGTGGCGCTCTTCCTCCTGTCCAAGGTTTTCATTGTTGTCAGCATTTCGGTTGAGGATTGGCAGTGGGGGTGGGTGGGGTGTTTGGTTTTTATTCCCTCCATCTGCTGGGTGGTTGCAGCAGGTTTTGGTTACTTCCCATGACCCTGGGACACTGTGACCATCATAAATATGACTCAGTTACCAAGGTCTGAATGTAAATCACAAGACCCTGGAGATGCTGCAACATTCCAGCTGATTGGCACTTCTTCTGGGCTCAGAAGTGCCAGGATCAGCACCGAGCTCCAGCTGGAGCCTGGCACTGATCCTGGCACTTCTGCTGAGCCCTGACAGCCCTGCAGCTCCAGCCATCTCTTGCTCAGGCTTGTGCAGTGCTGCTACCGGTTCAGCTCATTCCCCTTCCCCGCTTTTCTAGGATGGTCGCGTACCACCTGCCAGGTGCCAATGTACCACAGGTGGTACCCATACCACTGGTTGAAAAGCCCTGATCTAGATGTTGTTAATAGGTGTATGATGAGGAAGGATATGTTTAAGTCTATTTGACTCTTTCCTTGATCTCTGATTGCTTCCTTTTAGGAAGAGTTCATGAATGGAGCTTATTTCAATGTGTCAGTTAATGGCTAAATTGTCAAGGTATCATACCTCAAAGGATTCTTTTTTGGTTTTGGATATGGCTTGGTCTAACATATCCAAAGTTTCCCAATTGAAATTGTGGTTTAACTTATTACTGTATTATGAATTAAAAAGTTTTCATCATGTTTATGATTGCCAGTTGATATTCATAATTTGTTGTTAATTTTTTTGTCTATTTGCCCCACATAGTAGGCTTTTTTTAACCAATCCATAAAAACACATTACCCTTTAAAAATTAACATTAGTTGTGAAATGAATAGAACGTGTCAGTCAAACTGCTGTGTATCTTATATGTTACATAACAGAATTTAAAAAAAAACGAGTCACTTGAATCCAAGAGTAATACTTAAAAAAAGATGATCAGAATGAGTGGGCAAGCTAATGAACTGTGCAGCTATCCATTCAAGATAGTATTATCATAAAATGAACAGTGTAATGAGACATGTAAAAGATAAAGGTTCCCCCGCATATGTGTGCTAGTCGTTTCCAACTCTAGGGGCCGGTGCTAATCTCCGTTTCAAAGCCGAAGAGCCAGCGCTTGTCTGAGGACATCTCCGTGGTCATGTGGCCGGCATGACTAGACACCAATGGCGCACGGAACGCTGTTACCTTCCCACCGTGGTGGTCCCTATTTTTCTATTTGCATTTTTATGTGCTTTCGAACTGCTAGGTTGGCAGAAGTTGGGACGAGTAACAGGCGCTCACTCTGTTCAACTTAAATACAGTATTTAGCAGGTATGGAAAGGGTGGATACCTGCTAAATACATCTTAAATTAAATTATATCTTTAGGGAGGAACATTAGATCTGATTAAATGTCGGTATCAATGATGTTGATTGATTGCCTCTATTACACAGTCTTGTCTGCAAGCACACTTGAGTTTAGTATAAAATGTTTCCATAGTTGTGGCAGATCTTTGGGCATTTCAGACTATGTATTTTCTATGCATCCTATGTGTGATTGTGACATGAAATACAATACAAGGAGTCTGTAGTTAATGACCATTCAGTGACCATTCAGACTTATGACATTGCTGAACAAGTGTTACTTATGGTTGGTCCTCAATGTTCCGACCATTGCAGTGTCCCCGTGGTCACATAATCATGATCCAAGTGCTCAGCAATTGGGTCAGATTTCTGATCATCACAGCTTGGTCAGAAATCACAGTCAAGATTTGTGACCCACTTCCCACAGGCAAAGCCAATGGCTGGCAGGAAGTCAGAAATCACAATCGCAACCCGAGGTTCTTGTTTAAAGACCCATGTAGTCTTTGCTTAATGATCATAATCTGGGCCTGCTGGAACTGGTATGACTAACTGATGTAATCACATAATGTCATGCAGTATGTCCACATCATTTAGTGATGGAAATTCTGGTTCCTATTAACATTGTTAAGCAAGGACTATAGGACTATAAGACCTGTGGCAGTGCAATAGGTAGAATGCAGAACTGCAGCCAGCAGTTTGTTCCAGACCAGCTCAAAGTTGACTCAGCCTTCCATCCTTCCAAGGTCAGTAAAATGAGGACCCAGATTGTTGGGGGCAGTATGCTGACTCTGTAAACCACTTAGAAAAGGCTGTAAAGTACTTTGAAGTGGTATATAATTCTAAGTGCTATTGCTATTGCTACTGAATTGAGATATTTAAAAAATTGACCTAATAAACAGAGTGTTGGTTTAATTTCCAGGCATAGGTTTTAAGTAATTAACAAATATCAACATCTTGGTTTGTTATAGTTAATTTCTAGTGCTTCTGTTTCCCGTTATTTATCCAAGATTCTCTTTTTAGACCAATTGAGGAAGCAGAGCTATATCTTCTGAATATAACAGCATTGCAATATGATTCTCTGCCAAATGCACAGGATAGTGAGAAGATCATTCATCCTGGTAACTAAAGGATTCATGTAATAGTTAAATAGTACAGAGTGGATTTCTCCTCAGTTAACAGGAAACTTCTTTGTATAATGTCTCTGGGAACAACTTATGGCTTTTATAGTTGAATTATTGTATAATTTATAAATAAGTACAAGGGATTTTCTATCTAAAGAGGAATTTTGTAGCCTGCCCCAAAAATTAGGCCAAGAAATTAAATGAAAAGCCACTCTAAAATCTATAGAAGTTGTATATAGCTGAGCAGAAAGCTTGAAAGTACATTTTTTGTCAAATGTTGCAGAATTCAAGCATGGTCAGACATAGTAAATGCAGCTTGTTCCTCATCTGATAAGTCTAACCAATCCTATTACTTTATGGATTGATGTCTGCCACATGTCTATATATTACTAAAACTCTAGTCACTACTATTAACTGGGCAAAACTAGGCAACAATTCTTGAACGAAGCTATGTCAAATGGACTAATGTACAGAATACATCCAAAATCCAGGCCCATGAGTCGCAAGAGAATGAAATTGAGGAAGTTATGGTTGCTTCAGGCAGCTGTAGTCACATCATTTTGCAATCCCTTACTCCATCTTCTTCCCTTCAGGAAATATCTCTGAAATTATGAGGCAATGGGCACGAGTGGTCTAGTTTTGCTGATAATATATATACTACTACAAAAAAGGTTACTAGAGTCTTCCCACCAACTACCAATCTATTAGTCTCTTGAGCATTATTAGCAGAACTTAGACTACCATTGGCTTATCATTTCAGAGATATTTCCTTACCTAAACAGAATAATAGAATGACCAATGGCAGGCAGATAAGCAATGGAAGAGGGATTGACTATCAACTTCCCCATTGAGTCTCCTTGTATATATATATATATAACATCCCTGTCTACAATGGACAAGCAGAGACATAGAGGGTAATATGAAACCAGAACAGGGCTGTATATTTGACTCTTCCCATGATTAGCAATTGCTGCCAAATTTCCCACTGTACCTTGTTTGTGTCACATTGAAGTAACTTTGATGTTTTCTTGTTCTTGGCAAAGTTGATTTAAGGTGATGGTGGAGGGACAACTACTACTATTTATAGATTTAGTTTTCCTGTGTGTTAAGAATTGGTTGTAAAAGCTGTATCAAGCCATCACAGTATTATAAATAGGGAGGATATCTGCTTTGATGTCCCATAGAGCAGGGCAGACCTAAGCTTAAGCACTTTCTCTGAAGCTAACATTTTTCTCTTTCTGTTGGGAGGAGCACTTAACACAGATCAGACCTACTTCTAACTCATTACTAGAAAGCTGATTCTCACTAGATGAAAAGTTTCAAAGCCTTACCATTTCGAAATGTTACTGGGAAAGATTGCCCTCAGAATGATAATGAATTCAAAGAGGGGCAAAGAGTTCTTGACACAATGGCGTAATCTAAGAGATCTGATTCCTGCTCGGTGAGGAAACATTGTGCAGGATACTCCATAAGAAAAGGTCTAACTTATTAAAGGTTTGAATCAGATATAAACCTTTGATGTCTTCAGTGTTATCTTTGACTTCCCTGGAAAAGTGAGTAGAAGGGTTGGTGAGTGGACATAATCTCATGACATGATCAGAGTTAATTAGTTGCTGCTTAAAATAGGCAATTGTTATTTGCCTTTGTTCTAGCACCGAAATCACCCACAATTATTACATAAGAGTGAGGACATCAAAAGATTACTGAAATAGGCCTCCAGGTCAATGGATATTATATTTGTCTGATAGCAAGAGGAATTTGGAGGAATTACATAAATACTAACTAAAAGCAAGGAAATATTAGCAATTACAACAGGACAGCTTTTCTTTATCCAGTCAGCATATATAATGAGGTAACTTTAGCCCTTAGAGCAGGGAACCATGCCCCTTTTATGACTTGTGAAATTCAATTCCCAGAATTCCTGGCCTAGGAATTCCTGGCTCAGGAATTCTGGGAGTTGAAGTCTACAAGTCATAAAAGGGGCATGGTTCCCCACCCCTGCTTTAGAGTAATACAGTAGTATATGTACTCCTTCCGATATTCTATCTCAACCAGCTCCATACACAATAGAGACAAACATGGATGTGATAGTGATAGTCATCTGCCTCCCAAGTCTCTTGAAATAAAATGACAAATTTTGTGACATAACTTGTAATCTGATGACCTTTGAATGGTACACACCACCCTGCAATGTTCTATTTCAGGAGTATCATTAGATTCTGTGTCCCTGATTTCAGAAAGTTTGTTCCTCTTTGAATTTTAGAGGGGAATCATTAGATAAATAAAGACCATCATTATGTGTTGGCTGGATTTGAGAGAATCATTTTTATGAGCCTGGTTATTAATTTCAGTTAACACCACAACTGGGTGCCTCTGTTGGACTTGAAATGATGCAGGGAGCAAACTTGGTTTAGTGATCTACATGGAACTGACTTCTGACAAGCAGAAGGCATTAGTCCTTGGGGAACAGAAGCCAAAGGCAGAAAATCACCTTAAGATCTTAAGGGAAGAGCTGATGTCACCTCAGGAGGTTGCAAGATAGCTAAGCTTACCAAAGCAGCCTGATCCCATCTGAGATGATTACACAGAAGAAGATAACTGAGCTTTTATGTATCCAATAGTACATTTTCATATGACAACTGCCATGACAACATGCACCAGGAATCCTAGTTTTTTATAAGCTGGTCCACTGATGTTCTCAGTGACTTCTTTAAAGAGCAGTTCTAGATCCTTTATTGAAAGTAAAGCTACAGCTATTGTGAATTAATCTTTTACTGAGTCAATCTTACTGAGAATTCCTTCTCTAAAAAGAAAGTCCTTCTCTAAAAAGAGGCTGTGGGATACTGGTCAGAAGAACCTCATTGTTGGGGATCAGCCTTGGGGAAAGTTGGATGCTATTGGTTTTGGGCTATTGACTGTCAAAGTTGCTAATCAACCTGCATTTATATCTGGTAAACCTTCCAAGATACCCCAGACTTCCAGTTGCAAAAAATGGCAAAAAGGCCAACATTCTTGAACTGAAGAAAATGTGTATATGAAACCTTCTTCTTCTTTCTTCTTTCTCATTCTCAACAGCATTAGAGGGAACCACCCCATGTTTGAAAGTGAGGGCTACTTTTGTTAATCCAGAAGACCTAGGCAATTGTTTGATTGCAATAAATTTGCTGTGAAAAGCTTGACAGCATAATAGCTGTATAAATCAATAAAACAGCCACAGCCTCCTGGAGTGCCCCCCCCTCTTTCCCTGTAATTGGCATTGTTCTCAGTTATATATGGAGATTCTCAATCATCCATGTCATGGGTGTCACAAAGGTGCTTTTCCAAAAGGCAACTGGACTTCCTTGGTTGTTGTTTTTCTTTGAAAAGGTTTTGCTTCTCATTAAAAAGCTTCTTGGATGAGAGTGAGAACTGAAGAAGCTCCTTGGATGAGAAGCGAAATGTTTTCAAGGAACCCCCCCCCCCCAAGAAAGTCCAGTTTCCTTTGGAAAAAGCACCTTTGGGTTCACCTCAATTAGCAGCACAATTCTATCTGAAGCACTGTCCCCCTGCCATCTAGATTCAGGCAAGTTACATATCAAAAAAAGGAATTGCAGTAAAACCCCCATAGTGCTATTATGCTACCCCCTGCTCCCAGTGGCTTTGGGAACCTTCTCAATGGATGTTAATGTGTATCCAAAAAAATTAAAAATCAATTTGAACATAAACATTTTATTACAGATTTCTTTCCATACTAACTGTATGATTGGAAGCTAACCATAAAGAGACATTTACTCTTGGGGGGAGAGGGTGGTCCAGAGGGAGTCCTTAGCCAGTAGTTCTACAGTATGTCTAGAGTTTGAGGGCGGGGGTGTCATGATTCCTTTTCTGGCTTTAATTAGGCAAATTAGCTCCTCGAGGTAGTCCACACAGAAAATCAAAAACATTACAATTACCTTTATTATTACATCATAGGAAAAGATCTTGCAAATCCAAAAGCACTTTCTGCCTCCCCTGCCTTTCCTTTCAAGAGAACTAGGGAGGGTCCATTTTGAGATGCTCTCTCTGACCCCATTGTCTAAGTTACAGTTCTTTCTCCTCCTATCTCCCAAGGTTACTCTCCCAAGGCTACTCTCACAGGCTATTGCATCATGTCCTTTCTAAAGCTCCTCATTCTCCTCATTCTCCCCCATCTGAGATGTCTGGTATCTTTTGGTGACTCATGGCTTATATTTTGGCACCTCACTGTTTTGTTTTTGTTTGAGAGTTTAGCTCTTGTTTTAGGAAGCCCCTTCTTTGCCTATTGTTACTAATGTTTACCTTGTAAGTTTCATGGTCTGCTGAGCACCAGCAAAGGAGTTACTGTTGATAAATCTCCCCAGGATACACATGCAGCAATTTAGTGACTGTAATGGGTGAAGTTAATAGCAATATTACTTAATATATCAAAAGTAAAAGGGGAGATACAATAAAGTATATGTGAAAAAGAGCTAAGCAAAAGCAAAATGATAAAAAGCCGTTAAGGGATCTAGGTTCAGCAATTTGTTTAAACTTTATCCAATTAAACTTGTTATTACATTATCTCAGTCCTTATTGCAAAAATCACAGAACCAGAAATGTTTTCTTTTCAGTAGGGATTAGAAATATGCATGCTATAATTAAACAGAAATTTGTTTAGTGACGGTTTGCATTACAACAGCACTGAAAAATAACAGAATGACAGTACTGGGAGGGACCTTGAAGGTCTTCTAGTCCAACCCTCTGCTCAGGCAGGAAACCCTATACCATTTCAGACAAATGGCTGTCCAGTCTCTTCTTTAAAACCTCCAGTGTTGGAGTATTCACAACTTTTGGAGGCAGGTTGTTCCACTGGTTAATTGTTCTAACTGTCAGGAAGTTTCTCCTTAGTTCTAGGTTGCTTCTCTCTTTGGTTAGTTTCCATCCATTGCTTCTTGTCCTGCCTTCAGGTGCTTTGGAGAATAGCTTGATTCCCTCTTCTTTGTGGCAGCCCCTGAGATATTGGAAGACTGCTATCATGTCACCCTCGTCCTTTTCTTCATTAGACTAGACATACCCAATTCATGCAGGGCCATTTTTTAGACTTAATGACTTTTGAAACATCCCTGTGGTTACATGATCAAAATTCAAACACTTGTCAACTGACTCATATTTATGACGGTTGCAGTGTCCCTGTGGTCATGTGATCCCCTTCTCCGACCTTCTGACAAGCAGAGTCAATGGGGAAGACAGATTCACTAAACAACCATGTTACTAACTTAACAACGGCAATGATTCACTTAACAACTATGGCAAGAAAGGTTGCAGAATGGGAGAAAACTCTTAACAAATGCCTCACCTAGCGACAGAAATGTTGGGCTCAGTTGTGATTGTAAGTCGAGGACTACCTGGATATGCATCAAGCAAACATACAACAACAACAACAACAACAGGATCATCATTGTGGAACCGAATGAGGCACTTTCTATAAGCTTATAGCTAACTGATAGCAAAAGAATAAAAAAGTACCTATGGCGCACACAGTACTTATTTCCAAAATGAGTGTTTCTTTATATTTGAAATTCTGAGTCGGAATCCTGGTATGTGATACGTGGTTTTAATCTGTGTGCAGGGAAAGAAAGCCTCTGCGTGATGCCTCTTCCTCTGAAGTATTTGTCATCACCATGTCTCCATTCCAAACCAAAAGATACATAAATTAGTCAAAGTAAAAAAAAAAAGCCACAGATGCTTTCAATTTTCAGACCTCAAACTGCCTTTACTGCCAGTTCTCCGACTCCAGCTGATGGAGACAGATGAGAGGGATTTTAAAAATTGCTTGCAATCTGGAATGCTGTAGTTTAAGGAGAGGAGATGGACTCTGGAAGTTTATAGGGCAGGAACAGGGGAGTGCAATATCACAAATTCACATTTTAAAAATATGTTACCTTCTAGGTGTCTTACTGTATATATATTTGTGTAATGAACTTAAATTGAGCTCACCACATTCCATAGGACCTGATTCATATCAGTGTGTTTTTATTAAGCGCATTAAACACTACAATTAGGAAGTAAAATTTAATATGAACACATTTGCAGAAGATTTGATTTCAGGTCTAAAGAATATCAAGTCCAGGATAAGTAGTACTTTCAGATTAACACCTCATCTTTAAAGGAAAGGTCAGCTGTAAAGATTATTCTTATTATATTGCTTGCTTCTCTAGTTTTTTGATATGGGACCTACTTAGAGACAAGGGGAATGGGGTTTATTCAGGACACACCCTGTGCTGAGTTCATGAAGGATTCATCTAAGCTAACTTAAATTACCTTTAACTTAAACATTCTATCTGGCCTGTAACAGTAGCTTGCAAAATGTTCCGTCTGAATAGCAGCTAGTACTGTACATCATCCAAAATTCTGTATTTGAAATTCTAAATTGGAATCCTGATACTTGAGAGATGGTTTTAATCCATGAACAAGGAAAGAAAATTCCCTATTGCTGTGTTTTTGCATCATTCTCTTTCAAAAAATCCACTTTTCTTCCAGTGGATGGGTCATTTGACATGTATATACAGATATAACAAATAACTTTACTGTCCCCAAATTACTGTCCTTTTTCTTCTTAATGTCTTTCAGACTGTTTTTACACCGAGTGCCTTAATAGCACAAGGGCAATAGCGCTTGCTTTGTAAATAGAAAGTTAATCATTCAAAACCAAAAGGCATCTTTTTCATGTCACCCAAAAACTAGCTTATGCATTCTTGATATACAAGACTGATACTTTTTGGTTTCACAATCTCTGAATTGAATTGTGACCTATATTTCACCTTGGGGAAAACCAATGTTATTAGCTTATTTAAGAGAATAACAGATTTTAAGTGATAGTGATTTCTGAGTGATTCACCCATCAGGCCTAGTCAGTTTACAGTATTGATTTAAAAGATGTGCCTAGCTACCTATTGTCTGGGCAAATCCCAATCAAACCTTAAAGCAACACATAGGATCATATTAAAATATTATTTTATATTACGATGTAAAACAGATTAAAGCATTAAGAACAACAAAGACTTATGCTGAGTCAAATTCTAAGGTGTAATTATCCAGTTGTGTCCCAGTGCTGGGGAAAAGCCAGGTATTAGGTCATCAAAGCTTTATAGAAAGCTAGAATAGAATAGAATAGAATAGAATAGAATAGAATAGAATAGAATAGAATAGAATAGAATAGAATAGAATAGAATAGACCTTGGAGGTCTTCTAGTGCAGCCCCCTGCTCAAGCATTTCAGACAAGTGACTGTCCAGTCTCTTCTTACAAACCTCCAGAGATGGAGCACCCACGATTTCTGAAGACAAGCCATTCCACTGGTTAATTGTCCTCACTGTTAGGAAGTTTCTCCTTAATTCCAGGTTGCTTCTCTCTTTGCTCAGTTTCCAACCATTGTTTCTTGTCCTGCCCTCTGGTGCTTTGGAGAATAGTTTGACACCCTCTTCTTTGTGGCAGCCCCTCAAATACTGGGATACTGCTATCATGTTGCCCCTGTTTCTTCTTTTCTTTAGACTAGCCAAACCCAACTCATGCAGCCATTTTGCATAGATTTTAGTATATGTTTTAGGAGGGTACATGCCTCCCAATACACATCCTTGTGATCACATCGCATTTAGGTTAACAGAATATACTTAAAAGTATGCCAGCACAGCTCATAATTCGGTGCTTTACTTTCTATGGTTTCATGTGGAAGAGTGAAGGATAGGAGAATAAGTGTACTTTGGTTTGTAACAGAGATAAAATGTGCCATGAAATAAAGTCGGTTCCAATGATTTTCTTCTGAAGAGGTCACCAGATGTTTCAAATTCTGGAGAAAGTGCTAATTTTGAAATTTTATTGATCTGGCAGGGTTACTGTGAAGCCACTACCTAGTGTACTTTTCTTACCTAATGGAAGGTCTCCGGGTCCTTGGAACGTTATAATCCAGTGGGCTTAAAACTATTGGAATTTTTCATACGAAAAGCTTGACCAAAAGCCTGGACAAATCTATAAATAGATAGATTTTACGCCTGGAGATGTTACTTTCGCCGATGGAGGGCATAACCTAACCACACGGATCACTCCTCCCAACCTGGGCACCCGATTCGAATTGCCCCTTAGAGAGTCATCTCAGAGTACAGTTGAGTAAGCAGAAGGAAGAGTTGCTTTAAAGGACCCAGCCAGATACGAGTCTGCGCTTGCTGACGAAAGACGGCATTGGGACAGCGGACAGACTCCTCCTCCTCCCATCTCCTTCCCCCGCACTCTTGTGCCGAAAAGAGCTCGGGGGCGCCGGGGAGGGAGGACCGGACAGGCGAGTTCTCACCATGCAGACCCCAGAGCGACGGCGCGGGGCTCAGGGTTGCCCGCGAAGCTCCCTTTCGCCGCCGCTGCTGCTCCTGGTCGGAGCCGTCTGGTTTGGCGCCGCGCTCTCGGTGGCCGCCGGCTCCTTCGAGCTCGCCATTCTGCATACCAACGACGTCCACGCCCGCGTGGAGCAAACGAGCCGCGACTCGGGCAAATGCAGCGGGCAAGACTGCTACGGGGGCGTGGCGCGCAGGGCCACGAAGGTCCGCGAGCTCCGCGCCACGCATCGCCACGTGCTGCTCCTGGACGCCGGGGATCAGTACCAGGGCACCGTCTGGTTCAGCTTCTTCAAAGGGCGCGAAGTGCTGAAGTTCATGACAAGCCTGCGCTACGACGCCATGGTGAGCTGGCGGGGCGGGAGGGGAGAAAGGGAAAGGGAAAGAGAGGGGGGGAAAGCGGGGGCGGCGGAAAGGAGAAAAGAAAATCCTCTTCTCCCTCACCTTTTCTTCTTCTTTCCCGGGTGCTCCCCGCCGACAGAGCGAGGATCTCTCGTTCCTTACTCCAGGATCGAATGAATCAAGTTGGACCGGACTAGAAGACTTCCAAGCTCCCTTCCAGATTCTATTCTATTCTATTCTATTCTATTCTATTCTATTCTATTCTATTCTATTCTATTCTATTCCATTCCATTCCATTCCATTCCATTCCATTCCATTCCATTCCATTCCATTCCATTCCATTCTATTCTATTCTATTCTATTCTATTCTATTCTAAAGTTTGGGAGCAGGCTTTGCAAACTCGTGTGACGGCAAGAATTCAGGATGCAGTCTGTTGAGATTGCAGAGCGGGCCTGAAAGGTGACTTCCCTTTGATATGAGTTCCAGCTTGTCCTAAAGAGACCCTTGCAGGTTCTGTAGCACTGGGCCCTTCGCTTTTGTTAGTTGTATCAACATCTGCCATTAAGTCGGTCTTGTCAAAAATAACTGATATTATAAGCTGCCCAGAGTCGCTTGAATGTGACATATACATTTAATAAACAAACATTTAAAGAAAGAGAAAGAAAGAGAGAGAAGGAGAGAAGGGAAGGGAAGGGAATTGTCCTGATAGAAAAGCATCCCAGTTTTGGCATTTTATTCAGGCACAGAGAATTCAGGATTCTTCTGAACTGACTGGTTTCTTGGCTGTAAGAAAAGAGGCTTCTACATTTCCTGCTAATTAGATCTCCCATTCATTTGTTTGGCAACCAACTCTACTAGCCAGTTGATCTTGAACTTTCATAGCCTTCCATTATCCTATTGCCCATGAATTTGGTTATTAGAGGATGGGTTTTTGTTTTAAGTAGGAGTTACTATGAAATGAAACATGTTGATAAAAAAAGAACTCCAGTAAATTGTTATTCAATTACTTAAAAATTGAAGGGGAAATGCATAGAGACATCCAGTAGACATGCCAATGCTAAATTCAGTTTAACAGAATAACAGAGTTGGACGGGACTTTGGAAGTCATCTGGTCCAACCTCCTGCTCATTTCAGACAAATGGTTGTCCAATCTCTTCTTAAAAACTTTTAGTGTTGGAGCACCTACAACTTCTGGAGGCAAGTCGTTCCACTGATTAATTGTTCTAATTGTTGGGAAATTTCTCCTTAGTTCTAGGTTGCTTCTCTCTTTGATTAGTTCCCATCCATTACTTCTTGCCTTCTGGTAGCATTTTCATGTATTATCATTTTTTTAAAAAATCAATCCTAATTTTCATATTTTGTGAATTCAGAAAAAAAGGATCTTGCTCTGTTGAATAGGAGAAGATATTGTATGACTTTATCTTTACTTTTTCAATGTATTCCTTTGAGCCTAATATGTACAGTTTGTTCTCAAAGCTGGGTCAAGAAGTACAGCTGAAAAGCAATTCAAGATGTGCCAAATTGGCGTAAATGTGACTTAAATCTGGTTTACATTCACTGATTTCTCCCTTCATCCTCCACAAATTTATTTTTATAAGAAAGCTCAGCACAAAGGACAGAAATGTTTCCATAATTTAAACTTCCCCAGCAACAGCAGAATCAGGCAAGCCACCTGACTCATTCTGAATGAGGACCTGAAGCCGCTGAGAAAACCATGTCTTCAAGGGTTTGTGGGGGAAAAAAACAAGGTGGGGATCTCGAAGAGTGAGGTTCCAAAAAGAGAGAGAGAGAGACCACAGCTACCACCCCTTTCCTAGGTCTCACCAGATGCACTTCTTTGATACTTAGACCTACAATCTGCCCTGCCTTCCTACTCTGGTGGGCAGGATAGATTAAATTGGGAGAGTTCATTAGATAACCTGGCCCTACGCCATGTAGGCCAAAGGTTGGTGCCAACTGTGCTATTTGGAAATGCTACAGGGGAAGAAGTTGTGATACACCCTTTGCTACTATGGCGATTTGCTGTGGCCAGACATGAGTAAAGAATGATTGCTCTGCCAATATCATAAGCAACAAAGGCTGCTTTAGCTGGTAGTGGAACATTGTTATCCGCATCACTTGATTTATGCAGCCACGTTTCAGTCTCCTTTACAGTGAGTGAGTGAGTGACTGAAAGATAGATTTACAGAAAAGCTTACATTCTGGGAAATAACGGGTAATCCTTGACTTATGACCACAGCTGAGCCCAAAATTTATGCTGCTGAGACATTTGTTACATGAGTTTTGCCCCATTTTATTACCTTTCTTGCCGCAGTTGTTAAGCAAATCACTGCACTTGTTAAGTTAGTAAAACAATTGTTAAGTGAATCTGGCTTCCCCATCGACTTTGCTTGTCAGATGGTCGTAAAAAGTACAATCATATGACCCTGGGACACTACAATGGTCATAAATATGAGTCAGCTGCCAAGTGTCTAAATTTTGATCACATGACCATGGGGATGTTGCAAAGGTCATAAGTGTGAAAAATGGTCATGTCACGTTTTTCAGTGTCGTAATTTTCAATGGTCACTAAATGAATTATTTTTTTTTTTTATTGAAAAGTTTTACAATACAATTTTCCATTAAAAACCCCCATCCCCCTCCACCCTCCCCTCCCTACCTCCCCCCTACCTCTTCCCTCCCCCCTTACCTCCCCCCTTCCCCCCTCCCTCTTCCCTCCCCTACCTCCCCCCCACCCCCCTCCCCCCCCCCGGACTTCCCAGAGCTAAATACAAGGTATATATATATAAAAGCAATCATAAGCAACCATATACTAACAACCATAAATTCTAAAATCCATCACTCTCTAACTTATATAAGAACAAACAAAACTTAACATTATTAAATATATATAAAAAAAAATAGGAAAAGAAAAGAAAAAACACGAAAGAAGACTTATTCGAATGCTAGATAAAACTTCTTAACCCTATACTTATTCTGGATAAACTCAATCCACTTTCTCCATTCCATAATATAACGTTCTTGCGAGTGATCTTTCAAATAAGCCGATATCTTCGCCATCTCTGCCAGGTCGGAAACCTTTAAAGTCCATTCTTCTATGGTCGGCAGCTCCTCTTTCTTCCAATATTGTCCAAATGAATTGTCACTAAATGAATTATTGTATGTTGAGGACTACCTGTACAGAAAACTGTTTGCATAGAAATTAATAAAATCTTATTGAGGACTTATCAATATATTTCCAAATATTATCCTTACCTGGCTTGGGGAAAAAAACCCCTATGAGATGGATAAAATACTCTTGTGGGTTTGTATGATAAGGATGGCTTCACCATTTTTGTGGTTGAACAAGTGGCCAATTGGTGTTGAGTTTTCTGAACTCCTTGAAGCCATATGGGGTAAAAAAAGGCTTGGATAAAATTATCCATTTTAAAATCATGAGCTTCGACATGGACTGGAATTTGAGGAATATACCATAGCAGGCTTCTTCAGCCTGGTCCCTTCCAGATATAATGGGATAATAAAGCCCATCCATGTTGGAATAGCTGCTTTATTCTATTCTATTCTTTACAGTCTTTGATTCCTGACTTGAAAAATTTCCAAGCTATTGATTTGAAGTAGAAATAGAATATTATAATATAGCCTTTATGGCTCATTTATGAAATATAATAATGATCATCGAACAAGAGCATATTCAAGAAATAGAAAGCTGATAAAGGGGGGGACTTTAAAACATTATCTACTGTTCATTATTTAAATTGGAACAATTTAAATGCAGTTTTTGCATACTTGATCTTTGAAATAGGGAAAATCCAGAATTAATATTTATTTAATTTTCCTAATATTCTCTTGTATTCTGATTTGTTAGAAGTTTTCATTTATAATCACGAGTGAGAGGACTCCAGGCTTCTTCACTAAGACAGGCCTCTGTTATCTTTATTTTATTTTAATAGAATCAGTAGGCTGTTCAAAGGAAAAGAGGAAAGAAAGAAAAAGAAAGAAAGAAAGAAAGAAAGAAAGAAAGAAAGAAAGAAAGAAAGAAAGAAAGAAAGAAAGAAAGAAAGAAAGAAGCACAGTCTGCTAAATCCTTAAGGGTTTTGAAAACACTTTGGTTAATAAATGTAGTTACTCATTGGCTTTACATGAAGAAAATAATCCACATAAGCAGATAATTGTGCTGTTCTACTTTTTACAATCAGGAAAACAGAAAAACTGTGTGGGTATTGTTGGTATTCCTTGAAATAGATAGGAAAGTCTTTGTAGAGATAGCATTAGGATTTAACTTGCTGATGATATGATGAAGCTGATTTATATGTTTTAGCAATGTTTAGTTTTTTTCTTTGCTTACTATTTCTACCTCTTTTGCAAACTGTATCCCATTGTTTTTCTGAAAGAAAGTAATGTGATCGGTATGAATATGTTATAATTATTAATTCTAATTAATTGTATTTTCCTTTTCCTTTTTGATATTTATTTTCTCTCTAGGCTCTAGGAAATCACGAATTTGATAATGGTTTGGATGGATTATTGGATCCCCTCCTTAAAAATGCAAATTTTCCTATACTGAGTGCAAACATTAGACCAAAGGGGCCTATAGCAAGTAATATCTCAGGGTACATCCTTCCTTATAAAATAATAAATGTTGGTTCAGAAAAAGTGGGAATTATTGGCTATACCACAAAGGAGACGCCTGTTCTTTCAAATCCAGGTACACATTTTTTCATGCTAATATATATAATTACATAAATTATAGATACAATAATTATATAACTAGATGTACTTAATTGTGACTGCATAATTCTCGCTATATTTTATTTGTTTTCTAGCATGAAATTGGGATTGTATTGTCTTTCACAGTTGTAAGAGAAAAAAATTAATTGCCAACTAGGTGCTGAGTTTTATATAGAATATAAATCTGATATAGTTCCTGCTCTCTTTTATGTGACTATAACATGGATTGAGGTTAAGAGAATTAGTGATTTACTGCAGATTGGGAAGAGGATGCTGGCTGATGATAGGCTGAAGTGAAGCAAGTTTAGGAAAGCTCATCTAGAGGAATGAAAAAGAGTTGATCTGAAGACAATAAGAGAGCATGCAAGTTGAGCCATAATTTTCAGAATATTTGCAATTCGACCCTTTCGCAAATATATTTTTATATATGTTGAAGACACAGATTTCATCATTTTAATAATTGTTATTCTACGATGTTATGGCACACACAAATATTCTACAGCGCAATCCTCTTTGTACACTTATTTTTCTACATGATACCAACTTTACCATTAGTTCAACCAGACATATAGGACACTGTATTAATGTTAAAAGTAAAAATAATATTATGATATATTATAATAAGAAAAACCATCTTGATTTTGTCAATATTCAGGAGAATATAGTCAGCTTAATGTCTATTCTGGCAAACTGGTTGGAGCAATAACCAAATAAAAACAAGCCCTCCTAAAGGAAAATCAGCATGGATTCCACAAACATAAAGACTGTCCCACCAACCATTTAGAATTTATTGAGAAGTTAGTAGATAGATACATGGACATACAAAAGCTAACCCCATGATAGTGTATTTGGTGATTTTGAAAAAAGTTTTTGATAATTGCTCATCAAAGGCTAAGGGTGTCAGAGTGGGGTAGGGTGAAAGATGTATGGCCATCATTAGGAAAAGTAATATAAAAATTAAAACACTGATATTATTATGCACTTCTACAAATCTATGGTATGTCTGTACTGGGCAAATTTGTACAGTTCTGGTTCCTAGATCTGAAAAAAGGGTATAATAGAATTGAAAAAGGTACAGAATAAGGTTATGAAAGTAATTAGGGCTTAAAACCTTCCCTACAAGAAAAGGCTAGTTCCTTTATATTGTAAAAAAAACTATTGTAGGTAGTTGAAGTGTATAAAACTTTGCATGGCATGGAAAAAGGGACAGGGAGAAGTTTTCCTCCTTTTTCCTAATGCTAAGACCATGGAGGATCAATGAAGCTGTTAGAAGGAGATTTATTGTAAACAAAAAGAGGCAGTTGCTCCCACAGGAGACAAGAAACCTCTGGAATTTATTACGATAGACCACGGGTCGGCAGCCCGCAGCTCCGGAGCCGCATGCGGCTCTTTGAGCCATCTCCTGCGGCTCCCAGTCGCCTGGTGCGCGCGCACCTCTCCGAACGGGCGGAGGTGCGCGCACACCACTCCCAACGGGAGGAGGTGCGCGTGCACCACTCCAAAGGTTTCGGAACGGGCAGCAGCAGTACCTGTTTGGAGACCTGCTGGTGTTTGGGCGGAGGTGCGGTTTGGAGACCTGCTGGTGCCGGTTTAGAAAGCTGCCGTGGCCTGCAGCAGTTTTCTAAACCGGCACCAGCAGGTCTCCAAACGGGTGTTTGGGCGGAGGTGCGCGCGCACCTCTCCAAAGGTTTGGAGAGCTGTGCGCTCCGTCCGAACACCCGTTTGGAGACCTGCTGGTGTTCGGGCGGAGGTGCGGTTTGGAGACCTGCTGGTGCCAGTTTAGAAAGCTGCCGCGGCCCGCAGCAGCTTTCTAAACCGGACCAGCAAGTCTCCAAACGAGTGTTCAGGTGGCAGTTTGGAGGTCCCGGGGGTGGCTCCAGCGACGCCCGGGCTGAAGGCGGCGCCACAACCCAGCGCCCGTCACCACGGAGAACCGGCGCCGCTGGCGTGCAGGTGCGTCCACATAAAAAAAAGTGGAACCGCGTGCGTGTAGCCACGCACGCACATGCGCAAAAAACAAAACATTTTGCGCATGCGCAAAATGTTTTGTTTTATGCGCATGCGCGTGCGTGGATGCACGCGCGCGGCTCCCACTTTTTTTTATGTGTGATGGAACTGGTTCCCAGTGGCTCTTTTGCTTTTTCAGGTTGCCGACCCCTGCGATAGACACTAACTTGAATGGCTTTAGAAGGGGTTGGATAAATTCATGATCTGTCAAGATTCTATGTAATTCTGGTTTGGGGCAGCATGTTTCCAAATACCAGTTTCAAGGACATGGGTCTTCCCCTGTGTGATGGTGGAGCCACCATATATGGCCACTGTGAGGGAAAAGAATGCTTCTCTGCAATGGGCTTTGGCCTGATCCATCTAGGGCTATTCTCAAAATTTTCATAGGTTAGAGAAAAAAATCACTTGATGGATTTTCCTCCATAATGTTGGATGTTCCTTCTAGCGTGGTTCTGCTTTGTTCCAATATCATTAATATGACAGGCCAGAACATGTTGCTTCATTTCATGATTTCTGACTGTGAAGAGTGTTAAATCATTCCCCCAAAATAGGATCCTCTGCTGTCAGATAATCTAATACAAATCCTTAATCATAACTACGATGACATACAATAGAGAATGAACTCTAACTCTATAATATGAATATTCCGTTGAACAAATGGAACATACAGCAAAATGTTTTAAGGATCTGTACTACTCCATATTCTAGTTTTTCATTCTTTCAGAATACTCTGATCCATTCCTTCTTCTCTTGACTTCCCATTTTTCCCATATCTGTCAGTCAGCATGCCTTGTCCTTTGAGTGCGTTTAGTCCTCATCAAGCTTTTTTTCTGGGATCGCAAAGCTATTTCATGCTTCTCCAAATATGTGGATGTGTTTCAGCAGGATTAGAAACTTAGAAAAAGCAGGATTTCAGGTCATATGAAGAGACTAAACACGTACAATTCTATATGTGTAGCATTTTGCAGACATCAATTTGAATATCCATAGATTTTATTATAGTGATGCCACATCCCCATCCTAAATCTACCCTCTGTAGATAAGCAGTAGTAGGTTAATTTGAACGGAACCTTGTGAAGCACTGCTATTGGCAAAAGAACTATATAGTGAGTGAGATTCCCAAGGATTCAACTGAACTCTGCTGATGCAATGAGAGATTCTTATGGGTTCCTATGTCCCACCCCATTACAGACCCATACTTCTTTCCCAAACACTTATTCTGAAGATCAACTGGCCCAGCATGAGGACATTTGGGAGTGAAGAGCTGAAAAAAGAGCAAAAAAAAGTTAAAGAATTTGGCAGGAGCCCATTTTACAAATAAACTGGGTTTTCAGTTTGTGCAAGACAGCATTCTGAGAGCCGCCCAGAACTGATAAGATAAGCAGCTATATAAACATTGCAAATAAATAAGTAAATAAATATCTTTAGATCCAAGCAATTATTTTCATAAAATATACATTTTTTTCTTCATTACTACAAGTACTTCTTCCAGATTGGAACATGACGTCTTAATTCTTGTTCACTGGAAATTTCATGCATATTGATCTGACATGGATATTCACAAATATAAATCATTTAGCTAAGATAATTAAAAGAATCAAATAATTCCCAGGGCCCTAACTAAAATCCTTGGCACAGACTGGGATCTCCTGATTCACCCACTTGTTGAAATAAAACACATCTTGTTTTTCTCAAAGAAAGGAAAGAGCATGAGCTCATTGTGTTCAGGCAGCCAAAGATATTTTAAAGAGTCTCAAATGTACAACACGATCTATGATTACAGATTAAAAACATCAGCTCAAAGAAAATGCTTTGTGTTATGTGAGAAAGTTGGCTAAATGGTCTTGGTTCCAGTATCAACAGTATGACTGGCTGTAATCTTTTGCTTTCCCCATTGCTGGAATATCATTTCAAACATAAATTGTTGGGGTAGGGATAACTACAATAAGATGCAACATTTTCAATCTTGTTTCTAGTCCCTTTGCGTTGATAATTGAAGGTAGTATTTAAAGAAGCAGAGAAAGTGAACATAGTACAGGTAATCCTCGACTTGCAACAGTTCATTTAGTGACCATTCAAAGTTACAACGGCACTGAAAAAAGTGACTTAGGACCCTTTTTCAACTTTGGACCATTGCAGCATCCCCATGGTCACATGATCAAAATTCAGATGCTTGGCAGCTGGTTCATATTTATGACCGTTGTAGCATCCCAGGATCATGCGATCACCTCTTGCGACTTTCTGACAATCAAAGTCCATGGGGAAGCCGGATTCACCTAACAACCTTGTTACTAACTGAATAATTGCAGCGATTCACTTAACAGCTATGGCAACAAAGGTTGTAAAATGGGACAAGACTCACTTAACAACTGTCTCACTTAGCAACATAAACTTTGAGCTCAGTTGTTGTCGTAAGTCAAGGACTGCCTACTTGAGTTAGAAAAAATATTATTTTGTGTAATTACACTATTTACTAGCTACAGTGCTCTTTCAGGCTACGTAGACTATTTCAGCACAGCGTCAATAAGACGTATTGTATAATAACTTGGAGATGAATTGCCTGTGCCTTTTGAAACTGAAATGATTTCCCAAATAATTTCCATTCTTGAAAACTATAATTAAAAATAAAATGACAGGATATATTTAAGACTACAGTAGCCATAATAACATTCAGTTACTGTATTTATGACTTCAAGTCAGTTCTTGACGACTGGTGGCTGCGTGGACTATCCCCTGCAGTTTTCTCAGCAAGGTTTTTCGAGACTGGTTTGGTGTTTTTCTCCTTCCTAGGATCAAGAGTGAGTTACTAGCCCAGGGTAACCCAACTAGTTTTGTACTAAGGTGGGACTAGAACTCACAATCTCCCAGTTTCAGGCTCGATGCCTTAACCACTACACCAGATTGTTTCTTACTCTATAACTTGAGTTTCATACAGCCCTGCTATTGGTACCTCTCTTACTTTTCAGTACAGGTAGTCCTCAACTTACAACAGTTGAATTAGTGACATTCAAAGTTACAACAGCACTGAAAAAGTAAAAAGTGACCTTTGAAGCATCCCATGATATGTGATCAAAATTCAGATGCTTGGCAACTGGTTCATACTCATGACTGTTGCTGTGTCCCGGGGTCATGTGATCCCCTATTGTGACCTTCTGACAAGCAAAGTCAATTGGAAAGTTGGATTCACTTAACAACTGTGTTACTAACTTAACAACTGCAATGATTCTCTTAACAATTTTGGCAAGAAAGGTCGTAAAATGGGGCAAGACTCACTTAACGCAGTTACTACTATTGAGCAAGGAACCAATACTATACCTGTGCATTTGGGTTTTCTTGCCTAAATGTAGAACCTTTACAATTGAATTTCATTTTGTTAGATAGCACCCAGTGTTCAAGTCTGTCAACATCCTTCTGTATCTTAAGCTTGTCTTCTGGAGGGTTGGCTATTCCTGCTAGCTTGGTGTTGTCTGCAAATTTGATGAGTTCCCCATCTATCCCCTCGTCCAAATCGTTGATGAAGATGTTGAAGAGCACTGGGCCCAGAACAGAGCCCTGGGGCACCCCACTACACACTTCCCTCCATGTAGATACAGTTCCATTGAGGACCACACGCTGAGTACGGCCGGTCAGCCAGCTACGAATCCATCTGGTGGTGATGCTGTCTAACCCACATTTTTCTATCTTACCTAGTAGTAGGTTGTGATCTACTTTATCAAATGCCTTACTGAAGTCCAATTAAATTATACCCACAGCCTTCCTCTGGTCAACTAATCTTGTCACTTGGTCAAAGAATGCAATCAGATTTGTCTGGCATGATCTGACATGACAAACCCATGTTGGCTTTTGGTAATGACTTTGTTTGCCTCTAGGTGTTCACTGATTCGTTGTTTGGTTATCTTTTCCAGAATCTTCCCAGGTATTGAGGTCAGGCTGATAGGTCTGTAGTTTCCTGGATCTATTTTTTCCCTTTTTTGAAGATGGGAACTACATCAGCTCTCTTCCAGTCCTCTGGTAGTTCTCCAGTGCTCTAGGATCTTTGAAAGATATAGTTCAGTGTTTCTGAGATCACATCTGCCAGTTCTTGAGAACCTTGGGGTATAGTCCATCTGGTCCTGGTGATTTGAACTCATCTAGGCTGGACAGGTGCTCACTTACCATTTTCTTGCCTATCTTAACTTGTGTTTCTAATCTGATTCTAATGAATGTATCTAGTTCTCTTTTAACATGGTGGCCATTGACAGATCTGAAGACATTAAATGCTATAATTTTAACTATAGTGGACATTCAACTATATTAAACATCTGAGACACTCTCCTCTAAATTAACAAAACAAAACTCATGTCATGTTTACCTTGTTTGAAAGGAACTTCTTAAACAATGAAGTACTAAGTGTAGCATAGATTTTATTGCTAGAATAGGGATTTTCATTGGTAAAATATGCTTTCTGAGTAAATAATGCAATAACAATATATATTTCCTCTTCTGGATTTTCAGGACCATATTTAGAATTTCGAGATGAAGTTGAAGAATTGCAGATACACGCAAACAAACTTACCACATTGGGCATCAACAAAATCATTGCACTTGGTCACTCTGGTTTTTTAGAAGACCAACGCATTGCTCAGAAAGTTAAAGGCGTGGATGTTGTGGTTGGGGGACATACAAACACATTTCTTTATTCAGGTATGTTATTCATTCACAAAATAGGATTTTTATATAACTTAGCAATTAGAGTGCCATGTATTTTACCAACTACCTAAGGAAGTCAGTATGTATTTATATGATTTGTATAAATATCACTTGCTTATATAAATAGAAAAGTTTGGACTATAATCTTTATTAGTAAACTTACTAATCCCCTTCATGGATTACCGCCTTGTCGTGGCGAAGGGGCTTGTGTAATTCAATGAAGCTATGAGCTATGCCGTGCAGGGCCACCCAAGATGGAAAGGTCATAGCAGAGAGTTCTGACAAAACGTGATCCACTGGAGAAGGAAATGGCAACCCACTCCAGTATCTTTGCCATGAAAACCCTATGGACAGTACCAAAAGGCAAAACGATATGATGCTGGAAGATGAGCCCCTCAGGTTGGAAGGCGTCCAATATTCTACTGGGGAAGAGCAGAGGGCTAATACTAGTAGCGCCAGAAAGAATGAAGTGACTGGGCCAAAGCCGAAAGGACGCTCAGCTGTGGATGTGTCTGGTGGTGAAAGGAAAGTCCGATACTGTAAAGATTTTTTTTCCATAGGAACCTGCAATGTAAGATCCATGAATCAAGGAAAGCTGGATGTGGTCAAACAAGAGATGACAAGACTGAACATTGACATCTTAGGTATCAGCGAACTAAAATGGACAGGAATGGGTGAATTTAATTCAGATGACCATCAGGTATACTACTGCGGGCAAGAATCCCTCAGAAGAAATGGAATAGCCTTCATAGTCAATCAAAGAATAGGAAAAGCAATACTGGGATACAATCCTCAAAATGACAGAATGATCTCAGTTCGAGTCCAAGGCAAACCATTCAATATCACAGTAGTCCAGGTCTATGCCCCAACCACCAGTGCTGAAGAGGATGAAATTGACCGGTTCTATGAAGCCCTACAGCAACTTATAGAACTAACACCAAAAAGTGATGTCCTTATCATCATGGGATGAAGGTAGTGACAGACTTTATTTTCCTGGGCTCCAGGATCACCGCAGATGGGGACTGTAGCCAAGAAATTAAAAGACGCTTGCTCCTGGGGAGGAAACCCATGGCAAATCTAGACAGCACACTAAAAAGCAGAGACATCACCCTGTCAACAAAAGTGCATATAGTCAAGGCTATGGTCTTCCCAGTTGCAATGTATGGCAGTAAAAGTTGGACCATAAAAAAGGCTGAGCGCCAAAGAATTGAGGCCTTTGAACTGTGGTGCTGGAGAAGACTCCTGCGAGTCCCTTGGACTGCAAGGTGATCAAACCGGTCAGTCCTAGAGGAGATCAATCCTGACTGCTCTTTAGAAGGCCAGATCCTGAAGCTAAAACTCAAATACTTTGGCCACCTAATGAGAAGGAAGGACTCACTGGAGAAGAGCCTAATGCTGGGAAAGATTGGGGGCAATAGATGAAGGGGACAAGAGAATGAGGTAGCTGGATGGAGTCACTGAAGCAGTAGGCGTGAGCTTAAATGGACTCCAGAAGATGGTAGAGGACAGGAAGGCCTGGAGGAACGTTGTCCATAGGGTCACGATGGGTCGGACATGACTTCGCAGCTAACAACAACAACAACAAATGTACTAATTAATCTGGTATGAATCCCTCCTTTCTATTGGTTTGAGTAGTATATAGAAAGAAAGGTCATGAGATCAGTAAAGGCATATTTTATGAATTCAGCTTGGTGTATAGTTTGCTTTTGTTAGGCATTAGAGCTTTAATATGGTCTCAGGAAGTTATTGATTTTAGTTTGCTAAGGGATACCAAAATGCTGGAACTCGGTCTAATATTTCTTGCTTTTTCTGTCTTCCCTTAATTTTTTTCTTGTATTCATGTGTTATCTTTGTTCTAGAATATATTTGTCAATATAAATTTTCTCTTCTGTTTATTTCCCCATCACAACTTTACACCCCTTAATAGAAATGCTCAGTGAGTGTAGCAAACTTTTCTGCATCTGAATTGTTTAAGGGTTCTGAAGGAGAAAGTCTTGCAGGTAGTTCTTGACTTGTGACCATATGTTTCATGACCATTCAAAGTTATTATAATAGTGCTCAAAAATGTAAACACTCCTCACACTTCACAACAGTTGCAGAGCCACTGTGGTGACATGATCTAAGTTCGGGTGTTGGCAGACCCTGCTGTTCCACCAGGTGTGGGGTTAGGGCAAGAGCAGGGTGGGCTGAAAGTGTGGGCACATGCATGAAGAGTGGATGGGTGGCAGTTTTCATCTATTTCTAGTTTTATTTTTACTGGTTTCGTACTGGTTTTTTTGCTACATTATTCACTGTAAGCCACCTGGAGTTGTTTTTAAGATGTGCAGCTATAACACGCATGTGAACATGCTAATGTCTTACTTTATATGTACGCAGCTTGTTTTTGCAAATTTGGCTTGTGGGATAGTTACTTCCTTGTGGTTTTACTTGGCTCTTGCCATTGTCTGGAATCAAGCCTGGCCTCTGGTTTCTCCCAGTTTGAAACGTATTATTGATATACTCCAAAAGTGCTGAGTTTTCTAGAAAACCCAACTATGCTAAAATATCCACTTATCTTCTGTCACAGAAGCCTATGTCCATTAATGCAGACTACTTCATCTGCGTATACTCTAGAACCTATTTCAATAATCTGAGTTGGATTTTCTTTTTTGAAAGGTAGCTGAATAACAGCACCATTTATTCTTTGGGTTTTTTTTGGGGGTGCTATAAATAAATGCCTTTTGGAGCTGTCGAGAAGCGTAGTTTTGTGGCAAATAGGAATGTTTGTCCCAGGAGGCAGAAAGAAGCATTCATGACAGGAAGTGGCTGGCTGGCTGACTAAGGAAGGAAGGGGAGGAGGTTTTTCCAGGACACTCATCAATGTTTTGATAATAAATAAATAAACTCTACAGTCTTAGTGCCAGTCAACAACTAGGATTACTAAGAGAAAGCAGTCTTCCCCTTTCACTTTCTGTCGGTCCTCGGCTTGGGCTTTCTCTTTACCAGACAAATGGCAATACAAATAGTCCTTGACTTACAACCACAACTGGGAGCTGAATTTCCCTTGGGAAGCAAGGGGGTTGCTATAGGAGTCACACCCAATTTTATGACCATTTTGCCATGGTTGTTAAGCAAATCACTGCAGTTGTTAAATGAATCATGTCATCATTAAGCAAATCCAGTTTCCCTAGCAACCTTCCTGCTTAGGATGGGCTATATAGATATTATAAATAAATAAGCAAGCACTCCAACAGCGTGATTTTCCAAAGTAGAGGCACTCTGCACAGAAAAAGAATCCCTCAAAACTCCAGTGAAACTCTTCCTATGGCCAAGAATGCAGGTGACGTGTGACAGGTGAAACAGCTGGCTGAATCAATAACACTGATGTGATTCAAGGAAGTGTGGAAAAGCCACTTGAGAAATAAACGATCTGTGCTTTGCTCTGCTTTTTACTCCAATTGCATTTGAGTCTAGGGAGCAGAGCCGAAAAATCTTGTTGCTCTGATCAGTAATGCCTTGGGGAGGCAGCTGAGAAAAGGTCCTTGGCTAGAGATTCATTTTGTCCTTTCAGTCTGGAAAGGTTGGAAACTTACAGCATTAGTCAACCATTCATACTCTTTTTGGGATTGATTGACTTGAAAAAAATGTAATAAGTAAATAGGTCACCATTTTATTCATATGAAATCTCTGTCAGTTTGGGTGTTCTGTATTCAGAGTTTTGAAGACCATTCTTGCCCTGGTTCCTTTTTTTAGGAAGTCCACCTTCCACTGAAGTGCCAGCAGGTAATTACCCATTTATGGTGCAATCAGATGATGGACGTCAAGTGCCTGTTGTTCAGGCATACGCCTTTGGAAAATATCTCGGCTATTTGAATGTCGTATTCGATGATAAAGGAAATGTAATCAAGGCATCTGGAAATCCCATTTTGTTGAATAAGGATATTCCTGAAGGTATGAAATTGGGAATGGATGTGAAACGTCTTTAAGTATCAACTGAGTAAATATGATCTTTCAAAACTTAATACTAATACTATTATGCCATTATTTTTATTTTTTATTTATTTTAATTCCATTTATATCCCGCCCTTCTCCGAAGACTCAGGGTGGCTTACAAGCTTAGCAGTAGCCTTCATTCTATGTATATGCCTGCTTATTAGGGCTTTCACACACACACCCAAGCGGCATTATTACAAAGTCAGCTTAATTGCCCACAACAATCTGGGTCCTCATTTTACCTACCTCGGAAGGATGGAAGGCTGAGTCAACCTTGAGGAGAAGCCTGCTAAAAACCATCTGCATAATATCAACAAGATAGTTATGAGTCTTTTAAAAATATAAAATATAGTACAAGGCAGCATATACGTAGCATGTTTTCTAGAGATTTGTGAAAGAGCAACAAAGGTTTTCCATGTTGTTTAACCTTGACAGCAACAAACTGATTCTGCACCTTCACTAATACACACACACAAACACACACACACACCACATATATTACTAAACTGAAGAAAATGAGGAGATACAGTAATCAGAAGTAGAATTTATAGGGAAATCTGGGGGCTCAGTGTTGTCCAATGCCACATCCAAAGTACTTGAAATCTACAATTTTTGATATAACTACAATTACCAGACTTCCTCCATTACTGCATTGCTCAGGAAATAAATGATGTGACGTGGTTACCGACCTATTTTCATTAACACTTATAAATATAAACATAGCTATCTGGATTTTATTATTATTGTTTTAGATCAAGATCTGAAAGCAGAAGTTAACAAAATGAAGATCCAGCTACAGAGTTATTCTTCACAAGAAATAGGGAAAACAATTGTTTACTTGAATGGAACGACTCAAGCCTGCCGCTTTCAGGAGTGCAACTTGGGAAATTTAATTTGTGACGCTGTGGTAAGGAACTAACAAATTAGAATACAAATAACTGGTTCTGTACTTGATGATCTGAAAAAGGATTAAAGGTACCTTGTGTGAGGTACACACCCTTAACATTGAAATCAGGGAACTTCCATAGTCTCGGGAACACTATTAATGTGTAGAATTAATCCTGAAGTTTTATAAATTCACAGCTAAGGCTGGAATGTGTGCAAATAACATTAGTAAGGATTGGATCCAAATCAGAAGGGAGTAGCTGTTTTTTGGCCAATAGTTGCCATTTTTTGTAGCTGCAGGGTGATGACGATAGATCGGGGTGCACAGGTCTTGCCTTAGAAACCACTTATACTGTGTTTCCCTGAAAGTAAGGCCTACACCAACAATAAGCCCTAGTTTGATTTTGGGGGGTGGGCCTAATATAATCCCTATCCCAAAAATAAGCCCTAGTTTGGGGGCAAGGCACACACCTAAAAATCAAGCTAGGGCGGAGATGGGGGCATGGAACTGCTCCACCTGCCCCGTACCCTCTCCTTGCAGCCAGGCCTTTCCTTGCCGGCCCACTTCTTCTTCTGTGGCCTCTTCCGCAGCCAGGCCTGCATTCCGCAGTCACAGGGCTTTCCAGAAGGTCTGTGCAGCCAAGAACCCAGCGATGCATTCAATCCATAGCTCGGTACTTGGCTGCTTAGGCCTTCTGGAACGGCCTGACTGCAAAATGCAGGCCTGAATGGAGGTGCAGAACTTCATCCCCAGAAGAAGTGGACTGGCTGGGTGGGGCTGTTGGTGCCGGAGGTGAGATAAGGCTGAGCGCGAAAATAAGACCTGGTGCCTCTTTTGGAGGCAAAAAAAGACCTGGTCTTATTTCAAGGAAACATGGTAGCTTGGCAAATCTTGTTTCAAGCCCTGCCTTTTTCTTCTTGTCCTGCTTTCTTTACATCATGGATGCCCTACATCCTGATTTTTCTCCCTCACATCTTGTTTGGCTTGTCCTTCTTCTTCCTCCTTGCCAGCATCATTTTCAAAAGTCCCAACCTGTTACTTGTCTTCATTCCTACTGCTGCTCTTCATAGCAGCCCTAATTTCAGGTCCTCTGTTAAGTTGTGGGCTCTTTCGAAGCACGAGGCAAGACAAGAGGTTGAAAGCAGGAACACTGCTTTATTGAGCTAACAGGAACAGAATTAAAAATGGAGGCTTCTGCGCAGCTACTTATACAGTTGGCCACTAGGTGGCAGCCAATAGATTTAAAGGAACCCATTTCCCGCACAAATCATCCAATGGTCTTTCTGGAGACAAGGAGTCTGGCTTGGCCCTTAGCTGTTACACAGGCAACCGTTAGCAGCAATTAACAGACACATGAACAGTGTAAGCAGAGAAACCCCAATACATTACATCCTCCTCCCCCTGCTTTGTTGTCAAACTTTCCATCCTGCCACTTTCTTACTAACTCCGACAAGCCTTGTCATGCTGTGGTGCTTCTTCACCCAGTCTCACCATCTTTGGTGCACAGTTCTTGACAGGAATAACTAATGGCATGAACAAATTTATGTACCTAGAAATCGTATTGTGCTTAAAAGAAGGTATGCTCAGAGTGCAGACAAAATGCAGTCCGCTGGGTGGTCCAACATAACCCAGCAGCTTCTCCCTCAGAGCCACAGTTTCTCCACAGCCATCCTCTTGCTTCTCTACATCTTGCCTTAAAATGGGAAATAATCTTTATCTCAGATGAGGAGTTGCTCAGAATAAAGATTTTTTTTCCTCAAAAAAATTTCAGTAAAGTTCCAGAAGCATTGTTAAAGGCAATCTAAATGAACCTACTGCTGAAGGGGAACAAGCTAAACCCTCTCTATTCAATTTTATGTCTTTCTCAAAAAAAAACCTTTTTTTCATACAGATAACAAAAGAGCTCCCATTGCTATCAGTGGAGGGTCTCTGAGAACCACATTGTGAGACAGAAGGGGCCCTTTTGAGAAGGGGGTGCTGCAAGGAAGGACAACTTGTAACAAACTATTTTACTATAGGCTTTTTAGTGGAAAATAGCTATACTGCTAGATATCATCGCAAGATTTCTAATTTTGATACACTGATGTCCTTTAAAGTTAAGTGAAAAGGATAGTGGAGGTTTAATTCACATTTTTTTTCTTTGTGAATGTTTTTAGATTTACAATAACCTGAGACATCCTGATGATAATGAGTGGAATCATGTTTCCATGTGCATTGTAAATGGTGGTGGAATACGGTCACCCATTGATGAACGAGCCAATAATGGTATATGTAATTTCAAGAGCATCTACACAATGCCACTTCAATTTCTCTTTGTTGTATGCCAATATTTAAATTTGGACTTGTATCCACTCTATTCAACTACTGTCATGTTTTTTAAAAAATTTGCCAGGCTGTGAAGCTTTAACTCTTGACCTTATCCTGTTTGAATATCCCATATTTAGTTTGGGTAAACATGCTGAGGCCTCTCCTCAAGAAGCCTGCCTTGGACCCAGCTGTATTGAACAACTTTCGTCCTGTCTCCAACCTTCGCTTTCTTGCGAAGGTTGTTGAGAGTGTGGTGGCGCATCAGCTCCCTCTGGTCCTGGATGAAGCGGATTATCTAGACCCGTACCAATCGGGTTTCAGGCCCGGGCACAGCACGGAGACGGCATTGGTCGCGCTGGTGAATGATCTCTGGAGGGCTCGGGACAGGGGGCATTCCTCTGTCTTAGTCCTATTAGACCTCTCGGCGGCTTTCGATACCATCGACCATGGTATCTTGCTGCGGCGTCTCAGGGGACTGGGAGTGGGAGGCACAGTTTTACAGTGGTTCTCCTCCTATCTCTTGGGACGTTCGCAGTCGGTGTTGGCAGGGGGGCAGAGGTCGACCGCGAGGTCTCTCATTTGTGGAGTTCCTCAGGGGTCGGTCCTCTCGCCTCTCCTGTTCAACATCTACATGAAGCCGCTGGGTGAGATCATTCGTGGCTTTGGAGTTGGGTATCATCAGTATGCTGATGATACCCAACTTTTCTTTTCGACACCAAACCACCCCAGTGATGCCCTCAACGTGATGTCCCGTTGCCTGGAGGCGGTTCGGGTCTGGATGGGGAGGAACAGACTCCAGCTCAACCCCGACAAGACTGAGTGGCTTTGCATACCTTCATCCCGGGTTTACTCGGACATTCCATCTCTAGCTATGGGGGGTGAATCATTACCCCCCGTAGATAGGGCTCGCAACTTGGGGGTCCTCCTAGATTCACGGCTCACCTTGGAAGATCATATAGGAGCCGTGACTAGGGGGGCCTTCGCACAGGTTCGCCTGGTGCGTCAGTTGCGGCCCTATCTTAGCCGGGATGATCTATGCACAGTCACTCATGCGCTCGTGTCCTCTCGTCTGGACTACTGCAACGCTCTCTACATGGGGCTGCCCTTGAGGACCACTCGGAAGCTCCAACTGGTACAGAATGCAGCCGCGAGAGTGGTGTTGGGAGTCTCCCGATACTCCCACGTTACACCTCTGCTCCGTGAGCTGCATTGGTTGCCAGTTGCCTTCCGGGTGAGATTCAAGGTACTGGTAACGGTATTCAAAGCACTCCATGGCATGGGGCCGGAGTACCTCAGGGAACATCTGCTGCCGGCATCAAGCTCCCTGCGCCCTGTGCGTTCCCACAGAGAGGGCCTCCTCAGGGTGCCACCGATCAGAGAATGTCGATTGGTGGCCCCCAGGGGGAGATCCTTCTCTGTGGGCGCTCCGGAGCTGTGGAATCAGCTACCGGTAGAGCTCCGGACGGCGCCCGATCTTCGCTCCTTTCGTCGCGATCTTAAGACATTTCTGTTTGTACAAGCCGGCCTAGCCTGAGGGGGAGTGTTGGGGTTGTTTTATCTCTCGCTTTTTAATTTTTCTGGGGGTTTTTAGCGTTGTATTTATATTGTTCTTAACTAGGGCTATTGTTTAATCCTGTTTTAATGTGTGTATTCGCTATTTTATTCTGCCCTGTGAACCGCCCTGAGTCCTCAGGGAGAAGGGCGGTATATAAGTGTTATTAAATTAAATTAAATTAAATGCTGTCCAAATCTATCATGATTATTGTCTGATGATGAAAATTAACAAATATCCCTCTTTTGCATCTTCCTTTATGGAGAAAAATTCCCCTTCTTCCATAAATATTTAAACACTATCAGATTTACCTCTAGAGAGCATCTTATTTATATGTTTCTATTAGTTTACTGTCAACATCTTGTCCAAACCCTCTGTGGCACTACTAGTTTTTCTCTTGAAACCTACGGTAATCATATTTTATGCACGATGAAAAACATTGCTTGCAGATTTTCAGATACTTTAAACTGTACATTATTATCTGTTTATTCTGTTTAACTTCTCCTTTAAATGTAATTTGCTTTTTATTCGACAATGATGGCATGGGTAGAAACCACAGAAATCAAATTAACATTCCTACCCTTCATATGAATGATGGCCTGCCACTTTTAGCATAAGATGCAAACTAGATGCAAATCTAAGTTGCAAACTAGACTGGAAGATAATTTAGCCTGTTGAGGTCACCTAGACAAGAAGCACAATTATAATATCTTTATTGTAATGTTGCATTTGCAGAACCTTTCAAGTATGAAAACATTTCTTCCCTCCTTTCCTTTTACTTCCTAGGAAATCATCTGAGGGCTGAGATTTCTTTTGCATGATGGTTTTTCTAGTCCTTGGATCTTGCTCCTATCTCCCAAGGTCATTCCTATAATACCATTAAAGATAAGGACTAGTCTAAGGTCTGGCAGGCAGTCTGATTGTGGGATAAGATTTGAACTCGGCTGTCTTCGACTTAACCAATACCACAATGCCTTAAAAAGGAACAAAATTGTGCATATGACTTATTGCTGTATAAGTGTTGTGTTCTACTCAGGCATCATTACCTTGGAGGAACTGACAGCAGTATTGCCATTTGGAGGAACGTTCGACTTGCTACAGATCAAAGGTTCTGCTCTAAAACAAGCGTTTGAGCACAGCGTTCACCGACACGGGCAAGGAACGGGTGAATTGCTACAGGTCTCAGGTTAGCTATCTTCATTGATTGCCAGCACTAAGTGCAAAAGTCTTTTTGTTTTTTATCAAACATTAACAGTTCATTTTCTCTTGCTCAAAAACCCTGGGGAGAATGATTTATCTCCAGCATGGGCATCATTAATCTAGAGGTGTGTGTGTCACTAAGGAGCCAGGTGACAGGAAATAAGAATTTGCCTCAGACTTCCTGCTTAAATAGCATTGGATGTAAACAAACACAAAATACTGGAGGCCCCATTACTCACCTTTCCCTCCATTGCTGCAGAACTGTTAGGGAGAGAGATGGGGGAAAAGGCACATAAGTTTCAAAGAAATTATGCCAGGCCTCTCACTCTTTGGTTGGGATTTTCATAGGGATGTGAATCAGAGTAAGCTGAAGTCCAGATCCCAGGGCAGGCCAGGTGTAATTCAGCACAGATATTCACCTAGCCTTGGTAGAAGACATGAGAATCAATCCAAGCCATACAGTTGTGGTCTACGTTAAACTCCTGTCCTAATTTATTTCCCTGGATCTACATTGTGCCATAAAAGCAGTATTGCTGCAGACACATCATAAACAAAATGTTTCACTAATTAAATGCTAGGATGAAGAGAAAAAAAGACTGTGAATGGCAGGTCAGTTCTTAGCGTTACACCATTTTTTAATTGGAGGTGGACAATGAGAAATATTTATTCATTCACCCCTTTATTTACTTAACTAAGGCCCACTTAACAATAGTAATCCATGGCAAAACAGCACTTCTATTACCTATGCACTCTTTTGTGGTAAATTCTTATAAAGAGGAATTAGTCACTCCTGGTTTAAAAACTTTTTCAAAAAGAAAAATTACGCTGAAAAATTATGTTATTATTTTTCTATTTTGGTACGGCAATTTTCCATTTTGTAATTCTGCAGAAATATATTTTACTTCCTGCCCTAATTTCCATAAGCAGTAAAGCTAGAAATGCACTTGCATATTAGATTGTAGGCACTCCTGGCATGGTTTAAAAGAAAAGTGTGCGGGTGGGCGAGGGGGCGGGGAGGAAAAGAAAATTGGAGGAGGGGAATTTCCTGTAACCATCACCATCATCTTCTATACCAATCTGGAACGGATACAAGGTGGTACCTTAGAATGAATTAAAAATAACTTCTCCCTTTCTGCTAGAAGTCTTTTGTAAGCAGGCTGGCATCCATGGTACTGTGAATCTGATTTTACTATTTGTCTATTCCCCAAAGCCATGAATAGCACAACCATTTATTAATATTTTTAGAGATACAAACAAGAGATTTGCAAGAGATGGTACCTAAAACACTTCTGACTTGTGTTTCTTAATAGGCATAAAAGTGGTGTATGATCTCTCCCAAAAGCCAGGAAACAGGGTGGTCAGCTTAAACGTTCTTTGCACAGACTGCAGAGTGCCAACCTATGTTCCGCTTGAGATGGAAAAGACCTACAAAGTGCTTTTACCTTCTTTCCTTGCTACTGGTGGTGATGGATATCACATGCTAAAGGGAGATTCAAGTAACCACAGTAGCGGTAAGTATTAGCCTTTCTGGTGATTAGCAGATGGCAATGTACTTAGAATGACTTAAGTATGCAAGTACTGGAATTCATATCCCTGAAAAGAATCCACACGACATAACTAAGGACCATATTGCTATCATACTACAATTTCTATGTACCCCTTTTCAAACTGCAGCAGGAAATATTTAATTCAGCTTGATTTGGGCTATTATGCAAGAGGGAAAGTAGAAGTGCCAGTGGCATCACCCTTTCCCTGTAAAGCAAGATTTGAGATAAAAATACATAACTTGAAGTGCCATCTTTGATCAAAAGCCGTGGTAGTGTAGTGGTTAGAATGCAGTATTGCAGGCTAATTCTGCTGACTGCCAGCAGTTCAATCCTGACCGGCTCAAGACTGACTCAGCCATCTATCTTTCCAAGGTCAGTAAAATGAGGATCCAGATTGTTGGGGGGCAATATGCTGACTCACTGCTTAGAGAGTGCTATAAAGCACTATGGAATGGTATATAAGTCTAAAGTGCTACTTTTACTTCCAAATAAAATAATCAAGCAGCATTTGTGTTCAAGGTATTAACACAGGTTTATTTATAAACTAGCTAGGGAAATCTACTTGATTTGTGTATCAAAAATGCAATTGGAGACTAGAAGGCCTCAAGTTTCTCCCTAAAGATTTTCACTGCTCTTCTACATCTAGTGGCATGGTTGGTGCTGCCTCCTTGTTATGCAACAACAGCAAGAAATCTCTTAAGGCTCCCGATGCTGTGTGGGCAGTTTATAATGTCTGGAACAGAAAGACAGAGAAATTTTAATACGCATAAGACCAAGAGCAAGGACAGCGGCAGCCTTTCAATAAAATGCACACTAGCACTCAAACAGCCATTCTATACTCAATCATAAAAACACAACTCTAGCAGAGCTGCCTTGAATGGATTGACTGCTATATAAAATTGATAAACTTTTGAGTATTTTCCATTTCAAATAGCCATAAATGAATCCTGTGCAGGTTTTTTTTTTAAAAAACAATATTACAAGTTAAAACCCAGTGTTTTACAGTGCCTAAAGTATATGACTGACATATTTTCAATCTAATCTACTATAAGCTAGGCTCCTGGGTGAGATAAAATGAAGGTTGCATGGGAACAGAACCACCAGATATACTTGGCTACAGATTCCCTGGGCAAATTACAAATGTGATTATTTTTCAAAAATGAAATTACTCCCTTTATGCAGTGTGACCTCTATTTGTTATAAGAATAATGTAATAAGGATTCTAGTCTTTGAAGACTGTCCTAGGATGTTCTACTATCATAGTAGAAGGCAAGGAGATGTAAAATTATTGTATTGTACTAAGACAAGGAATTTAACAGTGGCTGTGTCAATTTCATTGTTTGAAATCTATTTAACACAAATCATTTATAGGCAGTTCATAATTGGATAATGTGGAATAACTAAGTTATTTAAATAATTTGTTTTAAACAGGTGATCTTGATATTTCCATTGTTGGTGACTACATCAAAAGAATGGAAAAGGTTTTTCCAGCAGTTGAAGGTCGTGTGACGTTTTCAGCTGCGACTTTATTCCAAGCACAACTTTTTTTGACCTGGGGATTATGCATTTCACTTTTATATTTCATTCTTTAATTTCAACCTTATTTCAGACTCTTTGGACTTCAGCTGCTCAACACTTAGTTCCTGCAGACTTTCAGAAGCCAGCATGTAAATTCTTAATTGCTCTTGGAGTAGCTGGAATCCTTTGAAGTTTACTACATACAATATGTATATGATTTATGTATATAATGTGTATATACGTAGCATCGTTTGATTTTTAAAAGCAATTTAAGTGATTCCAAAAAGCAAATGATTATCCTCTGGGGGACATTACAGTCCCAAAAATAAATAAATAAATGGCGGAGATATAAATCACAGATTTCCATTTGCATCTGAATAACAGCACAAAGCATGGCTGGAGAATTCCAGTGAAGTTACTCATGAAAAGTGGCCGGTGACAGTAAATGGTGTTATGCAACAATTTCTGTAAAATCTGTTTAATAAAAAGAGCATTCTTTCATTTTTGGTTCTGTACATGATCTTCAGTTAATGCAAAAGTCTTTATGAACGAAGTCTGAATAATCTTTCAAAGTTACGTTCTGCATTTTTTCTCAGCGAAAATTATTCAGAAGAATAAATAATGGAATTTTCCTGAGATTCAATAAACAATAGGCTTTAATCAATCTTTCTTGAGTAAAAGTTTTTGTTTTCCGAAATAAAGGTTAATTATATGTACAAACAAATATACAAGACTAAACAAATAACCTAGTCATTAAATTAGCACACAGCAGTCAACGGAGTTAAATCAGTATCTTGACCTGTATGTGATCTTGATAAGATAAAGGAACCATTCTTTTCAACCTGTGAAAAATAAAGGGGGAGGAGGGGAGAGAAAATATGACAGCCAGTGAAAAGACCACCACTAATTAGTACAATAAATATAAGTAATAATGGTATAGTGGTACCTTGGTATTCAACTGCTTTGAAACTCATCGAATTTAGTACTCTACGTGTTCTGACATGAAATTTTTTTCCTGGGACTTATCGTTTATTTGGTACTCACTGCACAAGCTAAAATTTGATGATGTCAGCTGCCTTGTGACTCACATTATTCCTTATGGGAAAAATCTTTTTGGTACTCATCATGCCTTCTGGAACCAATTAACAATGAGTACCGAGGTACCATTGTAAAGCCGTAACCTTAAGTATTATCTATTTTAGTTCTTTAAAGTGATATTCTAAAAATTCCTTTCAGAATTAGCATAATAAAAAATCCATTTTGGCCGACTTCCCTTTCTGCATTGATGAATTAAGGGCCACTACCTATTAGGATACTTCACAAAAGCTCTGCCTTGCAATGACTGGGTCCTGTACAAGCTTCCCTGCAGCTTTAATTCATTCCAGTGTGGATACCTCATGTGTAAACACTATACTGGTTGCAATTACTAAGTGGGAAACTCAAAAAGATTGTAATCCTGACAATATTTTCTGCAATAGTGAGCACTTTAATTAAAACATTCCTATTTGTTTATATAAATTAGTTATATTTGTCTACAACAAACACCAAATGTGCTCTTACATCTAAATAAAATACAGTGGAAAAATAGAATTTAATGAAAAATACGTTTAAAAAATACTTAATATTGGAGTGTTTTCCCAATGAAGTTTCTAACCTAAGTAACAAAAAGTGGGGTGCAGAAATAAATTGATGATGAGCAAAACATAATTCAAATACCAGTAACAAAGAAAATTATTCTTTTTGCATTGTCTCAAAAGGAAACGTCACTAAGTGCTGCAACAGTTGCTACAATAGAGACACATTAAAGCAATTATGTTTTCCTTTAATGTTTTTTATTATTATAAAACTTCAAAGATGTCTCTAGAAGGAACATTTGATTTAATAATGGCTGAATAAATACATTCATATTACAACGAAGGTGGGGAGAGTAATGCTGAAGAGTCCACTCTAATTAATCCAATTCAGGTTGGAGAGATTTCTTGACACCAAGACTTGTTAAGCAATGAAATAATCTTCCCAATACAAGTGGTGGGCTCTCCCTTACTGGAGATTTTTCAAAGGGAGGCTGAATGCCACCATCAGGAATGGTTTAATGGATTTCTGCAGTGAGGTTGGACTAGACAACTAGTAAGATTCCTCCAACTCATCTTTTCTAGGTAAAGGTAAAGGTTCCCCCACACATTCGTGCTGTTGTTGTTGTTGTTAGTTGCGAAGTCGTGTCCGACCCATCGCGACCCTATGGACAATGTTCCTCCAGGCCTTCCTGTCCTCTACCATCTTCTGGAGTCCATTTTAGCTCACGCCTACTGCTTCAGTGACTCCATCCAGCCACCTCATTCTCTGTCGTCCCCTTCTTCTCTTGCCCTCAATCTTTCCCAGCATTAGACTCTTCTCCAGTGAGTCCTTCCTTCTCATTAGGTGGCCAAAGTATTTTGAGTTTTAGCTTCAGGATCTGGCCTTCTAAAGAGCAGTCAGGGTTGATCTCCTCTAGGACTGACCGGTTTGATCGCCTTGCAGTCCAAGGGACTCGCAGGAGTCTTCTCCAGCACCATAGTTCAAAGGCTTCAATTCTTTGGTGCTCAGCCTTTCTTATGGTCCAGCTTTCACTGCCATACATTGCAACTTGGAAGACCATAGCTTTGACTATACGCACTTTTGTTGACAGGGTGATGTCTCTGCTTTTTAGTGTGCTGTCTAGATTTGCCATGGCTTTCCTCCCCAGGAGCAAGCGTCTTTTAATTTCTTGGCTACAGTCCCCATCTGCAGTGATCTTGGAGCCCAGGAAAATAAAATCTGTCACTACCTCCATTTCTTCCCCATCTATTTGCCAGGAATTGAGAGGGCCAGATGCCATGATCTTGGTTTTCTTAATGTTTAGTTTCAACCCAAGTTTTGCACTCTCCTTCTTCACTCGCAACAAGAGGCTCTTTAGTTCCTCTTCAATTTCTGCCATTAGAGTGGTATCATCTGCATATCTTAGGTTGTTGATGTTTCTTCCAGCAATCTTAATTCCAACTTTTGATTCATCTAGCCCTGCCTTTCTCATGATGTGCTCTGCATATAAGTTAAATAGGCAAGGCGACAGTATACAGCCTTGCCGGACTCCTTTCCCAATTTTGAACCAATCAGTGGTTCCATGTCCAGTTCTCACTGTTGCTTCTTGGCCTGCATATAGGTTTCTCAAGAGACAAATAAGATGGTCTGGTATGCCCATCTCTTTAAGGACTTGCCACAGTTTGTTATGATCCACACAATCAAAGGCTTTAGCATAGTCAATGAAGCAAAAGTAGATGTTTTTCTGGAACTCTCTAGATTTCTCCATGATCCAGCGTATGTTAGCAATTTGATCTCTAGTTCCTCTGCCTCTTCGAAATCCTGCCTGTACTTCTGGTAGTTCTCGATCCACATACTGCTGGAGTCTAGCTTGTAGAATTTTAAGCATAACTTTACTAGCATGAGAAATGAGTGCAATGGTGCGATAGTTTGAACATTCTTTGGCACTGCCTTTCTTTGGAATTGGAATGTAAACTGATCTTTTCCAATCCTGTGGCCACTGTTGAGTTTTCCAAATTTGCTGGCAAATTGAGTGTAGCGCTTTTACTGCATCGTCTTTTAAGATTTTGAATAGCTCAGCTGGAATACTGTCACCTCCACTAGCTTTGTTGTTGCTCAGCTTTTCTAAGGCCCACTTCACATTCTAGGATGTCTGGCTCGAGGTCAGTGACCAACTCATTGTGATTATCAGGGACGTTAAGCTCATTCTTGTATAGTTCTTCTGTGTAATTTTGCCACTTCTTCTTAATCTCTTCTGTCTCTGTTAGGTCCCTGCCATTTTGGTCCTTTATCATGCCCATTTTTGCATGAAACGTTCCCTTCATCTCTCCAATTTTCTTGAAAAGATCTCTGGTCCTCTCTATTCTATTGTTTTCTTCTATTTCTTTGCATTGTTCATTTAAGAAGGCATTCTTATCTCTTCTAGCTATTCTTTGGAATTCTGCATTTAATTGGGCATATCCTTCTTTTTCTCACTTGCCTTTCGCTTCCCTCCTTTCCTCAGCTATTTGCAAAGCTTCCTCAGACAGCCATTTTGCTTTCTTGCATTTCTTTTTCTTTGGGATGGTTTTGGTTGCTACGTTGTACAATGTTGCGAACCTCTGTCCATAGTTCTTCAGGCACTCTGTCTATCAGATCTAATTCCTTAAATCTATTTGTCACCTCTACTGTATGTTGAACAGGGATATGATTTAATTCATACCTGACTGGCCTAGCGCTTTTCCCTACTTTCTTTAATTTAAGCCTAAACGTTGCAATAAGAAGCTCATGGTCTGAGCCACAGTCAGCTCCTGGTCTTGTTTTTACTGACTGTATAGAGCTTCTCCATCTTTTCCATTCGTGCTAGTCGTTTCCAACTCTAGGGGCCAGTGCTCATCTCCATTTCAAAGCCGAAGAGCCAGCGCTTGTCCGAGGACTTCTCTGTGGTCATGTGGCCAGCATGACTAGACACCAAAGGCGCACAGAACGCTGTTACCTTCCCACCGTAGTGGTCCCTATTTTTCTACTTGCATTTTTACGTGCTTTCGAACTGCTAGGCTGGCAGAAGCTGGGACGAGTAACAGGCGCTCACTCTACAATGCTTTAATTCATTTACTTCTTTTTTGAGTAAAGCAATTAATTAGAGGAAGCAAATCTTATGCACAAAAGATATTTGGCCTACACTAGTATTTTACATCAGGGGTCCCCAACCCCGAGTCCATGGCATGCCAGAAACCGGGCCAGGCAAACAAGCAAAACCCCATCTGCAGGATGCAGGCAGCACACGAAACCACACCCCATCCGGTCTATGGAAAAACCTCTCTCCACGGAACCAGTCCCTCGTGCCCAAAAGGTCAGGGGCCGTCGTTTTACATCATTGATCAGATAAATTAGAACTGTTTGTGTTACAACATACCATTCAACTCTGGAAATAGTTCTTGAATCCCAATATCCAGTAGGACATATGTTAACTAAAAATAAAATACAAAGAAAAGTTGCAGTTTTGAACTTTTTAAACACTACCTTAACATAGAGAGGTCTGCACAAACTTAGCAGCCCAAAGAACTATCATTCATTAGATAACCAGAATCTTTAAAAATTAGCTAAAATATATTCTCAATTTCAGTAACTGCATTATTTTTTTAAAAAAATTAAGTAAGCTGTTAACCAGTAGTCACAATAAATTACAACCCATCTTTATCAATTTTCAAAATAATCTACGTCTACTTACTCACCAAGGGAAATGTGTCAGAGGCCCAATGACAACAGCATGAAGTTGAAAACTAGTAAACACTGGTGCCTATCCATCCATACGCTGTGTTCATCCACTCTCGTCTTCTCCTTTTGAAATCTCTCTTCTAAGTCTTTCTTATTTTCTGGCACAAATCTCTAACAGTTACCAGTTCTGTCCAGAGTATGTTTAGCCCTTTATCTATTTATCATCTTCCACAGTTCTCCATTCCTGATCACTATCTTTTTCTTCTGCCCTTTTCCTCCTTTTCCATCTTCTCTCAGCAAATTATACTGTCTAAATTCTTCCATTTCTTCCTCCTCGTATCCCCAGGCTTTCCATTTCATAAACACCCCCCCCCAACATTCACTCTGATACAAAGATTACCTTCATTTACAGATACACATGTAAAACACATCTGCTATGACTGACATACACAGCATTCTATGGGCCTCATCCAATCTCTTGAGTCTGGAAATGCCAAGAGATTTGGCCTCGTTTAACCTAACTTAGCCCATTAATGACCTTTGCTATTCTGGAGTGCTTAATTCTTTGACTAATGTTCCTGCTATTAATTGCAGAAACACAACATAACTAGGCTTATTAATTGTGCTGCTCTCTCAGTCACACATCTATCAAACAGAAACAGTATTTGGAAATACATTCCTAAAACATAGAACATTATTTCTTTAGAGTTTGTTTTGCACACTAGCTATTAACGTAAGACAGCTGTGCGCACACTTGTAATGATGTACAGTATTTCAAAACTGTAAATTAAAACTTACAAAAATTCTACCCCTAAATACAATAGGTGCTTAGGGTGTTCAATAGAACCCACCTGTTTGTTAAGTACTGGCTGTTGCAATCCATCAAATAGAAGTCTTATGCCTTCATATTTTGCATCTTCCCCAATACATTTACCGATCAGATCTGCAAAAAACATCAAAACATGAGTAAGTCAATTCAAATAAAAGGAATTCAAACTTAAAGCCAGACTCTGAAAGCTTTGTCAGCTGAAACATCTATTCTACAAAAGCATCACTGTTGGTGGCAATTGAATGAACGCCTGATTTCTGTAAAACATTTTAGCAGGACACTTTAAACATACAATGGGCAGCCAGTATATTTCTTACTATAGAGAATCTTCTGATTACCTGCAATAACCAATTGTACCTTCTCCTTTGACTGTGAGGCCTTTCAGTCACTCATGCCTTGGTTACTTCAAGACTGGATTATTATAATGCACTCTGCATGGAGCTGTAGATCATACATGCAGGTCAAACTGGGTTTTGATGATTTATTCTCAGTACTTTAAAGAGGGAAGGGATGCAATAAATAAGCCACATTCAGTTTCCAGCTGGTGTACAGCTGAGAGACATCACACAGGAGATGCAGAAACTGCTCTCTGCTTGCGGTTCCATTCCTTCTAGCTAATCTCTCGGATCTGTGAAGTTCAGCTCTTTGCTCCTGAGTCTTCATTAAGTAAGTGCCTCTGCCTAGGACCAGCCAAAAACTAAGTTAATGTAAAATTGGGGCTAATTTGCAGTATGTAGATTACATATCTAATCTGCTCCACTGGCTTCCAATCTGTTTTCAAGCACAGTTCTTATCAATGATCTAAATATCTTGAATTTGAATGTAAAGAAATTATATTGGAGAGGTAGGAATTTCATTTTTGAAGTAGCCCCCAACTGTAAATCCTCAAATGAGAAAAATGGTCTGCATAGTTCCATAGGCATGTCAGCCTAGCTCTTTGGGCACTTTCTTAATGATTACATTAGAAGAAATTGTACAAATGAAACAGTTGCTATGCACCAAGAATTCTCTGCTCCCCAACTAATTCCCCCCAAGGTTATGTGTTAATTATTAATTAAATTTATACACTGCCCCACCTTATTATGCAAAGCAACTCTGGGTGGCTTACAATTTCCCATAGCATTTCCACTTCCCCAAGTAATAGGTAAGCAGTCTCTTCCAAAGCCCTCATTATAATACAGATGTTTAAAACATAATACAACTTGCCTTCAGTAGCATATTTAATATCTAGACAAATAGTTTACTTCAGATACTTGATTAATTTTCGTTTCCCGAGACCAGACTACGGATCTTTTATAGTGTTGTCCTAGAGCTCTAGGATTAACATGGGATTTGCTTCATCTCCCTTTCATTTCATTTCCTAAATGCACGATTGCTACTTTGTCATTCAACCCACATTTTTAGAGCCAGATTTTCTTTTTCTTATTCATGGACCACTTGACTTAGCAGTCGAAAGAAATCCAGCACTCAATGTATTTGGGACCTGATTCTATAGTGCAGGGAGTATGACACATCCTGTAAACTTCACTATCCATTTTGCCTCGGTTATGTCCTGGGCATGAGATGCTGGTTTTGAGAAGGGGATTCAGAATACAGGCAGTCTTGTCGATGTTATCTGGGAGGAGTTCGATCCTGTGACTCCTGAAGAAGTGGACAGGATCATGGGGAAGCTGAGCTCCACCAAGCGTTTGTTGGACCCGTGTCCCTCCTGGCTGATTTATGCGGCCCGGGATGGGACACGAGGCTGGCTCCAGGCAGTGATCACTGCCTCTTTGAGTGAGGGTAGCTTTCCCGCCGCCTTGAAGAAGGCGGTGGTGAGACCCCTCCTCAAGAAGCCTGCCTTGGACCCAGCAATATTAAATAACTTTCATCCGATCTCCAACCTTCGCTTTCTGGCGAAGGTTGTTGAGAGCGTGGTGGCGCAGCAGCTCCCTTTGTTCTTGGATGAAGCTGTACCAATTGGGCTTCAGGCCCGGGTACAGCACGGAGACGGCATTGGTCACGCTGGTGAATGATCTCTGGCGGGCTCAGGACAGGGGTTGCTCCTCTGTCCTAGTCCTTTTAGACCTCTCAGCGGCTTTTGATACCATCGACCATGGTATCTTGCTGCGACGTCTCAGGGGGTTGGGAGTGGGAGGCACAGTTTTTCAGTGGTTCTCCTCCTACCTTCTGGGACGTTCGCAGTCGGTGTTGGCAGGGGGGCAGAGGTTGACCTTGAGGCCTCTCATTTGTGGAGTCCCTCAGGGATTGGTCCTCTTGCCTCTCCTGTTCAACATCTATATGAAGCCGCTGGGTGAGATCATTCGTGGTTTTGGAGTTGGGTATCATCAGTATGCTGATGATACCCAGCTTTTTATTTCGACCCCAAACCACCCCAGTGATGCCCTCGACGTGATGTCCCGTTGCCTGGAGGCAGTTCGGGTCTGGATGGGGAGGAACAGGCTTCGGCTCAACCCTGACAAGACTGAGTGGCTGTTCGTGCCGGCATCCCGGGAAATTCCGATTATTCCATCTCTTGCCATGGGGGGTGAGCTATTACCCCCCGTAGATAGGGCGCGCAACTTGGGGGTCCTTCTAGACTCATAGCTCTCTTTAGAAGAGCATATTGGAGCTGTGACTAGGGGGGCCTTTGCCCAGGTTCGCCTGGTGCGCCAGTTGCGACCCTATCTGGACCGGGATGCCTTGCATACAGTCACTCATGCGCTCGTGACCTCTCGTCCAGACTACTGTAATGCTCTCTACATGGAGCTGCCCTTGAAGTCCACTCGGAGGCTCCAAATGGTGCAGAATGCAGCCGCGCGAGTTGTGCTGGGAGTCTCCCGATACTCCCATGTTACACCTTTGCTCCGCGAGCTGCATTGGCTGCCGGTTGCCCTCTGGGTGAGATTCAAGGTATTGGTAATGACTTACAAAGCCCTACATGGCATGGGTCCAGATTACCTACGGCAACACCTGCGGCCGGCGTCAACTTCCCTCCGTCCAGTGCGCTCCCACAGAGAAGGCCTCCTCAGGGTGCCTCCGATCAAAGAATGTTGATTGGTGGCCCCCAGGGGGAGGGCGTTCTCTGTGGGCATGCCAGACCTGTGGAACCACTTGCCGGTTGAGCTCTGGATGGCCCCCGACCTTCGCTCCTTCCGGCGCGATCTAAAAACGTATTTATTTGAGCAGTCTGACCTGGTTTGATGGGTTAGGGTTGGGGTTTTAATATGTTTTAATTACTGTTTTAAACTTGGGCATTATATTTAATCGTTTTTTAACTTTTGTATTCTGTTTTTATATTTATTGCCCTGTACACCGCCCTGAGTCCTTCGGGAGAAGGGCGGTATAAAAATATAATAAATATAATATAATATATAATATATTTGTGGAGCCACTAACAAAGTTCAGCCTCACCACAATCCATTAGCCGATTCCTAAATCTTCAGTGTTTTTGTTTGTTTCCTTGCTGCCTCCTTTACTTCCATTTTCCAAAACCTCTTTCTACCCATACGCTTTTGGATACAAAACTGGTTTCTTGAACTCTTTGTCATTTATTTTGGAGAAACAGTTCTAGTGAAGAAGAGGTCATCTTTTGGTTCCATTTAGCATAACACATTTTGGTTATCATAATTCTGGGTTCCATCTGATTTTGCCTTCATACAGAATAGGGTTGGGAAACTTGCACCATTCCTCACTAGTGGAAAAACTGGCTGACAGCTGTAACTCAAATTCATCTGGAAGATCTGCAGTAAAGGAACCATTCTACCAATCTAGTCAATCTAGTATGGAGTCTGTTGCCTACCAAACCTACAAAGGCAAGCAGTGAGTTAATTGGAAAAAAAAAGTGTACATAGCTTCAATCATACAGTTTATATATACTAGAAATTGCACTGCCTGCACGCAGCCATGACGGCGCAATGGTTAGAATACAGTATTGCAGTCTAACTCTGCCCACAGCCAGGAGTTTGATCCTGACCAGCTCAAGGTTGACTCAGCCTTCCATCCTTCCGAAGACCCAGATCTTGGGGGCAATATGCTGACATTTGTAAACTGCTCAGTGTGTGCTGTAAAGCACTACGGAGCAGTATATAAGTCTAAGTGCTCTTGCTATTGCATGAGGCTTAAAACCTGTTACATGAATTAAAATCAAGGAATTTCTAATTTGTATGTTTTCTTCCACTAAACTCTATACAACAGTAATATGATAGCACAGCCCATGCTTCTCAACTCAAAGGGCATATTGCTTCCTGAAGATGCTATGTCTAGTACCAGCTTTGGTCACTGCCACTATTAGAATAAAGGGGAATGGCTTGTAAAGGGGACAGGAAAAGACCAATACAGGAAAAGACCCATTTGGGCTTCAGGAGTCTTAGCAAGATAATACATCTGAAGCTATTTCTAAACCCTACACTCCGTTTATACGAGAATGCTTTGATAAACATATAGTAAGAATGTTTATATTAACAAGTGCCATTCAACCTGATGGACTTTGGTCATTTAGACTGCCTCTCTTCTTGATAAATCATGCCACATAAACACTGAACCTGGAATGTATTTCATCATTTCTTCAAAGGTCTGCTTGGCCCGTTTGTGCTTATCTTGGAGAGAGCGAGGTTGAGAATTCTCACAAAATACAGCATCTAAAAAAAAAAAAACCACATTTTTTTTTCTGGACAATGTAGAACCACTCAGGCAGACTTGCTTTAATTAGTTGGCCAATTTAAGTCACTTAAATAATAGGGCCTTGGCCTCAGAGTAACGCTGTAAAATTAAACTTGTTTTCTTTAGCTTCTGCTGTAAGATAGATTGCCTGTGACAGACTGCCAATCCTTCTCCATCTACACGGAACAACATCTTTGACAACAAGACTTCATTTGCAGCTTTCTACTAACCTCTGAGAAGTGTTATCAGTGAGACCAGACGGTGTTCCTGAAAGAGCTGTTCTAGTTTGTACTGCAAGTAGTTGTCTATATATTTTTCTAAGGTATTTTTGAAGAGAATCCTTCCACCCATCAAGATGTGATGAAGCCAGTCAGGGATATGGAAAACAACTCTAGCTGTAACATAGAATACAATTTAACATCAGTTTGACATCAAAGGAACTGCCTCACCTTTGAGTAAAAGTCTACTTTCTCAACTTATACTTTTAGATTTCACACGGTTAAAAAGCTTATTTTCCAGCCAATTATGAAAGATGGCAGAATACTTCAGCTCTGACACTGAGAACAAGGTTATCTTAAGTACCAGAAGAAATGATGCCTTCATCTACCATGGATATCTTAGTAACAGCCTTGCTGGATTAGCCAGTCTATGACCTGATCCCATAAGGCAGGGGTGTCAAACTCAATTTCATTGAGGGCCGCATCACCATTGCGGTTGCCCTCAAGGGGCCGGGTGGGTGTGGCCTACTGGGTGGGTGTGGCCAGGGTGGGCATGGCCTACTGGGCGGGCGTGGCCAGCTCTACATCGTTGGCATCAAGGGTGCCTATGGGGGCCTGGGCAGGAGTGGGACAGAACAGGGCCAAGGCAGTGGGGGCCGTTCCCTCACTGTTTCCAGGATGGCTTCACGGGCCGCATGAAACCACTTTGCGGGCCGGATCCGGCCCCCGGGCCTTGTGTTTGACATGTCTGCCATAAGGCATGGGTCCCCAACCAATGGGCTACTGCCCACTACCAGGCAAAATCACTTGGTGTTTTTCATTTCTTAAAAATATTACTCAGTGATAGCTAATCAGAAGATTCTATTTAATTTCTCCTTGTCTCACCACCTCCTGTCCAATCCTGAGTATTTTATGGTTTTTATCAAGGAAAATGAGCACAAGGCAGCAATTTTTGTCTGCAAGTCAACCTTTTCATATATATATAAAACAGAAAATAGTCCTTCTTTGCCTTTAATACACAATCAGAAGTATGATGATATAATACATTCTTCAAACATGCTCTGGAATTTTAAACTCATCGTATTTATCTTTACATCATTCTCTAAATCCAAACAACATATTGCCTATTAAAACATACTTCTGTCACAGTCTGAACAGACAAAAATCAATTCAAAAGATTACAAAGTTAATTTAGCATAGCAGAGTATTCATACTTCAAATAACATATTCCTAAATCAAGGCTTACACTTTATGGTGAATAACCTAAGGGATTTTTCCAAATGGCTTCAATATTAGTTCACCTTTTATACTAAAAATATTTATTTAATTGCTTTTATTTTATGTTTGACATATATTTACAATAAAATTTTATTTGTTTGTTTGTTTCCACCCAGAGTCCCTCTCTGAGGGAGATGGGAGATTAAGGAATACTATACACACCCACACACTTTCATTAAATTTATATGCCGTCCATTTCACTATTAAGTGACTCCCAAGATAATCTGAAATATTATTTCTCTCTCAAATTGTAAAAATATTCATATGTTGAAAATTTTTGTCAATGTATATTTACCTGGAACAGAATTAGTACTTATGCAGCATGTTGTAATAACTTTTCTTCCAGCTTGCAGAAGCCTGCCTTTCTAAGAATTTAACAAGGAACCTATGATTGTGAGAACCCTCGTTTTATACTTTTTCTTGGCTCTAAGTTCCACTGGTCGATCACATGAAATAGGGAACATATATTGGCTTGCCTTCTCTGGGCATCCTTTTCCAAAAGTACTCTGGTTTCATTTGCCTGTGGCGAAACGAGTTTCCTAATGTTTTCTGCACTACATTGTTTTAATCTAAATAATTAAAATGCACAGACAGTGGTGGCGGTGATTTGGCAACCGGTCTACAAGTTCTCATATTACAAAAGAAGCAGAACACAAAATCAGATCACTTGCACTCATTCCACTTCTGCTTTCAATTTCATAAAACCCTGTCAGCAATTTCTTACCAATATACATTAAGTAGTCATAAACTCCTTCAATTGACATCATCTTCAAGAAATAGTTCTCATTCTGTCTTCTTTCTAAATTCTCAGAACGGTTTGCATTGTTCTTATAGAGTTCATTATAAAGCTAAAAGCAGAGAAAATCAGGTTTTTTAAAAAGCATAAATGTTGTGGAATTTATCACCAAACAAAAGACTTTTTCGTCAGTTATGGGTGTATTTGGTGGGAATTCCCTTTCACAATTTTGGTAGCCCCAAATAAAGCTCTCAAAATTTAATGACATACTGGTACAACTGTACGTGGTTCTTTTTTTATATAAATTAAGTCAACTAAGTGTCTATGGAGATTATCAGTCATCCAGGTCATGGTTGTCCCAAAAGTACTTTTTCAAAAGAACTTAAGAAGCTTCTTGGATGAGAAGTGAAACATCTTCTAGGAAAAAACGAAGTCCAGTTGTCTTTGAAAAAGCACTTTGGGGATAGGTCAACCAAGCTTTTTTTCTTAACTTCCTTAAGTAAAAAAGGACAAACATTTTAAATCTGCCTAATCTATAATGTCACTGGATCATAGCGATTCTACCACCCTAGTCTTTGGAGGCCAAAAATCAAGAGTGTTAATAAAAATTAGAATAGGTTATAATTTGTATTTAACTTCTACAATAATAGATTTCATGCCCACCAAGATCCTTTATTTTTTATCAGATGTGCCAAATACTATTTTCCATAATAAATGTGTTAATGGTGAGGGATATGCAAGAAAATGATAAATAATCATCCAAACAGAAATATATTAATCAAAATAATAAAGTGAGTTATTAACTAGTTGTCAACGCTGTGACAATTAAGAAATTGCAGCCATTTTACCTTTTACTTTACTTGTGCTTTTTCTGTTGCTTGGGGTTCTCAGATATAGAAGAGGGGGGAAAGAGAAATGCTTGAGCTTTTTAAGTTAGCCTAAACAATTGCAGCTGGGTAAGCTTCAAGGTCAATTCTTGGTGGAGCAGTGGGCTAATGCCTCCTTAAGTAACACCAGCTGCCTGCAATCAGTGCAGGTTCGCATCCCACCAGGCTCAAGGTTGACTCAGCCTTCTATCCTTCCGAGTTAGGTAAAATGAGGACCCAGATTGTTGGGGGCAATTAAGCTGACTTTGTAATAATGCCGCTTGGGGTGTGTGTGAAAGCCCTAATAAGCAGGCATATACATAGAATGAAGGCTACTGCTAAGCTTGTAAGCCGCCCTGAGTCTTCGGAGAAGGGCGGGATATAAATGGGATTAAAATAAATAAATAAAAAAATAAAATTCTGGATAAAGTTTTGGCTGGCAGTGAAGTGTAACTGTGAAGTGGGGAGGATTTTAGATTAATTGGTGAAAATGATTTATGATGGCCTTTCTGGGGTGGGAATTGCAACTTGTTACTTTGTATCAGGGAGAGGGAATTTTAGTCTTGGGTTCAAATATGTAAGTGCCAATACTTTGTTTCCTGAATAAAATGTTCTTTAAGGAAGAAATCCTTGCCTTGAAGTTCTTTTAATTGGTTTCATCTGTCGGAACCATGACACTAGTGTCATACTTCTATTTGAATATTTAGAATATTTTACTAGTCTACAGGACATACTATACCTTTTTGTTGTTTTCGGAAGTAGGACTGAGAATAGTAATTTCTGGTTTACTTGGTTTAGGCTTGGGAGACTCACAGGAGGTAATAAAATTGATAATGAATGGTTCCAAGTGCTGGCCTTTCTGAAATTAATGCCAAAAATAGTTAGAATGGACAGCTTTCCACAGAAGCTATGTGGGATAAATGCTGTTTATAAATAACAAGGCAACACGATGTCTTACCTCTTTCATTAATTTCCCGGGAACAGATTTTATCATTTTACCTGCATGCCAAAGAAGAGAAGAAAAGAGGAATAGATTTTTAAAAAAAAAACATGAACTTTTTTTTAATTCTCTTGTCATTTTTCTAACTTTGTAAGCTCTTTGGGCTGCCTGTTTCATATCTAAATTCATGAAACAGATTCTTCTTATATCATATCAAAAAGTCACCCAATCTTTAGCGCTTCAACCCCACGTCTCCAGATACAAAGCTAAGATTCTGAGTATTAACAGACTCCTCAAATAAATTATGTTCATAGAACTCAGACACAATTTATCGGAGGTCAATGAAAATGTTCCCTTGTTCTACTTCTACCTAATGATCTGTGGATTCCAAACCAAACCATAACAATGTTTGTACAGATACTTTAAAAGCTCTTTATTGGCTTTCATTTACAGCCTAGTACTAAAGTGAAAAATTCTTGTACTCTTACGAAAACATCAATATTGTGTCATGCAAGTGTGACAATAAATCATACTTTCGAGTGGCAACTTGGTTTAGTTGTCCTTATACTTGTAGTTCAATTCAGAATCAATTTAAAAAAAAAATAACAGCACTTTTCTCACCTAAATTTACATCAGGCAATATTTTATCAAGAAACTGTGTCTCTCCACCATTACGGGATAAGAAGTCAGCTAGAAGTTGGCTATTGCTTAGCTCTGGATGTTGTGAAAGTTTCTGTGAGGAAAACAAAGAAGTAGTCTCTAGTGGCTGTCTCTTCAGTAAAGATAATTTAGTCTAAGTAAATTATGCTGAGAAAAGATAAGATTACTGCAAAGCACTCTATATGGGGCTGCTCTCGAAAACCACTTGGTCCAGAATATAGTAGTGCACACAGTAATGGGGGCCCTTATTTGTCCACATAACACCTCTGTCATGGGAGCTATAGTGGCTGACAGTTTTTCCCAGGTGCAATTCAAGGTGCTGTTCATCATCTTTAAAGTCCTGTATGGCACGTGCCCAGGATATCTGCAGGGCTGTCTTTCCCTAAAGACATCCACTCATCTCACCAGGTCAGGTAGGGAAGGCAGTCTCCTTGTCGCTTCCCACAAATATTGTCATCTGATGACAGCTAGGAAGCATGCGATTTTCCAGGGTAGCCTCTGCCTTATAGAACACTCTGCTCCCTGAATTCTACCAGGCTTCCACTCTCCTAGTCTTCCAAAAAGCTTTGAAGGCCTGCCCTTTCCCACAAGCGTTGGGAGAACATTAGATGATGGCATGTTAGCACTGAATAGCACCAGAGTTTTGTTGTTTTTAATGTTTTATATTTTAGCTGGTTGAGTTTTATAGGTTTCTTTATACATTTTTTTTATTTTTGACTGGGAGCTCCCCAGAGTTGATTGAAAAGTGGGCAGCTACATATATGGTATTTACAGACAGACAGAGCCTGGAAAAACATAATTGTCTATTAGGAAATACATATAATTCCACTGATTTATAAATCCAAAAAACTTGTTTTCTCCTACCTGAAGGTATTCTTGAAATTCTTCTCTCTTTGACTTTAAGAATTCATAATTCTTTGGTCCAATAATCCTCTTAGAGGGAAGCTGAGCATCAGGGAATGCACCTGGTCATGCAATAAAATGTAAACATGTTGAGAGTTTATTTTCACTTATACAAGCTTAAAATTTTTTACTATTACACAACAATATCCCCAGAAATAGGTGGTAGAGAAAGCATACCATGAAATTCTGTTAGCTTTGATTCCAGCACATAAAATTCAAGGTATCTTCTATAGACCGACCAGTGTTCAGGTTTATGCCCAACTGAAAATAAAGAGACAAAATTATCATTTTTTTAAATTTGTCCAGAATAAAAGCATTTTATATGGAAACCTCTAACAGAGCTAAAAGCAAGTCTCCAACCATATTTTAAACCTCACACTTTTCAAACTTAATAAAAGCTTTTATTAGCAGTCATAATTTACTATTGTCATCATTAAGATAAACACTCTTGTTATCAAGTTTGACTCTGGGGATTTCAGGATTCATCCATGTAGCTAAATTAGAAAGCAATAAAAAAATGGTTTGCAACTGCCTTTTTCTGAGGTTCCCCCCATCCCCACCCCCAACTTCCCAGTCTAGACAATAAACTTGGGATTTCCTGGTAGTCTGTCAACCAAGAACTAACAAGTCTTATTTACTTTTGGGGATCAAACAGTTCTGTCTGTGTGCTAGCCTCTGATAGGACATTTTAAAAGAAAATATATATACCGGTAAATCAAATAAATAAATAAATAAAATTTTAAAAGAAAATGTCAAATGTACTCTCCTAAGACTGCAGGAAACAAAACTGACTACATTTTATCTGCAGATGCCTTTCTCTCTTCACAGAATTGTACAGGGAAATACATGAAGGTGCATGCCGGGGCAGCTGTTCTGCTGTATCCTGCAGGACTTGGGAAATGTTGTTACCATGGACAAATGGATCACAGAAAATGGGGCCTAACGATTGATCTGTTATCCCTCCATTAAACTTCACCCTGAGGTGTGCGCAAAAGAAACTCAATCTACCACGAATGCCATATTTTACAATCATTCTTCACGTCGTAAAATGTCAGATGTTTTCATTCTTCCATTTTTCAGGGCTTAAGGATTTTGGAAACATTATCTGAGACAACACAAGTGTCAAACTGAGCATAAATGCTAAAAGTGTTGGAAGACTTTGTGCATGCATTTTATAATGCTTACCTGCCAACCTGTCATTTCTTTCCACATCAATGCAAAATACAGGAATTCTCTCTCTCCTTTCTTTCTTTTCAAGCGAGGGGTCTTCAAAGAAGTCAACATAAGGAATGGTAATTTTCCAAGCAGCAAGATTGCGAGGTGTATTAGGCATACTAAGTGCCTCCACAGGTGAATCATCTTCCATTACCATAATGCCTTCTTCAATCTACAGTAAAAAGTACCACATCAACGGCAATTCCAGCCTAGGTGACTACATGTATTGTACCATGTGCATAGTAGAGATCCTGTTTTTCCACTGTATTTACAGTGGAAACGGAAGTGTTAAATATGACAAGCTATTTGAACAAAATGGAACAAAAACTGTAGAACGAAAATTAAGACTGCACTTAAAAGTTAAATAAATGTAAAGTTATCTTTTGAAAAAATACCACTGATTTGAGATATGTTTTCTCCACTCAACCATAATATGATGGAACCATAATTTGATGAAAAATCAAAATATGAACTAATATCATTAGCTTGCTTTAAATTAAAAGCAAGATAGGTTATGATTAACTTTGTACTAAATTGATTCAATGATTCTATAACAGAGGATACATACAATTTTTCAATAGTGACAAAAGAATTTGAAAGTAAGCAACATAAATCCAAAGATGTTTGATTATGAGGAATTTCTCCTAATTCCGCCAAGCACTTACGTTTTGCAGTTGTACAAATAGTCGTTTAGCAATCACAACTGAATCAACACCTCTGTTATTAAGCAAAGCAGTCACTAAGTGGGACCATGACTGTGCTTTCCCTGCTGGGATAGCACCTTAAAACTGAGAAGACTAATCAGATTCACACTTTTGGCATTAGTTTCCCTCCTAACTATTCTCCTGCTCTTGGAATGCTTACTCTGACATTGGCTTAATTAGCAAGAAGGGCATTAATGTTTGTGTTTACATTCATTGGAGAATAAGGGATTGCAAGAGAATAAGTATATATAACACAATACTGAGTAGACAACAAAAGCACTGGCTGCCAATGCCAGTGCAAAGAGTCCATTGTATTCCCCATCCACTCTACAAGAGAGGGATAAAAATAAACAGGTGAGCCAAAGGACAATGTGTACTGACTATAATGATGAGGGAGGGAGACTGTGAAGATCATACACTTGAGACATTGCTTATAAAGTTTTTTTTAGCACCTTTGCAATTTTAACAGTTGTTAAATGAGGCAGTCGCTAAGCAAAGATTATCTGTACCCATGTGTTTCTTAAAGTGTAAGCGAACAGGGAAGCAAACAGAAAGAATTAAATAGGAAATTAATAAGAATTGTTCTGAAAAATTACATACCGCACCAGGCCATCAAATCATATTTATTTTGTGCAATGTAGGCTGAATTGTATGCATATCTCCACATGTGTTTTATAAACCAATCTAAATTAATTACATAGTTAAAAAGAGTACTTAGTAGAGATAATTTGAATCACTTTCATTTATAGCTTTCTTTTATGAAAAGGGCAACAAATAATTATGTTATTCACAAATTCTTTTCCTAGCTATCAGATACTTGCACATGTAATATGTAATATATGTAGAAAATTTAATGCAATATGACACAGATATTGCCTCATATGATTAGCTGATTTTATTGGGAGATGCTGACACGATGAATTAAAGGTTCCGCATTTAATTATCTATGAAAAGAAATATGCAAGTCCCATCTCTTTGTAGGTGTGTGCAATATAATTAATGTACAAAGGGGTTGGGCTTTCAGCATCCTGCTGTGACATCGTTGTCTCCTTCACCTTTGCCCCCGCTTTCTTTTGGACACCTCTCTTCCCCCTAGACCAGGGGTAGGCAACCTTGACTCTTTTATGACTCGTGGACTTCAACTCCCAGAATTCCTGAGCCAGCATAGCTGGCTCAGGAATTCTGGGAGTTGAAGTCCGCGAGTCATAAAAGAGCCAAGGTTGCCGACCCCTGCCCTAGACACTGCCATCTCCAATTATGTGAGATGAAAATTCCCAGCTAGCTGACTAATACTAAAAATTCTAGGAACTGAAGTCCACACAAACGAAAGGTATCTGGGATGGGGAGGATTAATTTTGAAAAGTGCCACATGATCCCAAATACTCAACTTAGAATCCTCAACTTAGAACAGCCCATTTAAGTGACTGTTCAAAGTTACAATGGCACTGAAAAAAGTGACTTATGACCAATTTTAACACTTGTGACCATTGCAGCATCCCCATGGTCACACGATCAAAATTCACATCCTTGGCAACTGACTCATATTTATGACGAATGCAATGTCTCGGGGTCATATGATCACTTTTTGAGACCTTCTGCAAGCAAAGTCAATGGGGGAAGCCAGATTCACTTAACAACCATCTTACTAACTTAACAACTGTGGTGATTCTCTTAACAACTGTGGCAAGAAAGATTGTAAAATGGGTCAAAATTCAATTAAGAACGGAAATTTTGGGCAAAATTGTGGTTGTAAGTCGAGGACTACCTGTGTAAATGAAAGAGCTTCATTACTGGAAAGTCACGTTCATGGTCTAAGTTATGTTGACAGACAACAAACATAAAGCAAAATGAAAAAGGACTTGGAACAGATGAAAAGAACAATGCAGAAAGGCTTGGCAGATGTGTAATAAAATACACACAGTGTTGAACTGTGCAATCAGAATTGTTAGCTCAACTCACAAAATCATCCTCTCCTTCAGCAAGGAGATAGTCAGGTAACACAGCCCCTTCCATTGTAGTGCTCTTGAATACTCCTTTAATTTTACTGCTTATACTTCTGATTCCAGACGATTCTCCTCTTCTAAGTATGCTTCTGCATAAAACAAGCAGCAAATGGCACATTCATAATAATTTCAAAATGAGAAAATACTTCAAAGGGGTATATTTAAGCAGTCTTATTGGCAAAATGTATATAATTTACAAGCTTACCATAGCACGTTACTTTACATCCATTGTTTCAATCAAGTAAAAGGAAACTAGGAGGACAAAATGGTTTCTTTTTTTTCCCCCTGTGCAGCTGTGGTGAAATGTAGTCTGGATTCCCAAGAGGAAGAAACTGCCTTTCAGAGGGCAAAGAGGCAGCTGAGCTTGGAACGTTTAGTCAGAAAGAAGTGGGTAAAAATGGCTCCCCCCCCCAGCAACTCTCAGATTATATCTGCAGCTATGCAAATAAGTGCTTTAGTTTGGCAAGACTCAATCAATCAATCAGAAAAGAGCAGGAAGGGACCTTGGAGGTCTTCTAATCCAATCCCCTGCTCAAGCAGGAGACCTTATATCATCTCAGACAGATGGCTGTCCAGTCTCTTCTTAAAAACCTCCAGTGATGAAGCACCCACAGCTTCTGATGGCAAGCTGTTTCACTGGTTAATTGTTCTCACTGTTAGGAAGCTTCTTCTTAATTCTCTCCTTGATTAGTTTCCATCCATTATTTCTTGTCTTGCATTCTGGTGCTTTGGAAGTTGACCCACTCTTCTTTATGGTAGCCCCTCAAATACTGGAATACTACTTTCATGCCACCCTATTTCTTCCTTTTCTCTAAACTAGCCAATTCCTGTAGTCGTTCTTCATATGTTTTTGTTTCCAGGCCTTTAATCATCTTAGTTGCTCTTCTCTGCGCTTTTTCCAAAGTCTCAACATCTTTTTTGTAATGTGAGCAAAACTAAACACAATATTCCAGGTGTGATCTTACTAAAGGTGAAGAACAATAAATTTTATTTTATTTATTTTATTTTAATTCCATTTATATCCCGCCCTCTTGGTTCTTGGGAGGCTTGAGAGGAACCAACCAAATAAAAAAGAGGAAGGCAGACCACAAAACTGCGTGGGTTTTTTTTTGACTGAATTTTCTTTCATTGGTAAAACTAATGAGATAATAAGTAATCCCTGTGCCACAGCTATGTTTCACCTTGATACAACTACGAATGCAATTTGCTCAGGGTGTTTCTCCAAGCTGCTCAATGGTAGGACAGAAAGTTGTCCTGCTTCCTGGAACTGCTGGACAGCAATATGAAACAAAACATCCCAGAAGTTTTGTTTTTGGGAAAGTGTGTTGTATCATGGAAGTAATGTTGAACTAGTGCTCCACATAAAAGTTTGCTAAACAGAGGCTATAGCGCTCTGCCATACGGTAATTCCTATTTATTTTTAATGAAAAGACTAAAAAAAAATAGTTTAATAGGATAGGCATCAAAAGCCATGTTTAACAGACACATTGTTGTCGTTGGGCGCCTGGATGACAAATGCGAAGACTTCTGCCTCTTGTTAATATGGCCGTTTTGTCACAATATGGCCTTACTGACATTGTCAGTTATGGAAGAAAGAATACAGATAGTCCTCAAGCTACGTCCAGTCCTTTAGCGACTGTTCAAAGTTACAACGGTGCTGAATAAACACACTTATGACTGCCCCTCCATGTTCTGGCTCCTGTGATCGCATAATCAAAATTTGGGTGCTTGCAGACAGCCCTGCATATACAACTGCCTCCCTTCCACCCCCAGCTGACCTTTGCCTTTTGCCCTGCCTTCCCTCCACTGGACTCACGGCTGCCTTCCCCTCCGGCTAATCCTGCTATGCTGGAAGCCCTTAGCTGAGTAGCAACCAAGAATCACTACCAGGCATCCTGGCTAAGCAGGAGGGGGGCACCGGGGAACCGTCCCCATCTTGCTGCCCAGCAGGAGGATTGCCCCAACTGGCAGTAGTACACAGTTGCTGAGGTCCCTTCTTGGTGGGCAGAATGGACACTCCCCCCTCCACTTGTAGCTCTCATCCACCGTCCTGTTTGCCTGGGACACCTGCTACTCCCCACTTAATGACCTGTGTGGTCTTGGGATTATGATGGCAACTGGGATTGCTGTCTCTAGGGTGATTCAGTCACATAGCCTCTCATTTTATGATCGCTTTACTATAATTTCCATTAAGTAGCAATGAAAATTCCGGTCCCAATTGCTGTCATAACCAGAGGGCTGCCTGTATTTAAAAGAATGACATATTGAATTAAAAGCCAAAGATGCATACTAGTTCATTTTCAAAAATTAACGTGAATTGTAATGAACCCACCCAACAGATACATTCTTTAAAACTTTCTACACATGCATGTATATTATACAAGTAGTCCTCGCCTTATGACCATTTATTTATGACCATTTGGAGATATGACAGCTCCGAATGGGTACTTTATCGCACAATAAAGCACAGTTGTTGTAAAAAGTTGCCACCCCCTGCAGTCACATGATCCCATTTTGGGTCTTGGCAACTGGCTCACTTTTACCACAGTTGAAGCATCCCGCAATCATGTGACTATTATTTGTGACCTATTTTGCCAGTTTCCAGCAAAAAAAAAAGTCCATGCAGAAGAATGGGTTTGCTTAACAACTGTGTTCTTTTGCTTAATTATCACTGCAGGAAATGTAAAAAATAAAATGGGTCCAATCACATGGGTGCCTCAACTTACACAAGATTTCCACTCCCAATTGTGGTCATAAGTTGAGGATTAACCCTAACCCTGTACTTACTTGTTTGACTTGGAATTGCGTGTTGGGGATTCAACTTCTTGAAAGAGGTACTTGAAATACTAAATAAGGGAAAATAGTTGAAAATTGCCAAGCATGCTTATTTTATTTTCTTCCATTTGCTATATTATATTTTCTTCAGAAACAATTTTACAAAGATACATATTAGAAATAAAAACCACTATAGTTCATATACGTAGCAGCATGGAAAACAGGACAATACTGAAATCTATTATTATTATTTTTTTAATCCCATTTATATCCCGCCCTTCTCCGAAGACTCAGGACGGCTTACAATTTAAGCACAAACCAATGTGCTTAGCAATAGCCTTCATTCTAGCCTTCACACACACCCCAAGCGGCATTATTACAAAGTCAGCTTAATTGCCCCCAACAATCTGGGTCCTCATTTTACCTACCTCGGAAGGATGGAAGGCTGAGTCAACCTTGAGCCTGGTGGGATGCAAACCTGCACTAATTGCAGGCAGCTGGTGTTACTTAAGGAGGCATTAGCCCACGGCTCCACCAAGGTCTTAAAGACCTAAACAGTAGATAGCAATAACTAAAATGTTTGAACATATTTTCTGATACTGTATTATGATTTTTAAAAATGTACAGTACATATTTGTGACAGTAAAAAAAGTGAGCTGAAACAAATATTTGCCTGATACCAAGAAGACACTAGGGTCCATCCTGGTGAACCTCTCTAAAATAGAAAAATATGTACTGGAAAAGACTTTCACAAGCCTATGTATTAGAGAAGAGACCTCTCTTAAACCTAGACAGACATTAAAAGAGGAAACCAGCGCTTTGAATGGACCAAGAATTAGTAGTTAGTACAGATACTAGCCATAGTGGCACAACATGATCATTATGCTCAATTTCTGTCAGTATTCTACATTATAATCTCTCTATTATTTTTAAGGAAGCGCCACACATATGCACTGCAATAATTTAAGCAGACATTAGAGCTAAAGCAGAGGGGTTATTTCATTCCATAAGTCTAGAATACTTTAAGACATTAGAGCTAAAATAGAGGGGTTAATTCATTGCAGAATACTGGAATATGTGCAGACATTAGAGCTAATATAGAGGAGCTATTTCATTCTAGAATTATGTCAGTTGAGAGACAAAAAGCAAATAGACTCCTTGAGCTCGAAAATTTCAAGACGTAAAACTGAAAAAAAGTTAAAATTACAAACTGAGGTGGCTCAAATATAAACAAATACACGTTACCTCATTTGTGTGGCAGAATTTAGGTATGAAGACATTCTCTAAGAGCGAGAAAACTTGTTCATAGGCTTCAAAGAAACACCGCATTTGTTGTAGCTTCACAACTTCCTTATAGGGGCCTTCAGCAACTATAGATGAAAATGTGAGACATGTCAATAATAAATACGAAAACATTTAGTTATAGGAAAGTTTAATATTTCAGGATTAAGACGTTTGTCTCAGCAGCATTTGGCTGATTTTGTTTGAGTTTAGAAATTAAGTAGAATGGGGCTAGGAGAAATTGGTTGAGCCCATATGTCTTATGTGCTATGTTACTTGTTCTTCGTTTTTAATGTGTTTACAACTATATAAGCTATCCATTTGTAAGTTCAGTAAATGAATGAATGAATGAACAAACAAACAAACTTCAAGGAATCCCAAATAGATATAGATAGATAGATAGATAGGCAGGCAGGCAGGCAGGCTGGCAGGCAGACATAGATAGATAACTGAATGGGAGACTTCAAGGAATCCCAAATCTATAGTTTAGACTAGGGAACTGAAAGGATATCCCAAAAGAAGCCACTGAAAATGACTTCTGTATTGTTGTCAAAAAGTTACGTGTACATTTCCATGAAGTCATCAGAAGTCAACCTTGATTTTTACTAAGGCACCACATCTGTTTGTTTCTCATTTCATGGGAAATATTGGGGGGGGGGGCTGATCAAGGTACAAAGAGAGAGCATTTTTATATAATTAGGGAATGCTAGAATTTCCTTGTTATATGCTCATTGAGTAGACCAGCCACTCCCAATATAATCCTCCATAGGTAATGGCACCACAATGCCCCAAATTCTTAATATTGCTAAGACGTATTCATGCCAATATCTGTATTATTCTACAAGTACCATACAGAAAAAAATGCAATAACTTCAAATATATTTTCCTTTTGATTTCACTTACTACTTTGTATCTCTTCCACAATGAAAGAATCAAATTTAATTTTGTCAACGCTTTCATCTAAGCAATATGTTTCATAGATTTTCTTGACTTCTTCATGGAGGGACATTTTCTCAGAATCTGATAATTCTGCCTGCAAAATTCTATTATTAAATTGCTCTGTGGATGGGGATAAAAAAGAAAGAAAGAAAGAAATGTACTGAGTTCCGAACACTGGCAGTTTTCCTTTATTAAAAATGTTCTTTATATATTTTGATAGTTTTACCTATTAAATCCATAAACACTGGATTATGATAACAACACAAACCCCAGCAACAAATCTGCTTTGGGATCCCTGCCATATATTTATCTCTGTAAAATTTAGAATAGGATGCATCACTGATGACTAAGTTCTATCTTTGGCCAAACAGTAAGTTGAAATTTAATCAAAGTTAAAGTGCTGCCTCTCACAGTGCTTTTTCCTAAGCCATAAAACCAACTATAGAAAGAGAATTAAGTCTGAGTGAAAAAAAAGGGGTGGTGGTGGTGGGGAAATCAAGACGTGAAATAAAAAAAATTGCTGTAATATATTAACATGTAATCAGATATTTTAAAATAAACATAAATGTAAAATGTTTAAATGTTGTTGTTGTTAGTTGCGAAGTCGTGTCCGACCCATCGTGACCCTATGGACAACGTTCCTCCAGGCCTTCCTGTCCTCTACCAAAAATGTTTAAATGCAAACCGGTTAATCCTTTACTTTAAAATATTCTCAATATTTTTTCCACCAACTGCAATATCAACAGTAACACTGTTGAATAAATACCAGTAAGTAAACTTTGCATTTGCTAGAAATTACTTGGCATTGTCTCTCTTACCAAGAACCAGAGAAATTCATTTGCAAGGAAAGGTATACGAATCTAAATTCAGAATTGAATTTGGCCAGCATGAAGATTCTGTGGCTCCCCGAGACAACATGAAATCCCATCCAACTTCATATAAATGAACCTAGCCATTCGCAAAATGTATTTAGGTTCTTCAGAAAACTATGAAAATTCAAATAATCCAGAGGAGTTTGGGGGTGTTACATTAAGGAATACTTTGCAACCACTGCTTTTACCCCTTGAGATACAACTGAAGATTCTTTGATCTGTAAAAACGGCAGCATCACAGAGTAGAAGTACAAAAAAAACACACACCAAAAAACCCTTCATTTTATATTAGCAAAGTCAGAGACTGATTTAAGGCAATTCACAAGGCAAAAAAGTCAAGTGAAGCCAAATTGTATAGAAGTGGTTAGGGAGAAGACGACTCTCAAAACGTTAATCCTTCCTTCAGGTTATAAAGGGAAAAAATGCTTTTCAAAGGAGAGCCTGCCCAAATTACTAACCTAACATTTTACAAATGGGAAAAGGTTTGTATTTTTGGCAGCCCAGGAGATAATTATTTCATAAATGGCAGGATACAGATTCAATCCCCCTGCATGGGAGCTTCCAACTGGTACCCAATAGCTACTACAATATAAACAGAATGATACATCAGAGAGGTTTTCCAATTCAGCTCACTTTTTAAAAAAAATCAGAGTACTTTATGAAATTTGAGTTCAATACATAATCTGAAAAACTTCAACAAAAAGCTATTTGTCCAAACTTATATTTTAATGTAATAAGTATGACTTTAAAAATTAGTTTTCCCCTTGTTTTCCTTCTTCCTTTCCATCCTCTTTTATGACTGAATGTATTAGATAATAAGCTTTAGTTTGGAAGCCACTTTATACTTTCCGTTTTGCTTTGTTGTTGTTAATTGCGAAGTCGTGTCCGACTCATCGCGACCCTATGGACAACGCTCCTCCAGGCCTTCCTGTCCTCTACCATCTTCTGGAGTCCATTTAAGCTCACGCCTACTGCTTCAGTGACTCCATCCAGCCACCTCATTCTCTGTCGTCCCCTTCTTCTCTTGCCCTCAACCTTTCACAGCATTAGGCTTTTCTCCAGTGAGTCCTTCCTTGGTGGAGCAGTGGGCTAATGCCTCCTTAAGTAACACCAGCTGCCTGCAATTAGTGCAGGTTCGCATCCCACCAGGCTCAAGGTTGACTCAGCCTTCCATCCTTCCCAGGTAGGTAAAATGAGGACCCAGATTGTTGGGGGCAATAAGCTGACTTTGTAATAATGCCGCTTGGGGTGTGTGTGAAAGCCCTAATAAGCAGGCATATACATAGAATGAAGGCTACTGCTAAGCTTGTAAGCCGCCCTGAGTCTTCGGAGAAGGGCGGGATATAAATGGAATTAAAATAAAAATAAAATAAAATTAGGTGGCCAAAGTATTTGAGTTTCAACTTCAGGATCTGGCCTTCTAAAGAGCAGTCAGGGTTGATCTCCTCTAGGACTGACCGGTTTGATCGCCTTGCAGTCCAAGGGACTCGCAGGAGTCTTCTCCAGCACCATAGTTCGAAGGCTTCAATTCTTTGGCGCTCAGCCTTTCTTATGGTCCAGCTTTCACTGCCATACATTGCAACTGGGAAGACCATAGCCTTGACTATACTAGCGTTTTGCTAGCGCAGCCTTTTAAGTGCATTGCGGAAGCAACTATTTTTTTTTTACAATGAATTTTTATTTCATGTAACTAAAAAGATAACATATTAAGAAAGATTTCTTACCTAACTCCAGGTAAAATTGCAGTACGTGTACTTTTCCTTCTTTCTTCAAAAAACTCATAAATAGAAAGAAAAGATCCTGCTTGTCTTCAAATTCTTTCAGTTCAAAGTGCAAGGCCTTAAGAGAAGATTCAATATGGAATTTATTTCTAACTACCCATGTCATCATTTTCTAATTAAAGGCATATACACTTAACAAGCTTTTTTTTTCACACTTACATAAGATTTTTCGTTTCTAGGTTCTGCAAATTTCTGCAAGAAAGGAACCAAAGGTGAAGCAGGTTCAGTTGCTATTTCAGGCTGTAAGAAAAAAATCCAGAAAAAAAAATCCAGCATCCAGGAACAAAACTGTATGATTTCACAATTACTATAATTCTTTTTTTCTTGTAGTACTCACTGGGCTATCATCAATGAAGATAAGTATTAAGTGGTTCACAGTATCCTAAAAGAAAAGGCAGACATATTTAAGAGGTAGCTGAGACAAAAAGCACCTCATGTTATATTTTCCTTAGAAACATTTCTTAAAGACTCTTAAGCCCCACCATTAGAAGAATTCGGCACTTCTGCCCTTCTTCCAACTTGTGTGAAAGACTTATTGGGAAATCAGCCAACGTCTTTGTAAAACTGAGACATAAACCACCACTTTGGGGCCCAGAACCGTATGAGATTCCACCTAACCACCTACTTCCTTTTCCTACATACTCAACGCATCCAGTTAGGATGAGGCTACCAGATTTGGAATGTAAATATCCAGATTATCTCTACATGGTAGCAAAGAGAATGCTACATACCTTTTTGTTCCTCTGCCCAATGACGAAAGGAATGTTGGGCAACCTTGATTTTTATTAATTTTTTCATAAAATGGAATATTGATAGACCAAGCCCTGGGCTCTAGTGGAAGAGCACTACAGGAAGAAGGGAGGAAGGATCAAGTTTGGGGGGAAAAATGCCACAACTTGTACTACCACCTCCACCTCTATTTCTGGTCCCATACTGTACACTGAAACAGCAATATGTTCTAGAATAGGGCTTTTCAACCTTTTCACCCATTGTACCACTTTCAGGATATGGCAACATCCGAGTACCACCAGTTGCCTAGCAAGGTGTCAAAAACTTGATGACCAAAAAAAAAGGAAAAAAGTGATGAAGTACAGGTAGTCCTCAACTTAGAACAATTCGCTTAGTGACTTTCGAAGTTACAATGGCACTGAAAAAAGTGCCCCCCAAGCCACAGCTGAGCAAGACACCTGCCTGCCTGCCCGGCGGTGCTCTTCCTCCTGTTCGAAGTTTTCATTGTTGTGAGCATTTCTGTTGAGGATTGTCAACGGAGGTGAGGTGTGTGTGTGTGTGTGTGTGTGTGTGTGTGGGTGGGTGGGTGTCTGGTTTTTATCCCCCCTGTCTGCTGGGTGGTTGCAGCAGGTATTGGTCACTTCACATGAGCCTGGGAAACTATGACCATCATAAATATAAATCAGTTGCCAAGCATCTGAATGTAAATCATAAGACCCTGGAGATGCTGCAACATTCCAGCTGATAGGCGCTTCTTATGGGCTCAGCAGAAGCGCCAGGATCAGCACCAAGCTCCAGCTGGAGCCTGGCGCTGATCCTGGCGCTTCCGCTGAGCCCTGACAGCCCCGAAGCACTGATCCTGGCGCTTCTGCTGAGCCCTGACAGCCCTGCAGCTCCAGCCATCTCTCCCTCAGGCTTGTGCGGTGCTGCCACCGATTCAGCTCATTCCCCTCCCCCACTACCACTTTTCTAGGATGGTCATGTACCACCTGCCAGGTGCTAATGTACCACAGGTGGTACCTGTACCACTGGTTGAAAAGCCTTGCTCTAGAAATAGAGCCCTTAGTACACCAGCCATAGAAATTTAATAAGTGTAGGTTATCTACAGTTAGATTCACACCTAAGACTGAGACTGATGGAAACCAAGGACCTAACAATTATTAAGATACAGTTTACGAATTTACAAGTGAAACTCGAAAAATTAGAATATCGTGCAAAAGTTCATTTATTTCAGTAATGCAACTTAAAAAGGGAAACTAATATATGAGATAGACTCATTACATGCAAAGCAAGATAGTTCAAGCCGTGATTTGTCATAATTGTGATGATTATGGCGTACAGCTCATGAAAACCCCAAATCCACAATTTCAGTAAATTAGAATATTACATGCAATCAATAAAACAAGGAGTGTACATAGAACAATATCGGACCTCTGAAAAGTATAAGTATGCATACATACTCAGTACTTGGTTTGGGCCCCTTTTGCAACAATTACTGCCTCAATGCGTCGTGGCATGGAAGCTATCAGCCTGTGGCACTGTTGAGGTGTTATGGAAGACCAGGATGCTTCAATAGCGGCCTTCAGCTCTTCTGCATTGTTCGGTCTCATGTCTCTCATCTTTCTCTTGGCAATGCCCCATAGATTCTCTATGGGGTTCAGGTCAGGCGAGTTTGCTGGCCAATCAAGCACAGTAATCCCACAGTCATTGAACCAGGTTTTGGTGCTTTTGGCAGTGTGGGCAGGTGCCAAGTCCTGCTGGAAAATGAAGTCAGCATCCCCATAAAGCTCGTCTGCAGAAGGAAGCATGAATGCTCCAAAATATCCTGGTAGACGGCTGCATTGACCCTGGACTTAATGAAGCACAGTGGACCAACACCAGCAGATGACATGGCTCCCCAAATCAACACAGACTGTGGAAACTTCACACTGGACTTGCATCTTGCAGTGTGTGCCTCTCCATTCTTCCTCCAGACTCTGGGTCCTTGGTTTCCAAATGAGATGCAAAAGTTGCTCTCATCAGAAAAGAGGACTTTGGACCACTGAGCAACAGACCAGGTCTGTTTTTCTTTAGCCCAGGTAAGACGCTTCTGAAGTTGTTTGTTGTTCAGGAGTGGCTTGACAAGAGGAATATGACATTTGAAGCCCATGTCCAGGATCCGTCTGTGTGTGGTGGCTCTTGATGCACTGACTCCAGCCTCAGTCCACTCCTTGTGAAAGTCCCCAACACTTTTGAATGGCCTTTTCCTGACAATCCTCTCCAGGCTGCGGTCATCAGCAGTCTTCCCCATGATTGTGATTCCTACTGAACCAGACTGAGAGACCTTTTAAAGGCTCAGGAACCCTTTGTAGGTAATTATGGCTTAATTAGCTGATTAGAGTGGGACACTTTGAGCCTAGAATATTGCACCTTTTCACAATATTCTAATTTACTGAGATTGTGGATTTGGGGTTTTCATGAGCTGTAAGCCATAATCATCACAATTATGACAAATCACGGATTGAACTATCTTGCTTTGCATGTAATGAGCCTATCTTATATATTAGTTTCCCCTTTTAAGTTGCATTACTGAAATAAATGAACTTTTGCATGATATTCTAATTTTTCGAGTTTCACCTGTAGACAGTTCCAAGCACAATAGTATTTTGTAAAAATAGATGTTCAGGTGTGATAAGTTCAATATTTCCAGATATTGAGGAAGTCCTTTAGATATTACTCTGGGAGCTCTGATCAGTTATTATTATTATATCATTATCTGCTTCTACAAGTGAAGAGTACAGAATTGAATGGAACTTTTTGCCTTTCTCCATGCTTTTGAAATAGAACTCAATCCCCACAAAGGAGATCCTGATGGGCTGGGCTTTGTAGTTCATTTTTTCTTGTAGTTAAGGGGAAAAACAGGGAATTCATAATTTGGCAAACAGGGAAAACCTCCTCCATACATATACTTACATAACAGCTCCATTCTGCAAAGCCTTCTATAACCTGATTTTCATGAAATTCTTCTACTATTATACTACTTTGCCTGCACATGTAATACATGCAATACAATTTTTATAGACCTTAGATGTGGCTTACAAGAACCTTTGTGTAAATGTACATAAAATGATAATTTGAATTTATTTAACTCTCTAATATGGTCAACTTAGAGGTTTATCTACCAGAAGTTTATCTATCAAGCTTAGCTGCCTCCCAACTCTTCTCTAATGTTCGTTCTTTTATGGTAAAATGGGAAAGACGAGGAGATAACATTTAGAGAAAGACAACTGCTATTCGAAGGAAGCAATCCTCGATGTCACAAACCCGTTTCCTTTCCCAACACATCAAGCTGCAGTGACTGAGAATGGGGATGCAAAATGGGAAACTGCACTTCAGATTTTAAAGATTCTTCAACAAAAACTCCCTTTTTAATGACCCTGTAATCTCTTAATTCAGGATACAGTTGGGAGTGACTGTATGGAGCTGAGAGTTTACTGTCAGATGCCCTTCCTGACACCACGTGGAACTCACAGCAGATATTTTTTTATTTGTGCCCTGACAGAGAAAAATCTGTCATTGCCTAGGATTGATCTTTCAATCTCCCATCTTAACCATTAGGCCACCAAGATTCTTCAACAAATACACTGCACCTAACTAAGATACCCAACCCTTGCAAGCTATAATTCAATTGGATATAAAATGAGACAACCCTGAGGTCAACATTTTTAAATTTTTTTCATTAAAAATCTAAGTTCTCATCAAGCCCCTTCCTCCTTCATTGCACATTTCATAAGCCACCACACATGCCATGGCCTAGCCCAGGGGTAGGCAACCTCGGCTCTTTTATGACTCGTGGACTTCAACTCCCAGAATTCCTGAGCCAGCAACCTCGGCTCTTTTATGACTCGTGGACTTCAACTCCCAGAATTCCTGAGCCAGCAACCTCGGCTCTTTTATGACTCGTGGACGTCAACTCAGGAATTCTGGGAGTTGAAGTCCACGAGTCATAAAAGAGCCACAGTTGCCTACCTCTGGCCTAGCCAAACGACCTGAAGCTTCTCAGCACTTACCGGATCAGCTAAGTAGTCCATAGAGGGAAGGAAAACAGAACCCGATAGGATTTCTCTAATGAGTAAGGTGAAGGTCCTGGAGAGAATAAAAGCCAATTTTATGCAATCATGCCTTCTTCATAAGCTTTCATGAAGTTAGCATTCAAATTAAACTGGTGTAAAGAATTTCTTAATGTACTGTTAAATAAATACATACATATATAATTTCTCTTACATTTTTTTCACAGAAAACTGCTCTGCACACGGACGCGCGCACGCAACACACACAACTCTTTCTTTTTGGTAGTCTTTATACATCCACCCACTCAATGTGACTTTGGGGGCATACAAACGAATGAAGTCAAAATCAATAAATTTTTTAAAAAAACCAACCCAACACCTGTCACTAAATTCAAGCAGGCAATACATGCCAAATGCATCTGAAACATATTGTAACTTCTAAAAATGGAGACTCTGCTCATTTAGCTTTTGGCAGCAGGTGATCCTGTAAATAATAGGGTTCTATGCCACACAGGGCATTTTTTATGACAGCAGCCTACTGTATTTTCATCTCTGGATGGAACATTGTTTCTTCTTGATGCTTGTAATCCTTGCATATAACTAATAATTTCTAATTTAATTTGCTCTCCTGGCATACATATAGAGAAGCCAGATACACAGAAAGATATAGCTTGGGACTGCATGCATTGTATTAACAAAGAAAAAACAGTTCCCGGTTTATAATTTTCTTTCCTTCGTTTCTCATGCTGCACATATGACTATTTGTGTCTGGGCAGGATTCCCTCAGAATGCTAAGAAAAACCTGTGGTGGGATTTCTGCCTTGGTGGAGCAGTGGGCTAATGCCTCCTTAAGTAACACCAGCTGCCTGCAATTAGTGCAGGTTCGCATCCCACCAGGCTCAAGGTTGACTCAGCCTTCCATCCTTCCGAGGTAGGTAAAATGAGGACCCAGATTGTTGGGGGCAATTAAGCTGACTTTGTAATAATGCCGCTTGGGGTGTGTGTGAAAGCCCTAATAAGCAGGCATATACATAGAATGAAGGCTACTGCTAAGCTTGTAAGCCACCCTGAGTCTTCGAAGAAGGGCGGGATATAAATGGAATAAAAATAAAAATAAAAAATGAAATAAAATGATGTACATCTAGATATCACTGCGGTAATATCCTGCTGTTTCTTATCCTGCTGTTTCTTAGACAATCAAGGCAAGCCATAGGACTGAAAGGATAATAGTTGGAATGAGGGTAGATGGTGTAAATCCATGTAAAACCTATATGAAGAGTTGAAGTTGCAAGTAAGCTTTGTTTCGCTGTCACACTGGAGAACTGCAAGCTTTTCACTTTGTTCGGGTGATTAGCTAAGAGGTCAACACTGCTTTGCCAAAAACATAATCCGGAATGGATCAAATGTCTAATCTCTAGCATTTCTGAAGCTAAAAGAGTTGGGGCCAAGCTGTTACTCTGTTAGTTGTCCAGAAGAACATGCTTGAATGCAACAGACAATTGGAAATAACTTCTAGAATAGGTTAACTAATTGAAAGCATAACATAGACTACACAAAGTGTATTTATTTATACACTTTCCCTACTTTCCCCACAACAGCAACCCTGTAAGATGGGTTGGCCTAAAATGGACTGACTGGCCCAAGGTCACCCAGCTGGCTTTCATGCCTAAGACAGGCCTCGAACTCTCAGTCTCCCGCTTTCTAGTCTAGTGCCTTAACCACTAGAACAAACTGGCTCTCAAGCTTAAAAATGTTTCAAAGAAAGTGCTCTAAATTTTGCATGAGCACTCCCTGGCAACTGCCCAACTTTTTTAAGCTACTGCTTGGAGAGAGAAAAAAGATGCTGCTGCCGCTTTTAAGAACTTCCATCTCCCCAGAAAATAAGATTCTCTTAAGTTTCCTTACGTGGATTTCTTGAAAGAGAATAGGATAAAATTACAGAAGTCTCAGCAACCAGAAATATTCCAGATACTCATAGCTCTAGTGCAGGGGTAGGCAACCGTGGCTCTTTTATGACTCGTAGACTTCAACTCCCAGAATTCCTGAGCCAGCATGGCTGGCTAAGGAATTCTGGGAGTTGAAGTCCACGAGTCATAAAAGACCCAAGGTTGCCTACCCCTTCTCTAGTGCAAACTTGTGAGGAAGCTACTTCTTAATTGATAACAGAGAACTGTTCAGCTAGATAGAATGTGAATCTCTCTCTCTCTCTCTGATTCTAAACATACTATCATGGGATCCACCTATCAAAGTTAATGCAATGATTAAAGCAGTGGCAGTGGGGGGGATTTTCCAGAAAAACTGGTATTTCTTCTAGACAGTGTAACTGGTTCTACAACCACTTTAGAGAAGGGACAAGTAAACAAGGCATCTAGGGAAGAAAGTGAATTTTGAGGTATTCTGTAGAGTATTTCTTGTATATAAAAACATGTATAGACAAGTGGTAATAGAAGTCCTGTTCATAAACTAATAGGCAAGGTGGTCCTCAAACTGGACTGGTGACATAATTGCAGAGTCAAAATCTTTCTTTCCTGACAAGTTACATAACAGAACTTCTTCGGGATCTCTCAGAGTTTGTGGTATTAAAACAGCTATTGCTAGATATCCCAGAAAGGTACTAGGCCAGGGAGTCTATTCCAAATCTGGGACTTGCAGCCGTTCACTTAGAAAAAAAAGTCCTTGATTCTAGCACTGATTTCTCAACTCAGAGGCAAAAATATGGGCAGGCATGCCTTTGACGAGCAAAGGTTGTTGTTATGGTGGTCTCTCCATATTCTCCATTGAATTTTATTGGTGGATATCTCTAGAAGCCTTGGCCAAAAAGATGTGGACTTCCTTATCTAGTTGACCCCCAGAGGCAGAACTCCATTAACTCTCTGCAAGAAGAATACTACAGAGAGGTAAGTTCTTATATATGTCATTCACATGAACACAAAACTCATGCACCCATCCATTTACTTTTATATCTGGCTTTGCAAATTCAAGGAAAGAAATATTCAAACCAATTCCAAAGACCAGGTTTTTCTGACAAACTATAAGTATTCAACAGATCTGAGAAGTTTTGAGCCAAGTAAAATGCATTCATGTAAACCACAGGTCTGCTACTTGTTATTTTATTCAAGTTTATGTGGAATAAATTGAATCCTTTTTTGCAATGCAGGCCCTGATAAGCAGTTTCAATACTGGTGTGGCCCTTTGTGCAGTGGAGGTGGCATATCTGATGGTTGAAGATAAATAAAACATTATCCTTCACTGACTGAAATTTAGCACAATCAAACATCAACAACACCAAATTCATACCCTACACTGATGAGTTTTCATGAACAATGAAAGAATCAACTATTCAAAGTTCTTTTATCTGTTACAAATTAAGACTGGAAGACTAATCTGCCTATAGCAAGAGTTTTTGACATGTTAGCTTTTCTATTTTACAAAAATTGGAAATTTAAACACACTGAATATTAGAGCTTCATAATATAACTTGAAGTATAATATACCCGCAATCTGTTGCCTTTGGAAGCAGAATATAGGAAAAAAGAAGTTCAGTAAGTTTTCTTAAATAATTGAGTTCATCTCTTCTACTTCTCAAAGCCACATGGAGTGATGGTCCATATTCTTCTAAAGCTGCTTGCTGTAAATATTCTGTATTTTTTACTGTAGAAAAATTAAATTCAGTAAAATTCATATGAAAATTCATTTCTGATAATATTTAAAAGAATAAAAATAAAAGCAAATATAAGAGCAGAAAGGTCAATTTATTTCTAAATATATGGCATACAATGTTTAATATTACCTTTCTGTCTAGCTTTAGCTATTACTTCTATATGCTTCATTGCTGCTTTCAGCATTTTTGTTGTTGTAACAGTTGGAATATTCACCTGAAGAACAAATAGGAAGAGAAATTATTTGCTCTATTGCAACTAAGAAGGTAACTGTGAAATATATTTGTTTATACAATGACATTTATGTTAATCACATGCCACCTAGTAGGTTCAACTCCTGACTGTATTATTGTACTTATGAAATAGTTTAAAATTCTACAGTAAATTTTATTTTGCTTGTAGCTTTTGCTTGTGTAAAGGAACTCTCCTTTGCTCTCCCGTTCTCTACAGCCTATAGCACCTTGTCAAGATCTTTGAAAATTAGGGATTTATTAAGAATTATTTTGGAGCTATTTTGCAAACTTCAAAGAAGCATTCAGAAGAAGTGAACAACTACGGTATCTCTTTACAGTTCATAAAAATTCGTCATTAAATACTTTTCACTACTCTACTAAACTAACTTTTTCCAAGGCTTTTTTAAAAGAACTTGACAAGTATTAAATGAATACAAAACAATTATGTTTACAATGAGATAATCTCTTAAATATTTTTTACTATGCCTATGTCTCAAAGCATTAATTAAATACAATATCAAACCCATCGTTGTGTTTCTCACCTTGTAAATTCTGCGAAGTAACACAGATGCAAAAAATCGTAATGTTACTCTTAGTTCATCCACGGATGATTCATCATCAGTTATCTCTCTATAGAATTTCAAAACAAAATATAGCTCCATCTTAGTTTGGCTATGCTTTGGTTAGCTTAATTTTATTAAACAATAATACTAGTTTTATTTTAGGTTTACATTAGTTGGTGGACTTTTTCTTCATATACATTTTATAATCTTTATATTATTTCCTGTGTCTCTTATCTATAAATCAACAAGCCTATGATATTCCGAGGTCTATAAACATAAATACTAATACTAATAATTTGAGAACTTTACTCAAATACGCTATTCAGAATTTTGAAAAAAAATTCATAAGTGCGTTCAGAATAATATAATTCTTGCTAACAATTTTGGGGGCCTTTCAACTTTTGTTTGAGGATCAATAATAGTTCTCTTCTTGCCCATCAGGCAGATCTTCAGAGCTGCCAAGGCTCAGAGACCGATATAAATGGGGGAGGTCAGGAAATGGCTCTTTAACGATTTCCTTCCAGAGGATGCCATGGCAGCACCTTACCAACCATGACAATTTTCAACACACATCCCATAATATTCCATAAGATACATGCCAAGATTGCACCACCAACCGTGGATTACTTGTTGCCGTAACTCAGACATGTCAAACACAAGGCCCAGGGGCCGGATCCGGCCCGCGAAGTGGTTTCATGCGGCCCGCGAAGCCATCCTGGAAACAGTGAGGGAACGGCCCCCGCTGCCTTGGCCCTGGCCCAGAGACCCTCCTTCTGCCAGAGACCCTCAGATCTGTCCCACTCCTGCCCAGGCCCCCATAGGCACCCTTGATGCGAATGATGTAGAGCAGGGGTGTCAAACTCAATTTCATTGAGGGCCGCATCAGCATTGCGGTTGCCCTCAAGGGGCCGGGTGGGTATGGCCAGTGTGGGTGTGGCCTACTGGGTGGGCGTGGCTAGAGTGCATACAGCCTACTGGGTGGGCGTGGCCAGCTCTACATCGTTCGCATCAAGGGTGCCTATGGGGGCCTGGGCAGGAGTGGGACAGATCTGAGGGTCTCTGGCAGGAGAAGGGTCTCTGGGCCAGGGCCAAGGCAGTGGGGGCCGTTCCCTCACTGTTTCCAGGATGGCTTCGCGGGCCGCATGAAACCACTTCACGGGCCGGATCTGGCCCCCGGGCCTTGTGTTTGACATGTCTGATGTAGAGCTTGCCATGCCCACCCAGTAGGCCACACTCACTCTAGCCACGCCCACCCAGTAGGCCACGCCCACCCTGGCCATACCCACCCGGCCCCCTAAGGGCAACCGCAATGCTGATGCGGCCTTTCAATGAAATTGAGTTTGACACCCCTGCCGTAACTAGTCTGTGAATAGGAAGGGAGAGAAAAAAATAAAGGAAGAGAGCAGGTCTGCCACTGTTGGTACTGATTCCTTTGAACAATCACTCCACGGAAGTTAAAAAAAATGACAGCAAAAAACCCTTCTCTCCCTCCATTCTCTGGCCATAGTAGAAATGGAGGGGTGCGTGGGAATGAGGTCTCCTATCCTCTTTGAAGCAAGCAAAGCAGGAAGACGAACCCAATTGCTGTCAGATCTCCAATTCCAAAGTGATCATTCTATGGAACTGAAGAACTAGCAGAAGTAATTGAAACTAAAGGGAGAGTTCCCCGCCCTGCCTCTCTCCTCCCGCATTTCTCATGCAAGCTACATCCCTATTTGCCTTTTGCTGAAGCAAATTACAGATCAGAACAGTAGCCAGCACTTTTCCTGCAGTAACTTCCTAAAGAGCAGCACTTTAATACTGTCGTTAAGTGGAAGAATTCTGAGGAAGCCTTTGAAATGGTCTTCTAGCAGTTTTCACACTAAATTTTAATTTAACTTTTTTTTTTGCAAAGTTTAAACTTGAAAGCTGGAACACTTACCAAACCTTACTAGGGAGCTTTGGAATTTAAATTATACCTCAGATAATGGGATTATTCCTCTTTAATCAAAATTTCTTTTATTTAGAAATTGAAGAAAATATCTACAGGTATTTAAAATTCAGACTTATAAATCAAAGGCACTGAGAGCTGAAATAAAAAGTTGAAAATCTAGTGTAGCTCAAAATGAAAAAAGGAACATTAAACAGGAAAAAAGCTATAGATATACATAAACAAAATTCTGCATCGTGCAGGATCCTGTCTTGTAACTTAGAATTGCCAACTCCCATAAAAAACAATTCTGAAGAATCCCTTCCCGAAACATGTAAGTATTTTGACATACTTGTATTTGCCTCAGTAATGCATGGACAATATTCATGACCATGCTACCAAGAACAGTCAAAATCAGGACAAAAAGGTTAAATACTAATTAAACTAAGAATAAAAATCAATTGCTTATAAAGTTATCCCATCAATATACATATATACTCTAGCTATTCTACACACACAAGTTTTTCACACTCAAAATACCAATATATAGACAGGAAAAGGGGGAAAAACTTGCATTTAGAATCCATAAAGTTAAGTGTTCTTAATTCTGTAGTAAGTCCTACTGGATGTCATGGATTTTATCCCCAGAGAAGTATACAAACTGGACAAGAGCTAGTAACATTTGCGAGTGATTAGTTTTACTGCTATTATTTTGTTGTTTTTATTCTTGGGTTGTAAGCTGCTTAGAATTTGTTTAAGATAGGCAGACATGTCAATGCTTTAAGTAAACAAATAAAGATGGAGGCAGAAATACAAAAATAGTCATGTGAAAATAAAACGGAAGTCAGAATTTAAAGAGTTAAATATCACCACACAAGCAAGACCTTACAATATAATTTCACTTAAGGTTTAAATTGATGGGGGGGGGGGGAAGAGGGAGGAATGTATAATTGAACAACCTAATTAAACCTAAAAGTAAGATAACAAAATACTGTTTTAGGAAGATCAGATGGAATTTCAAAGGCAAATTACATAAGAATCTTACCTGTACCAAGGATAAATAAAGTTTTCTAGTACTAGCTCAAACATCTGCAAACAAGTGAAATAATTTATTTATTTTATTTATTTATTTATTTTATTTAATTATATTTTTATACCGCCCTTCTCCCGAAGGACTCAGGGCGGTGTACAGGGCAATAAATATAAAAAGGCGGAATACAAAAGTTTAAAAACGATTAAATATTTAGCCCAGTTTAAAACAGTATTAAAACATATTAAAACCCCAACCCTAACCCATCAGACCAGGTCAGAACTGCTCAAATAGATATGTTTTTAAGTCGCGCCGGAAGGAGCGAAGGTCGGGGGCCATCCGGAGCTCAACCGGCAAGCGGTTCCATAGGTCTGGCGCGCCCACAGAGAACGCTCTCCCCCTGGGAGATGTGTATGCCACAAAATAGACAACAATAATACTTAGCGCATATAAACATGCAAGAGCACTAAACAGAGAATATTTTTCATTCCATATTTGGTAGTTCAAGTTGTTTGTTCATGAGATAACCAAGGACATGGTATGCACCTGAAGGACATATTCCATAACATACGTAAAAACAGTGGCTACCTGCATCTATTTTCATAGTTATAGGTTCAAAAGTACAGCTAGGTAAATTCTCGCATGTATTCAGTTTATGAGACACTTGAATAATAGCACGTAGATTTTCTAATGCTGTTACATTATCAGCAGCCAGAAAGAATTAACTATCTACCAGGGTAACAAGTGTAAAAATAATGAAAACCGTTGTTCATCTTGGGATTTAGAAAATACGACAGAAATATTTATATGTAAGCATTTTTAGAAGAACAGCAATTGATACTGCTGCAATAAAAAAACCTCTGATTTAAAAAATGAGTAACATGAGTTATCTATAACTGGTGATGCTAAACAATTACCTCTGATAAGGAAGTATCAACTTTAGAAGGAACTTTCAGGCCCAGCCAAGGCTGATAATCTTCTAGCAGCGATGCAGGTCTATAGAAACAACAACAAAAATATTCCATTCATCTTTATTAAGATATGAAAATATAATTACCTACCAAAATATTTTAACTCACCCATGTCTATTACATTTGATATCTCCACATATAGCACAACTGCCATTCTGAGAAGATTGTTCTTGCAATTTTAATTGCTAAAAGCAAAACACAGAAAGAAATTCATTCTTCAGTATACTAGGAAAATAGCTATGCATTTCAAGGGGTTTTTTGGTAACAAAACTGATCACACTTTGTCAGTTGTGGAAGTGAGGGAATGCAATTACAGGTAGTCCTCGACTTACAACAGTTCATTTAGTGACCATTCAAAGTTACGACGCCACTGGAAAAAGTGACTTATGACCATTTTTCACACTTATGACCCAACGTCCCCATGGTCACATGATTTACATTCGTATGCTTGACAACTGACTCACATTTATGATGGTTGCAGTGTCCCGGACTCATGTGATCCTCTTTTGTGACCTTCTGAGAAGCAAAGTCAATGGGGAAACCAGATTCACTTAACAACCGTGTGTCTAATTTAAGAACTGCAGCGATTCAACAAATGCAGTGAGAAGTCATAAAATGGGGCAAAACTCACTTGACTAGTGTCTCACTTAACAACATAAATGTTGGGCTCAATTATGGTCATACGTTGAGGACTACCTGTACAGTATGGAAAAAAACCAGAAAATATTCCCCTAGCATAAATATATTTTGAGAGACATTAGCTAGAAAGCTCAGTTAATTTACACTGAAGCAATTCTCAAATGTATGGAGTCTGGCTCCCACTTTAAAATGTCATCTCTCCTTCTCTTCTGCCTCCCCTTTCTCCCCATTAGTCCTTATTAGCTACTGCTGAAAGACTAACTTTCCCATCAAGCCAACCAAAGCAGAGAAATAGGAATATATTACCTAATCTTGCCTTGGATAATGCTGCAAGTGAAAACTTTGCAAGTTCCCCCTTTTTTAACACTACAGTCAGTTCTGGGTTTATTTGTTTAAAGCAACAGTATTATCAAACCTTAGCTGAAAATACAGTTAGTCCTCAACTTACAACCATCAGTTTAGTGTCAGTTTGAAGTTACAATGGCACTGAAAAAAGTGACATGGTTATTTTTCACACTGTTGTAGCATCCCCATGGTCATGTGTATTTATGACGATTGCTGCATCCTAGGGTCAGGTGATCACCTCTTGTGACCTTCTGACAAGCAAAGTCAAAGGGGAAGCCAGATTCACTTAACAACTGTATTAACTTTACGGCAGTGATTCACTTAACAACTGTGGCAAGAAAGGGTTTCAAATGGGGAAAAGATCCACTTAACAACTGTTTCGCTTAGCAACATAAATTTTGGGATCACTTGCAGTCATAAGTCGAGGATACCTGTAAGTAGAAAAATACAAATTGCCTTAGAATCTCCCTTTCATTACAACTTCAAGTCACTTCTCCAGTCTCATAAGCTTGCCAGCACTACTTTCATAAAACCTACATCTGAAGACTCTGTGTGCTTTATATGCACGTTTCATAGCCTTTTTGTATGATCTAAAAATACAGAAAGCAAAATAAGGATGAACAATTTCTTCCTAGCCATGATTCCTAAATATTAGTTCACTACTAGGTAATATATTCAGTATTTATACAGTGAACTCCTCAAAATAAAATTCTTTATATGTTATGAATATATCCTACCCAGTAAGTCAATGAAAATCTATCAAATAATTTAATTGATTAAAGGATAGTCTTACAATCAATTTTTTGAGAATGATAAAAGAATGAATTTTTTTTTAAAAAAAAGCCATTAAACCTATGGGTGAAATTAAAGTAACTTTATTAATCCACAATGGCAAAATGGATTTCCTGTTCCCACTAGAAATCTTTACATATAGAATCCAAATTTGCCAAACTACGAAATGTTTCAAAACATATAAGGGTGCAAAAGAAAAACTTTAACACAATAACAAGTTTATTTCTACAATGTTTTTCTTCTTTTTAGATCAAGGATATATTTAATTTGCATCACTAGCAACTAAAAATAATTACTAATGAATACATCTAAAATGTCAACTTCTCATTTAACATTAAACATGCTGAAGTCTGCAGGGAACACAAGCAATATTTCACTAATGTCCATCATGAGATATCAAAAGTACATTGATAAAATTATACATTACCTTGGATTTTTGTTTTATTGTAAACAGAATATTTGGTAAGAGGGTATCTGGTCCTAAGTAACAATAGAATGTTACAAATCCCGCCACAAAAGACCAGAAGATCATTAAGATGTGACGATACCTCAAAAGTAAAGGAAAAAATTACAATCCAACAGACAGTGCAAAATAACAAAGCTCTGCCTCCAAATCTGGAATATTATACTCAATACCTACATGCCAAAAGTATAACATACCTATCAAAACAGTCATCCTGCATGGTATGTACTTTAGAAATAGCACACTCAGGCCCAATGGGCCAATTTACAGAATGCTTTATTAATATTTTTAAGAGAAAATGTTACTTTGTTGTCCAGTGTCCTTCTGGATAGTGAGATGGGTGGTGTATAAATTTGATAAATAAATAAATAAAAATACTGTAGTTAGGAATATGCAAATATCATACATCAAGGAAGGAAGGAAAATGGCAACCAAAACCCAAAAAAGGGGGGAAAGGGGAAAAAAGAAGGATTTGATGCTTTAGTTTCATTTCAGCAATCTAAGGAGAAATCTCTTTACAATAACCAAAGAGCAATTATTGGAATCATGCTGCAGATGGAATCGGTTAAGTCCTTTGCACCTGGCCCTTACTCTTGATCCTTTCCCCTACTATTTCAGAAAGGAAAATATTCCACATATACAAACCCACAATATACCTTGGTTACACATCCCTATTTCTATCATTCCAAAGAGATTGTTGCTCTAGGTTCAGATAACAAAGCAATTTAAGACAAGCAGGGGGAAATGGCAGGAAGCACTCAATTGTTAACCAGACTTTTTTTTTTTTGCTAATATTGTAAACACAAGTGCACTGTTTCACCTTGCCTTGGAGGCTATTATGTCTTGACAATTAAAATCAGAATAGCAGTTTACTTTAAAAAAATTTTTAGCTATGCTTCCAAGACTCACAAGTCTGTTATTCCTTAACTGGTTCTTTCCAGATTCTGACAATGTACTTGTTATCTGAATTTTGTTTTGTTTTGCATACAGTATGACCACAGCTTATAAATAAGATTTCCTCTACCTGGCATTAACAGATGTATAAACTATAACTCTTATTAGTCTTCTAAAACAGCTATACTGTAAATAAATATTAAAATTCACTAGTGGAGAAGGAGTTGACATCCATTGTTTTAACCAACATCCTCGTATCTCTCAGTAAGAACAATTCATACTGTCCTTTTTTTCTAAAAGGAACTTTTGAAGCTTAACTCAGAAGAAAACCAGAGCTGGAAGGGACCTTGGAGGTCTCTTCTTAAAAGCCTCCAGTGATGAAGGCAAGCTGTTTCACTGGTAAATTACAAATCCCTCCTTCACATCAAAATGTTTATAAGTGGATTATGTACACTGAGACAAAAAGTGAAATTAATTGGACTCTTTAGAAAGTTGGTAAGAAGAAAAACAATCATACATGTTTATGTTTACGCCTTCTACCTGCCTGAATCATGCTAAAAGGAAGGGCATAAACATATGGTAAGAAATTAGTAACTTGGATAATTGAGTGGAGTTCGTGAAAACAATGTGTACTATGCTTGAGTTACATGTACAGTACTGTAAACTGAAGGGCTGGGGGAAGGGGAAACAATCCAGCCACTTCCATGTCAGTATATCTAATTTTATTGGCTTCCAATTCTTACTTGGCCAGGGGTTCTCGATGGGTGAGCCAGAGCCCCCTGGAAATCACATTTAAAAAGAACAAAAAATACTCAGTCACACTTGCAACAGTAAAGTAGGACATTATCAAAACTGGTTCTGAGTTTTACTCATTTTCCAGAGCAAGTCCTACAACTACAGTTCCACCACATTCAATAACTCGGCGGTATATATTATGGTGGTGGTGGGAATAAAACTTATAAAAGTAACGTATCTTTCTTCCCCAACCTCAATGGAATTATTTCCTTTGTGGGGGGCGGGGGCCGTCACAGAAATCCACTGACTTTGAGAACCACTGGGTAACTTATATGGTTCCCCTGGCATCCCAATCATATCATGCCCCTTGTTTTAGAAAGCATCACATCTTCCCCTTCTTCATCCTATCAAAAAAAAAATATCGTTTTCCTTCTCGAGTTATATCCTCCTCCATCGCCCCGTAGGGAGAAGCTGCGCCAGCAACACATGTAACCAAGTCCAAGCCACCTCGCTCATATCGGCCAGCATGACCGGGGGATCCCGGACCCAGGTGGGCTTCTCTCCTTACCGGCTGAGCAGGAGCGTTGCCACACTGAACCCCAAAAAGATACAGCAAAACAAAGGGTATTGCCGGCAGGTCTCGCGCAGAAAGTCCACCCGGCGCGCGCGCTGGCACAGCCTCTCCAGGGCCGCGCGTGCCCACCTCATCCTGGAGGATGGGGGGGGACCGCGCCCCCAGCTTCAGCTTGACCCGAGGATCCCCAGGCGCTCCGTAGCACACTTGAAGGGACCGAAAGCCCCTGCCTTCCGGTTTCCACCACTCGAGCCTTTTGCATCACGTGGCGAAGGGCTAGACCAATAGCGTCGCTTCTCCAGGGCGGAAGATAATCCTCGCCGGCCCCGAAGCCGTTCTGGCTTATTTTCCTCCCCCGTTCCCTTAGTTATCGCCAATAAGCCGCTGCTTGAAAGAAGCGGAGTCCGGTCCTTTCTTTAATTCTTCTCGCGATCTCTCAAGTTGCAAAAGCTATCGACCAAACAAGAAGGGGCAGAACGGAATATAAAGAGGCACTTCCGCCCTTACCGTGACTCTTAGGTTGCCCTTTAGCCTGGAGGAAATAAAGCCGATTAAAATGGCGGCGTCAATCGTTGCCCAGATGCCCGGAACGCCGAACCTCTCGCTTTCTGTTGGGATTGGAAGCCTTGAAACTAAAAACGCGGCGGTTCCCTCCCGAACCGAAGGCTTCTTCCCTCAGCGATGCCTGGGCTTGATTGCAGTGTATTCTGCCCACAAATCCATGCGGTAAAAGATTGCAGAAAGATGGTTTTCAGCACTGATAGGAAACTTGGGGACCAGATGTTGCTGAATATCAATTCCAATTTGTGCTCGTTTGCAGCCGGTATGGCAAATATTGAGGGAAGCTGAGTTATACTTAAGCAATCCCTGGAGTATACCGTTCCCCACTTCCGATGCAAACCAGCGATAAATTGCATTCACCTGCTCCGCTAATGCGGTATACTCTCGTGCGGCTCCATAATTAGCTGGTTATCGAGGACGCGGAGCAGGCTTTCAAGAGACTGGTTATTAACGTCTTTCTTGATACAAGTGCTTATGTGAGTTTGCTGACCAATTCACATTGATTGATTTTACTGCTAAATCGCTCTTCTAGATTAATTTAAAGCTGGCTACGAGCCTGTTTACTAGATGAACTGCTAAAAAAAAGTCGGGTTACAATTTGCAAGCCCCTTATTCTTTCTTGGTTATAATGGGAGACAGCTGCTGTGTTTTAAGGCAGTTTTATCACGCACACCCCAGGACTCTTTCCCCCAATGATATTAATTCCCAGAAACCTCTCAGCTGAGCTAAATAGAATATAATCGGACTACATAATGGATCTCCCAAAAATTTCCAAATCCATTTCTATATCTTTAAAACCATGAACAATTTGGATTGTAAATATTTCAAGGAATATATTTTCAAAATATTTTCTTGGCCCAAATGGAGATTTCTGGACGTTTCTGACATGCCCCTTATTCCAATGAAATTAGATACGTGAGAACAGGAAACACAGCCTTCTCTATGGGCAACTCCATTTATGGAAAGTCGAGGTATTACTGAAAGTATAACCCTCCTTCCCTAAGATATTAAAATGTATTTGAAACAGTTTTGTATTTTAAAGCTTAAGTAACTGCATTATATAAAAAGATGGTTTTTATGTCACGTGTTTGTGCTAGGATGTATTCCTTTAATAATACCATCTGTAAGGCTAACAACTATTATTGTGCAAATCAAAATTAATATAAAATTTACTTGCAGAAAAAATAGCTTAACATTTTGATAAACATAATTTGGCTTGCTATGTAGTGTGACCTGGATCATGTTAAAAAAATGTTTTTAAGCTTCAGTTTTGTGGCATGAACAAAAAGCATAGAACTCATTATCATGTGTATTCCCACGATCTTCTAATCCAGGGGTGTCAAACTCACAATTGTCATGTGATGTGTCGCAATGAGTCATGACTTTTTTTCCATTGCCAGCAATGAGGTGGGCGCATTTTTGCCGACAGTTTGACACCCCTACTCTAACCCATTACTTAACTAAAACTAATTTAAAGTACTGTACTTTCAAGATTTTTTCTTTCAGAAAATTCAATAGGTCATTTTAACAAAGTATACACATTTTGTACTTTAGCTTGCAATGAAATAGTCAATATCCAACAAAAATTAAACGTAGTTTCAGAATTAAACTACTAAGTACAAATGCAAACTATACAAAATGGGCACCCCCACAGAGCAAATGAGTTTCATCTGAATAGTCTTAGAAAAAGTAATCCAAGTATGGTTATTCTTGACACAACCATCCAAATGTCTGCACATGTAATTTTTCTCATGTACGATGTCCCAGCCTTGTAATCTCACTACAAGTAAGCCCGTTGGTACCGGCATGGAATTCATGATTCCATTTGGAATATAGTACATTATGAAAACAATTACGTTCTGTACTCAAGGTAAGAATCCTCGTATATTAATATTCTATGAATGCTTTTCTATTCCTAAGCTAACCTATATAGATCACATATAGAAACCATCAATCTCCCTCACAGAGCACTTCTGGGTGGTGTATATATAGGCATAAAAACACAAAAACTATATATCTCAGAGGTATCTTACAAAAGCTATATATATCACAAGCAGGGGAAACGCTTCAACAAGTTAGCCCTCTCTACAACTATGTGCTCCTCTGTGGGCAGCACAGCCAGGTCTACAGATCTTTCCAAAAGGCCAGGAATGGAAGCTTGCCTCGCTTCTGGGAGAACATTTCAAAGGGCAATTTGCACCGTTTTGCCCCCAATCTCTTTATCTGTGAATTCATGGACATTTCCAAATTGAATGTGAGTGAGTGCTTGGTAGAACAATACTGGCAAATTTTCCTTCTTCCCATCTTTTGTCTGCAGATGGGTTAAAATGGAGGAATTCCTTTTTAGAATTTTATATCACCTGTTTTAACTCAATCATACCAAAATCTTATTACCTACTTACCTCCGCTGTCTGTGCACAACCTCTTCAGAATACCAGACAATCATACTAACATAACCCTATTCTAGAAGGGTATGTGAATATTAGGATTAAATATGTATGACATTAATCGTTTAATATTAACTTTATGTTTGTGAGTGTTCAACACATGTACTATTCCTAGAATTCCAAGTCTTTTTTTTGGGGGGGGGGAGGCAGTATACACTTCATATAACCATCTTGAAGTTTTGTTCTAAAAAGTATTAACAAGTGTAACACTTCCACTGGAATACTATGGCATAATACAACTATAGTAAATACGTCACAAGTTTGTTTCTTTTGCAGCAATGAAATCCAACAAAACTCATTGCTTGATTAAATATAGTATCCAGTTAAGTCATTCATATTTAACTTATAAATACTGATTCTAATCTCAAAAGTTGTACGATCTTAATCAATTTACAACTATTTCATTTTTAACGAATATCTTTTTTAAAAATAATTTTGAGTTTCATTTCTAATCTGATTTTTTCCTCCACCTTTTACTGTAATAAAGTATGCTTAACATCACCCCTATTTACTTCATAAAACATAACTTTTTACCAAGGACTATCAAAAATATATGCATACTTTTTTACAGTTTTCTTTAAAAGCCATCTTTGAAGGGCAAACAGAATTTCAGGATACCTTTATGTAGTTGACAATGCTCAGTTAATGATTTCTTGTCAGAATATTCCTTAAAGACTATCTTAAATTGTGCTTATTTTTTGGATGATCATGTCAATACATGGGAAACTATTCAAATAGTGGCAATTGCCCCTGTCTAGTATATAAGCCCTGGGATTTCCAGATTTTCCCCCCACTTCAGCCTAATTTAGTTATATACTACCTGTGATTAAGAGTACTTATTAGAGTATAAACAATCAAATTTAGTTTACTGATCACTTCTTATATTCACTGTTTGCAAATATTGTTGCTCATCCAGTTCACTTTAGTTCAGCTATATGTTATGTAATGTAGACTATAAAATCTAGAATAATTGCTTTAAACATGAGTTCCAAGAAATATTATTTTTCATTAAAAAGACTAGTTCCAATCCTTAGTCTTCTGTAAGCTCTTCTATAAGCTTCAACAGTAACTTGCATAAGCTACTCAATTCTGGAACACAAATACCTTCATTAATATATAAGCTAACACAGAATTATATACCTCCAACATTTCTGCTGTAATACAATAGTAAACTGTCTTAATATAACAGGATGTGTGATATTTTGTAAGCATCATATCCTGATAACTTCAATTAATATTGATGTGATCTACAACAATGACATCCATCATGATCAATTAAGTGTTATCTAAAACCATGTATCTATGTATCCATTAGTGGTATCATTTCCTTTACATATTCAATTTGAAAACTTTCAAAATTAACATTTTCTCTTAAAAGATCAATTTTTCCACGATACAAGTTTCCACATGCATTTTACTGTAGCTTTATCATTATACTGTTAAAAAAACTGCACCAATGTCAGAACAGTGCAAATAATGTTTAATTGTAAAAGTCAGAATGGCTTGAATTCATAATTATTCGAGAACACTGTCAAGATTCTGTTACTTATTACTCACCATTTCTTACAAACTCTACAGGTAAGTCAATTCCAGTCCATTTTGACATGTATCCTATAAGCCCACTTTATCTTGTGGACGTGTGATTACAATTTCAGCTTCCGTGTTATTGTAAATTTTCATTTTTCATCTGCATCAATATTTGTTCTGAATAAATAATCATTTACTTCCCCCCATCAAAATCAGTCATGCTTGAAAACTTTTAAGTAGTTTGTTTTTCAGCAATGCAAGGGATTTGGAAGATCCAAAGTAAGATGGTTTCTCCTCTTTCTAGAATTCCTATAAAGAATTAGGTCAGATTTGGCATGAACACCTTGACAGTGCTCTTCATTAAACCATGACAGTAAAGATGCCAGTTGGCACTACAACCTCATTGAAGGGAGCATTTCAACTTCCTTGGCACTGGGATTGCCAATACCAAGGATTACAATTAAATCAAAATTTAAGGCTACATTTAGCAAACCTAAATTCCATAAACCTCATCCTATCAAGTTTAAGATTTTAGAAGCTGATGCAACACTCATATTTCTTATTCAAATATGGAAAGTAGAACTTTACCATGGGCAGCATATGAAACTGTGGCAATAGGTGTTTCATTAAGCAATGACTTTTTACCATCAGCCACTTAGCTTTTCTCTTAACTAGCAAGGCACATTTACATATTCCCATGAATACTTGACAAATTTTAAATTACACTTTATGTCCCAGCTATCCCAGTAATTGACATACAATATACTAAAATGGTTTATTAATATAACAAAAATTCAATTAATGTGAGAGACAGACTACTGGAAATTACTATTCTAAAAAATGTAAATACAAGTAAACATACTGAAATGTGTGCGCACGAGTTTTTAAACCAGGAGATTTCTGCACTAACACACATTTATATTAATGACACATAAAAAAAATAAAAACTTTATTACAAAAATAAGTTACACTTGCCTCCAGCTTACAGTATAAAACAATTTTATTTGCAGGAATGCAAAATGATTGTTTGCAATGAGCAATTTAACATATGACATCTATTTTTTTTTTAATT